>NW_024080705.1:237322-947349 GCF_003009895.1 Hyaena hyaena
GGGGGGGGGGGGGGGGGAGGGGCGCAGCAGGGGAGGGGTGCAGCAGGGGCGGGGCTCCTCAGGAGGAGGTCTGGGGTCTTTTTCAGGAGGCCATACTCTGACTCTGGCCCGCTCCTGAGGCACGGCCGACAGCTCATCTGGTCCCGCGAGCTGAGCAGTTTCTGGTCCCTCTTCCTCGAGCACCACAGGCCTGCTTTGAGATACCGTAGTTCAGCCTGGGATGACTGAACACGGGTTCCCAATGGTGTGGGATTTTCAACCACCTATCCGGCCCCACAGCGCTGCTCCTGGACCTGGCAATGGTGCCTATGCGAAGGGTTCCCACGGCAGCCAGGCACAGTGCATTGACAGACTGGTGACGTCCACGTGGCACATGGTGGGGGCGCACCAGCACGCATGCCTAGGTGCTATCCCTGCCCTGCGGAATGTGCCAGGTCCTCCGTCAGAGCCAGGGGTGCTGGGGCTCTTAGGGGACCCCACTCTGCCCTCCATGCAAAAGACACTGTCCTCTGGGACCCCAGGACCCTGCTCTTTGCAAGCCACCCCCTGTACCTTGGCCCACAGAATTCCTGCCTGAAGGCATGCATGTGATTTGAGGGCCTGTGCTGGCATCTCCTAGTTCGGCACCCCTAAGGAGTGACATCACTGCATGTGCACCCCGGTGGTAGTTGTTCAGAATGGGTGGTTCCTGGGACAGGCTGCTTGCAGAGGGATGTAAATGGAGTTGGGACTCGCAGGCTAGACTGTCCACACACAGGTATGTGAGGTCTGGAGCGGACCTCTGTGCCTGGTCCTGACCTCTCAGCTGGCAGGGAAGGGCCTGGGATACACGCCTTAAAAGAGTGGTGGTCTATTAGTGATGTCTGACGCAAGCAAGGTGTGAAGAGCAGATAGCTGGTTTTTTTAATGATTTTTTTAAACGTTTATTGGGAGAGAGAGCGCACGCACGTGTGCACACACGAGCAGGGGAGGGGCAGAGAGAGAGGGAAAAAGAGAATCCCACACTGTCAGCGTGGAGCCCAAATCGGGGCTTGAACCCACAAACCGCGAGATCATGACCTGAACTGAAATCAAGAGTCAGATGCTTAACCAGCTGAGCCCCCCAGGTGCCCCACAGATGGGTGGTTTTAAGTTACACCTGCTGCATGTCAGCCCTCCCTGCTCACCCAGCATCAGGTTCCTTCCCCCTCCTGTCTGGCACTTTCATTCGGCCTGGACTTTCCCAGGGAAAGAGTGCCCACCCCCCTCTAGGGAAGCACCCCCTGCATGTCTGAACGGTTCTGCTCGTTAGACCGTTCTTCCCTATGCACAAAACTGCCTCCGAGGCACTCCTACCAGGACGGCGACTTGCCCAAGGCCGCAGAGCCACCCAGTGGCGGCACCCCTGGGCCCGTGGTGCTGCTGTGGCCTCTCTTCCCTGAGCTGGTGCTCCGAGGAGCCCAAGAGCGAGCGAGGCCAAGGCAGGGAGGCTGAGGGTCGAGCCTCTGCGGCTCTGCTCCCCCATCCATGCCCTACCCCCAGTCACCGGGCCCAGGAGAGGGCACAAGAGGGCGGCTTCACCGTCCTTTCCCAGAGAGAACCAGAAAAACACAACACGCCATTTTGGGTCCAAAATAAAGCACCAAGGACAATGTTAATAAATACATAAACGGGTAGAGATTTGGATCTCAGAGGCACAAGAAGTTACACCCCTAAGGCAGGCAGGCTGGGTCTCATGGGAACGATTCCGTGTGCACCCCAGCGTCCCCGGGAGGGGTGGAGGGGATGGCTGGGGGCCCCTCCGGGGTCTCTGCTCTCCAGGGGTTGTAGGGGGGATCCACTGTTCCTAGGCCTCTAGCTGGCTCGGAATGGCGCCCCTGCCCCAGGAGGAAGACTGGCAAGCACCTCTGTCACCTGCTGACAAGTCCGGGAGACCCTCCGCATGACTGGGAATAAAATAAGGACCCTTGGGAGACACACTGGCACCCCACGTGGCTTCCTGAGGGCCAGGGGGTCCAGGGAAGTTACCTGCCTTTGGAGGTAACATGGAGGGTGGCCGAGGCCCCACAGCACTGTGAGTCAAGTCTCCTCCCTCCCCCCACCCCCAGGCATGGGACAAAGGCTCACATCCTGCCCTGGGGCCTGGGCCAGGGCGGGGGCAGTAAGGGGGGGGACTGTGGCCCTCAGCTTTGGGACCTGACTGCACCCCCTCCCACCAGCACCACAAACTCCTGGCCCAGCCCTGGCCAGGCGGGAGAACACCCCCGACTCCAGCAGCTACGGTCTTTGGCAGAGAACGATGACTGACGGGACACAACCTGAGAACCTCTGTTGACGGGGCACAACCTGAGAACCTCTGTCCCTGGGTCCCACAGAGTCACTTTCCAGGTGGGGCCCCTTGCATGCCACAAAGTGATGACTGAAGCGGACACTCCCGGTTCAGCCAGGGGTCTAGCACCAGTTGTGAACGCCCTGGATGGCGAGGACACACGTGCCAGAGGATCTGGAGCCCCTTCTCTGGGCCGGGCGGGGTGAGGTTGGGAGGAATAACATGAGGTGCCATGTGCGTGGGCAGGGGCGGCCTGCCTTCCGGCCAGCCAGGGCCAGCTGGATTCTGGCCTTGGCCC
Source organism: Hyaena hyaena (assembly GCF_003009895.1). Taxonomy (NCBI): domain Eukaryota; kingdom Metazoa; phylum Chordata; class Mammalia; order Carnivora; family Hyaenidae; genus Hyaena; species Hyaena hyaena. The sequence goes on from NW_024080705.1 coordinate 239,929, forward strand.
CGGCCGACGGAGCAGTGAGGTGCTCCTGCTGTGAAGAGCTGGGCCTGAGAGCAACTAGCCTCCCACCTCCCCCAGCCCTGCAGCCGGAGCCTCATGGCCATGGTTACCCCCAGCCCCCTCCCTCGAGGACTGCCCTGAGAGTGCCCCCCGCTCACCTCCCCTGGGCCCTCTGTGCCTCTCCAGGCAGAGATGCCAGATAGACAGGACCCCTGGCAAAGGCAGGCAGCTGGAAGGATCCAGAGTGGGGGAGGAGGGGGTGCTAGCTGACCTCAGTCCTGCCAGGAGACAGACAGGAGCCCCTGAGAGGTTTGGCTCTGTCACCCCGGCTGCTTGCTGAGGCATCTCCGCTTAGGGCCTTCCCTGACCATTTTCTTGCTCAGGCACCCACATCACGGGGTCAAGTGTCACAGCCCCAAACTAGAACAACAAGAAGGCAAATAATTTAGAAGGAAGTCTGTGTTTGCCCCTGCCCCGCTGTGTGCCCCCTGAGCCGGCGATCTCCAGGGCGGCACACAGTGTAAACCTGACTGGCGGGATAGGCAAGGTGGGGGCTCAGGTCACCAGGGAGGTGGCGGGGAGGCTGCTGGCTGGGTGCTTCGGGTCTTCCCTGAGCCGCCCCTTTTCCTCGGAGGCCGGCCCAGGTGCCCTGGTCCAGCCCCAAGGCAGTCCCCGGGGGGCGCTGGGGGACGTGCCCTCGGGTGCTCCGGTGCTCAGCTTCTGGGGAGTAGAGCGGTGCTGGGTCCCTGGAGGACTGGTGCCCAGAGGTCCCGGGAGCTGTGTGGGCCGGTCATCTGCTCCCGTGGTGGGTTCCCCAGCATCCAGGGGGGACTCAGGACTCCCGGGAGAAGAGAATGGTGGCGGGGAGGCCAGGCCAGGGTCCGGGCTGGTGTCGGGGCCCACGGCCCTCTTGGAACAGGACTCACAGCACAGCCGGTGGAAGCCGGGGATGGAGCAGTAGCGGTCGAGGACTTCCGCCTGGCAGAAGATGGACCGGTCCCCCGCACAGGGCTCCGCTGCACACACAGCACAAGGACCACTGCTGGGAGGATGCCTCCACCTCCCTCTCAGCCCCCCAACCGCCAGCCTCCAGCTCCGGGCCTTGCTCCACCTGCTCTAAAGCTGTGCCCCAGAGGGCGCCGCAGGGAGGCCTGAAGGGAGAGGCTGGCTGGCATAAGAGCCCTTGTTTTCTGGAAGAGGAACTAAAATCCCTGAGAGCAGTGGTCCTCAAAGTAGGGTCTCCACACACAAAGCATCAGCATCGATGCCAGTTCTCAAGCCCCATCCAGACCTACTGAGTCAGAAGTTCTGGGCGTGGGGCCCAGCTCTGCGTTTTGACGAAACCTTCAAGTGATTCCAATGCGTGGACAAATCTGAGAACCACGGGCCTACATCGTCAGTCGTCAGATGCGACTGCAAAGTGCAACCCCCCAGGACTTTACAAATAGGGACTGCTCACCTTGCACGCCCAGGGAGACGGACTGGTCAGTGTGGCCTGGGCGCTGGGTGGTCCTGACCCACAGCAAGGCTTGGAAACCCTGCTCCCGATGAAGTAGGAGCCCTGGTCCCCTCCCAATCCACCCAAAGAAGCCGATCCACTCGCAGATGCCCAGATAACCCACACTTGTGACAAGCCGATGCAACATCCTGTTACCCGCCCATACCCATTTGGAACAGTAAGCCCTCCACGAACAAACTTGGAATCAAGCAGATCTGGGTTCCAATGAGGCTCTACCACTTAGAGTGTGAGCCCTTGGGAAAGTCACTTAAGCTCTCCAACCCTCAGTTTCCTCCCCTATAAAATGAGAATAATGCTAGACATGTACCCACGAACAATAACGTTATGATTCTAAATACCATTTATAAAGTTCCTGGCATATAAGGATGCCCACTCTACAACGTTCATTTGCTTTGATTCAAATGTCATCTAAAGATGATTTTGTGTTTCTATGATAGTTCCAGGTAGGTCTCTCCAGACAATGTGAAGGCAGAAACTTCGCTTTCTACTGATTTTTTCTGTGTGTGTGTGTAGGGAAGGGGCAGGGGGCTAGAGGCTGGTTTAGGGCAACAGGAAAAAGATTAGGGAAAAAAAGGAAAGCCAGTGGCCTCTAGATGGCGCCCGAATTCTAGGACCAGAATCCGAGCCTTCCCCTTGCTCCCGGATGGGAAACACAAGGAACTCAGGCACTTGCGCAGCCTGCTTCTCAGAACAGGGTCAGGGCAGCAGCCAGGCTGGAGCCAGAAGATCCTCTGTGTACATCTAGTGAGGAGATGAGCTGAGTGCAGAGGCCTTTAGGGATTTGCACAGGGTCACATAGCCAGTTGGTCCTCCAAATAAAATTTACGGTTTGTGATTTTTCTGCTACTTGTCTTGTCAGACCCTAGTCCTTGAGAAGACGAAGTAGGAAAAGAGAGAAAGTATCTAGGAAGGAAGTATAGGGTCTGGTATATAGCAGATGCTCACTTAACATTAATGGATGGATGGATGGATGGATGGATGGGTGGATGGATGGGTGGGTAGATGGATGGAGGGATACATGGATGATGAATGGATGGAGGATAGATGGATGGATACATGGATGATGGATGGATGGGTAGATGGATGGATAGATGGGCGGATGGACTAACTGACTTCTGATCATGAAGCAGAGAGAAAGTACTACTACTATTTCTGTTGTTATCTGAGAGCTAGGCAGGAGTGCATGCATTATCTCATTTAATTCCCTCAACAGCCCTACAAAGACAGCTCAGGTCTACTATTGCTTATCTCAAAACCTTGAAACCAGTTATGATTGATAATTTAGAACTTCTGAAGTTAGAAAAGTAATAGTCACATTATAGAACATCCGTAGTAGGGAGTGGAACATCCCCTTGTAACCACAGCAATGTTTCTGTAGCAAAAGAGTAACTGATCTCTTTTTGGGTCAGCTCAGATTCTGCTGCCAAATGAGTCTGCACCAAATTTAGGGAACCACTCACAGCTTTCAACACTGTGGAACCTCGGGTAAGGGGCTGTGGACCGGTATGGGCAGCACCCCAAGCTCATGGCTGGGGACCCTGAGGCTCCAGGAGGCTGAGGTCATGTGGACAGACCGGAAGCTGGGGCTTGTCCCACTGCACAGCCTGTGCTTGGGACATGGCGGCCCCTGGAAGGTTTGGGGCTGGGGATTGGGTCCAGATATATACGTACATGATGATATCTTGTTAATGGGATGTAAGGGCCCAGACTGTGGCACCCACTGTCCTTCTGGGGTCACAGGTTCCCGAATGTCAGCCCTCGCTGTTGAGTTCTGGAGATTTCCTGTGGGTGGGGAGAAGCAGCTCTAGTATTGGAGATTTCTGGGGGGTAAGGATGCAAGCCGGGCTGGGTTTCACGTCTAGGCCAGAGGAGCCAAGCCTGCACCTCCCCATCCTCTCCAGCTCACCTCCACAGGGGGGAAGGCTGCAGACCTGGACAGTGTCCGGCTTCTCGCCCTCACACTGCCCAAGGCTATTGGCGTTGGTCCGGCACACCACCTGCCGCTGCTGGATGCCCTCCCCGCAGGTGGCGGAGCACTGTCTCGGGAAGGCCGGGGCCAGGTCAGGCCACAGTGGCCGGGGAGGGGCAGGTGGGGAGACAAGAGGAAAGGGGCAGTGAGCTCCAGAGTCCAGCCAATGGCCAGGATGGAAAGATACAGAGGAGGGCGCCGGGTTTCTACCTGACCAGAGGGACATGCAAAGGCCGCTCGCTCTAAGTAGCCTCAGCAAGACAGAACACCAGCTGCCCCTAGTCCTGCACCAGGCGAATGGCCGCTGCCCTCAGCTCAGAAGCCCCTGAACCTTCCTGTCACCTATGCGGTGAACCCTGGTTCGGGAGGGCACCTCCGGGACTGCATTCCAGCACTTCTGCCTGTGTCTGCCATGTCTGGCCTATGCCTCCTGGGTCCCTAAATATTTCGTGGATCATTCATGCAAACTCCCCTCTTGAGATCCACCAGCCTGAGGGACACGGAGCAGGCTCACTCACCTGATGATATCTTAATAATGGGATGTAAGGACCCGGACTGTGACATTTGCTACACTGGGAGAGCCAGGGGACAGGGTCCCCATGAACCTCATTAGCTCTGACATTCAATGCCTCTGCATCTCAACACAGTAAAACACAGCTGCCAGAGGCATGTTCACAAGTGTCCCCTGGGGCGCCTGGGTGGCTCAGTCGGTTAAGCATCTGACTCTTGATTTCAGCTCAGGTCATGATCTCACGGTTGGTGGGTTTGAGCCCTGTGTCGGGCTCTGTGCTGATGCGTGGAGTCTGCTGCTTAGGATTTTCTCTCTCTACCTCTCTCTCTGCCCCTACCCAGCTCATGCTCTCTCTTTCTCTCTCTGTCTCAAAATAAATAAATAAACTGAAAAGTGTCTTCTGGGGCACCTGGGTGGCTCAGTCAGTTGAGCATCCAACTTCGGCTCAGGTCATGATCTCAGGGTTCATGGGTTCAAGCCCCATGTCAGGCTCTGTGCTGACATCAGGAGCCTGCTTCGGATTCTGTGTCTCCCTCTTTCTGCCCCTCCCCGACTCGTGCTCTGTCTTTCAAAAATAAATAAATAAATAAATAAAACATTGAAAAAAAAGTATCTTCTTCCCCAAAAGGGAAAGGCGTGGGAGCAAAGGCAAACAGTTTGCAAAGCCAGCTGCGCACATCATCCTGGGGCCTCACCTCCTCTGAGAGATGGGGTCTGGCGGAGGCTCCCAGAAAGCAGGGCTGCCTGGCGTGACCAGGCCACAGGGCCGGGGAGGAGCCACAGAGGTGTGTTTCTCCTGCTGGGCCAGAGGGGGACAGGAGCATGACAGGCCACCCAGACTATGGGACTAGATGGCTCGTTCACCAAGGATGATAATGACAACAGCTCCTGACACTCTGTCTGTCCGTCTTACAGGAGCAACAGTCTTCTACCACCTGTCACCTCGCTGTCAGTTTTATATAAGGGTCCTTGTGGGCCAGCAGTCTTTCTGTTTTATATTAAAACAAATAAAGCTATACGTTATGGAGAAGAAGATAAAATCTGCCTGCGTTGTGTGGGGATTTGGGGTATTTAAAAATACTCTTTCTTCTGCAATATTCTAAGCATCCAGAAAAGCATGAGGAAGTTGGTCACTAAAGCCTGTTCGAATACCACCAGCAGCTTGAATATATCAGCATTCCGGCAGATTTTCAAATACTGTGCTGCACCTCTTTAAACTTTAAGTGCATGGGGTCCCATTGAAAGTGATCTGCCTTCGTATTTCAGTATTTTTCTCACCTATTTCTCTGAGGTTTATCCACATTGGCAAGTATACTTCAAGCTTGTCTTTTTCAATCTGTGGTATTTTATTGTATGACCAGATGATGTTTTTTGGGGTCCAATCTCCTAGAGATGGACATTTAGGGTATTTCCTGATATCCCGCTATTACAAGAAGCATTGTTGTGCTTATCTTTGTGACCAGAGGTTTTAAAACTTATGGTATATATATATCATATATATATATCATATATATATATATCATATATATAATAACACTGACTATTTTAACCTTTTTAAGTAACAGTTCACTGGCATTAAGTACATTTACAATGTTGTACAATTCTGGATGTTCTACATCCAGAACTTTTTCCTTCTTCCTAAGCTGAAACCCTGTCTCCATTAAACACGGACTCCCCAGACCCCCTCCTCCAGCCCCAGGCACCCACCACCCTTCTCCTTTCTGTCTCTATGAATCTGACCACTCTTGGTAAGTGGAATCATACAGCACTTGTCATTTTGTGTCTGGCCGATTTCCCTTATCATAATGCCTTCAAGGTTAAAATCAAATGGATTTTTTATGAAAAAATTTTTTAATGTTTATTTATTTTTGAGAGAGAGAGGGAGAGAGAGAGAGAGAGCATGAGCAGGGAAGCAGCAGAAAGAGAGGGAGACACAGAATCCGAAGCAGGCTCCAGGCTCTGAGCTGTCAGCACAGAGCCCAATGTGGGGCTCAAACCCACAAACTGTGAGATCATGACCTGAGCCAAAGTTGGACGCTTAACCGACTGAGCCCCCCAGGACCCCACTTAGAATACATTCTAACTCCTCACAAAGCCCTGCAGGACTGACCTCTGCCTGCCTCTCTGTCATCCCAAAGCCCCTGTCCCTTCCATTCAGCTCCAGTCCCATTGTCCTTTGGTTTCTGGAATACCGCAAGGGTCTTCCTGTGGCTCAGCCTTCAAGTCTCAACTCAAATGTCACCTCCTCAGGGAGGTCCTCCCAGATATATTACCCCCATTTACTTCTGCACAGCTCCAACTGCATCTGTAAATGCTTTTGTTATTGGCTTAGATCTCTCTCACTGGACTGTAGGCTACATGAGGACAAGGGTCCTGTCTGTCTAGCGGATGACAGATTCCAGGCATTCCTAGTACAGTGTGCCTGGCACGAGGCTGGCATTCAGTAAATATTTCTTAAATGCAAGTAAGTGCTTGTTTGCTCACCTATGTCTCGGGGGTATTAACCCATGCCACCTAGTTCTGGCCCAGTTCTAGGTCAGAGCACACAGTGAATGAATATAAAGGCCTAGCTGAGGCCCATGGCCCAGCATACGTAGGAGCTGTTGGACTTGGATTTTAGAAAATGCAGATCAGATCAGATCAGATCAGATGTGGGGAGAGAAATTCAGGCAGAGACTCTCTGCCAGCAGGGGGCACCACATCTCTTAGCAGCTCCCCACCCAGACCCACCTTTCCTTCCCCCTCCCCCACCGGACTCCCCAGAGAAGGTGTCCCCTGGCCCAGCCCCTCCCACCCTCTGAGAACAACTCACCTGGGACCAGGCTCCCATGCGCCACTGGGCTGGACAGGGCACGCGGAGGCAGGGCCGCCGGGCCTCAGGCCGGTCCCCAGGGCAGGCCTTGGCCGGCATGGCCTTGTGGGTACCGTTGGAGAGGGGCAGCAGGCACTGCACCCCCCGGGTCTGCACCCCCAGCTTCCCGCAGCTCCGGCTGCAGGCACCCCACTCTTCTATCACCCACCTGGAGACAGACAGGGCAAAAGGTGGAGGGGAGGTGGGTCCATGAGGACGCTTCCTCCCAGGGTCGCTCCCGCCCCCTGAATCGCTAAGGCGGGAGCTGGGAAGTGGGTCTGAGCTCCAGAATGCTGGGAGCCAAGACAACTGTCCATGGCTCTGCCGCTGCCAGGCTGTGTGGCCTTAGGAGGTCACTTATGATCTCCTCCACTTCCTCACCTGAAAAATGCATGGGTATAATGCATCTTTAAATTGCACCCTGCATGCCCGCAGGCAAGTTACGAATAGCAGAATTCTTTCAACACTTGGTAAATATTGGAGTGTCTCCAGTGGCCAGGTCCTGTCCTAGTGCTGAGATACGCATGAGACTCATGGCTGGTAGAGTGGCGCCCCCGGCCCTGGGCCTCTTGGGACAACGAAAGGATTTGTATACTTAAAGCACCCGGCAGAGTGCATGCATGCAGTAGGCATGTAATAAATACAGGCGCTGTTACTATCACCATCAGCACCTGCAGAGTTTTGGTGCTGATCAGCTAAGCTGGTGGTCTGCCTCGTCTTTTAGCCACAAAGCTTCCAAGAGCACCATCAGCAGACACCACTGATGGCTTAGACAAAGACAAAAAGGGCTCTGGTGAGGTGGTGAGAGGGGCAGCCCCAACCCACCCCCCTCTCAGCTTCCTGAGACATCTTTTAGTGAATGAGGGCTCTTCTGGCCAACCTTTTCCTTTAAAAGACAAAACCAAAAAGGCCCCAAACTTCATTTAGCATTTTACGGTTGAGAAGCTGGGGTTGGAGGGAGGGCGTGATGTGCCCAGGATCCCAGCAGTCAGCGCCGCATGCTCTGTGGCCACAGACGTGGGCAGGGACAGTGGCCCGCATGCAGTGAGAAAAGGAAGTGCAGAGCACTGAGGGGCGGAGTATCCCGGCCTGGTTCAAGGCACAGGGAGGCCAGGGTGGGCTCTGCGCTGGTCCTGGCCCAGAGGTCTCCCCAGCCTGAGCTGCTGTGAGTCAGCCCGGCCGAGTTAGACCACTCAGACCCTGGAAGATTCCTGGAGAGGCTTGAAAGTGGACTCAGGGCCCGGCCTGGGGCCTGGGGCCTGGGGCTATCTCTGTGATGGGCTCAAGGCCACGCCTCAACTTCCCACAAAGTCATAGCTCTTCTCCGTCATGAGGCTCCCTTCAAATAAGCCCAAGAACGTGATCTTGTGCCCAAATGAGCCTGTCTCCTCAGGTCAGAGAACCCACTCAGGGGGTAGATGACAGCTGGGGGCCACTGGACAGCATCCTGGCCTGAGCCCCAGGATCTGGAAGCACTGAGGTCCATTCTACCTCATGGTCCCCTCGGATCACTGAGGGAAAGCTGTGTCCCCAAAGTGGGCCTGTTTCCCCATCTATAAAAGAATGCTGGAAGGGGCCTAACAAAAGAAGCACTGTTCTTCTGGGAGTGGAAATTAATCCAGAAACCCCACAGGGGACAGACGGAGGCGGATGCGGCTAGATCGGCAAGGAGCACAGCACTGGCCACGGACGGAGTCTGCCGTGTGGGCTGCTCTGCTCAGGGAGTCCTGGGTGCAGGGGCCGTGATCCTCAACACTCAGGGCCAGAGGAAGCGGCCCCTCCTCCAGGACCAGAGCTACGAGAAGGCCAGCGACGCCCACGGAGATGGGGTTGGGCTCCCAGTCCGTCCCCCAGGACACTCACGAGGGCTGGGCACACGGGTGCTGGTTGCAGCGCCGGCGGATGGGCTTGGGCCTCTTCCTGTGGTCGCACAGGTGCCGCTGGACCATGTGGTGGTCGCGTCGGCGCCGGCAGCCATATTTGGTGAACTGGATCCCTGGAGGGAGGATGGGCTGAATTGGGCCTGGTACCACCAGGCCCCAGCTGATCCACTGGGGCCTGTGCCTCGACACCCCTCCTGCCCAAGTCACTCTCTGAAGAAGCCTTCCTTGATCAGCCCATCTCATGTGTCCCTGGTATAGAGCCAGTGGTGCAGGGACTGGTAAGGGGGCACCTGGCTCTGGACAGCTGCCTCCCCACATAGCTGAGGAGCCCTTACAGGGCGCAGGCTTTGCCCCAGTACTGCTCCAGCCCTCCCAGCCCCATCCCCAAGGCCCTGGCCAGGTAGGCTGCCACACCCGAGAGATCTTTAAGGAGAAACTGAGGCACAAGCTAGGGACACAGAAAGGGGAGATAGGGTTGGCCCCCCGCCACTCCTGCTCTTGCCCTGCAGAGCCCCTGGGCTGCCCCACGAGGCAGCCAGATGGGCCGGGCAGGCCCGTACCTCCTCCGCAGGCCTTGGTACAGGGGGCCCAGTTCTTGAGCGCCCACTCGTAGGTGTCTGTCTCCTCCAGGAGCACGTTGTTACTCCCGATAAGGGGCAGCAAGTCTTCATGGATGATGTACTTGTAGGCCAGGCTGCTGCGGGGGCCACCCTCAGCTGGGGGGAGCACCTGAGGGGAGGCAGAGGAGGTGGCACAGGATTGGAGAGCAGAGAAGCAGGGCCGGCATGGGGGGGATACAGGGAGGAGGGGTCGAAGGAAGGATGTGGGGTCAGCAGCAAGCATGGCCTGGGAGATCATTCAGACCAGCGGCCATGCAGCAAACTCAGACTATGTACCAAGACTATGCACCAAGAATCAATGTGTGCTCATTGATCACTTCCCTTCCCAGAGACCTAAAGTTCTAACGAGGGCAGGAGCCATATTTGCTGGTCTGTCCTGCCTACCGGGGGCATCCACACTACCCGGCTCTAGCAAATGGTCTGTGAGACTCTTACCAGATCTCTGGTTGCAAATATTGTCTCCCATTCTGAGCTTGCCTTCTGTCTTCATAATGCCTTTTTGATGTACAAAAGTTCTAAACCTTCATGAAGACCAATTTACCTAGTTTTCTTGTGTTGCCCAGGCTTCCGGCATCATAACAAAGATCCAAGTTCATGAGATTTCTCTCTCTATTCTCTCTAAGAGTTCTAGGGTTTTAGCTCTTTTACTTATATATGTGATCCAGTTTGAGCTCTATTTTGTATGTGGTGTGAGGTACGGGTTCAACTTCATTCTTTTACACGTGGATAGCCAGCTGTCCTGGCACCATTAGGTGACGAGATTATTCTTTGCCCACTGAATGGAATGGTCTTGGTACCCTCATTGCAAATCACTGGCCATAGGGGCATGGGTGGTCAGTAAATATAAGGTGAACAGAAAATACATACAGAATGAAATAATACACTGATACCAACAGGCTTCAGACCCTGCTCTCTCGGGCCTCTCTAACTAGTGAGGGTAGCACCGGGAAAACAGCCCGTCCAAGCTCTCTCTGGCACGAACCAGCCAGTGTCAAGGGCACCACGGACAAAGCCCCTCCTGGTCTAATCTCCTGCATGAATAATCCCTCTCCATAAACCCTGGTCCATGGTCTAGGAAGAAGGGGTGTGGGAGGAGGTGGACCCCAGCAAGGACAGTGACTCCATCCCCCTCTCAGGAGGCTGGCAGCATGGGCTGGCACCCCGCCAGGTCCCTCGCGGGCAATGCCATAATGCAAGCAGACATCGGGTGATGCCAGGGCAACAGGAGGAACCAACACAGGTGTCCCCTCCCACCCCCGGGCCCTATTTCTGATGCTGCCTTAAGGAGAACAGACTCCCCCTCAGAGTTAGACAACTGTTCCTTTCTCCCTCCTCATAAGCCATCCGCCAGCCTTTGTGCGCAGAGGGCACCCAGGCCTTGGCCTTGACCAGCTGCTAAAGACACTGCAACAGGAGGCCTGTGCTGGCTCAATGGTGAAGACAATGAGCTGGGGGGGCCTGGGCGGGGGCAGCAAGGGGGTGGACCATTCCGGGCGGGGGCTCACCAGGACGGCAATGGCTTCAGGCAGGGGCCCACTGGTCTTGAGGCTTTCCTTGGCGTCCTCCACCACATACTCCCACTCCAGGCCCATGGCGGTAAAGGTCCGGCTCATTGCTTCCTTGCCCTTGGGGTTGAGGATGAAGCTGCCTGTGACCTGGTTCTTCACCGCTGGCCATGGGGAGAGGGTCACACAGATTTCTATTCCCCTCCACGGGAGCACTAGCCAGACCTCCTCTGGGACTTCGAGACCTTCCTCATGAGTCCCCAGGGGCTCCCTATGACCAGGCACCCCTTTCCACCAGAACCTTCCCCAGTCGGATGAGTCACCACGCTGTCTGCACATAGCGTCCCTGCCCCTAGACCCTGGCATACCCCATTCTTCCCACTGTCTTCCCTTCTTCCTGTCGGACTACTCTTCATCCATATGTGAGGCTCAGCACAATATCCCCTCCTCTAGGAAGCCTTCTTTTTTTTTTTTTTTTTAAATAAGTTTCCCTTTTTAAATATATATTTTTATTTTTAAGAGAGAGCAGGGAGGGGCAGAGAGAAAGAGAGACAGAGAATCCCAATCAGGCTCCATGCTGTCAGCACAGAGCCTGATGCGGGGCCTGAGCCCACGAACCATGAGATCACAACCTCAGCCGAAACCAAGAGTCAGATGCTTAACCAACTAAGCCAGCCAGGCGCCCCCAGGAAGCCTTCTTTGATTGCTCAGTCCAAAGGGACCTGCCCTCCCTTCTACAGCAGAGCATGAGGCTAAGAGTACAGGCTCTGGTGCCAGATCGACCTGGGAAGTTACTTAGCCTCCCTGTGCTGCCTCCATTTCACCATCTGTGAAATGGGAATGGTAATTATACCTAGCTCACAGGGCCATGGCCGCATGAGGACAATCACAGGACCCCACTCCCACCAATCTGCCCTGGGACCCTTGGGGACAATTAAAGGAGTCCATGTGTGTAAAGAACTAGGCGGAGTGCACGACAGGCAGTAAATGGGAGGCATTTTTACAGCCACCAGAAGAGCACCCAATATTTAGCATTGTTGTCTGTCTCCCCCCCAGCCTGCCAGTGTATATCCTCCACCTTGGTGTCTTTGGGGCCTGGCACGGAACAAGTTTTAAAAACATCTGTAGATGCCCACCCTTTGAAGTCCTGCTGAGTGACTAGCTCTTTACTTGTTACCCAAAGGTGTCGGGCGGCAGGTGAGTGGGAGGTACACAGGTGCAGATGGCCTGGCAAAGGCCCCTGTGTCACGGCTTTGGCCACCCTGGAGGCGGTAGGCTGGGGAAGGGCTGCAGACTCGGAATCGAGCCCCCCAGCCCAGGTGGAAGAGCAAAGGCTCTAGAGACCTGGGGTGTCCCTGCCTGGTGCCAATGGCAACCATTCAGCGTAATTATGACCAGAAGGGCCAACAATTCAGAGCACTAACCATGCACTGGTCACTCCGGTACCCGCCTCAATGGAATCCTCACACTCATCCCAAGGCTGGCGCTATTATTAGTCCAGATGGGGACTTAGAGACCCGTGAGGGACAAAGGTGTGTCCCGGACCCACAGAGCGCTGGTGGCCCTGCTGAGCAAGAGGAGAGATGCCCTCTCATCTCTCGATGCCTGAGCCCCCCTGCTCCCAGAATCGCCAGACCTAGAGCCAGAGCCGGGCCCGGCCTCAGATCTCCCCACGGCTCTGTCTGCTACGGCAGCCGGCGTCCCTGGCCCTGGCTGTCCATCCACCGTTCCTGGGGCGGTGGGCTGGACTCTGCGTGAACCTCACCACCCAGGCCTACCTCTGAGTCCCGGCCCTCCCCCTGGCCCCACTCTGTGCCCTGAACAGCTCCAGCCTCGTTTTACCACGCTTCCTTCCCTTCATTAGGCTTCACAGATTCTGCATTTTTTACACATGGAAGGTTTGCAGCAGCCCTGCACCAAGCGAGTCCATTGGGGCCGTTTTTCCAACAGCATTTGCTCACTTTGTGTCTCTGGGTCACAATTTGGAAATTCTTGCAGTGTTTCCAACTCTTTCACGATTATTAACTTTGTTTGTCATGGTGATCTGTGGCCAGTGATCTCTGATGTTACTATTACAAGTGTTTGGGGACACCATGAACCACGCCTATTTAAGACAGCACTCTTAATGGATAAATGTTGTGTGTGTTCCGACTGCTCCCAGATCAACCAGCTCTGTCCCTCTCCTTGGGCCTCTCTGTTCCCAGAGACACGACGCTGTTGAAACTAAGTCCGTTAATGACCCTACAATGGCCTCTAAGCGTCCAAGTGAAAGGAAGAGTCACATGTCTCTCACAGTAAATCTAAAGCTAGAAATGATTAAGCTTAGCGCAGAAGGCATGCCAAAAGCCAAGATGGGCCAAAAGCCAGGTCTCTTGGGCCAAACAGTTAGCCAAGTTGTGAATGCAAAGGAAAAATTCTTGAAGAAAGTTGAAAGTGCTACTCCAGGGGCGCCTTGGGGGGCTGAGTCAGTTAAGCATCTGACTTCAGCTTGAGTCATGATCTCATGGTTTGTGGGCTCGAGCCCCACGTCGGGCTCTGTGCTAACAGCTCTGAGCCTGGAACCTGCTTCGGATTCTGTGTTTCCCTCTTTCTCTGTCCCTCCCTCTCTCGCACTCTCTCAAAGATAGATAAACGTTGAAAAAAAAAAAAAAAAACATCAAACCAGCCACAACATTCCCTTAAGCCAAAACCTAACCCAGAGCAAGGCTCTAACTCTCTTCAGTTCTATGGAGGTCGAGAGAGGCGAGGAAGCTGCAGAAGAAAAGTTCGAAGCTAGCAGAGGTTGGTTTTTGAGGTTTAAGAAAAGAAGCCATAAAAGTACAAGGTGAAGGAAACAGTAAGTGCTGATGTTGAAACTGCAAGTTTCCCAGAAGATCCAGCTATGATAATTCATGAAGGTCCCTACAACAACAGATCTTCAGTGTAGACGAGACAGGTTTCTATTGGAAGGAGATGCCATCTAGAGCTTTCACAGCTAGAGAGGAGTCTCTGTGGACTGTCCCGAGGCCTCCATGAGGTAATGAATGACAAGTGCCAGCTCAAGGCCTGGCACACAGTAGATACTAACAGCCTGATTCTCTTCTTTGATGTCTTTTCAAGGGATCGAAGCCCCCACATTCCAGGAGCATCTAACGAGCTTGGACAGGGCCTTGGCTTTCACTGCCAAGACAGCCACCTGTCCCAGGCCTCTCCAGAGAGCACGCACAGACCATCGGGCACACGCATACACACACACGCTCACTCTCAGCTGCGCAGCCCGCACATTTCTAGGGTGGGCCTGCCACGTACCTCACAGCTGTGCAATCACATGGTGCATGCCAATGTCAGGGTTCCATCCCGCTTCCCTCCCTGCCCGGCTCCTAAGAGCTCTAACTCTCCAGGGAACTCATCTGGTAAACACAGGCGAGCGTGCCTGCACTGAGCCTGCCCTGGGTTCTAGAAGCCTCTGCCCCCATCCCCATGGAAGTCCAGGTGCAGCCTCCACTGAGCAGTCCTTACCGCTAGAGGACGGAGGAGCTAGAGGTACACAGACAGGGGTGGAGGCCGGGAGGGGTGGGAGGGCTGGCCGAGGAGGCCCAAGGGGCTGCTAGTATTACGGAATCATCTGCAGGGGTATAGCAGGAGGAGTGCCTGCAAGCTCCATCCTCTTCTTAGAGTCCATGGCCCTTCTCTCCTTGCCCCCTCCCCTCCCCTGGCCCCTGTTCTGGCACAATATCCCAGAGCCAGACAGGCAAGTGGGCAGGGAGCTGGCCAAGCCAAGCCCTCCCAACTCACACTCCCTCCCCGTGCAGGGTGGTGTGGTGGGCAAGGGCAAGAGCACGGGGCGGGGAGGCAGGAGAGCCTGGCCCAGACTGGCTCACCGTGCGGGCAAATCAGGGTACACAGAGGGGCCGTGATCCACCATGGACCTCAGTTTCCCCTTGTGCCTCTTGCCTGTTTGCACTACGCCCTCCAGGTGCCTTTCAGGTCAGGTTAAGGATCTACGTGTTCTCCTGGGGTGCAAGTTCTCCGGGAAGCTTTACAACATTTACTGTTATTGTGATGATAATCTAAAAATATGAACATCAGCATTTTTGTAAGATAGGAGCCTGCCCAGGGATGTTACATTTTGCATTCATGTTTATGAAGAATTGGTGACAAGCAGTGCGAACTGGTGAGCATAATCCATAAGGGGGGGGGGGGTCCTCTGGGACATGCAAAGGCCCAGTGACAGACCCCATGGCACCTGTGCCCTCTCTAAGGAGTCTGAACAGACGAGTGTAGGAGAGCCCAGCCACTCCCCAGTGTCGGGACCCTGCTCTAAACCATGCTGACGTGTTTTACACTGAGATGTAATTCACATACCACACACTCAGCCTTTGAAAGTGCGTGATTCACTGACTACCGGACCACTCTGGAATTCCAACACACTTCATCATGCCCATTCACAGATGCCCCCAACCCCCTCCCACCGGCCCCTGACCACCACTGATCTACTCTCTTGTGTCCACAGATTTGCCTATTTTGGACGTGTTCATTTTCTAACCACCAACTTAGCTGCAGCACAAACAGAACAAAGCAAACAAGCACCAAAATCTCCCCCATTATGTTCAATTTGAATTTTGTCGATTGATTTTGGGGCCCAAATTGTTCATCTCTCTTGGCTTTATGGTCATACAACTTGTATAAGTAGTGACTCAGTAATTGTGTTCAGGTGTCATTATAGTAAGAATTTAAGGATCCATGGGGCGGATTGCAAATTCCTCCTATTCTTGTGTGCATGCCTCTCTGCTTCTTTGCGCTGGGACTCGACCCCACTTCCCACCAAGAGATCATCTGTTTTTACACCTTGAGTCTGGGCATGGCCATGACACTTGCATGGGACAACAGGACATGACAAAGCACGACACAAGAAGAGACCTGGAAAGTGCTCACATGCTGGGGCTTGCCTGCTTTTCCCCCACTGAGGACCCTGTAACAGACACCACAGGAATAATCCCAAGGCTAGGCTGCTGGGGACATGGCCCTGTCACCCCCGTCACCCCAGCTGAGAGCCAGTACCAACAGCATCTACAGCCCCACCAGATGCTGCATTTGCATGAGGGAGTCCAGGCAGAGGAGCAGAAGCAGCACCAGCTGGGCCCAGCCCAAACTCACGGCCCACAGAACCATAAGCTAAGATAAACACTTGTTAGAAACCATAAAGTCCGAGGATGGTATATTAGACAGTAAAAGTTGACCGATACATTCTATGAAAACAGTTTTCCTTTGTGCAAAACAGGTAGACAGTGGCTGCCCCTGGGGAAGGAAGCTGATCCTGGAGGGCAGAGGGGGGAGGGGGAATCTTCATTGGATCCCCATTCACATCTCCTGACATTCAAAGCATGGAACAGTTGTCTAGTCAACATAAGTTTAAAAAGAATGGTTTTAAAGGTTCTCTGCCATTATTCAAATTTGTGGATGTTCCCTGCATTAGACTCTACTCTCCTCTGCCCTCCTAGTTCCCTGCACTCACCGATGTGGTGGGGGACCTTCTCCAGCTCCTCGATCTGGATGTGCCTGGCACCCGCTGGAATCTGGACCAGTTTGAGAGCTCCTGTCACAGAGGAGGATCCGGAAAAACCGTGAGCATCTTGGCTGGTGGCCCCACTGCCCAGACACCCCGTCACCCCACCCCCCTGCATGTGCCCAAGACCCAGCTTCCTCATCTGTACCACAGGAAGGGGTCCTTGCCCCCAGGGTGCCGAGAGGGTCAAATGAGATGCTATGGCTTAAAATGCCCTAAAAACTGTAAGGGCTGTGGGGCAGAGTGAGTACACACACATATTAGTTGCTATCATTTTCCACTTTCTTGAGCCTCCTTTTCTTTCCTGATGTTCCCTCCCCTTTCTTCTCATACCTTGAGCCACCATCATGGCTGCCCTGGGCCCCATGGTCCTCCAACCCCAGGACTGGCAACAAGCCCCTGTCAAAGCCACCAACTTTCTCCCCACAAGGAGAAGCGAGGCAAAGCTATGACGGTCCCAAGAGAGAAATGGATCTAATTCTTCCTAAACTGTAAAGGACTAGTATCTAGCCCTTTTCACCACCCAAGTGTGGTCAGACGGAAGGGAGGGAGGGAAGTCAAGAAACTCAAGGTACCAGGAGTTCAAAGGAGGCACCAAAAATTGACCAAAAAAGGGAGAGAGGGGAGAGAAGAAAAAAACATTCCAGTCCAGTCTGGGCCACATCCTCAGACGCGTCTGAGCTCTCGCTCCCACGACAGCCCCAGGGCCAAAGAGATGGCTGGGCTCCTATCACAGCCCACTGGCCCGCAGAAAACTGCTTCTGAGCCCCGGGGCCCAGATGCAGGCAGGACTCACTGGAAGAGGCTATGGCCAGCTGCAGCTTCTGACTCAGCAGCAGCAGCCGGGCAGCCCGGGGAGGGCCGGAGGCAGGGTCTAGTGCCAACGCTCGCCCCCGCCGCCCCCGCCCTGAACCACGGCCCAGCAGAGGAGGGACGGCCCGCCTAAGGGACTCAGGCTCAAGGGCCCCTGGCTGGGCCAGAACCGCAGCCACTCCTGGTCATCACCCAGCCCCAGCCTGCTCACCTGCCTGCTTGGAGGCCTTGCCCAGTGTCCCCTTCACAGTCTTGCAGTGAGAGTTGTCGCCGCCACAGACACCGCACTTGTCATCTGCCTTCATGGACCCCACCTCCTTGTCACAGCCGACGGGCTGAGGACAGAGGTGGGGTCGGCAGGATAAGGCTCCCATGCTCCACACCACCGCCTCCAGGCCGGCAGCCCCTGGCTCCCTCCCCAGTCCCCAGGCTCCACGAGTTGACCCTGAGCCCAGAGGCATTCCTGGACAGGTCACTGCCACAAACTCGCCACGTGACGTGAACAGGTCTTAAGCCTGGCCACTCCCCTTCCCTTGACTGGGCTGGGCGATAATCCCCTCCTAGCATCCCAGGATGATGCTGAGGTGTCATGGTGTCATGGGTGGGGAAGGCGAGGAGGCAGGCGGTGTAGCCCTCCCGCCTCCCCAGGCAGGCAGAGGGTGAGCGGCCCCGCGCGGGAAACCCACCACACACTCGCCACGCGCACAGACGCTGTATGGGTCGCGGTAGCTGCAGCGGGTCCCGTCGTGGACCACCTGGTTCATGAAGACCACATCCCCTGTGTCCTCCGACTGGCAGATCAGCTCACACTTCTGCGCATCTGTGGAGAAAGGGGCCGTGCAGAATTCCCGGCCGCGCTTGGAGAAAGTGGGCTGGCCAGGAAGGACATCAGCGCAGGTCCCAAGCAGGAAGCTCTGGGTGCTGGGGGGAGCTCTGGGTGCGGAGTTTACAGTCTCTGCTGCGTCACCTATTAACCAAGTGACTCTGGGCCAATCATCTGACATCTCTGAGCCTCCGTTCCTTAGTTATTATGCCTGAGCAGTAAAATGCCAAATCAGGATGCTAAAGAAAATCAAGTGATAAAATAACAATAACCATAACAATAAGCCAACACTTAGTGAACGCTTCGCACATACCAGATACTTCCAAAACCTTTACCGGCTTTTTTTTTTAAAGTAGGCTCCACGTCCAATGTGGGGCTTGAACTCACGATCCTGATATCAACAGTCACATGCTCTACTGACTGAGCCAGCCAGGTGCAGGGCCACACTGCTCTTAATGTACAACTTCAATTTTTTGTATGTGTGAATTAACTCATTTAGACTTTTTAGTACATTCTAGGAAGTTAAGTTCTGGCATTATAGAGGAGACCAAGGACCAGAGAGGCTGAGAAATTTGCTCCAGGCCACACAGCCACACAGGATTCTAACCAAGGCAGTCTGGCGCGAGTCCCGCACTGACCTCTACATACACTTCAGCAGTCTCAGGCATAACAGTGAACTTCAACGTGCTTACAAACATCAGGAGGCTGTGCAAAAGTAAAGCAGGGCAGTGGGCTGAGTTTGGGTTTATAAAACAAAGCTGCAGTGAAAGGTTTGGAAAGGAGGCCATGTCTAGTTTGAGCAATTAATTGTTCTCTTCCCTATCCCGGCCACTGATGTCCTTAAAAGAAGCTTCCAAAGAACATATAAACACTTGCTGCGTTTCTTAGAAAAAGGGAAGTTGGGGCTTAGCTAACTTTCTGGAATTGGTCTAAAAGTCCTGGGAAAGCCCGAAGCCAGCTGCCCCGTGGGCCTTGGAGTCCCTTCCTATAGAGGCTTGTTTGGATCTGAATGGATCTTCAAGGCTTTCAAAGCAAGCCACCCCCTTAGGCAAAGTTCTTAGGAACCATCTGGCTCCCTGTCCCTTGTCCCTGGGCTCCCAGGATACATCTTGTCCCAGGACTCGGGGCTCAAGTTCAGAGCCAAAGCATCCAATACCACTCTGGACTTCACACACAGGTAGGACCCTGACCAGTACGCCCCAGGCAGGCAGGTCTCTGGGCAACCACGAAAGCCAGTGGAGAGTGGTGAGCTCCCTGGAGTTGGGAGGAATTCAAAGCAGAGGGAAAACACTGTCTGCAGTCACGTTCTGGAGAGGTCTGTGCACCGGTGGGCAATGGAAAGGCCTCTGAGGTCCCTTCCAGCCTGAAGACTGTCATTCTGAATGTGAGCTGAATTATCCTGCAATTGATGCTTTGGAACAAGGGCTACAAAGAGGTGGCTCTGGGCTCAGGAGGGGAAAGGCGTCTCTAGTCGGTGCCATCGGAGGCTGAGGGCTGTGTGGTGAGGGGTGAGCATCTGTCCACCAAAGGACCACAGAGAGGCTGGTGGGGGAGGTGGACACAGAGGATTGTCAAGGCCCTTCCAGCCTGAAGGCTCTGAGACATCGTGAATCCCACCCCTTCGCTGGCATCTTGCGTCGCTCTAAGAGCCATCAATGGAGAGGCTCCAAAGCAGACAGGCACTGGCCTGTGTCTGTCCCAGCACAGCCTGGAGGGATTCCGTGTAAGGATCCCTGGCCACAGGCTCCCATCTGTGTGCCTTTTAAATCATCTTCATTAACTGCTAAAATAGTAGCACAGTCGGTAAAACCTGAAATTATGGTATATAACGGGTCGGAGCCTCTCAGCAAAGCCAGTGCACCTACCCCTGTACAGTGCCTTCCCATACAGGTGAGGACCTATGAGAGGCACCGGTCCCTGTAGCCAACGATGCCACTAGCCTCCACGGCACCTCTGGGTGAAATGTCCCTGGTCCAAAGGGTGCTTGGGGGGCTCAGTCGGTTAAGCATCCAACTCCGGCTCAGGTCATGATCTCACGGTTTGTGGGTTTGAGCCCCACATCAGGCTCCACACTGAGAGTATGCAGCCTGCTTGGGATTCTCTCTTTCCCTCACTCTCTGTCCCTCCCCCCTCACTTTTTCTTTCTTTTACATTTTTTTAAATGTTTGTTTATTTTGGAGAGAGACAGAGTGTGAGTAGGCAAGGAGTGGAAAAAGGGAAACACAGAATTGGAAGCAGGCTCCAGGCTCTGAGCTGTCAGCACGGAGCCCGACAGGGGGCTCAAACTCATGAACCAGGAAATCATGACCTGAGCCGAAGTCGGACGCTTAACCAACTGAGCCACCAAGGCGCACCACCCCCCCCATCACGTTTTCTGTCTCTCAAAACTAAATAAACTTAAAAAAAAAAATGCCCCTGGTTCAAGTTATTTTCCCTGCCAGAAAACCGTCCCCAGAAGCACACAAATCAGGGATGGCTTTAAGGAGGACGGAGGCCCAAAGACAAGGGTCGGCACAAAGCTAGGTGGCCAGCATGCCTCTTTTGGTGCCTCCACTGTCCCTCCCAGGCACGGGAGGTCCACCTAGCAGAGGCGTCAGGACATGGTGGGTAGAAGGGGAGCAGGGCCCACTCACCGTCCTCAGGCTCGTAGGGGATCCAGTGGTGCCTGGCGTCCCGGTGGATGTAGTAGGAGTTGCGCTTGGCACACTGCTGGGCCCGGAAGTCCTCGTAGGGCCCCGGGCACTCCTCGCTGTTGCACACCTGGTACTGGAACATGGGCCCGGAACACAGGCGGCCTCCGTAGGCTGGGCTGGGGCAGGCACAGAGAAACCCCGGGACCTTGCTGGGGGAAGGCCGGGGAGGGCCAGGCACGCTCACGGAGGGGGCTGCTGTGCCCGGAGCCCTTCCAGATTCCTCTTCTCCACCCCTTGGGCATATGCCACCTGTTCCCCTGTGCGTGGGGATGGGGGGCAGGGGGAGAGCTGAGAAACGCGGAGACGGGGATGCAGAACCCTCTCCAACTGGGCAGGAAGAGAAACCAGGCTTATGTATCTCTGTATATCCTTTGAACCACGACACACAGCCTGATGTACAGGGAGCGCTCCCCAAAGTGCCTTAGCAAATTCCTATTTGCATCCACTTCACATCCTAATACGCTAAGGAGGGGCAAAGCCAGACTTGGTTTCTGGAATGAGAAAGCAGGACTGGCTAGATCTAACCCCACGTCCTGCCAATGCAAACCTTGGGGAAGGCGCTCGGTCCTGCTGAGCCCTAACTTCCTCTTTAAAGGTGGGACCCGGATCCCTCTTCTTTCACCTACCCCCTGGTGTATCTGTGAGGAATAAATAAGAAAAGGCATGCAAGGCGATCTGTACTGACTTTGCCATTACAGTAAGAGGATTAGGGGGCGTTCCTGATGCCAAGTACCCAAGCGTAGGTTACCGCTGCTCTGTTCCCGGACGCCCGGGCATCACATGGGTTCATGCACTTGAGCGCTCAGCGTTCTACCCCACACAGAGCAAGTGCTCAATACACTGTAATAATTATAACAGCAGCTGTCATTCATTGGTGCTTAATCTGTGCTGGCACAGTGCTGACAGAACACAGAGTATTTCACCTAAGCCTCATAAAATAAAAATAGTTATTATTACAGAGGGGTTTGATAGAGGGCACCCCTGATCGAGGGGATAACCATCCGACTGGAAGGTAGTTTGCTCAGCGCGGGCACCACAGGGCCCTTCTCCAATCCCAGCTCCTCCACCCTGACAGGTGTCAGTTACGGGGTGGTCTGTTTGGCTCCTATTTGTAAAAGGTCAGCACAGTCATCTGACACAAGACTAGGGTCCTCCAGGTGGTAGTGAGCTTCCCATCCCTGGAGGTAAACAGCAGAGTGTGAAAGGTACCCCTCCTGAGAGTTCGAGGGAGGGTGGCCATCACCGAGTCACAGCATCCAGGGGCCATGCTGTTCAGCAGAGGCTCAGCGTCCCTGGTCCCTGGAGCCTGCAGACCCACAGGGCCGCAGCGGCCAGCCCTCATCTCGCACGAGACTGTTCTGAGCAGCCTGGGCGAGGTGGGCCCTAGCCCGCTGGCCCTCGGAAGTTCCAAAACCATGGGAGGGATTCCCATAGAGGGGAGAAGAGGGGAGAAACAGGCTGCTCCCCCAGAATGCTGGATTCACTGGGGGCAGCGAAGGGCAGGATTTGATGTCAGAAAGAGGTAAGTGAAGAAAAACTAATGGAAGTTTTGCTTCATGTGGTAGAAAACAAATATGGCTACTGAGCATTTAGATCAGTGTTTCTCAAAGCTCAGCCAGATGATCAGAGTCATGAGCAGGTTCGTGAAATTGGTGGGGTCTTTGGCCCCACCCAGTTTGAGAATCACCGGTTGAGACCTATTCTCTGACATCATGCCTGATGGGTGATGTCAGGCCCAGGTGGAACTGATCTGGCCCCCCAAACAATTTTGGGTCCTTACCATTAGGATACAAGCCACCTGCAGGGTCGACTTCTCTCTAGTGCCTTCCTCACCCAGCCCCTCAGGCCTAGGCAGGGAGGGGGGGGTCCCCTGCCCCCCCCACTCAGCCAAGAGCACTCACGGGGGATTGTCACAGCTCCGGCTGCGAGATCGAACACCTCCCCCGCATGACCGTGAACATGACCCGAACTTGGTCCAGGAGCTCCAGCCTCCATCCTGGCCATAAGTCTGCTCCGGCGACTTCCAGATGCAGTGACCTTTGAAGCACCACTGGGATGGAGCAGAGGAAATGAGGTTATCCAGGGCACGCCACCCCCTACCCCGCTGTCTCGCCTGCCATGAAGGGTGCCTGACTGCGTACACGGCACAGCTGATGAGTGCTACAGGTGAGCCCAGAGAAGGGACATTAAGAGTACGAGCCCCAGAGTTTCAGAGCCCCACCCATACCGTGAGCCAAGTGACCTTCAGCAAAGGGCTCCCCTTCCTGGGCCTGTTCCCCAGTGTCCACAGCGGATAACAGTACCTGCCCCCAGGGCTACTGTGAGCCTTCAAGGAGATAATGCCTGGCACACGCAGCCTTCCAAAAATGGCAGAGAGTATGGCTAATGACAGTAATAATTATGCAATTATTGGGTTTATCACTCCTGGAAAAAAAAAGAGCTAATAGGGGAGAGAAGACAATCTTCCCACAGTATCTAGAGTAGACTTCGGCTCTGTATCTCAAAATCACCACCCAGCGGCCACAGGCAGGTGTGCCTGTGGGAGACGAGCCAGCCCCACAAGGAGGTCCGTCCATCCACAAACATAGGGAGTATAAGAATGGCGTCTGAGAGGCCTGGGTTTGAATCCCAACTCAGCCATTACTAGCTACTTGTGGCTTTGGCATAACTTCACCTTGCGGAGCCTCAGTTTACTCACCTGTAAAATAGGATTGTTCTAAGAACTAATGGCAGTAACACCTACAAAGCCCTTAGCTCAGGGCCAGGCACAAAGCGGGCTCAACCAAAGTAACTAACTCCCTTCCCCTCTCCTGCGGGGCAACACGTAAGAAGTACAGCAAAGCTCCTGGGGTCATTTTTCAAGAGACGATGGAGTGGCTCTCAGCCTTAGAGTCACATGGGGAACTTTTAAAACTCCAGAAGCCTCGGGGCACCTGGGTGGCTCAGTCGGTTAAGCATCTGACTTCGGCTCAGGTCATGATCTCACGGATCTTGCATTCGAGCCCTGCATCGGGCTCTGTGTTAACAGCTAGCTCAGAGCCTGGAGCCTGCTTCAGATTCTGTGTCTCCCTCTCTCTCTGCCCCTCCCCTGCTCATGCGAACACACTCTCTCTCAAAGAATAAATACACGTTAAAAAATAAATAAATAAACCTCCAAATGCCTTGACTCTACCCCAGACCAACTGAGTCAGAATCTCTAGGAGTGGGGATTTTTTAAAGCAGCAGCGGTATACCTTACATACCATAAAGTCTCTCCGGTCAAGTTCACGAGTCAACACTTTTTCACAATTGACAGTGTTGTGCAACTTGTCACCATGTCTGATTTGAGAACAATTCCATCACCCCAACGAGATCTCCGTGCCCACCTGCAGTCACTCCCCGTTCTAGGGGTGGGGCCTTTTATTTATTTATTTATTCATTCATTCATTCATTCACTCATTCATTTATAACGTTTTATTTATTTCTGAGGGAGAGAGACAGCATGAGCAGGGGACGGTCAGAGAGAGAGGGAGATACAGAATCCAAAATAGGCTCCAGGGTCTGAGCTAGCTGTCAGCACAGAGCCCGATGCGGGCCTCGAACCCACAAACCGTGAGATCGTGACCTGAGCCGAAGTTGGACGCTTAGCCGACTGAGCCAGCCAGGCGCCCCAGGGGTGGGGCGCCCCTAGGGGTGGGGTGCACCTAGGGGTGGGGATTTTTAAAGCTCCCCAGATGGTTTCAGTATGCAGCCAGAGCTGAGAGCCACAGATTGACCATCACATGAAATTGTGACGGAAGGACCTGGAACTCTGGAAACACCTGGAGCCGGGGTACCGAGTCTCCAGGGTAAGACCCCGCCAGGCGCAGAGCCCACTGGGCCGTGGAAGGCTGGGGAAGCCCCATCCAGCTATGAAGGGGCAGACCCTACACGTGTGATGTGATGTGAGCGGGCGGAGCCTTGCGAGGGCAGAGGGCAGAGGCAAGTCCTGTGGCTGTCATAAGCACTGAACCTCTCTTAACACCCTGCTTCTTCCCAGGCCTCCCCTTTGCTCTGACGTGACTAGGTAACTTCAGAACAACCTGAGTGGAAAGGCCACTTGGTCGGGGATCAGCAGGACCCAGAGAAGTTCAGTGAATGGCCCAGGGTCACCACAGAAATCAGAGCAGAGCCAGCAACATAGCAGAGGTGGGTTTCTAAACCCCTCAGGTCTCTTAGACCCGGCCACAAGGTCCCCCTGACAAACGACGCCTTGGCACCCACACACACTCAAGGAGGCAAACACATGCCAGGTGACCCATGAAAGGGCAGGTCCAGGGCAGGGGAGGCAACATGGACATGGGAGAAACAGCATGGTGGGCTGGGAGGGCAGGCAGGACACCTGGAGCCTTCCCTTCGTCCCTTCCTTCACCTGCCTGGGCCTTACTCTTCTCCTCTGTAAAATGGGGGTAAGATTTCCTGCCCAATGAGCTATGAGATGATGCCAAGCTCTGAACAGAGGAAGCGAGCGACTGCGATATGGGAGAGAGGGTGTGCCTATGAGTTCATGGGGGTCTCTGTGCACACACACACACACACACGCCTGGGGGGCAGGGGCGCCCCTGGGGCCTGCATAGTCCCGCCGCAGGCCTGCAGGTACCTGGCCAGGGGCACACTCAGTCCCGTCCAGCGGGGGCCCCTTCTTGGTCTTGCAGAAGTACGGGTTGTCAGGGTGGCTGCACCACAGCTGCTTGCAGGGCTCGGAGGTCTGGAACTGCGTGGGAAGGGGCCGGAGTCATCGGCGGCACTGGCCCTGGGGCTCTGACAAGTTGTCTGGGGGGCAGAGGGCAGTGACAGAGAGGAGTGGTGCGGAGGACACCGGGCCCAGAATGCTGTGAAGGAGGCGGAGGGCCCGCACCCTCACACTGGACCCCTCTCCAAGCGCCATGGCCTCCAGTGACCCCTCTTCTCTCCAGCGGGGCCCACACCCCTTGTCGTCCCCCCCGGCCTCCCTCCTGGCCTGTGCAGAACTCACTGTACCCCCCGGCAGGGACTAGGGTTTCGCGGCTTTGAGGCTCCGG
This sequence comes from Hyaena hyaena, assembly GCF_003009895.1. Classification (NCBI taxonomy): domain Eukaryota; kingdom Metazoa; phylum Chordata; class Mammalia; order Carnivora; family Hyaenidae; genus Hyaena; species Hyaena hyaena. Next base: position 265,697 of record NW_024080705.1, read on the forward strand.
GGAGGCTTGGGCCTTCCAACACCCCTTGAGCCCAGCGCATATCGGGGCTTCAGGAGGCTGCAAGTGTATCCGGGACCCAAGGCACCCGGACAAGGCCAGGGCTCCCCGCTCCTAGCCTCGCCAGGCTGTGCCAGGTGTTGGTAATCTCATGTCCCATTGTCCAGGAGAGCCCCTGATTTTTTCTCTCCTATCGCCCCCTTGCCAGCCAGGCCAGTGTCCTACAGATACAGCCCTGGGCACTGACCTCCCTCTCCACCCCCAGCTCAGAGAGCACCCAGTGTGACCTGGGCAGACACGGAGCCTCCTGGCCCCGCAGGGCTGAGGAGGGGGCTGCATTCCTGGATGGGAGGTTTCAGGCACTCAAGTCACTAAGACCTGATGCCTTCAGAAAGGCCCCTGCCCTGGGATGTCCCCTTCTCTGAGCCTCTGATGGGGGCCAGTTAGCAGCTCTTTTGTTCCCTGCTGGGCGGCTCCAGCTGATCCCCAGGGCCAGCCTCTCCCTTGCCCTGTCCTGGGGGGTGAGGAAGGGCTATGCTTCCCTGTATGTGTCTCCTGGGCACAGGGTGCAGTGGGGGCCATGTAATTCACCCCCTGGACAGAGGGTATGTGGGGACACAGGACAATTTCCCTAGGGTGACAAATTAGCCCAAAACATCCTACCAAATCCCTGAAGGGCAGACAGAAGCAACTATTCCTCCATCAGGCCGGAGCCCAGGGCCTGATCTGACAGAGGGAGTACTTGGCAGATAAGCTCCCTGATAGCCAGCCCGGCCAGGATCCCATCTCCCACGTGCCCATCTCGGTTCCATCTTTCCCAGGAATAAAGCATCCTCTGGACACTATATACACCTGCCCTCAAAGGTGGGTGGGGCAGGTACGTAGCAGAAGGTGGCAGGGCCGGGTTCTGGTCACCCTGCACCCCCCCTACCCCCCCGTGGCAGCTGGCACCGATCCTGTGGGCCCATAGCCATGCCACCTGGCCAGCAGGGAGGAAGGTGCTCTGTGGATGACGGGCCTGGATCATGGAAGGGTCCAGCCCTGCTTCACCGGCAGCCAGAGGCTGGAGGGAGCTCACCGCAGAGCAGGTGTGGTATCCAGAGCCGAAGGCAAAGCGGCATTGCTCGTCCATCGAGTAGTCGATGCCCGGCAGCTCCGGGGGCTGCGGCCAGGCGGGCGCAAACGGGTCATCGAGGAGGCAGTCGTAGGAGCTGCCGGCGGAGACAGAAGGTGAGCCAGGGCCAGGCTGAGGCCAGAGTTCCCGAGCTCTCCCTTCCTGGAGAGGGTCTAACGAGCAAAGGAGGCCTGCAGCCATGCATCCCTGCAGCCCTCTGCCAGGAGTCGTGTCTTCTGGGAACAGCCTGATGGCTCCTCGCACCCAGGGAAGAAACGTCAGGCCGCCACACGGACACGCTCAGGGCCCCGGCCAGCTGCCGCATGAGGATGGGGACAGTATCTCTGCCTGCACCTGCCCCACCCACATCCTCTCTGCACCCATTCTTGGCCTTGAGCTCCTGAGTCTAAAGCTTGTCCCAGGCCTCGGTGTCCCTGAAGACCCGGGAACTGAGCAGCAAAGCTGGGAACTGAGTGTGTCAGGGGCAGGGCGGTACTGGGGGGTGGTGGTACGGGGGATGGAACTGCAGGCTGCGTGCTCCCCAGTCCCCAGCACAGAGGTGGAGGTGACCTACGGGAGGTAGCGACTGAGCTCCACTTTGCTGCAGCGGGACCAGTGGAAGCGGTGGAAGGCAGCCTGCACCAGGGGCGCCATGACGCTGCCCAGGGTGGTCTCGTCTGCGCAGCCATTCCCCTGGCCGTCGTGCTCCATGCCGAGCCTGCCGGGGGCGGGGGGGGGGGGGGGGGGGGCAGAGGGGAGTCCCGAGTCACGCCAGGACCCCGTCCCTGGGAAAACAGGCAGGTGGACCAGCAATGGGAGACCATGCCCTGACCAGGCTTCAGACTGGACGGAAGCTGAGGGTTCCTCCCGGTCCCCACCGCTCCCCAATGGGGCTGGACTCATTCTGCCCTCCTGCCCCCTTTTCAACCCCACCCACACCCTCACACCTGCCATGGCCAGCTCAAGCCCCACTCCTATCCCGGACACCCGCCCTGGCCACCCTGACGGAGGGCTCACCTCCCAAAGTGGGGGCCACCTGCCTGCCTTTAACACCTCACGTGCCATATGCTGTCTCCCCACCAGACCCAAGGCTTCTCTGAGACCCTGCAGTCTTTAGCACAGAGCTTTGTACTTGGCACACACCTACCACGATGACAGTCTAAATTCAAAAGCTTGATTTTTATAACGAGTAGTTAAAGCCAAAGCCCAGATGTCGTAAATTCAAGTACTCCCAGGCGGCTGCGTCGGGCCTTGACCACTAGACGGACAGACACGTGGACCTCTAGGGCTGACCTTGTCTCCCCACAGGGAGAGGCCTCTGCTCTGGGAAGAGTGGACCCCCCTGCCTCCCACACACAGGAAGACGAATCCCCAGCTCTGAAAGATGTGGACCCATGGGCTCCCAGGGCAGGAAGAGACCTCAGAGGTATCCTGGGTGCAGGATGAGGAAACTGAGGCCCCAGAGAGAAGGGGGCCCACCCTGCGAGGGGCAGAGCTGGGATGGAGTCTGCATGGTCTCTGTGCTCACAGGGCTGGTGTGGAGAGGGGCATAGCAGACAGCGGGGGGCGGGGGGAGGGAGGCAGACTCCCTCAGGCTGGGCTGCTCCCCTGCTGCCCAGGCCCTTCACCTGCAGGAAACAGCCCTCACTCCGCTTGTGCACTGGGGAGGGGCTGGGTGAGGAGTGCATCCCTCAGCTCTGCCCGGGGCAGACCAGGCCAGGAGGCAGGACTGTAGCATGTGCGCCAGAGGACACGCTAGATGACAGTGGCTTATGTGCTCTCTCGGAACGCAGCTTCTCTGGCCTGTTCTCCACGGCAGTCCTTTCCTACACCAGGGCCTGGCGCACAGTGCGTGCTCAAGAAATACTGGTCGAATGAATGAATGGATGTGCTCTAAACAAAACCCAGGTCCAAGGATCAAGCAAGGAAGCCGCCAGCTGGGCCCGAGGCCCGAGCCTATGTGCCCCTGTTAAGGATGGGCTCAGACCAGTGCTCCAGTGTGCACTGAGCACCGGCGTGGGCCAGAACGGCTCTCAGAAGGGCCTTGAGCCATGGGTGGGACGCAGGATAGAGACCATCCACAGAACACACCAGCTCCTACGATGGGATACTGCATCTGCCTGCCCAAAGGCAGGGCCACATCTGGTTTTCCATGGCCCTGGCATTTGGGGGCGTGGACCCAAAGCAGGCCCAGAATCACCCTCTGGGCCCCTGGGCTCCGTCCCCATCAGGGTCGGGCCTCAGTGCATGGGCAGTGACTCTGGCATCTCCTGGGACACTGGGACGGGGCCTGATCTGGGATAAAGCCTCCCACACCCGCAGAACCCCTCGGAGCCCACAGTACAGCCCACCCTCCCGGTGCTACTTACACGTGGCCAGTCTCGTGGGCCACCACGAAGGCCGAGGAGAAGCCATCCTCATGGTTGAGGGTACAGCTTCTCAGCGGGTGGCACATGCCAGTGACAGGTGCATACCCTGCCGGGAAGAGGGAGAAAAGGCACAGAGAGAGGTCATGAGGAGGTGAGGCAGGACTCGATGAGGTCTGTGCCTGGCCAGCCACTGCAGGGACATCCTGACATGGTCACTGCCAGAAGGTGCCTGGAGGAAGATGGATCCTTGCAAAGTCCCCCCCAAACCCGTCCCAGCACATCAACTCCAGCCAAATGCCCCCCCACCCTAATGCTCCACAGAGCCCCTCAGGGCCCACAGCCTGCTCTAATCAAGGCAGTGGGATTTCCAGACGCCCCAAGCCTGCTCAAACCCGACTTCCATGCCACGCCCCTCTAGCCAGTCCTGGACCTTGGAATCAGACCCATGTACCTCTGCCCGGCCCCTGTCCCACCCCTGTCAAACATGCACACGGCCTAAGGGGCAGACGGCTTAGCAGAGAGACTAGGTGTAGGAGATCAGCTCATACAAGGGCCTGCAAGGCTACAGTCAAGGAGCACCAAGCATGTGCAGGGGGCATGTGGAGGAGAAAACGGATTCAACTAGGGGGGTTGACAGCTACCGGGGAATGGCACAGGGCTGAGCCCAGAGGACAGGTAAGACTCTGCAAGGCAGGGGAGGTGGGAACGTGCTGGGGAGGACACAGCAAAGCAGTGCAGGGGCTGCATGTAGCAGCCACAGCAATGTTTGCCCAGTCCACAGCAATGTTTGCCCAGCAGCTACTGTGTATGAGACCTGAATTCTTTTTTATTTATTTGTTTGTTTAGAGAGAGAGAGAAAGCGCATGCACATGGGGGAGGAGCTGAGAGAGAGGGAGAGAGAAAATCCCAAGCAGGCTCCTCACTGTCACCGCAGGGCCCAACATGGGGCTCCATTCCACAAATCATGAGATCATGACCTGAGCCGAAGTCAAGAATGGGATCCTTAACCAACTGAGCCAGCCAGGCACCCCATGAGGCCTGCATTCTAGGGGGCCTGCTTCCCAGCCTCCCCGGGGCCCCATGATCGGCCAGGAGGGAAGGCTGGGCTGGGAAAGACCTCGGAGAAGGGGTGAGAGTAGAGAGCACTTCCTGCCTGGGGCTGCAGTTGTCCAGACAGCTCTACCCTGTGTTCAGAATTGCTCAAATGCTCTTTTATCTGAGACCCTTTGGGGGCCTATAACGAGAGGCTGTCATGTGGAGGAGGTTCCTGCGGCCTCTACTGTCCGGGAGCTCTGAAGTTCACTCTACATGAGACATAAGTATGCATATGCATGTGTGTCTGTGTGTGCACATGTGTTGGCATGCCTGTACACATGTCTGTGCACAAGCATGCATGTGTGAGAGCACATGCATGTATCTGCGTGTGTAAGTGTGTGTGTCTATGTTATCCATGTAGGTGTATATCTGTGCGTGTGTGTGTATCTGTGTGTGTGTGTGAGAAAGCCTACACTTGAGACTTCCAGGATTTGGACAAGGAGCCTCTGGGCAGAGGCATGGCCAGCTGACTCCCTTCTAGAATCAAACCAGAAAAAACTAGAAAGCCCTCAACATGGAGCCTGAAGATCCAATCAGAGTTTCAGATCTGTCTCCTCTCTGCACTGGGACATAGGCAAGCCTCTTTGCCATCCTGTGCCTCAGTTTGCCCCCAGGGAAAACTAGAAGTGACTAGAGTTTCACGTGCTTGCAGAGCACGCACAACCACAGACATTTATTTCATACCTCCGTCAGCCCTTGCAGTGGCCCGGAATGGAGGAAAGCAGAAACTATTTTTTCCCCACTGGACAGGGGGAAGGACTGGGGAGAAGAAGTGAGCTTGGGTCACTGCGCAGAGAGGTGTGGTGCTGTGGGCACAGCGTGTCCACACACGAGCCCTGCTAGGTGCCCCAAGGCCATACGGATACAGGCGGGAACAGAAGCATCTTGAAGATGCTGAGGGGCCTTCAGGCAGCCATGCTCTGGGACAGTAAGCACATGGACCCGGAGCCTGACCACTCACAGCCACCTGTGGGCTTAGGACACGATCAATCTCTCTGCTGACTGGCTCCTCAAACCTCCTTGGGGAGGCCCCAGGCAGCCCTGCCCTGAGTCCGGCCTCCGCCCTGCAGCCACGCACTGCTGGCCATGGCAAATACAGTACCTTGCATACCTGAGGGCCCAAAGTCCTGGCGGGTGAGGAAGACCACGTGGTCGTGGTGCTCTGCGTGGCTGGGGTCCCGGCGCTGCTGAGAGTGTGCCCAGCGACACACCTGCTCCAGGCTGCGAGATGGGTTCCCCCGCTCAATCAGGCTCAGAGACTGCGAGGGCCAAGAGCGTCAACGGTGGGGGGGCAGTCACCAGTGGGCACCCGCCGCTCCTCCCCCCCCCCGCCCACCGGCGGAGGACACTGAGGCCCATGGGACCCAGATGCCTGTCTCCAGGCCTCTGCTGCCGGCGCACGGCCCGCCCCCTCAGGGAAGGCTCAAGCGCCACGCCCTGTGCGGGGACTCCTGTCTGCTGGGAACTCAGCACGCAGCCCTCTACTGACTTGCAAGGCAGGCGCTGTTCTGAGCACTTTTATGCCTTTGCTCATGGTCTCCTCTAATCCTCACAACAGCCCCTGGGGGAAAGGGCTGTTGCTACCCTCATTAGGGTGAGAAGAGGTGACCGGTGGGTCTAAGATTGCAGAGCTCAGGGCCCCAGGGTCCAACTTCGTCTCGGCCACTGCCCTGCTGGGAGCCCACCTCCCCACGGGTTCCTCCGGGAGAGGGATCCCCAGCTGTCAGGGTGCAGGACGGCCTGCTTCCAGATTGCAGGGACTCCCTCAGCCCCACTTCACATCCCCAAATGCCTCTGCCTCTGAAGCCTCAACTCCGATGTTCTCAGGGTTCTGATTCTGGAAACAAAATGCTTCCTAGATGCTGCCCAGCCCCTCCCCACACCACAGCTGGTCCAACGCACCGCCCGTACACCCCCTCTCCCTCCAATCCCTGCCAGTTGCCGAAGGGAAGGGGTCACCTGCCGGTAGCCGACCATGATCAAGCGGACAAGGGCAATGTTGATGTGGGCCCCCAGGGAGTCGTCATGGTAAATCTCATCCACCTGCAAGGAGAAAAGAGCATGCAATTTTAAGGGAAACAAACGTTTCTGAAGAGCCTACCACACAGCAGGTACCGAGCCGGGTATCTGACCCATGTCTTCCTCACCATGGCCTTATCAGGAAGCATGCTTCTCCCTACTGTACAGATGAAGAAACTGAGGCAGAGAGAGGCAAACTGACCTTCCCAAGGCCACACAGCTAAGGAGCTACAGAGCTGGGATTTAAATCTGGCCCACCTAGCTCCACCTGTGCATTCTCTCCACGAAGCCAAGTGTGAGGGAACTGGCCTCTGACAAAGACTGACCTTTCCAAGGCTCAGGAGTGTCCTTCCACAAATGTCCCCTGGCCTGGGTCACTCATCCTCACATCCTTGGGTACCTCTCCAATTGCCACGGGAATGGTCTGTCTGCTCTGTAGTGCCCAGGCACTTTTCCAGGGCAAATCCAAGGGAAAGTACGTGAGGGCCTTGGAAGTGCAGAGCCTCGGGCCCACCTCCTGAGTCTCCAATCTAGTGATGCTTGGCCATGGTCAAGTTCGAGAACCAAGGGCGAAAACTCCCTTCTCCCACAGGCCCCGCGGGGCAGGGCCCTGCACAGTCCACCAAAGAATGCTGCCCTTCCTACCCCCCTAATCAGGAGAGCCAGTGTGCATGACAGATGGACAAGCATCTGCCTGTCCACCCCCACGGACAGATAGCTCACCCTCCCCTGAGTGCCCATCTCCTAAGGATGCCCCTTGAACAATTCCAGATTTTTGTTTTAACTAGCTTTTTTTTTCTGAATACAAAACATTTTGCCCTGTAAACTTTGAAAAGTACAAAAAAGGCAAAAGAAGAAAATCAAATTGCCTAAAATACAATCAGCCTGATGTATAATAACCAGTTATGCCATGTGTGTATGTGGGTGTGTGGGTGGGGGAGGAGGCTCAATTTACAAAATAATAATCATACTGAATTTACTGTTTATCGGTTGCTTGTTTCATGAAACAGTATCGGGGTGACTTGAGGGGCTCAGTCGGTTAAGCATTCAAGTTTCGGTTTTGGCTCAGGTCATGATCTCGCAGTTCGTGGGGTCGAGCCCCATGTCAGACTCTATGCTGACAGTACGGAGCCTACTTGGGGTTCTCTCTCTCTCTCCCTCTCTCTCTGCCCCTCCCCCCTCAAAATAAATAAAAATCTTTAAAAAGTATCATCTCTAACGTCTGCATGCAAAGAGACACAACTTATGTAACTAATCCCCATCCCTGAGCTGGACGTAACCCCCGAGAGAAGTGACTTGCTCAGCAAGTCAGTGTCAGAACACAGCACTAGTGAAGCAATGCAGGTAATGGGGGTCAGGGTCCCGGGTTCAAATCCTAACTCTGCCCTGTGGGCTGGGTGGCTTAGGGCACATCAAGCAACTCCTGAGCAGGTCTGTTTCTGTTTGTTTCTGTAGAATGTCGATCCTAATGGCTGTCATAGGGCTGGCATGTGGGTATCTCATGCCACCTTGGTATCTGGGAACAATGAGCGGGCCACACCGAGAGGCAGGAGTGGATGCCAGCCTCTGACTCCTGCCCACGCGTCTTCCCTGGAGCCTGCATGGAGTTTCACGCATAGCACTGTTCTCCCCGCTTCCGTCTCTTCATGCCCTTTGGCCCATGAGCAAAGCAACTGGTCTACATCTCACAAAGGGACCGCTATGTAGCAAATGGAGAGGAACAGCGCTGCCAACCCTCTATGTGAGAGTCCCACAGGGAGGGGAGACCAGGAGGCGCCTGGAGGCCCGCTCCGGGGCCAAAGCCGGAGCAGGCCGCGGTGGCGGGGCCTTGGCAACAGAGGCCACGTGCACCACGGGGCCCCTGCCTGTGCCCCCAGAACTGGAAGCTGCCGGACTTGTGAGCATGCAGACGCCAGAGCTGCCTCCCTCAGCCTTCCGCCAAGGCCTAACCTGGCACCCACGTCTGGACCCAGCGGAGACCAAAGACCAGTGCCCGCTGAGGAGCAGCAGCCCCACCACCAAACACCCCAGCACAGGAAATGACAGAAAGTGCAATGGGCGCCAGCACTTCCTTCCTCCTGCCTCCCCTCCCCAGCAGACACCACGGGAACAGAGTCCCCAAATTCAGAAGGAGATGATGTCCTTCTCGATCTCCGCGGCCCTAACTCGCCCTAGGAGAGCTGTGGGGTGGAAGATGGGGGCGTCGATCGGCCACACATACACCTTCTCCCTAACGGAAGTCCAACCTAAGAATTCTTTGCTGTTCCGCCAAAACAATCTGCAACAGAGTAACTCTTAAATGACCTTGACATTTCAGCCCCTCCATTCAGAACGTGGCCTTCCTTCTACAGAGGGTGCGGTCAAGGTCTCAGGGCTCCCTGATGTGCCCTGCAGGCAAGCAGACCAGAGATGGAATGATAAGCAGGGCACGCTGTACATAGCCACATCTGCACCCCACATGTACACATGGGAACCCACCAGTTGCCCCGGGGCAGGAAAAGAGATCAGTCCCTGGAATGCTCCGGTGGAGGCACCAGCACAGCCTCTAGGCGTATGGAAATTCTCAGGGGGCCACCGTCTTCCTGCCCTCTCTCCAGAGCGGGCCAGGCAGATTGCTGCCCGAATCCTTCATTAGTGTCCCTGTGCTCAGCAGGCCAAACCCAGCCATCAAAGCCTCCAGTGATGCCTGCTCCAGTGGCCCCGGACACTGGGAAGTCCTCACGGTGGGATTGGGAGGTTCTCTGAACAGGAGGCAGAATCAGAGCCTGAGTGTGCATCCCCAGTGGGGGTTGGGTGGGGCCTCCCCACACCACGGCCTACTCCGGGTAACTGGCCTAAATGCAAATACTGAGCAAGCAGAAGGGGAGACGCCATGCAGCGAGACCCCACCCAGCACAGTGCACTGAAATAATCTGGAGACAAAATGGTTCAGTGACGGGTGTACACAGACCCTAGGAGTGGGGGGTAAGGGAGATGGTGTACATGTGGGCGGGAGGGGTCAGGGAGGACTTGCTGAGGACCCAGACACGTCCCGCTGGAGAAGGTCATGGGCCTTTTTAGAGGAGATGGGCAGAGGTTTGGTGCAGGGGAGAGAAAACAGGAGTCACTGGGGCCATCAAGACACCCCCAGGCCAGTGGTAGTCAGGGCAGCTGAGGCCAGCCCTGCCCGTGATGGGAATCTCTTCCCAGCCCATGCTCTCACACTTCCAGCAACGTGTGTGCTAGCCCATTAGAAAGTTCCGGGCGCTGCGAGCACCATTCAACCTTCCCATCTGCCTCCTCCACTGGCCTCAAGTCTCTCTCTAGAAGTCCCACAGAGCATATCTGCTCCGTTCCCAGGGAGAGACGGCGGCCACCATCTCTCGGGGGACTTCCCTCCGTGCTCACGCCAGTCAAACAGAAAACCTTCCAGGCGTCAAGAGAGAGGACAGGCCACTGCCAAGGAAGGACCACCCATCTGGTGAGGGGTAGGTTTTCAACAGTGACCAGGGTAGATGCTGAAGGAATACCACCAAAGAACCGAGATAAAGAAACCGTCGACCCACGATCCCGGGCCCAGCAAACCAGCCTCTAAGAACCACGATGAAAGAAGCCATTGTCAAGAAAACAGAAACGGAGCCACACAGACCCCACTGTCTTCAGGTGTGCAGGAAAGTAAGGTGGAAAGTGATCCCCCAAAGGTGGCCCGGGGTGCAAGACTGGATGAACAGTCCTGAGAGCAGCAAGGTTCAGCAATGATCAAGTCTAGTCTTTTCTTATGCTAAGTAAGGATGATAAAAATAAAGTAATTCTATTTCACACCCTTATTCCCTCATTTAATAAAAGGGGGGTGGGGTGGAGGTACCTGGGTGGCTCAGTCTGTTAAGCGTCCGACTCCTGTTTTCAGCTTAGGTCATGATCTCACAGTTCGTGAGTTCGAGCCCTACTTCAGGCTCTGCACTGATCATGTGGAACCTGCTTGGGATTCTTTCTCTCTCCCTCTCTCTGTCCCTCCCCTGCTCATGCGCTCTCTCCCCTCTCTCTCAAAATAACTAAAACTTTAAAAAATTGTTTTATAAAAAGGTGGAGTTGGCCCTGGCATCCCACATCCCCTGGTATGGTCCATCTCTGAGGTACCCTGCCACCCTCATCGGCACACACCCCCAGCACCCCCAGCCCTTGAGTAGCACCTTTGGGCTTTGATCCAGCTGAAGCCATCCTGACCCTTCTCACAGGCCAAGGAGGCAGCTGGACAGGGATACAGAACCGCCTGGCACACAGGTCCCAGCCATGGCCGAGAGCCGGCGCTGGGGCCACAGACAGGAGGCGCAGCCACCGGAGAGGCCCAGGACCTCAGCCCTCTGGAACACAGGCACGGGCGGCCTCCCATAGGCTCTCGTCTGGCCGTGCACTCGAGAGCTGGCTGTCAGCCTCCACCCCCTGGATGCCGAAGGTCAGGCCCTCGCGCCAGCTCCGGGGTGACCAGGAATGGCCTCCTGTGGTTGTGGGCACCAGAGTGACACATTGAGACATGCCCCCAGGGCAGAAAAGAACAGTCTGGTGTCCTCCTTCCCCACCTTTGCCAAGTTCAACATCATCTGCCAAGTCCCCAGGGACCACATCAGATATTGGCTTGGGATGGCCGCTGGGTATCTACTAGAAAATCAAGCAAAGGTCAGAAGTCTCTCTGGTCAAGGGGGCACTAAACAGCAGAAGGGGGAAGCTACGTGATAATGTAACAGAAGCTAGAGACCACAAGGGTTGGAGAAAGTGCTGCTATTCACCGAACACCTACTATGTGCCGGGTACCATGTGAGGGCTTGCATACAACCTCACATCACCCTGTGGAGAGAGGAATTGCTCCCATTTCACAGGAGAGAAGTCCAAGGCTCAGAGAGGTTAAGTAACTTGCCCATGGCCACCCAGCTGGAAAGTGGGAAGGCTCAGATTTAAACTCAGATGCTCTGAGCCACTACACTTAGCAGCTGTTTTCCAGGGCCAGCTCCCGTGGTGGGCGGACTAGAGTGGGCTTTCTCTGGCCCAGGACAGAAGGTAAGCAGAGCAGGCTTCCACATCCAGGAAACAGCAACACGGCCAGCCAGGGAGTCACTACAAGAGCCCCTCCTCTGTTCTGCTATCACCCTGCATGGCCAGGCCTCCTGGGGGCCTTGTGGCCAAGACTGGGGAGCAGGAAGAAGGGAAGCAGGTGTATACTCAGGTGGGAGCTCTGAATCTGTGTTCCTGCCTAAAGGGAGGGTCAGACTCTAGGTACCTACAGCTGGCAGGGAGAGCTAGGCCCCTGAGGAGCCCACGGCATGGGGATGGGGGCAGCTGGCAGCCTTCCTTTCTGGGCCAGGACAAAATGGGCTTCTCCCAGGCAGTGCAGGGACAGGGGTCCCTCAGGGAATGGTCCCCAGCCAGCGCCAAGTTCCCACAATGCTAGGGAACATTGCCCAAGAAGCTCGGAGCACCGAGTCCACTGGCCTGACAGCCAGGATCAGGCAGGTCGCAAATAGGGCCGGGCCATGCTGAGAAAGCACGACCCCAGGGTCTCAAGCCCCTCCCGGCCCCCCCCCCACCGCCATGTTCAAACAGGAGCCACAACCCCTGCCCCACCTCACGGACTCTCCCAACAACCTGCCCGTTAGGAAGTACTATCCCTTCTTCTCTTTTTAATTAATATGTCTTGCTGACTTTAGAATAGTTTCAGATTGACAGAAAAGCTGCAAGCGCAGCCCAGAGAGTTCCTGGGGGCCCCACTACGGTTAACATCTGCCATTACCATGGTACATTCATCACAACTCCTGAACCAATACGGGCACATTATTATTAATAAAAGCCCATACTTGTTTCAGTTTTCCCCTGATGTCCTTTGCTCTTGCTCTGAGCCCACATCCAGGACACCGGGTTACGTCAAGCTGCCGTACCTCCTTGGGCTGCTCCACACTGTTTGTTCTTCCTGACAGTTCCAAAGACCTTCCTGGGTTTTGATGACCTCAACAGTTTCGAGGAATAGTGGTGGGGCATTTTGCAGACTATCCTTCACTTTGGGTGCGGCCAACGTTTGTCTCATGGTTAGATCAGGGGTATGGGCCTAGGGGAGAAAGGCCTCGGAGGTAAGTGCTGTCTTCCCCACATGATGTCAAGGGCACCGGCCACCAGCATGCCCATCCCCTGACGATGCTGACCTCTAGCGCCTACTGGGACAGCGTGTGCCAGGTTTCTCCTGTGTAATGTACTCTCCTTCCCGGCCCCCGAGCCGTGCTCTTCAGAACAAAGTCACTGGGCACCGCCCGCACTTCAGGAGTGGGAGTTAAAATCCACTTCCTTGAGGGCAGAATATCTACGTCAATTACTTGGAATTCTTCTCCCATCTATTCATTTATTCTGTCGTTTATTTATCGGTATGAACTCATGGATGTGTATTTTTATACTCTGGGTTATAATTCAATGCGACGTTATTTATTTTGCTGCTCAAATTGGCCCCCGGGAGCTCTTTCATTCAGTTGGCTCCTGTGTGCCTTTAACACACCCTTGTTGTTGGCTCTGAGGTTTTTTGTTTTTGTTTGTTGGGCACTTCCTTACTTTCTGGCAACACGGGATGCTCAGCTTGGACCTTCTCCGCTCTGGCTGTGAGAGCCAGCCATTCCTCGAAGGAGCTTCAAGGAATGCGGTACGTACCCCCTCTTCTCGCCGGAAGAAAAGTAGGCCTATGGTGACGACAGAGCCCGCCTGAGCACAGCAGCCATGGAAGGAGTTCAAGTCCAGCCTCTGCTCACATGCCCTCCCTGGTCACTTACAGCCTCTGAACCTGAACAGAACGGGGACAGCACTGCTTGAAGGTGAGGTATGGCCAGCAATCACCTCTTCTGCCCTTTCTAGTCCCAGGCCTTGGAATTAGCCCTCCGTCCCCCCAGCTCCAACCCTTCTTATCGAGAGCACGAGGCAACTCTGCAGACAGGTGCTCCAGCAAACCCACGTGGCATGCGTCTGCGATGTTCCTCTTTCCCCACTCACAGTCGCAGTGGGCCAGGTGGCAGTGTGTTGTCACCGCAGCCCGTGCAAGCGAAAATCTCATGTTACTCCTGGTGGCTTCATAGGACACTGTAGTGCCCTTCATTGAGGGCAGTGGACCATTTAGGGGCTGAGCAAGGAATGGGAGTCCTCGTTGTCTGAAAACCTCCATTGCCACCTTCCAGTAAAATCAAGAAGGCGCCCGCATCAAAGTTGCAGAAGGCATTCCGGCTTGGTGGAAATCCCAGAGATAAGAGCGGGGCACCCCTGCGGTGTCCCCCAGGCTCCAGATGCCACAGGAGACAACGCTGTGCAGAAAACACAGACGTGGATGGCTCTGCGCTGAAACTGATTCAGACAAGTAACACTCTGAACGGAAGAAGTGACGGGAATACCAGGCTTTCTCACCCCGTCGTATCTATGCATGCACACGAGTATCATATGATGAAAATCTAAGTTTCCATCGAGTTGAAAGAGTTCTTCCATGAAGTACAAATGTAAAGACTAAGTGATAAGAAAGACACCGTATCAGAGTTTGATGGGTAGCACTTTTTCTGTTTCTTAAGTATGTAAAGTAATAGGGCGTCTGACAATCAATGGATTCAGTTTGATGACATAAGGCTAGTATGAGTGCACACGCAGTGTGTACACACACCTGATCTGGTGTGGTACGTGTATCTATGTGCACACGGCTGTGTTACACATATGGGTGACTTGCTGTGTGTGCATGTACACGCATGTGCATGGAAACATGCACCATGTGGGGGTGTACGCCAGTAACACCGTTTGGCCTGCAGCTTGGGATCCCTGCCCACCCCCAGGCGGACCTGTGCGTAGCCAGAGCTGGGCCTTGGCTTCCCCCAGGTTGGGACACTGAGCCCGGGCCAGGGTGCCGCACTCACTCATATACACGGGCAGGCCCTGCCTCTGTGGTCAGCAGCGCCACCTTGCAGGCTGAGGCTACCTGCGGGGTGGCAGGAAGGCTGCGTCCAACAATTTCCTGTTCCTCCCTCGCTGCAGGTTCAGCTACTCCATCTTCTCCCTACAAGTTCACGACCATGGCCCAGTATTTCAAAGGGCCGGGTGAGCTACGGGTGGCACTTGCAGCTGCCTCCTAACAGCACAAGCCCTTCAGGGCATGGATATCTTCGGGGCTCCCAGAGCTCGCGGGGTGGCCTGAGCAGGTCTCCACTTGGCCCTCCTCACAGCCAGGCTGCCAGGGCAGGGCGGTTCCAGAGCGCATGGGGACAGTCCTCAGTGCTCAGCATTTATCCCCTACAACCTGTCTCCACAATGCAGCAGCCTTTTGTGTCCCAGGTCGGTCTGTCTGAGTGTAAAGAGAGGCACTGCGGAGGCCTGAAAGGTCCGAATTGCCCCGGGCTCACCTCACCGAGCCCGACTCTCCCACCCAGGTGTGGGCTAGTAAACTTTGCAGAGAGGCCTGAGGACAGAAGGTGAGGCAAATGTCAAGCAGTTGGAACAGGGCCTGGAACACGTGTGTGCTCAGTCAGTGGCCTCTCTTGGTTTAGAACTTCTGCTTCCCACTTGGGAAGCCGATGAGAGGTCATTAGGTCAGCCTGGGATTAGGATTTCAGGAGCGTGACCTCCAATATGGCGACCGGAGGGGAGGTGCTGGGTATGAAAGTGCTCTGTCAAGCAGAGAGCTCTCATGACCAGGAGGGATATTCATACTCATTAATATTGTGTCTCTCCCACCAGGAATCCCAGCATTCATACTTTTGTGTTAAGCACTGTTCTCTGCCCAGGGGGCTTGCTTTGAAAAAGCAACATGGCGACTGGAGCGAGCACCTTAGATCAGGGCTCCTGGCCACAAGGGCCACTTTGGCTGCGGGGAGTCCCGAGACCTGTAGGATGTTTAGCAGCATCCCCGGCTCCTCCTTGAGAAGCCAGTAGCGTCCCATCCCTTCCAGGTGCGATAAACAGAAGGTATCTCCAAACCTTCCCAAATGTCCCCTGGGAGGCACACCTGCCCATTGAGAACTGTTACCTCAAAGTAAGTCCATTTTGCTGTTCATTGTGGGGGAGGGTCTCAGATTGCCCTAAAAAGCAGAGGAAAGCCTTTTAGGGTGAGACAAGAGAAGAGAAAGGCCTAAAAAAGTGAGGGAGGAGGAGGACTTGCATCCTTCCAATGGGAAGGGAGGATGAGCTGCCTGGAGGCTCACATATCCCCGAACGGAAAACGTCTGGCAAAGCAACACTCTGTCAGCACGGAAGCAGTGCTTCTGTGGCGTTCCAAACCAGCCTGTATGGTGACTATTTAACGCAGTGATGTGCCAAGAGAACGCCGCCACCCTCCCAGGCTGAGGCCACCGAGGCCCTGGTCTGAAAGCCATCTGCACCCAAACCTCCTGGGCCTCGAAGGGACACCAAGCTTTCCCAGCAGGGCATCCGAGAGGCCTCAGGAAGGGGCCCCAGAGCAGGCCAGAGTGGGCAGGACCCTCTCAGAGGCACCAGCCAATGTCTCTGCGGCAACCACGCCCAACACCTCTGTGGCGTCAGCCTGGCCGGGAGGGGTGAGAGCAGGGCGGGCAGGAAGCCTGCCACCCCAATGGGGGGCTGCCAAGAGGGGTCTGGCTGCGGATCGGCTCAGTGAGGACCATGGAAGGGGCCTCTCCATCTCCTCGCCCCCTCTCTACTCTGGCTCTGGGCCCTCTGAGGATGCCTGCATTCCCCTGGGTCCCAGAGAGGCCTCACCGCAGAGATCTGGTGACAGTGCCCGATTCTCTCCAGGCCCCTGGCTGGCAAGGCCGGGAGCAGGAAGCAGACCCAGGGGTGAAGCTTCAGAATCCTGACTCAGCTACGGGGACCCATTTCCAGGAGAGGCCAGGAGGGGGGTGGAGGCAACAATCTTCCTTCTCCCTCCTCCTCAGAGCTGTTTGGCCCTGGTTCTACCACAGCAGAAAGCGGGGGAGGGGGGGGGGGGGGGGGGCACAAACTTTGGAATCAGACAGATCTGGGTTCAAATCCTAACTCTGCCGCTATTCTGAGCCAAGTCACTTGGCTTCTCAGAGCCACAGCAGTCAAAGGAATGTCACTGGTATAAGGCCACAGTGAGGATTCACAGAGCCTGTCTGTGAAGTTCTCAGCCCCGTGCCTGACATGTGGTAGGTACCGGAATGATAATGCGATATTCGATAACAGACCCCGAGTCCCTATTTCCTGAGTCTGCCTGCTGGCCTGACACAGCTCTGGCGCCCATCGCCTCCTCCCCCAAATCCATGCTGGGGCCATCAGCAGGCAATGTTCTTCACCCCTCCTCCCCACGCCAAAGCCTCCTCTCCATGCTGATCCCGAACTCCCTTCCCGCCACAGCTAAACTCCTGAGAGGTCTCTGCGGGGGGGGCCCGCTGCCCCCTCACCCCTGCATCCACAACCCTGCCACATGATCATGCTCGCCGGGCCTACACGCTCCACCTCCCCAAACCCTTTCCCCCCAGGCTCCAGACCCCTCCAGAAAGCCTCTGCCTCCAGTCCACAGGGACGGCTGCCTCCTCTAAGCTTCTTCAGCACCAGCCTCCATGGTTCCCAAATTACTCCACGGTCTGAGGCTTGCACTGGCCACCAGACCAAAGCTTCTAGAACAAGGGTCTGTCATACTAGGTATACACCAGGTACTCACTAAATGCTGAACAAAATGACTCCTTATTTTTCAAAGCTCTCAAAGTGTTCCCTAGTCCTCGGACTTGAAGAAGTTGAGGGAAAGAGACCTGGTACAGATGGGTAAACTGAGGCAGGAGCAAATAAAGTCCATCAAGGGCCCACTAGCATGTGAGGGAGGGAAGCGGGGAGTCCGTGCCACCATGTTGCAGCCGCACGAGTATTTACAGCACCTCTCCAGGTTCATGCAGAGGGAACTGAGAGGCAGGATACGGGGAGAGCTGCCGGTGAGCAGGGCCCAGTCAGAGAGCTTCACTAACGGCTGCTGCCCCTCCTCCAGGCTTAGCACAATGGGACCATACATCCCGGGAATCTGATCTCTCCCTGATCCTGCTAGGCCAGCCCTGGCCCTGCGAATCAGGATCAGAAATGGTCACAGGCAGGCAGGCACTTCAAGGGGACAGGGAGGGGACACCCCTTTTACTGGCTTCATGAAATCCCTTAGGAAATCAGTGCCTCGAGCTTCAAGCATCCCAGCCGCATAAAGTTCCCTCACAATGGACAGGATGAGCTGGCCACCCGCCCGCTCACCTCTGTGGGCCAGAACTCTCACTGGCTGCTCCCCCCCCCCCGCCCCCGCCCCCGCAAAGTCAGAACGCACCCTCCCAGAATATTCCGCCTAGGGCGGCTGCGGGTCTGCACGCAACAGCTCCTCTGCCTGGTGAGCCTCCCTTCCCCAGAGGAACGGGCCCTGGGGATAATGCCTCAACTTCCCCTTCTGTTCCCACATCCACAGGGCACGCCAGCAGGAGCAGAAGAACCAGCCTCAAGCAGCCTTCAGGAAGCTCTGGAAGACATTCGCTCTCCTCGCATACTTTCCCGCAGGTTGTGAGGAGAAGGAAGGCGGGACCAAGCCAAGGGCAACAGAGTGTCCAAGGCAGGCCCTCGGGGCACGACCTCTGTAGCCAAGGCTGCCAGGCAGGGGTGAGAGGTCATGAGAGCCGGGCGGGACACAGGCTTACCTTTCCCCGACAATAAAGTTCAGGGGACACGGGGAAGGACACCAGGGAAGGAGAGCTGCTAGGCCATGGGCCTCCGCGTGGTGAACCCCAAGAGCGTGGTAGCTCTCCCCACCGCCATCCGCACAGTTCCAGGCCCCAGGGGTCTAACGGGACCCTTCTGAACTAACCACATCTCAGGCCGGGCAAGCCTTTGGAAAATGGCTTCAAAAGTATACTTTGCTCTACAGAAAACAATGTATCTCCTTGTGTGGTTCATCAAGCCATCAAATTCTTAGGGAACAAGCTCTCAGACCCTCCCCACCCCTTTCTAACTTTGCTGCCTTCAAGCCTACACCTAGGAGGTGGGTGCCATTTCTCGCCATGGCCCCAAAGAACAGCCTACCCCCAACCCCCCGCCCAGGTCACTGGAGCTGATCCTCTGGGAACCCTCCAGAGAGGGGTTCGGTCTAGACCAGCAAGTCAGCCAAGTTGTGGACAAGGTAGTCCGGCATCCACAGCATGCGAGTTTCTATCCCAGGCAGGGACTTCAGGGACTGGCACGGGTCACCGCCCCTCCAGGACACAGGTGCTTACAAGGACTCATTCCCTGTGGCAGTTCTGAGGTCCCGCTCCTGGCTGTGTGGTGACCCAGTCAGAACCGCAGAGTTGGTATAAAGATTATTTTAAGCTGAACAAATGAAGAAAGAAACCTTCTCAGAAACCCCCTTATCTGTCCAAGTAGCAACCCTGGAAAGCGAGCTACCACACACCCACCCCCTCCTCTGCAGGGCAATTTCATCGCCATAGAAAAAGACAGAAAGCATAAATAAGTAGAACCGCAAACGTTATTTCCCATTTGTTCTCCTACAAATCTATCTGTCTTTCCTAAATCAACGCATTTGTCCTAACCATACAAGCCTTTTGCCAACTCTCTCTCCCCAGTTAAGTTCAAATTCAGAGTGTGTGTGTCCATATTCATAGTCATCTTCCCTGCCTCACAAAGGGCCCCACGGGTAGCCTCTGCTCTTAAGAGTCCCACACCACAGCTCCTTAAGGGACAGAAGAATTAACATCCAAACAATGAGGTGGTGGCCAGGGCTCAGCCCTCCCCTCCGGGGGCTCCTTCTAACTGGATCTGATTTCTAGCGCCACCCCCTTTTTCTTTACACCCCTATTGTGGACACAAACCTGCTACCTTTCCATTTCCTGATTCTTCCACAGATGCCACTCGCTTCCATATACACCTATCACCCAGGGGTCAGGGACTGTGCTGTGTGCAGCTGGGGCTCAAAAAAAGTATAAGACAAAGCCCCCACCCCACCACTTCAGTGGCTTAGATGAAGGACCACTTACATACAGGCACAGACAGTATAGCTCTAAGAACAATGAAGGGGAGCAGGTTTGGGCACCCCAAGAGATGCCTCTTTGCCACACTGATTATTTTAACTTGGTTAATTTTTTTTAACATTTATTAATTTTTGAGGGAGGGAGGGAGAGAGAGAGAGAGAGAGAGAGAGAGAGAGCAAGTATGAATGGGGGAGGGGCAGAGAGAGGGAGAAGAGGATCTAAAGCAGGCTCCAAGCTGTGAGCACAGAGCCCGATGTGGGGCTCGAACTCATGAACAATGAGAACATGACCTGAGCCAAAATCAAGAGTCAGATACTTAGCTGAATGAGCCACCTAGGGGTCCCCAAGGTGGTTATTTCTTTTTTAATTTTTTTAATGTTTATTTGGGGGGGGCACACTAGTGGGGGAGGGGCAGAGAGAGAGGGAGACACTGAATCCAAAGCAGGTTCCAGACTCTGAGCTATCAGCAGAGCCCCACGCGGGGGTCCAACTCATGAACCCCGAGATGATGACCTGAGCCAAAGTCAGACACTTAACCAACTGAGCCACCCAGGTGCCCCATAAGCAGATCATTTTCAATAAACTACAGGCACATGAGAAGCTCGGAAAACCCCAGGGGACGTTACCCTTTTGTGGGAGACATTTACACATATGAGGGAAATACCCATTTATAAGGGCGTCTCCTAGCTGTGCCAAAAGAGGGGGTTGATTCAATCCCTGGAAACCCATCAAGACAGGCAAAGACCTAAATGTGCGCAGCAACCTTTCTGCCCTCTATGAACACCAAGGTCCACCTTCGGGACCTAGGATCTGGACCCCACCAGCAGATCGATGATGGCTCCTCTGCCAATCTTCCCAGCCTGGGATCTAGCTCTTTCTCCAGATGAGGAGTCTCAGGGAAGCCCCCTCAACTCCAAGGCAAGTGAAGCCCCGGCCACGCCTGCCTCAGGCTCTGAATGTGTCCCCACCCAGAACCCACTGTCCCCAGGCCCCAGGTTGCCAGGGGATTGGCGCCGATGGCCTGAGGGCACCTGTGTACGGGACTGAGCCCAGGCCTGGGCCTGGGGCGGCATCAGGCCAGCTCAGGCTTGTCCCATTGCTGGGCTACGGAGCAAGCAGTGCATCCCATCAGCCAACACCAGGCCCGAAGGAACTGGCGTTCTACACAAAGCTGGTGGCCCACTTTGGGACGCAAGGACACTCACGATGTTCATGAGGGTGAGGACGTAGTTCTGCACGTGCTCCTTGCCGTGGAAGCGCACCACCGAGTCATCCACCGCCAGCAGCACCTCGATGCTGTAGCTGCCCGCCTTGGCGTGCCGCCGCTTCCGCTCCCCGTCGCCCAGCTGGTCCCCCGCCAGGCCCAGCAGGTTGGGGAGGTCGCCCAGGCCAAAGGCTGCCAACCGGGACGGGAAGAGAGACAGAGGTCAGAGCCACAGGGGGGGCTGTCACTCGGATGCCGCCCACCAGCCCACTCTGCCCCCTCAGCTGTGTGCCCCTTTCCTGCCTGTAGGCCAACTTGGCACGAAGGCTCCTTCCCCGCCTGCTAATTCAGAGGCGCCAGGCCAGGGCTGAGTCTTTGAGGCAAGGAACACAGAGAAGGGGGACCTCGCCTGGAGTGACAAGCCTGGGTCTCAGGTCCCACTCAGCCCTATCTCCGGACTGTAACCCAGCCCCGCCCCTTCACTCCTCCAGGCCTGCCCCTCCCCTCCTGGGACACCCCCGATCTCTGATCTCTGACCCATGAGTTTGCTATAAAAATCAAACTCGGCAGTTGGGAACTTCTCAATAAAGAAAACTAATCACCGTGTGACTGTAGCCTATGCAGGGCATTTTAGGAACCCCTGGATATGTCCCCTCAAGTCCCTCCCCATCATGGTCAGCACTACAAAATTTCACCACCACTGCTTTGCCCTTTGATAAAAAGCAAAAGATGCATTTAACTAGGAGTGATGAACTTGGAGTATGTAATCTAGGAGTTGTCAAACTTTTCTGTAAAGGACCAGAGAGTGAATATTTTAGGCTTTCTGGGTCCTACAGTCTCTGTCAGCGATTCAGTTTGGCATAAAAGTAGCCATAGACAATATCTAAGCGGACCAACGTGTGTCTGTCCCAATAAGACTTAATTTCCAGGGTGCTGGGGGCTCATTCGGTTAAGCATCCAACTCTTGATTTTGGCTCACGTCAAGATCTCAGGGTTTATGAGTTCGAGCCCAGGGTAGGGCTCTGCACTGACAGTGGGGAGACTGCCTGGGATTCTCTTTCTCCTTCTCCCTCTGACCTTTCCCCACACACACCTGCATGTGTTCTCTCTCTCTCTCTCAAAATAAATAAATAAACTTAAAAGAATTAATTTCCCATGATGGGCCTTAGTTTGCTGACCCCCAGTCTAATCCAATCCAATCCAATCCAATTCTTACAACTTTTAGATTATAGTCCCCAATATACAGGCAAACAAACAGGTCCAGAGTAGCCTGTCCAGGTCTGTCTGAATCAAGAGACCAGGCTTTGAAGCATCACCATCAGTACTGCTACTTAGAAAGGCAGTACCTTAAGTAGTTATCAGTCATTTACACCGCAGTCTGAATAGACTGCAGCAACATTTGCTGGGGCAGTGGAGTTGAGGGTTCATGAGGACACTGTGGGAAAAGCCAATGAAGGGGAGCAGAATTTCCCACCCCAAAATATGTCTCTGCGGTGTGAGGATTATTTTAGGCTGATTATTTTTAAGAAACAGCAGATACCGGAAAAGCTCTGGAAACTGAGTAGAAGTGACCCTTTCCTAAGAGACATTCTACACAAGGGAAATCTCCATTTGTAAGGGGCTCTCCGCCCTGCGCCAGGAAGAGATGGATGACTCTAAATCTCTGGAAACTCTTATCAATAGAGAGGGAAATGACTTAAATCCACATAACAACCCTACCCCTGTTTGCTGTGTTTTCCTAGTAACATCCCATTAACTCTGCCACCTCTCCACCCACCAACATTTTCTTTTGTCTTAAACTGCTGTTAAGGTGGTGGCTTGGACCATTCTGGGGAGTTACTCAGTTTTCTGGAGTCTCTCCCACATATACAGAGGGTACCCGTGTAATTAAACTTCTGATTGCTTTATTCTTGTTAATCTGTCTTTTATTACAGGGGGCCTCAGCCAAGAACCTAGAAGGGTAAAGGGAAAATTCTTTCCCCCACCCACACACTAAGAAGGTGAGATAAGAGGCTGGAATCTCTTGAGAAGACTCCAAAGCCCTAACATTTCGGGATTCCCCTCCATTCTACCCTGAAGCTCTGACACTTGTGCCGCTAATTTCTTTATCTTATTTTACTTGGTTTGTTTTGAAAGAGTGAGAGTGAGTAGTGCGGGGGCGAAGAGAGAGAATCCCAAGCAGGCTCCTGAGATCATGGCGTGAGCCAAAACCAAGAGTTGGACGCTTCACCAACTGAGCCACCCAGGCGCCCCCGTACCATTGATTTCTGAGAATATCCAGTTACATGAGAATCCTCCAGAGTGTGGGACAGGGACTAAGGATAGGAAAGTGCCACCGATACACCCCCAGCATGTACCAAGGGGTGTGACTGCAGGAGGGGCCCCATACGTACTAGGTGGGTAGATGCTAGGTGGGTGATAAAGGTGGGACCCCCGCCCTTGAGCCCACTGCCTCCCCCCCGGGTAGACAGAGAACGAACCAGACGGTAAGAGCACAGTGACTTCGACGCCTCCAGGAGGACTGAATAGGCAAGGCTTCCCACCCAAACCAGGACTGGGGAGTGGACAGAGCCTTCTGGAGGAGGGGACGTCTAAGCCGGGCCACACGGGGAGCAGGAGGGTCCCAGCAGTGGGAATTTCACCTGCAAAACCCACCGGGAGCAGGTACGGGGTGAAACTGTCCAGAATACGCGTGACCCTCAGGGATGAGTCACCAGGTACCTTGGCGGAGACCCAAGATCTGCCTCTAAGCCTCGGTCAGTATGGCTACTTCAGGAACTGAACTCTGAGGACAGGGCCACAGGGAGCCACGGCACTCTGCTATGGTTTCTTTTTCCCTACCCTTTGGCTAGGGGTTCTCGGTGCAAAGGAAAGAAAGCACTAGACTTAAGGGTTGCAAAAAACGTGTGCACGCTGGCTGAATGGAGAAACCAGAAGCCTGTGGCCAGCCCTCTGAGTGATGCCCTGCCTGGCGAGCAGGGCTCAGGCCTGCGTCGCCCTCATTCCACCCGACGCAAGAGCTCCGGGTGGCCTGGCGCCTGAGCCCAATGGTGAGTGACAAATGCCTGGGAGGGGGGAAGCAGAGCCCCCAGGAGGGGAGGAGAAGGAATGAGCGCTGCCTCCACGAAGCAGCAAGAATACATGATGGTCACTCCCAACATGTGAGCGGTGCCCACAGATTTACAAACTGCAAGTGAGACTCAGGACATGACGCCTCACGGCTCTCCCAGCCACAGGCCTGTCAAAGGGAGGCTCAGAGAGGTCGCCTGACTCATCCTGGTCACACAGAAAGTTAACGGCATAAGCCCAGAATGGAAACCCAGGGCCCCCACCCTCCCACTACCACACCCTGTCAGGGCCCACCCGGATTCCCCTCTCATTACACACAGTGAGGGGCCCAGGGCAGGGCCTCCTGACGTCAGCCAGAGGCCCTGGAGAGGTGCCCCCACACCCTCATCGGTCTCTCAGGCCAGAAGCAGGTAACCTTCCAAGAGGGGAGGGTGGGGGGGGGCAGGCCCCGGGGAGGTTTTCCAGAAGCCCACCCAAGAAGTCCCACGAGAATGTGCAACAACGCAGCTGCTCTTGCAAAGGCAGTTTGGCAGCCCCCCCCCAAAAGATCAATACAGTGTTTCCATAGGACCCGGCCATGCCACACTGCGAGTTACATACCCAAGAGAATTGAAAGCGCACTTCCACACAAAAACGTGCACGTGAACGTTCGCAGCAGCGTTCCGTAATAACCAACAACTGGAAACGGCCCACGTGTCGACTGACAGATGAAGAGATAAGCCAAATGTGGGGTATTCGTGCAGTCAGTGGACCCTTCCATAAGAAGGGGTGAAGTAGTGCCATGTGCTCCACATGGCCGGACCCCACATGCTGAGTGGGAGAAGCCAGTGCCAGAGGCCTGCACGATCCCATCTACGTGAGATGTCCAGAAGAGGCACATCTGCCGCTTCTGAAAGAAGAAGGTAGGGTTGGGGAGGGGGGGCAGAGGAGTGACAGCTAATTAATGGGCACAGGGCTTTTTATGGGAGTGGCAGAAATGTTCTGGAATCAGATAGTGGTGCTGGTTTCGCAACACTGTAAACAGGAAAAACCCATTGAAATGTATACTTGAAAATGATTCGAATGGTGGGTTTTAATCTCAAGTTAAAAAAAAAAAAAAAAAAAGAGGCCACCTGGGTGGCTCAGTTGGTTAAGCATCCAACTTCAGCTCAGGTCATGATCTCAGGGTTCATGAGTTCAAGCCCTGCGTCAGGCTCTGTGCTGACAACTCAGAGCCTGGAGCCTGCTTCGAATTCTGTGACTCCCTCTCTCTCTGCCCCTCTCCGTTTGCACTCTGTATCTCTCTCTCTCTCAAAAATAAATAAACATTAAAAAAAAAAAAGAAGGGGATGCCTGAGTGGCTCGGTCGGTTAAGCGTCTGATTCTTAATTTCGGCTCAGGTCATGATCTCATGGTTTGTGAGTTCGAACCCCAAGTTTACGCTGATACGGTAGAACGGGCTTGGGATTCTGTCTCCTTCTCTTTCTTCCCCTCCCCTCCCCTCTTTCTGTCTCTCTCTCAAAATAAATAAAAATAAACTTAAAAAAAAAAAAGCAGTAGCACTAGCCCCAAGCCCCAGCCGGCCTGGCTGCCCCTGAAGGGATGAGCCCCCTGGCATCTGATGACCCTGCCCCCCCAACCCCTCCCACCCCAATCCCCCCTCCTTGAGCTGGAGCTCAGGCCACACAGGTGCACACAGCCCCGAGGCACCCCATTCCTTCCTCAGGCAGGACCTATAGGGCGGTAAGGGGTTATCGAGAGCAGGACTATGGGTTGAGGAGGGAAAGGGCAGCATTAGGAGCATGGCCGTGTCCAGGGCACAGCCCCCCGAGGCCCGGGCAGTGTCCACAGGGGAGTCTCTGAGAGGCTGGGCGGGGACCAGCTGAACCTAGAGGTCTAGCCAAGGGGATTTCTACCTCCAGACTCTGAAGTTCAGCGTGTTATGTGTGAGGGGGCAGTGCGTGGGCACACCCACGTTCTCTTCAGGAAGCAGCAGTCAAGACCGTAGCCTGAGGGCAGAGAAGAGTCGGCTCTGCCCCCAAGTTCACTGGTGCAGATACTTCTCCCGTGGAGCCCAGGTGCCCGCAGGCCCTCCACAGACCACATCTCAGCTAGAAAGTCCGTCTGATGGATCTTGGGATGCCTCCTCTCTTTCCTTGAGGAAAGCCAGACATATCATGTGGGGTAGCAGAGCTCATGTGAAGGAACAAAGATCATTAAGACTTGGTATCTGTCCTCCAAGAAGCCCCCAGCCTACCTGGGACAAGAAGACAGCCCTGAGAGAAAGCCAGGGGTCCCGGAGAGGGGACACCTGAGCTGGGCTGACACTTGGGCAGCACGGAGGCTGACGGAGATGGAGGAAGGTGTTTGGCCTGAGGCAGATTTCTCCAAAGCCCACTTGCTGGCAGCTAAGCCGGCTCTGACCGGCTGGCCTGGGCCTCTGAGGCACCGCTCCATGCCCAGAGGTATACCCACAGCCGTGAAATGAAACCTTCTGTCCTAGGCAAGAATGATCAATGGAGACAGGCACACCTAGACACGCTAATATACTCACGGGGGTCAGACCCACCGCTGGTCTTAAAAGAACAGTGAGTGAGAGTCCCAGGTTTCCAAAATGCCCCCATCACCACCTGTCCTCACCCACGGGCCCATGACTTCCGGCCGCGAAGCCTGATGATGGGGATACCACCAGCCTTCCTGGGCCTGAGCACCAACTCTGTGAGCTCAGCAGTCTGAGCTTCCCAGACACTGACCATGGTGGCGGCAGGCAGTGTGGCTGGCTCCAGGCCCATGGCCGTGGAGCACAACTTCCCCAGGATCTCCCCAAAAGGGGGATTTATGCTTTTTGATTCAGAACTGGCCTCAGATAAAATGGAAGCCAATGAGACCTGTCCTTCTTCCCAGCTAAGGTGGAGGGCATGGTGCTGTCCTGCCCTGCCCGTGAGATCCACCCCAGCCCCCCGATACCCGACCAAGTCCCTGCCCCCTTCCCGCACCCCCACCCCAAGCCTGCAGAGCCCTCCATGACTCAGCTCGGCCTCTGGGGCTGTGGCGCCTCTTAAGAGAAGCACTGGGAGAGGGGGTGCCTGGGTGGCTCAGTCAGTTAAGCGTCTCACTTTGGCTCAGGTCATGATCTCGCGGTCCGTGGGTTCGAGCCTTGCATCGGGCTCTGTGCTGACAGCTCAAAGCCTGGAGCCTGTTTCGGACTCTGTGTCTCCCTCTCTCTCTGCCCCTCCCCGGCTCGTGCTCTGTCTCTCTCTGTCTCAAAAATAAATAAACATTAAAAAATTTAAAAAAAAAAAAAAAAGAGCAGCACTGGGAGAGCAGCTGGTACTTCAAAGGATGTATCGCATGTGGGCACAACCGGCTTCCACGGGTTCCCTCACTCTATGCCCGACCCCACCGGGGCCCGGGCAGGAGGGTGTGGGCCATTCATGGCCAGCTGCTACCCGAAGCCTTCTTGTGTCCTGGCCAAAGGATGCTTTGTGACAAAGCTAAGTTGGATGATGAAGCTGGCCATGGGCCCAGGACCAGCACGCGTGGCCTCCACTGGTTCGTTCTCGCAAGCACGGGCCCCAAGTACTGGCCGTGTGCAGGCTCCCATGCCGGACACCCCCAATCTCAGGGGCTCGTGCCCTAACACGTAAGTGGTTACCCTAATGACAATACCGTAGTAAGCCCTGCCAGACACCTGCCAAGCTCCGGACTTTTTATACACGCCACTGCTAATACACAGCTATCATCATCACCCCCACTTTACAGATTAGAAAATCAGGTTCAGAGGCGTTAAGCAAATTGGGTAGGACCTCACAGCAGACAGTGCTGGAGGCGGCATTTAAAATGGTCTTTTGGGGGGCAGCTGGGTGGGTCAGTTGGTTGGGCGACTGACTTTGCCTCAGGTCATAACCTCATGGTTTGTGGGCTCGAACCCCACATCAGGCTCTGAGCTGACAGTGTGGAGCCCACGGAGTCCACTTTGGATCCTCTGTCTCCCTCTCTCATTGCCCCTCCCCTGCTCACTCGCTCTCTCTCTCTTTCTTTGAAAAATAAACATTTGGGGAAAAATGGTCTCCTGGGGGCACCTGAGTGGCTCAGTCAGTTGAGCATTTGACTCTTGATTTTGGCTCAGGTCATGATCTCATGGTTGTGAGATCGAGCCCCGAATAGGGCTCCATGGTGACAGCACAGAGCCTGGTTGGGATTCTCTCTCTCCCTCTCTTCTGCCCCGCTCCTGCTCACGTGTGCAACTCCCCCCACACACACTCTCTCTCTCGCTCAAAAGAGAAAAATAAATAAATAAAATAAAAATAAAAATGGAATGTTGGACACAGCCTGCCTCCGAGACCCTGATACCTGGCAGTCTCCCCACCAGTGCCCTGCAAACCTCCTTCCCGTGGCTCCCAAGGGCTGAGCGGATGTTTAGGGGGAAGAGCTAACTGCAACCACTGCACCTTCCGCCAGGCAAGGAGACAGCCGTCCAGAGCAACGCAGAGCCCCGCGGCGACCTCCAGAGTCCCTAGGGCCACAGTTCAGGGGGCTCGAGTAGCTCACCCGTTCCCCCCCGCCCCCCGCCAGCCAGCTGTAACAGCCCCTAAGACCTGCCGCGGCTTCTCTGCCGGTATACGGGGTCCAGTCCCACCTTGCGGAGGAGAAGGCTGAGGCCAGGACTTGAGAGGTTAAGT
The DNA here is from genome assembly GCF_003009895.1 of Hyaena hyaena. NCBI lineage: Eukaryota > Metazoa > Chordata > Mammalia > Carnivora > Hyaenidae > Hyaena > Hyaena hyaena. The sequence continues at coordinate 294,184 of NW_024080705.1, forward strand.
TCAGGAGGTACGGGTGGAGGTGGAACTCAGGGACCTGCCCAGTGCCTACCTTCGTTGTGAAGGTCCCCGCTAGGCTGGCCGACGTCCCGGCGGTACACCACGTGTGTCCTCCCGCTGGCCTCCTTCTCCCGCTGCCCCCACTCCAGGGGCTCTATGAAGTAGTCGGTGCTATCTGTGCGGATGAGGCCCGCCTGAGCCGGGCACGCAGCAAGTGGGGGCGGAGAGAGGGAGAGAGAAGAGGCGTGAGTACACGGCCCAGGACAGGCGAGCATCTGTGAATGCAAATGTGTGTGACTACATGTGTGCCGCCTTGGGGAGCCTGGGGATTCCAGCAGGGAAGGGCAGGCGGGTGGTCGCACGCTGAGCAAGGGGGCCCACGTCCATCTCAGGCAAGGCGGATCCACTTTTACTGTGTTGTAAGGAGTCTGGGGCTTAAAGGGGGAAGGGGGAGGCCGGAAAGCCATTGCCATAAATCCGCACACACACTCCCTGGGGCACAGAATTCCACCCTGAAGCGCCATCACGCAGGTTTGCCTTTAATGCCCCCACCCCAGACAAGGTGGGGGGGAGGGAATTCCTACCGGTAAAGGTTAATTATCCTTAACATGGGTGCTGGGTCCCCACTCTGACACAAAGTGCTATTATGTCAGATTTAAAGCACGTGTGCATGCTCACCACGGAGTTCACGTCTGCTGACAGTAAGGGAGCCAGGGTAAGGGTGGGAAGGCAGGCTCTGTTTCTAATCTAATTTTTTTGCCTGCATCAAAATATTCCTGTAAAAATAATCAGGTGTTGGCCTTGGAAATAAAAACATTCAAAATACAACCTCGGCCAAGCCCCACAAATATGTTATTGGCCCCCAATGGAGTCAATAATCCCAGGGGCCAATGAAACATATGTGTGCGAATCCATGGGTAGCTACACACGCCCCACGCCCTCCCCTGGTGCCAGCTCTAAAAACCAGTCAGTCTGGCCCACCTACCACAGTGCCTGGAAAATAGTAGGCAATCCTAAATGAATTCCTTCACTCATTCCGCAAGTATCTATTGAGTGCCTACTACATACCAGCGCCGTCCAGACCCCGGGGAGGCAGCTGTGAACACAAGGCAGTGAACAAAGGAAGTATTTTTATAAATCTATCAGACGTTCTCTACACGAATAGGAGCTGCCTCTTTTGAAAGCGGCCATGACTTTATCCAACTTTCCCACTCCCCCCTGTTCTGAGATTACTTCTTTGGGAATCGCCTCAGAGATCTACTGAGCACACAAGTCGGCAGCCACTAATCCTCTCCTGCCAAAGCTACCGCCGCCCCTTAAAAGCTGGCATGCCCTGGCCCATGTGGCGGCCAGATCTCAGTGCCTCACATGAGGCATCCCAGAGCCTGGGATGATCCGCACGGCACAGGGCTGGGCTGCAAAGGCATTGCCGTCCAGTTCACCCTTCCTGCCCACAATCGTGGACCACACAGACCTTTCAAGACCACCAGGCCTTCCCCGGTCTGAAGCTTCAATCCCCCCACAACATCCCTAGCCAGGGAAGCTCTTAACCTTTGCTTGGATTCCTCAGGCAACAGAGAGCCCCCCTCCCCCAAGACATAGCCTGTTCTGTACAGGGACAGTGGTAATGTTTACTGAGCTGAAACACGCTTCCAGACATTCCACCCTTTGTAAAGAGTCTTATTATCACTGGGGTTGGGTTAACAACAGTATCTCACGTAACAGCCACTTCTAGTGGCATAGTTTACCTTTACAACAACCTTATAAGGTAGATGCAAATATTAGACCCATTTCATGGATGAGGAAACAGGCTCAGAAAGGTTAAGAAACTTGCTCAGTCACCCAGCAAGCAAGTGACAGCACTAGAATAAGAACCCAACTCCATGTGGCTCTTAACCAGGAGGCTCTGTTACCTTAGGCCATCCGGGGGCCCCACATCTGCCCCTGTGGGCCACTCTGAGCAAAGACACTTCCCTCTCGTACTCCCACCTCTATGTCCCTGGGCCTCCTATCTAGTCTGAGCTTACAGAGCAAGCAACATGTTGACGTCCTACCTCTGGGCAAAGGGCTCCCCAGGCAGCCAGGCCACCCCCCACATGGCTGTGAGAACAGAAGAGAAACTTCTGCACATGGTCCTAGAGGGAGCAGACCCCACCTTCCCCCGGGTGACTCCCAGAAGCCTGAAAGGATTCTTACCCCGCACCCCATCCCCACCACACCCTCAGCCCTTCTCCGTCAGAAGTAGAAGCCACAGGATTCCTGGGTCTGGTCCAGCCCCATGCCCACAGTGCTCTCCCCAGGGAAGAGTTAAGGAATCCCTGTCTCCCCTTCCCTGCTACCTGGTGAGGGCAAAGATCAAACCCTCTAATGTAACAACCTGGGAACTACGTTTCAAATCCCTTTGTGACTGTGGATCCCACCAAACCCCAGGGGTCAAAGACAGAACTTCCAGCAATGCTCTTGCTCCATTTTGTGCACTGTGTGTGGCCTTGACAGACAGTTCTTGCCCAGGCTAGGGAGCCCCCTCGGTCTCTGAGACCCTTCTCCTGGAGAGGGGAAGGGCAGGCAGGCTCGGCCACCAGATCAGGAGATGGGCTGGGCAGGTCCCTCCCCCACGGCCCTCGGTTTCCCCATCCACGCCACGAGAGGTTTGGCAGACTATCTTCAGCTCTGCCCCAGCCAGGACACCGGGCACCGCTGGGGGCAGACACATTGGCAATGGGAACGTTCTGGCTCTCTGCCTCCTTGCAGAATCACTCCTGTCTCTCAATTCATGAGATGTTTCTATTTCTGACAAGTGGTGGCTAATTATAAAGAACGAAAATCAAATCAAGTTTCTGTATGAGAAATCGAGAGAAGAGGAAAGACACATTGCTAGAAAACAAAGGTCGGCCCTGTTTTCACCCCATACCGCCTTCTCTTCCAAACAGTAACTTAGCAGAAACATATACTAGAAAGCTTCTTCATGCAACATGGCCAAACCAGCTGATTATATGCACATTATTGAGCCACATACTACGCAGGCCCTCTGGCGATTTTCTCCAAATGGAAACTCTCCAATGCACAGGCCTGGCCGCCGTCAGCCGGGCTCGAGACTCCTTTACTACAGCTGCTACTGAGGGGCCGCTCCAGGGAGGTGAGTGGCTGAGGGAGACCTGTCTGACCTTCCCAGTATGGCTGGTGACATCATTTTAGTGGCAAAGGCAATGCCTTCTGCTGCGTCTTCATCCAGAGGCCTCCAGGCCATGCTATCCCAGATTTTCTAGGCCTGTTTCCCTTCAGGGGAAGCCCCAGGTCTGGAGGGTAAGTCCAGGGCGCCTGAAGGAGACAAGGTCCTGTGGTGACGGGGGAGGCAGGGGTTGGAGTACCCTTGTATCCTGCCTTAGGTCATAATCGAGCAAGTTCAGCTGCTCATGGGTAACCGTCTATCATCAGATGAAGTCCCAGCTATTTTAACAGATAACTGAGGCTGCATTATTTTGGAATTCGTGGGTGTGTGTCCAGGTGTATATATAAACACGTTTATTCTAAAATCGCACGTACTTGCACGCAAACTGAGAGGCGATGGTACAGTGAGCCAACACATCTTGGAGGCCATGGGAAGAGACCCCCCCACAGGACTGAAATAGGTGTCTGTGGAGGCGCCGAACTCCGGGCTTATACCGGGAAGCGCTCTGTCTACGCCAGGTCGGGTGCAGAGACAACGGGCGAAGACCCAGCCTGGGGTCCAGGCACAGGTACGGAGTGGAGCTCTGGGGGTCCGGCCACAGGCCTTCTCTCCAGGAGAGTGTAATCCAAAGCCGCCTTGCTGTGCCTTCAGATTGGCCACCCCGTGCAGAAAGCCCGGGAGGATTTATTTCAAGATGACGGCTCCGATGAAGCCGGGTCCCCTCTCTCCTCTTCCAAGGTCAGCCCAGGTGGGGCCTCCCCACAGGAGAAAGAAGCAGAGCGGGCCTCCAACCAGGCATCCCACCACCTCCCAAGAAGAGCACATTCTCGGGCCCAAACTTGCTCTGGAAATTCCATTACCAAGGTTTTACTGCCAGCTGTGCTGTCTCAGGTTCTAGGCTTCCAGCAAATTCAGCTTAAAACGGTTCCACTGTAGGAAATGAAAGAAAGCCCAGCAAGCGGAGGCTGGGGTGATACACACAACGGGGAACCACAGCAGGGGAATCTGGAACGGCTTCCCTCGGGTTCACCCAGCCCAGCAACCTGCTTCTGTCCCCAGCCACGCTCCCTCCCCAGACCACGGCACCAGCCAGAACTCAGAAACCCCAACGGCAGGTGTCTGCCTCCGGCCCCCACCCCCCTGCTCACCTGACTCCGGCCCTGTGGCTCCAGCTCTCACCAAGCTTCACCAAGACCTCCAGTGCGGGGCCCCACTGCCTCATCACTGTCCAAACCCCACGGCCACGACCTCACTTCCCTTCTTACCACCGAGGACTTCTCAGTCTAGACACAATAATAATTCTGCAAACACCCATAGCTCTCTCCCTGCCTTTCCCTCCTTCCCGCCATCTCAGAAAAGCCTCTGCCCTGGTGCAACCCACCCAGCCACGCTCTCCGTTCCTGCACACTGATGGAGAAATGCACATGACGCCACTGGCCTCACTTGCGACCAATGGCCACAGCTCTCCCGTGAGCATGGTGCCAGCTGGCGACTCTGCTGCAGCTCCCTGCTACACTGATGGCTTAGCCTTCTGACACTGTCCCCACCTCCTCCTCCTCTCCTGTTCTCAAGGAGAAAACAGGCACCATCGGGCGGGCTCTCCCCTACCCTGCCACCACCCTACGAACAACCACCCTGTGGGCACCCTGTGCCCTCCTCCCCTCCCTCTCACCCCCTCCAGAACACAGCTCTTCCAGCAAGTGCCCCTCTTCCCAGCATTGCCATGCCCACGCTCTCTTGGGTCACTCTTGTCAGCACACAGATGTGCTCAGGGACATCCCCTCTGTGAAACCCCCTCCTCCCGCCCTGCCGGCTAGCGCCAGGGTCTCAGCTTCCCTCCCCCTGCACACGGCTGGGCTGGTGGGAATGTAAAGTGATGCAGCCCCTTTGGAAAACAGTCTAGAGGTTCCACAAAACACTGAACAGTTACCATATGACCTCGTAGTTCCACCCCTTGGTACGCGCCCGAAAGAAATGACAATGTGGGTCCACACAAAAACTTGTCCATGAGCGTTCACTGCGGCCCTGCTCACAGCAGTCAGAAAGGAGGATCGACCCAAATGCCCATCAACAGATGAATGCATCAACAACCAAAAAAAGAGAAGTACTAATCCATGTTGAAACACAGACAAATCTCAAAAACATAAGGCCTAGTGAAAGAAGCCAGGCACAAAAGGCCACGTATTCTACAGTTCCATCCATACAAAATGTCCAGAGCAGGGAAATCTATAGGGACAGAAAGATCAGTGGTTGTCACGGGCTGGGGTAATGGATGGGAGGCAGTGATAACCAAAAGGGCACAGGGCTTCTTTTTGAGATACTGAAAATGTTCTCAAACTGAATGATAATTACCCAACTCTACCCATATCATAAAAATTCACTGAACTATACACTTTATTTTTTTTAATTTTTTAATATTTATTTCAGAGAAAGAGAAACAGAGCATGAGCAGGGGAGGGGCAGAGAGAGAGGGAGACACAGAATCCAAAGCAGGCTCCAAGCTGTGAGCTGTCAGCACAGAGCCCAACAAGGGGCTTGAACCTGTGAACTATGAGATCATGACCTGAGCCCAAGTCAGGTGCCTAATCGACTGAGCCACTCGGGCGCCCCTGAACTGTACACTTTAAATTAGGTGAGGGGCGCCTGGGTGGCTCAGTCGGTTGAGCATCCTGACTCTTGATTTTGGCTCAGATCATAACCTCAGGGTCATGGGATCAAGCCCCATGTCGGGCTCTGTACCCAGTGCAGCCCACTTACAATTTTCTCTCTCCCTGCCCCCTCCCCTGTTCGTGCTCTCTCTCTCTTTCTCAAATTAATAAAAAATATAATAAATTAGGCGAACTGCATGGGAGGGAAATTGTATCTCAATAAAGCTGTTAAAAAGAACAAGGCACACATTCAGGGAGAGGAGAGATGACACAGGCATGCAAACAGGGACACACGTGCACCACGGGGCCACACGAAGGGCCATTGCACATCCCGGGGCAGACATGCACACACGCACGCAGGCAGCCGGCAGACACGTCGGCTCGGGGACGACACACAGGCACTCGGACGCCAGGCGCGCACGAGCTGCACAGGCCACCCGTGACCATGGCGGCGTGAGTCAGCAGGGCTGGGATGAAAGCCCGCGGACGCCGAGATGTCGGGTAATCCAAACCTGATGTGGGAGCCCCGAGCCGCAGGAGCTCTGCCGCAGGCTGCACCGCCAAGGCCAGGGCCCCAGCCAGGGCAAATCGGAAAGCCGATTCTCCTGGAGCCGCAGCCTTGGGGACAGGCAGGAGGAAGGGGGCCCTGAAGGATGCAGCCGCGGTCGCCAGGCTTGTCCTCGACTGGCATGCCCTGCCCTGCCTGTCCCACGTGGGGGCAGCTTCAGAATGCCCCCAACAGGCCAAAATCTCAGGAGAGACACCAGGAAGCAGACAGCTTCCACCAGCTGGAGGTCGTTATCTGGGGCGACCGCTGGGCCCCCCTTCCCAGGGTCATGGCCTCTGCAGCCCACAGCCTGGGAGGTGCTGGGGGAAAGCCTTGCTGGGCCTCGTCCATCTGCAGCAAGCATCCTTCTCAGGGAAGAAGCAATGAGGTAGGTGCGGCGGGTAAATGTGGAGACCCGAGAGCCCGAGTCCCTGGGTGCTGCTCCCCAAACAGTGTCATCAGGGACATGTTACTTGATGTCCCTGTGCCTGAGGATCATGCCAGTCCCGGTCCTGCAGGGTTGCTCTGGAAAATCTACGCAGAGCACCTAGAACGGTCCAGGCTCGAGGCAAGGACACTGCGAGTGTGCCTGCTCACAGCCAGGATTATCACGATCGACTCAGTGTGCCTGGGAGTCCCACGGCTCATGGGTTCAGGGCTGGAAGTGGCATTCTGGACGCACAAGTTGGTTGCCTCTAACTCCTGGTTCCACAGGGAACTGGCTGTCACCAGCTCAGATCTGTGCCGAAAAGCGGGAAGAAAGGCCCATGGGAAAAAGTACCATGGGTGGAGCACCCTTAAGGGGAGGAGTCCTCAGGAAGCAGAGGCTATGCTGGTTCAGGGGAGTTTTAAAGGCGACATAGGGCATATCATAGGTTGGTGGAAACGCACCCAGAGGCTGGGGAGGGGTCTCTAGGTGGCAAAATTGTAGCACTTTCCTTCTCTTTAAACTCTATAGGAGTTTTCTAACGTTTCTAGGATTCCCCATCTGAAAGGAAATCGATTCTGCACAGAACATTCGCCGATGACAATGAGCAAGCAATGGGTACACAAGAATTATTTTCAAACAAAGTTTTGAAAAAGGAAACAAACCCCATGAAGCCCCCCTTTTCGATTGCCCAACTTTCCTGCAAGTGGTGCAGAGGCTGCTCCTGGGAGTGAGGCCCTCTCCAAGCCTCAGCTGCCACATCTGAAACCAAAGGGTTACTTGCAGGATGGGTCACAAAGCGAAAAATGCACCCCACCCCCACCCTGAGGTCCAGCCCCCGGCAGGGCGGCCGCCCCTTCCGCTCCCTCCTTCTCTGGCCCGGCTTTCCTGGCATCCCCGACCTGACCCCAGCTTTTCCATCTAACACACAATAGACTTTTCCAGGAGGCTACCGCAGTGGGTGTCACCACTAGGATCACCAGGGGGACACCGAGACCACACCCCAGGCCAATGGATCAAATCTCAGGGGGTGCGGCCCAGGCATCAGCACGCTCTCTGAGCTGCCTAGGTGATTCTAATGTGCAGCCAGGCCTGGGAACCACTCATCTAAACTCCGGAAGCTTCCAAACAATGGAATGTTTAAGGGATCACCCAGATCTCACAAAGCGAGTAGTATCAGCTGGGGTTGTTGGACCAGAATCAGCTGGTCATAATGCAGGAAATGGGCAAGACAGACAGCGAGCAACAGAACAAGGAGAAGGTGCCCTGGACAAGGCGGGGCTGGGAACAGGGTGTCGCGACCATTTCCGGGGGCTGAGCCTGACCAAGGCCAGTCCCCACCGCATGTAGTTGTGCAGAGGTGCTGTCTTAGAGCCCATCCACCTCCTTCCCTCCAGGGGAGGCTCCACACCCAGGGAAGAATAATTCACCAAGACTGCCCTGAGCTGGGTGGGACTGGGAGGGGGCTGTGGATATGCTGGGCGGCTAGTGGCAAGTCGATGATGTCACGGCCCCCGCACACTGGGGGGTCCACAGCGCAGACCGTGAGAACAATTAGTAGCAGCGCCTCAAGGACTACGATGATGAAGGTGCTGATTGATTCTGTCCTCCTCCGGCCCTGTGGGGAGCAGTTGCTCAGGTCTTCAGAATCTTAGTAAATATTCTTTAAAGGAAGGGCGTTCACTTTTTACGCCAGCCCTCCCCTCCCCGGCAGCAGAGGTCCTGGCCCAGGGGCAGGGCAGGGCCCCACACCTGCGGGTGCTCACAGACTCCCCATCTGCAGCAGACCCCCACCCTGGAGCCCAGCCAGAGTTCAGGGCAGACCTTCCCCGGCTGGCAGCCACCCCTACGTTCCATTCCCTGTGCCCAGAAGCCGTGCGGCTCTGAGGTGTCCCTGCCTATCACCACCAGGGCCCACCACGCTCAGGCTGGGAGCTCGACCTTGCCCGCTTGGCCCTGAGTCCCGGCAGCGGCTGCAGGACAAGGGGATGGGAAGCAGCTTTCCAATGCCAGGAGGCCATGTGGCTGCCCGGCCCTGGGCTGAGGGGCGGCTCCCTGCACCGAGGCCCCATGGTCTCAGCCCTACAGCTCAGAAGCAGAGCAGCGGACAGCGGGGCAGCTCTGGGAAGAAGTGTGGCCGGTCCCTCCCACAGCTGGGGGCCAGCCCCCGACGGGGCACTTGTCCCCTCTGAGCCACCCTACGTCACCCTGGCCCAGAGGGGCGCTGGCTGGGTTTTAAGCCATGCTCTGCCCGCAAGAGATCATGCATGTAAAATGTTCACCACGGAGTCTGACATCCAGCAGGTCTGCAGCAAGCAATAAACGAGGGCTGCGGTGGCAGCAGGGACGGTTCCCCAGGCAAGGTGGAGGAGCAGGGGAGGAAAGAAGGAGGAGCGGGCCTCTCAGATTCCTGTGCAGGGCCCAGCCCCCCCCACCCCCACACAAGCCCCCCCCTCCCCAGGGCATCCCTGCCCTCCTCTGCATGGTGGCCAGGAATCTGTATTTGCTGGGGCTCCTGCTGTCCTTACTCCTGACCTAGGCTTGGCTCCATGACCATGTTTTCCAGATTTCTGAGAACCTGGGCGCCAAACCTCATCTGTGCTAAGCCCTGTCGGTTACTAGCAATGCAAATGCCCACATTCCAGCTGCTGGGGCCACTCACCAGGTTCTCAAGTCACTTTACACGTTCATGTACCTCTCTGCAATTTCTCCTACAGCTCTGTCTTGTAGTACTATTCACCATTCATTCATTCATTCGTTCATTCAGAGATAATTACTGAGCAAGCCTTGTTCTAGGCACTGGCACTGGGGACACAGCCCCAAATTCCTCCTCACTTGGGGCTAACGTTCTATTGAGGGGTGAGACAGGTGATGAATAAGTAAAACCACAGCATACCAAACAGAACCAGTGGCAGGGAGAACTAACGCAGGGCAGAGAAATGGGATCCGAAATTTTATTTTATTTTATCTTATTTTTTAATGTTTTTATTTTTATTTTTGAGAGAGAGAGAGAGAGGCAGCGTGAGCAGGGGAGGGTCAGAGAGAGGGGGAGACACAGAATCCAAAGACAGGCTCCAGGCTCTGAGCTAGCTGTCAGCACAGAGCCCGACGCGGGGCTCGAACCCACAAACTGTGAGATCATGGCCTGAGCCGAAGTCAGAGGCTCAACCAACTGAGCCACCCAGGCGCCCCTCGGGATCCGAAATTTTAAATCATGAAGTCAGGGAAGAGGCTACTCAGGTGACATTTGAGGGCAAAAAAGCCTGAGGGAGATGAGGGGGCAGGAGCTGGCAGCATCTGTGGAAGAATGCTCCAAAAGAGGGCAGTCAGGGGAGCACGGAGGGAGAGGGGTGGAGGAGGTCACAGGCGGCGGGGGGAGGAGGGACCACAGCCCAGGCCTGCATGGCTGTCCCCAGATGAGTGTCACGGGAGGGCTTGGATTTAACAAGACAGCTCTGGCTGCTGCTGGCGGGTGGATGGCAGGGGCCCGGGTGGAGGCAGGCAGATCCGCTGGGGAGGCCACAACCGTCCCACCCGGGGGCAGGAGGGGTACTGTCTGGACCACCCCAACACCTGTTTTCCCTGTCAAGCCCTGTTTGTTCCCCTTTGGGGATAGTCAGCAACAAACATTCCCCCCCCCCCCCCCCCCCCNCCCCCCCCCCCCCCCCCCCTGCAGCCGCACGGGCCCTGTTCCATACCTGGAACCACATGTGGTCACCGGGGCCTCCACACCTCTGTCCCTGCTGTGAGCTCTGCCAGGACCGCCCCTCCGGCCCAGCTCAAACGTCACCCCACCGCCGCTCCCTCCCCTTTTCCCCAGTGGCTCCGGCTCTATCCCCATCCAGGGGACACACTTGTCTATTCTTTGAAACGTGAGCTGCAGGAGGACAAGTCCTGAGCCACAAAACCCCCTTAAACAGGCATCCTTGGGGCCCAGCCTCCTTAACGAACTCCCTTGAGCGTATCGCCCTTAACGAGAGCTCTGCTCTCCCATAAAATGTGGCCGCGGCTTAGGGGACAGCATGTGTTGCCTACAGTCTCCCGATCTAGGGACTGAATTATAAGGTGACAAAGCATTGAGCACTCAGTGCTCCCAGGCCAGCAGCCTGTCGGCTACAGAACACAAGGCCTCTTTGGGCCAGAGGAGCTAATTCAGAGCGTGGGCTCCTGCCAGCCTCACGGGGCAGAAATGGACCTCCGCTGTGGGGTGGAGGTGGCCGGGGGTATGGGCATTTTTCGGACAGATCAAAGGTACAAACATTTGGTTGGCTTAAAAGCAAAGGCTGACAAAGGGCTTCAGGCAACCCTTGGGGAACAGGGTTTGCATTCAGACAAGTGCTCCCCCCTTCGCACATTTCTCTGAAAGGGGACTGTTCTCCAGGCCCCGCAGCCCGGGTTACAGACAACCGGAGATAAGGAGACTGGGGGGTGTTTCATATTCTCTGACGAGCAACGTGTGCGGAAAAGCCGCTCACTGCCCTCCAATGTTTTGAAAATAGATAAAACGGTGGCAGTGGTGATTTAGGGCCAAGAAACACCGGAAGGTTCTGTTCGACCTTCAAATCCTGCTGAGCAGGAGGCTGATTCTTGTTTTTTCTTAGTTGGCTTCCCAGTTTTCAGGGACACAAGGACCCGCAGAAGCTGAGCATCCTGCTCTCGCAGAGGTGCCCGGGCCCAAGGACTGCCAGCCTGCGCCCCAGAGCCCAAGACCAACGGCGTTAGCACTTGGGCTCTAACGCTGTTGCCACGGCTACTGCATCACTGGCCAGCCCAGGGCTTACAACCCTGAGTCACTGTCAACATGTACTCAGTCCTTTCCCACGGACTCAGAAGAGGCCAAGGGGGAGGGTGGGGGACTGGACTGGGAGTGCTTACAGCCGCTCTGTGACCCTGGGTGAGTCCCTTCCCTTCTGTGGGCCTCAGCTTCCTCGTCTGGAAAATTAAGAGAGGACCGAGAGGCCCCAAAGCCTCCTGCAGCCACAGCTGTCCACACTTGGGCCAAAGTCAAGGTGGCCTATGGAAATGACGCTGAGCTGAACTCATCCCTAGAGGTTTTCACAACACAGGGTTATTTGTGCTAACAGGAAACGCAGAGCTGTCAGAGCCCGGGCCGCCTGCAAAGATTACCGTTATTGCTGTCGTCATAGTCATCGTTATTGTATTTCAGACTCTGAAGGTGGGGCAAGGCCCACATGTTGAACACAGAATGCCAGGCCCCGCAGATGGCTTGGGAACGTCGCACTGCAGGGTCCAGGAGAAGCACAGATCCCCCAGGCCCCCTCCGAAAGCCCTCCCCTGGGCCCCTGTCCCACTGAACAGGGACGACAGACGAAAGGCGAGCGAAGCCCCCACCACACTCGCGGGCCCAGAGGCCACCCTCCCTCCAGCCAGCCGGAGGACACCAGGGAAGAAAAATGAAACCGGCCCCCAGACCAGCCCTCCTTGGCCCTGCCTGAGAGCAGCGGCAGTGAGGTGATGTCTGACTTTTATTCCGTATCATAAATAAGTTATTAATCCAGGGCAGCCAGCAAGACACAGCCACAGGGAGACCAGGGGGGTGAAACTCGGCCAGACCAGACCACCTTGAGGACCAGAGAACTACCTGGGGACCAGACCCTGCGCGTCAACTCAGACAGAGGCTCCGATGGGACAGGGGCTTCTGGGAAGCAGGAAGAGCACTGGAACGGGTGCCCAGAGATCTGGAAACAAACCTACTGTGGATCCTGCCTCAGTTTCTATATTTATTCCAAGAGATCAACAACAGTGAACAAAAGCCACCATTTATTGTGCTGGGCACCATGGCAGAACTAAAACGAGAAGGTAGGACACCCACTTTCCAGATGTGGAAACCGAGGCTCAGAGAGGTCAAGTGACTTTCCCAGAGTTGGTGTGGACAGAGGACTGCAAAGCTGGCTGCTGTCCTCCTGTCCCCATCCACACACCTCTTTGCCGTGTGACTTTGCGGCCATGGCCCTCCAGAGGTGGCCCCCAATTCCCCTGTCTTAGAAAATCTAGGGGCGCCTGGGTGGCTTAGTCGGTTAAGCGTCCGACTTTCGCTTAGGTCATGATCTCACGGTTCGTGGGTTCGAGCCCCGCATCGGGCTCTGTGCTGACTGCCAGCTCAGAGCCCGGAGCCTGTTTCAGTCTGTGACTCCCTCTCTCTCTGACCCTCCCCTGTTCACGTTGTCTCTCTCTCTCTCCTAGAAATAAATAAAATATTTAAAAAAAAAAAAATCTAGCCTGGCTCCATGGCTCACTGTGACCCACAAGAGGCACAGAAGCCACGTCCTGCTCAGGGCTGGGCCTGAGGAGGTCCTGCAGCTTCCGACCGTGCCCGCCCGAGCCTGCCTGCAAATCCCAGGGCTGCCCGGTGGACAGAGAGCAGGGACTGCCCCGCCAGCACGGGGGCCAACGCCCCATGGGACCTACAGAATCAGCCAGCAGAATCGTGAGAATGAATGCCCTGCACTCCTCGGTTTTAGGCCAACCTGTTACAGATCTGTGGGTAACTGATCCAGCCCCTCAGTTTCCCCCCTTGGCCTCTCTCCCCAGCAAAACCTGTGCTGCCCGCCCCCTGGCATTTGGCAGGGGTCAAGGCAGGCCACGCTGACCACTGTCTCCTCCTCTGCGGCCCCTGGGCCCTCGTGCCGGGCAGCTGAGACAGGCCACAGAGGCTGCACGCGACAAAGAGTAAGAAGGGCTGCAGGCCCCTCCCACCTGAAGATCCACACTCACCCTGGGGACGTGGGTTGTGGGGAGTTCCCCTTCTCACCAAAGAGACAATCAATGTCTTGTTTTCATTCTACAAATGTAAATTCTAAAGAGCAGACCCGGGGATTCTCTGGAGAGCAAGCAATGCTAAACCAGGTTGTAGCTGGCACAGGACGTGAGCTCTGGGGACGGACAAGATGGGCAGAGGGCAGGGGGGCAGACGGGCCCCCAGGGCATGGCTTTCAGGACAGCATGCCACAGCTGGCCTGCCAGGGGTGGTGGCGCGAGGGACACATTTGTCACGGCTGGCCGGGGGCAGACAGACGGTCAGCCACGGCGAGTGTGACAGATAAACTGTCCCCCCCACCCCCATCTGGCGGTCTGAGAAGACACCAATGCCAGCTTTGTGCCACCTCTGCAGCAGGCTGTCCACACTGGCTCCCAGGGTCGGCTCACCCGCAGCCACTAAGAGTCAGCCCGGAGGACAGGCGGGTGACTCCGCTCAGGCCCTGCCCTCTGGGAACCCAGTGGGACTGGTCCAGGTGAGAACGCAAACTGGGGCAAGGAGCAAGTTGCAGCCTGAGAAAAACTAACAGGACTGGCGAGGTCAGGACAGCGACGGGCTTCGCCTGCCCCGCTGGAAGCCCGGGGACCTCTCTGGGGTTGTCAGGCAGAGTAACAGGTGCTCTTGACTTCCTCCTCCTTCCTGCCACCCACCCCCTCAGACCCAGCAGATTCAAGCAACAAGCTCACGCCTTCCCACAGCGACAGCTGAAGCGCGTCAAGCACTGTGCTAATAACCCCCTGCACACGGGACAGCTCGACCAGGTGGCCTCCTTTACCATCCCCACCGCACAGACGAGGAAACAGAAGCCCAGAGAGGCCCAGGAATTGTCCAGGGCCACACAGCATGCGTGAAAGCCAGAGCTGGGATTTCCACCCAGGAGATCTGGTTGCCGGGGTCACTCTCTGGTCCCCTTGCTAATCTCCCTACTGGCAATCAGAGGCCTTTAGCTAATTGTCCTGCTGTGACGGGCCCACACAGTCTTAAGAACTAGAACCCTTTGGTTAAAAATCATTATTTCCAGGGCACCCAGGTGGCTCAGTCAGTTAAGCATCCGACTCTTGATTTTGGCTCAAGTCCACGATCCCACAGTTCATGAGTTCAAGCCTCACATCTGGCTCTGTGCTAACAGCGCAGAACCTGCTTGGTATTCTCTCTCTCTCTCTCTCTCTCTCTCTCTCTCCCCCTCTCCCTTTTTCTCTCTGCCCCTCCCGTGAGCTCTCTCTAAATAAATAAACTTAAAAAAAATTTTAAGTCATGATTTCTAATTTCTCCTTCAAGTCCTTAAAGATCTTACAAAGCCGGATGGGTATTTCCTTTAAACAGGGCATGTCTCCACACCCGCTCCCCCAGTTTGCCACGGTCCCACCGCCTTTACTACATGTGGCCTTTTCTCTGTGTCACTCCCTGCTCCTGGAGGCATCGTGAGCCCCACCCCACACTTGGCACTGAGATAAACAGCAGGTGAAAGCCAGCCTCTGGTTTCTGGGAACCAGGTGGCTGAGATGAGGGGTGTATGAGCAGCGGGGGAGGGGGGCTGGGGGGGAAGGGACCAGGGGGCTGCAAAGTGAGGTGTGAACACATCAGCACACCAGGGATGAGGGCGGGGGTCCGCAGAGCAGGAGCCGCTATCCGGTCTGGGGAGGTGGGAGGGGCAAGGAGGGGAGACCAGACCGCCTCTGTCCCTCCAAGGGTGACAGCACAGCCGGGTGAGGACAGGCAGCCCGCAGGCCACGATGTACGGACAGGCCAGCTGGGTGGCAGGATGAGGGCACCTCTTGGAACTCCAGGCGTCACACTCCACATGCCCAGGTCAGGGGTGGACAGCAGAGCAGAGCCAGGGGCTTCCTAAGAAGCTGCTGCGGGGTCAGCCCACTGGCTCCCCCACCAGCAAGGAGTGGCCCCCGGGGCAAGAACAGGCACTGTCAGGGACACCAACAAGCCACAGGCAAACGTGCAACCCCAGCACCGAACCAGCCCGCATCTGGAACGGTCAGCACCTTCGCCCAATACTAATGTAACTCCTGCTTACGGACCTCCCGTGGCTCCCTATGGCCACAGGGGCAAGCCTAAGCTTCACAGGGAGGCAGAGATTCCCCTACATCTTCACTGCTCCCCCTCGCTTACGGAGAGCTGGGATGACTCCCCGTCTCCTGAATCCTGTGAAGACGCAGCACTTCTGTCCCTACAGAATGCCTTCAGTTCCTCCCTCTTGGCTTTAAAAACACCTGCTGATGGGGCGCCTGGGTGGCTTAGTCGGGTAAGCGTCCGACTTTCGCTTGGGTCATGATTTCGCGGTTCGTGGGTTCGAGCCCCGCGTCGGGCTCTGTGCTGACTGCCAGCTCAGAGCCTGGAGCCTGTTTCAGTCTGTGACTCACTCTCTCTCTGACCCTCTCCTGTTCATGCTGTCTATCTCTCTCTCTCCTAGAAATAAATTAAAAAAATTAAAAAAAAAAATTAAAAACTCCTGCTGAGGTTTTAATATGTGGCCCAAATGTCCTCTCCCCTCGACAGCCTTCCCGGAGCACCTCTCCTTCTCAATAGTCACCTCCAGGCCACCCACCAAGTGCATTTTGCGTCTCTGTTTTCCCATAAAACACAGAAGTTTAGTGTGGTCTATCTCGTTTCGCACTGTCCACTGTGCATGTCAGCCTCTTCTTTAAACTGTGGGCTTCTAGCCCCTTGCGGGGCTCAGTCAGTTAAGCATCTGCCTTCAGCTCAGGTCATGATCTCACGGTCTGTGAGTTTGAGCCCCACGTCAGGCTCTGTGCTGACAGCTCGGAGCCTGGAGCCTGCTTCGGATTCTGTGTCTCCCTCCCTCTCTGCCCCTCCTCTGCTCTCTCTGTCTCTCTCTCAAAAAATCAATTAAGCATTAAAAAAATTTAAACTGCAGGCTTCTGGAATTCATGGAGACAGGGCTGAGTCTCATCCCTGCATCCCCAGGACCTGGTGAAAGTCTGGGGCTCTGGGCAGGGGCTCATGGATTGTTAGCATAATACTTCACTTAGCTTCTCAGTATCTGTGTCCTGGAAGGCAGCTGGGTCATCTCAGATCAGTCGTGACACTGACATTTCCACGCGTGGTGTGAGTGCCGATCGGCTCACGGTACTAAGATTGCCAAAGCAGAGGGAAGGCAAGGCTAGGCCAGCCCGGGGACCAGAGGAGGCCCAGACCCACGCCAGGGAAAGCTGCTAATCTACATACGGCTGCAACACAAGAGACTCTAACAAGATTTACAGCATCTTCCACTATTAATAATAACTGTAATTACTGTAGAGAAGTAATAAATATTACTAGCAAGAAGTACTGAAATAATTTCATTTGTTAAGACCCCCACCATATACCAGACCCTTTGCTTTTTCACTTTATCTTATTTAATCCTCTGTACAATCCTCTAGATGGTTGCTCTTCTCTCCTCCTTAAAGATGAGGAATCTACACACAGAGCGATCTAGAAACTCATTCAAGGTCACGCAGCGAGTCTGGACCAGACCGAAGAGACCCCACACTCTCCGCCACCCTAAGACTGTCTCATAATTACTAACAACACCTGTCTAGGCCTTTCTACTGGCCAGGCACATTTTGTAGCAGCTTTATTGAAATATAATTCATATGCCATACAATTCACCCATTTAAAGCGTAGAATTTAATGGTATTTAGTTTACGCACAGAGCCGTGCAAGCGCCCCACATCAATTTTAGACCATTTCATCGCCCCATAAAGAAAGCCCAGCTTTGTTACGGTCCGTCCCCATCTGCCCCCTCCCCCACTGTAAGCCCATTCTAGAGACAAAGAACGGAGCCTCGGAGAGCTGCTGGGATGTGTATATTCGGCAGGGGTGAGAGTCAAGGCCGGGACCCAGCCCCGCGGCCCCTCCTCACACAGCCTGCCAGGGGCTTACTCTGTAACCCCTTAAATATGCATGATCTGCAGAGGGTGGAAAACGGAACCAGATGGTGACAAAGCTTACACGTGCCTTGCTTCCACACCAGGCCTGTGACTCACAGAGTCACTGAAGACAAAGGGGGGATGCACAGCACAGCCACGACCCCGCCACCCCCAGTGCAGGGGCAGCAAGGCCCAGGACCCAGGGAGGCAGAGATGGAGGTGGGGGAAGGAGCCGTGCGGGCAGTCTGGGATCTAGATGGTTCGTGGGGTACCCACCCCGCTGACCCCCTTCCTGCACCCCACAATCCCTCCTGGATCCACAAAGCACTGGCCCCGTCTCAGGCCTCCGTGTTCCTCACAGGAATTCAGAGCCATAATCGCTAACAGGGAACCTGTTCTGCACTTGGCCTCCAGCCCAGGGTCCTGAGGTGACCCGGGCCCTCCCTACCCACAGGCCCTCAGAGGCGGGGGGTCACAGGATTGTCAGGAGAGCCGCCGCATTGCCTGGCTGGGCTCCCTGAGACAGGCTCTGAAGAGTGGCCCATGTGGTTGCTGCTACTGTCTGGGCACATTCCCATTCGGGAACCCTAGGGTCCGACGGCTGCCCCCGGCCCCAGGAGAAACACTTTGCAGGTAGAATGGGGCCTCCCGCATCCCTTATTTCCTCGCCCCCCACAAGCCTGCCCTGGGTCAGTCATTCTCTCTGCTGGCCAGAGGCCCAGCACTTCCTTTTATGTTTATAATGTTTGAACAGTCTTAAGCCAATGCCACCTCCTTCAGGGAGCCTTCCTAGATGGCCTGACCAAAATAAATTGGTCCTTCTGCTGCTGCCCCATGAAATTGTGATTTGTCTGCTTATATGTCTGGGTCCCCACTATCCTACAAACTCATCCCAGAGCAGAGGTCCTGGCTTCCTCATTCCTGGGTCCTTCTTGACCCCCTCCCCGCCACTGGGACAGACCAGGCCCTCCAGAAGAGCAGGTAGGAAAGGAGGTCAGTTTCAGCATGAGTTAATCACAGCGCCCAGAACCCTCCCAGCGTCTGTCCCAGGTGCCCATGGGGGAGTGACTCTTTGGGATGGCAGTGATATTTGCTGCCCCTGCCCCGGCAGGTTCTGGTTGGAAATGAGGATCAAGCCACCAGTTTAGACACAGCACCTCCCCCCAGGGCAGCTAAGGTCCAAATGGCTGCGGTCTATCCACACAAAACAGTCTTTGTTCAAGACCTTCTCCCAGTTGGAAGGTTTGCTTGGCCATGAGGGCCAAACTCAGGGCTGCGTGTCTTTCCTCCCAGTACCGGCAACCCAGCCCCGGTCTGGCCCACAGCACCTCCTAGGACCAGCCAGGCGAGGAGGCCTCCACCATGGGTTTAGAGAGACCTGGCTTTAAGCTCCCTCAGCCAGGCCTGCCCCGTGTCAAAAAGCACCAATGCCAGAGCTGGAGAAGGGTCTCAGCCCCTGAGGTGTGCCTAAGAGGCAAGTGGAGCCCAGAGAAGGACAGCAGCTTGCCCAGGGTTACACAGCCACGTCTCCAGCTCCCAGCTCTGACTCTCTGCAGATAACAGGCTACCCCCATACCCCCTCTAGGACCCCTCTCCTATCCTGCCCTTCCCTCAAGGTCAGGCCAAGGCTCACCTTCCCCATGTGTCTTCTGGAACCCCCTCCCCAGTTCTATCCAGCACGGTGATGTACTCTCACTGGCTAGCTCAAGCTCTTCCCTCTGCCCAGAATGCCCTCCTCACCCTCTGGCCCCAGCAAACTTCTACCCACCCGTCAAGGCCCCATTCAAATGTCACGGTTTCTGGCACCAAAGACAACAATCACTCCCGTCTACTGAGCACCATCCCCATCGTGCTTCGGAGAGCCAGCAAGCTCATGCAGAAACTACTAGAGGCGTTTCTCCCGCTTCCCACCCCAGTTCCTTGAGGGCAGGGCCGGGACTCTCTGCAAAGCAAGGTAATAACAGCGTCTGCATCCACGCCGCGTGCTGTACAAACCACATGGCGCCGTGCTAACAGAAGCTCTCTGCCTATCCTCAGATTCCCCCACCACGGCTCACTTTCCTCATCTATCCAGTGGGTGAAGACAATGAATGCAGGTCACGGAGTGTGGGCTGGGCCCATTGCTGCTATTCTTTGCGTCACTTTCATTTTCTTATGTCTCCCTGAGGACCTTACCCACAGCCAGTGGTCAGTACATATTTTTTTTTTTTTTTTGAAAGAATGACTTTTGGGATTT
Source organism: Hyaena hyaena (assembly GCF_003009895.1). Classification (NCBI taxonomy): domain Eukaryota; kingdom Metazoa; phylum Chordata; class Mammalia; order Carnivora; family Hyaenidae; genus Hyaena; species Hyaena hyaena. The sequence goes on from NW_024080705.1 coordinate 313,870, forward strand.
AAGGTGCTAATTAAAATCCAAAGACCACATACAGATACAAAGTCCAGTTTTATCAGAAATGTTGGTCACTGCGAAGAGCCCCTTGCTCTCGTGGGACACAGGGCTGTTTTCCGGAATGGCAGGGAACTGGGAAATCCCTGTGGGTAGGGGCTGGCTCGGGAGACAGGCGAAAGCAGCAGCCGTGGCCCAGTGGGAGGCAAAAGCAGTGGCAATAACACCACGGGCAGTAGCGCTGTTGATCGTCCACTGAGGGCTTTGAAGCGCCAGCATGCTTTCGTGGAGGCAGTGGGAGAGGTGGTGGCCACGGCCCCGTCCCGGAGCAGCCGACGGCTTCCGTGGCTGAGGAATGGAGGAGGAGCTCTCCGTGTCGTGCAGTCAGGCCACCGGTTTGCAGCAGTACCTTCTGTCTCTCCCTCTGCACGGACACTGCATCCCCGGGTGATTGCAAATATCACTCTGGGTTTTCACCTAAAACGCAATGCCGGGGCACGGCGTGGGCCCGCAGGCTGACAGGGGCCTCTGCTGTGCAGACCGGCAGGCCTGCAACAGGTGGCTTCAGGACAAGGCCTCAGCCTTCCCCGTCTGGTCTTAGAGCCCGGGCTTCTCGAAGTCAGCCTCCCTGAACCCTCGAATGCCAGGTAAGTCCAGCCTACGCCCAACTTTGACAACCAGCCACTGCCTCGACCAGGCCTCCCCTTGAGGGCTCTATCACCACCCATGGGACAAAAACCGGTTCTCTGGAAAGCAAAAAGAATTCTTTTTTTTTCATATATGTATAAATGTATATATGCGTAAATACATAAATGTGATACATGTATAAATACATATACCTACATATATGTATTGCTTTCATATATATATATATAAAACACAGATATACATACAATTTATAAACAGGTCTGTAGTACACCCATGGTTTTAAAATTTCATGGAGGAGGGCAATTAGAGGGGAAAAAAAAAACGGCTGAAAAAACTCCTAAGGGGGGTGATCATGAAAAAAAGATCAAGAAGCACTGGCCCAGATACAGGTGGTGTGACGTTCAGGAAGACGCCGGGCAAGGATGTGAAGACTATGAGAATGCTCCCAGCCCTGCTAGTGAAGAAAACCACCCCCCGACCATCCCGCAAACTGACCCATCCCTCATTTAAAGCCAAAGGGCAGAAGAGCCTGGGGGTCCTTTCCTGAGACACATCGGCTCATACCTGACAGAGTGCGACCAAGTAAAGCCTGGGACTGCGGCGCAGGCTCACACGTGCCTGGCACGCCAGGGCTGGAGCCGAACTCCAGCATGAGTCATGCCTCAGAGAGGAGCCACCCGTGGCTCCCGGTTGGCAGAGTGGAGCTAACCAGCAGGGCGTTCTGAACGTGGCTAGAGGGAGCAGGTCCCAAGGAAGGGAACTCACAGGGCACCTGGGTGGCTCAGTCAGTTAAGTACCGGACTCTCGATTTCGGCTCAGGCCATGATCTCACAGATCGTGGATTGGAGCCCCGTCTTGGGCTGTGCACTGACAGTGTGAGCCTGCTTGGGATTCTCTCTCTCTCCCTCTCTCTCTCTGCCCCTCATTCGTGCAACCACGCACACATGTGCTCTCCCTCCCTCTCCCTCTCAAAATAAATAAACTTTAAAAAGACATCTGTTTAAAAAGAAGGAACTCGCCGAGCAGAGCACTGGGAAAGGGCAGGCTGACTTCGGGACGGAAGACAGCGGGGTGTGAGGGAGGGCATAACGGTAAGGATAATAACAGCAGCTAACACCAAGACAGCCGTGACCCCATGCCAGGCAGGTGCTGACCACCAACCACACTGCCTGGGGATGTAGGTCCTATTATCATCACTACCACTCAGCTCCAGGAGATCACGGACCATGTCTGTGGGGTCCTCCTCCCACCATCCGGAGCCTGCACAGCGAGGGCCAAACAGGGCACACACAGTAAATGTGCGCATTATGAATACATCCTTGCTTCACACATAAGGGAAAGCAGCGCGGAGAAGATGGGTAACATCTCCAAAGCCTCATGGCTACTGAGTGGCACAAGCAGGACTTAGTCCCCGCGGAGCCCGCCTTCCCTACCCTTGCACGCATCCGGGCGCATGTCAGAGAACCCTGCTGCCTCAAGCTGTGACCCCAGCCTGTTCACGGATGGCGAGGGAATGAACAAGGCACATCCCAATCAGGGCTTTCACACCTGCTAGAGTGTGAACCTGGTGGCCAGTGGGGTTGCTGAGCTCTCCGGAGGCAGTGAGGCCTGTGACTTGGCCCAAACCACACATTGTGCCCACAGGAGTGTCAAACACAGAGAGCCAAGGAGGAAACCTCGCCAGGCTGGCTCCAGTAGCCTGGGGCAGGGGGCCCAAAGCAGCTTGATGAAAGGTTGTCCCTTACCAATCCGTCGCAGTTGCTGATGGCGACAGCTGCCCCTGGCATGCCCGTGACGTCCCCGGTGTAGACACACTCCCGCTGCAAGGGCTGTCGGAACAGCTCCCGAAAATCCTCCTGCCACTCCACGGAGGCTCCGGGTACCACCAGCCGTCGGTTGGGCCGCAGCCGCAAATGCAGTTCCTCCCCGAAAACAGTAACATTGAAGTAGAGGGAGGAGGGCCCTGCCCGGCCAGACTGCGGGGTCACTCCCTCCCGGCGCAGGGGGCTGCGGGCCACCCGGGGGTGACTGGAGTATGACCGTGGTGCTGGTGGCTCATCGGCTATTGCGCTCCCTGAGGGGGCTGCTGCTGGCCCAGACAGCACGTGGGAGAGGAAGCGTCCCCGAAAATCTGTGCTACATGGCACTGTCACAACATAGTCACCGAGCTTCCCGGAGAGGCGCAGTTCTGGAAGTAAACAAGGAGTTCTATCAATATAGTCTGTGCAAAGGTAAGGGGAGACCAGCCATCCCCAGGGCAGGGAGGGCTCTGCAACCCTGAGCGTCACCTTGCAGGGACCCCTTAGCCCAAGTTCATTCAACGGCCATCCAGTGCTTCCTGAGCCCCTGGATCTCTGTACTTAGATGAACGGTGTTCAAGTACTCTGTGCACATAACTTGCTTCCTGGAGTCCCCAAGGCCCTGTTAAACTTAACAGAAGAAAAGAAATGATGCCAGAGTCCTGTCTGTCACTCTAGCAACGAGCCTTCCAACTTTGGGCACTGCCAAGGAAAGGGCTGAAATTCCGCAAAAGCCCCCAGGGCCAAGAGAGGGATGGCGGGATGGGCCCAAACTCCCTCAGCGTGCTGCAGTCACCAGCCCAGCCCGGGGTAGGGCCCTCCTCGCCAAGCTCTCTCAACGCAGCCACCAAAACACACACACCTAGAAACCCAGGGGATCCTGGGCACGTGTCAAGGAGAGAGGAGCTGGAAAAGGGAGGGAGGGTACACAGGTTCTATGTTTTTCCAAGTTTAGAAAGAAAACTTTTTAAAGTAAACAGAGGCTGCTGAGATTTCTACATGGCCCAGCACCAAGCCTGGTAAATATAGATCTTCAAAAATAAAAAGAGCCGCATGGGGTGACCTGCCTACTCGGACTGAATTAAGTGTGAGGTCATGGCCCCAGGCTCCAGGCTGAGAGCCAGCGGCCAGGTCCTCACACAGCTCTCGCTAAACCCAGCCAGGCCCAGCAGCAGTGACAGCTCGCTGGCTTCCAGGCTTGGTGACTCAGGGATGGGAGTTTAGAGGGATTTTCATTTCCGCACGGCTCTCTCCCTTGCCTCCCCTAGCCCCCTGCATGCTACTGATGAAACCTAGAAAATGACATCTCCCGGAAACCTAGAAAATGACATCTCCCGAAAAGCTGCGATGCCCCAGGCAGTTACAGTGAGGGGGTCCTGATTCTTCTCTAGTTTTACCCTTTAAGACCCCCAGGATTTCTGCTAGAGAGATCCCCCTTCAGTACATGAATAGAGCTCACAGACAAGCAGGTGTTTCCTGCCTGGAGATACCCGGGGCCCCTCCCCGTGCTCAGGTGAGGGTGTGGGGCGTCTGGTCTGTGTGTGAGAAGGTGTCTGCACAGAGCATGAGCGTGATGGAGGAGAGAGCTAGAAGTGTGTCTCCCTGCAGGAATGTGAGGGCCAGGTGCCCCCCCCCTTCCCCCCGCGGTGTGGGGCAGCCACCTGCCAGCCTGACTCGGGGAGGATGAGGCAGTCAGACACTCGCACGGCAAGCTGGAGAGAGGGTAGGCACTGAAAGTCAAAGACACACAGAACAGAAACAGCCCAACAGAGTGTGTGCGCGCGCGTATGAGAGAGAGAGAGAGATACAGACAGAGAGACAGAGAGAGATACAGAGACAAAGACAAATATACCCTCTAAGAAGAGACTCCATAGTCCCAAAACCTCTTCGGGGGTTCTCCACCTCTCTTGCCAGAAAGAAAGAGCAAGGTCTGGTTGGCGCCGGGGGCCGGGGGCGTAGGGGAAGAAAGAGCTCTAGCCCAGGGCGCGCACCGCCTTGGCTCCCTGGAACGCCGCCGGCTCCTTGGGCCCCCCGGGACTGCCTGCCTCGCGGGCACCCCGGACCCCTCGCGCCCGCGCGCGCCCGACCTGCACGCACCTGGGGTCCGGCTGCCCGCGGCGGCGCAGAGCGCACAGTGCAGGGACAGCAGGCAGGCCAGCAGCGCGCGGATCGGAGCCATGTGGCCGCGCGCGGACGCGGGCCCGAGGGCGCCGAGCCCCGAGCCCCGGGCTGCCGACGAGGCTGGAGCGCGCCCCGGACAGCCGAGCGCGGGCCGACAGTCCTCCGTCTGCTCCGCCGCCGCCGCCCTCCCGGCCGCCCGCCGGCTCCCGGTCCCCCGCGCCACCGCCTGGACCGCTGGCTCCACGCGCCCGAGGCTCCCGGCGGGAGAGCGGAGCGGCCGACGCGCCGGCGCCCCCCGTGCCAACTGCCGCGGGCCGGTCGGTCCTCCCGCGCCGTGACGCTCGGGGACGCGGCGCGAGCCGGCCAAGGGGGGCGGCGGGGCGGGCGGGCCGGGGGGTGGGCACGCAGGCGGGGCGGGGCCGGGCGCGGGTCGGACGGGGGGCGCTGCGCGGCCGGGGCGGAGCGCGGGGCCGGGGAGCCTGGCCCAGCGCGGTCGTGCCGGATCGGAAGTGCCACGCGGAGCCAGCCGCCTGGGCTCCCCCCGGAGTGACGGTCCGTAGCCGCCTTCCTTGTCCCCCTCTGCTCCCCTTACTTGACCGCAGGGCCCTCTCTCCAGAGCCACTGGGCCGGAGGGATGTCCAACTCCGTTTGGGCCTTGAGACGGTGACCACCTCTCCTTCCCACAAGAGGGTATCTCTCTCCTTTCTCTGCTAATAGTCTTGATGCCCCCCCGCTAACTTTTGACCCCCCCCCCCGGGATCTACCCCTGTAGGGCAGACTACACCTCTGTGCCCCCAATTGCAGGGAGTGGCCTGAGTCCTAGTCAAGAGTCTGGTTTAGGTGAGGGGACAGCCCTGGCTTTGTGCTCAGACAGACCTGATTGAAATCCTAGCCCTGGGCCTCCCTTGGAGTGTTAACTATAGCACCTAGTAGGTGTTCAATAAATAGGGACCCTCCACCTCTGGCACTAAGAGCTCCTCCATAGCCCAAGGTGGGAAAAACCGAGAGTCAGAGATGAGAGTGGATTTGGTTTTGCAATGTTGCTGAGGCCAGTTCACCAGCCAGGGCACACAGCCCAACTCCTGCTTCTCAGTATAAACGTGTTCCTAACGATTTGCAAATGAACCGCATTTCACGTAAGCCGGAGGTGGGGATTGGAGTAAGGATTTTTTTCTTTTTTTAAAGGACCTGTGGAATAAAGAATCTTTGTATAAAGTGTAGAAAGACCCTAATCTTTCTGCTTTTGAGTCCAGACATTCTGTTGTGGGGCTTTCTTAAAGGGAGGCCCACTTGTGGGTGGAAATTCTCTAGCACACTTCTCTTGGGGAATCCATAGATCCCCCTGAGAGAGGACTTGGGTTCCTGCACTCTTCCCAGTCTGCACCCTTGTTAGGCTCTGAATGCACTCCCGCCTGGTGGACACAGACCCGGATTCCTCATCCTCGTGGCCCCAGGCCCTAGCTCAGGGCCTCCTAAGAGACAGTGCTCACACAGTGATGAGCTATTCAGGGGCTGGCACACTTCTGAAAGCAGGTTCCGAGAGCTGACGTGGTGTCCCAGGTCACAGAGCTCATTTGCAGTGGGGCTGGGATCCTGGTCTAGTGCTGAGCCAGAGAAAGAGACAAGATTAGGGGTCAGGAGCCTATTTGAGGCTGAGCTTTGCCAAGAACAGTCTGTGTGACCAAGGGCTACAATACCTCATCTGTCAAAGGGGTAACCATGAAGCTCACGGAGTCAAGACAAACTCTGACGTCCTGTGGAAATGCAGAGCATTTCTATTCCAAGGAATCCTAAGACCATCCAGTTATTTGAAAATGACACCAGCAAACTGATATATATATATATGTATTAATTTGAAAGAGAGAGAGAGTTTACATGCATACACATAAGCAAAGTGGGGGAGAGGGAGGGACAGAGGGAGAAAGAATCTTTAAAAAAAATTTTAATGGTTATTTATTTTAATGTTTGATTTATTTTTGAGAGTCAGAGAGAGACAGAACATGAGCGAGGGAGGGGCAGAGAGAAAGGGAGACAGAACCCCGATGCGGGGCTAGAACCCACAAGCTGTGAGATCATGACCTTAGCCGAAGTCAGACACTTAACCGACTGAGCCATCCAGGTGCCCCTGGAGAGAGAATCTTAAGCAGGCTCCACGCTCAGCACAGAGCCCAGGGTGGGGCTCCATCCCACCGCCGATCACAAACTGACCTATATTAAGTTCAGGGGGAAAAAAAAACAACTGAGTTCCTTTTTTTCCTCTTTCGGGTCCTTTAAGATCTGTTAAGTCAAGAGCCAGACTGTGGTTTTGTGTGTGAGGACAGATGGAACAAGAATGTGAGGGGTATGTGTGTGTGTGTGTGTGCACGCGCGTGTATGTCCGTGGGAATGTGGAGGAGGGGCTGTGAGGTGACCAGGCTAGAACCGTTTCCATTCTGGCCCTCCACAAATCCACTAAATGAGCTCAGGATAAGATGACCTTCCCTTCTCAGGGTCTCAGTTTTCCCAGCTGCAGAGTGGGGGCCCTACAGGGACAGATAGGGAGAGTCACAGTGTGTGACTGCTGATCTTCTCCCTTTCCGTCCCAGAGGCTTGCCTAGCTCCCTCCCTGAGCCCCGCCCCATTCTTCCTGCCTTAGGCTTAGTAAGTCAAGAGGGACAGACTGCAGCTGGGACCCCAGAAGCCTGACTCATGAGCAATGGGCTGGGGCCTCCCCCGGAGCCCAGTCCTGGCAAGCAGAGAGCAAAACCTCACCCTGGGTCTCTCCCCCCACCTCCCTCCCTGGGGCCATAACGGTTGCTTTTGTTGGCAAGTATTGTATGTCCCTGCTCTCATCCACTAAGGAACCCTTTGTTAGGAAGAGCGGACATGGGAGCGTTAACTCAGAGTCTGGGCAAGGGTGGAGGAAATGGCTGGGTGGCAGACCCCCCGCTGGAGGTGAACAGGGCCAAAGCAAAGAATCCACAGGCATCAGCTGGGGACCCTCCGAGAAAGGGAAGTTCTGGGTTCCCTGGCCCTCCCCTTGGGAGTCTTGCACTGTGGAATACGGCTTGAGTGATTCTCTTGCTGACAGTCCTCCAGCATTTGCCCACCGCTCTTTCTGTCCAAGCGCTGGCAGGGGACAGGGGTAGGCAGACAACGTGCACTGCCCGGCCGGGAACCAACTGGAAGATACAACAGGCACAAGAGAAAGCCTGAAAACCAGGTAAGATGGGAAAGAGAAGCGTGCTCTGGGTGAAGGAGCGGAGTCAACAGTGAGCATTATGGGGGTCTCAGAAGGAAAGGGGCTTGGGGCAAGGTCAGTGGAAGACCTGCGTCCAAGCCAAAGCCCACAGTCTTCGGAGTACATCATGGTGCCTACACCCTCACCCCCTTAGAGGTCACATGGTTCAGTTTGTCTTCCTTTATCTTCCTTTTCTTAATGTTTATTGAGAGAAATAGGGCATGTGCACAGGGGAGGAGCAGAGAGAGAGGGGGGGAGAGAGAGAATCTTAAGCAGGCTCTGCACTGTCAGTACAGAGCCCAATGAGGGGTTCGAATTCACGAACCGTGAGATCATGGCCTGAGCCAAAATCAAGAATTGGAGGCTTAACCTACCAAGCCATCTAGGCACCCCTGGAAAGGTTTCTAAAAAGATAAAAGGAGAGGAGCCTGGGTGGCTCAGTCTGTTAGGCATCCGACTTCGGCTCAGGTCATGATCTCGCAGTCCGTGGGTTCGAGTCCCGCATCAGGCTCTGTGCTGACAGCTCAGAGCCTGGAGCCTGTTTCAGATTCTGTGTCTCCCTCTTTCTCTGCCCCTCCCCAGCTCGTGTCTATCTCTCTCTGTCTCAAAAGTAAATAAACGTTAAAAAACATTTTTTTTAAGATAAAAGGAAAGAGCTCCTGGGTAGTTCAGTTCGTTAAGCAGCTGATTTCAGCTCAGGTCATGATCTCAAGGTTCATGGGATTAAGCCCTGAGTGGTGCTCCTGACCGACAGGGCAGAGCCTGCTTGGGGTTCTCTCTCCCTGCCCCTCCCTCACTGGCAGAAGTGCATTCTCTCTCTCTCTCTCTCTCTCAAAATAAATAAATGAACTTTAAAATAAATAGATATTTTTCTCTTGTGAAAACAAGAACACATACAGAAAAGCGCCAACTGCTCATTTTTTTAGAGGGGGTAAACTGAGGCCCAGAAAGCAGAGGTAACTTCCCTGAGACCACAGAGTAGGTTTGTTCAGGGGCAAGATAACACCCCAAGCCACCTAGCTCCTGGTCAGATGATCCTAGAATATCATCCTGTTAGTTTCTCTACCCTCCCCCCCCCCTCCACTGAGGACCTTGGACCTTTGGCTACTCATCATATGGTTCTCACCCCATTCCTAAGGGAAGAACAAAGGTGTGGATCTCTTCCTCCCGACCCCTGAGAACCACAATCCTACTAAGAAGTTCTAGGCCGTGGGCACCTGGCTGGCTTGGTCAGTAGAGCATGCAACTGTAGATCTCAGCGTTGTGAGTTCCAGTCCCACCTTGGTAGTAGAGATCACTTAAAAATAAAAAATCTTGGGGTGCCTGGGTGGCTCAGTTGGTTAAGCCTCCGACTTCGGCTCAGGTCATGATCTCACAGTTAGTGGGTTCGAGCCCCGCGTCGGGCTCTGTGCTGACTGCCAGCTCAGAGCCTGGAGCCTGTTTCAGATTCTGTATCTCCCTCTCTCTCTGACCCTCCCCTGCTCATGCTGTCTCTCTCTCTCTCAGAAATAAATAAAACGTTAAAAAAATTTTTAAATAATAAAAAAATAAATTTAAAAAAAATCCTAAAAAAAAAAAGTTCTAGGTCAGTAGTTCTCAAATCAGGGTCCCCCTGACCGTCAGAATCAGTGTCACATAGGTGTTATAAATGGGACTTCTTGGGCCCCACCCCAGACCTATTCAATGAGCATAGGAGGCAAGGTGCTTTACCTGTGCTTTATCAAAACTTCCAGTGGATTCTAGTGCATGCACAAATATGAGAAGCACTATTCTAAGCAAAGCTTTGAAACTCAAGGCCAAATTAGGACAAGGACAAACTCACGGAGGGATCCGGGACCTGCTCCTCGCTAAAGGCTGCCACCCTCCCCTCCTCTCCCCTGTATGTAAAGCTTGGGATTGGGCCATATCTGAAGTCTGGGTCTGGACACAGCTCAGGAGCATCCAGAGACCGTGCCTTGTGGCCCTTCTCTGCATCCCCCTCCTCCTCCTCCTCCTCCCCACCCCCGCATTCCCTCTGCACATTTCTTGGCTAGTGTCTGGTGACCGTATCTAGGAGACCTGGACGGGTTAAGTTAACCACGGTGATTTGTCATACATTACGGAACAGCTGACACCCCCGAGACCGGCTGAAGCATGAGATCAGCTAGAAACAATGCTGTTTGTGCCCTGTGTGTCGATGTCATATGGTTGCCGGTACTGTGTGGCGAGGGGTTCGGGGACAGGAGGGCTCCTCGTCCTTGTAAGGAGGGGTGCCAGAAAAGCCAGCTGCCCTTCCGGAATCCTGTTTCTGCCAGTTACTCTCCCCGAAACTGTAGGCTTATAATTGCAAATCAAAATCCAGCACAGCACCCCCGCCGCCAGGGCTCAAGAGAGACAAGCAGGAAATAAGGACCCTCTTCTATTTCCTGGACCCCCTTGGTTGTAATAGAAGATCTCAGAGAGATTTGGCATAGACTCATTGCTCACCAGCCTGCCTTCTAACCCTGGCATCCTCTTAGATGCCATGGCAGCCTCCTGCCAGCAAAGGCGGGCCAGGCCTCCGTTCTAGTCCTTTCTCTATATCAGTTGGGCTATGTGTAACCAAATAAATACATATGGCTTAATTTATTACACCATATAACATGCAATACTGAAGCAGGCCTGTGCCAGCTTGGTTAATTTGGCAGCCAAACAGAAGCACCCAGCACCCTAGCTCCTTCTTCCTTCTACTCTGCCATGTTTGCAGTTACTCTTGGCCTCAGGCTTGTCCCCTCTTAGTCACAAAATGGCTGCAGTGGAGCCAGCCAAATGCATACGTTCACCAACTGCAATGATGACCAGAGGCAATGGAAAAGGAAGTTTTTTTCTTATCCCCTCTTTTCAAAATTTTTATTGTGCAAATTTTCAAACATAACACAAAGGAAGACAGTAGTATGAAGCTGCCCCAACCCCCACCCTCCCCCACAGCCAACATTTACCCACACTCCGTTTCCATCATTGTTAGCACAAGACTGGTCTTGTTTCATTGTTACCCCCTCCCCACCACACATCCTGGGTTATTTTAAAGCAAATCTCAAGGACGTCTGTGTGGCTCAGTTGGTTAAGCATCCAACTTCAGCTCTGGTCATGATCTTGAGGTCCATGAGTTCAAGCCCCAGGGAGGGCTCTGTGCTGACAGGCCAGAGCCTGGAGCTTGCTTTGGACTCTGTGTCTCCCTCTCTCTCTCTCTGGCTGTCTACTTACTTGCTCAACTTCCCCCATCATAAAAATTTTTGTTTTCTTTTGTTTTGAAGACACAGTTTATTCAAATCAGGGTGCAAACAAAGTCCACACCATGTGCTTGGCTGGTGTGTCTCAGAAAAGATGCCACGGGTAGGCAAACTGCACATGGGGCCAAACCCAGCCCAGGGCCTGTTTTTATAAACACACCCTTGCCACCTACACTTCCTTGGCCTCATCTCCTGCTACACAGGCACAGTGGAGTCGTTCCTACAGAGCCAGGATGAGCCGCAAAGGCTAAAATATTTATTACTTGGCCTTTACGGAAAAGGTTCATTGACCCCCAATCTAAATAATTTCCCTATCTTTCTTTTTCCCTCCTCTCCATTTTTTGGTTTGAAGAACCGAGGACATTTGTCCCACAGAATTCTGCATTTCCTGGTGTCCCTTTTGAAGAGCAAGGTAAGCTTCCAGACCCCCCCCCCTCCGCCCCACAACCTTTCGCAGCAGTTTACCTTCGAGTCCCTCGCCGCCAGTTCCCGTCCAGGGCTGAGGCCATCCTCAGAAGCACGTGGCTGCTCACGAGATACCCTCACAGCTCCCGTACACGACCCTCCCTGCCCCATCCTCTAACTCATGGTCAGCACCTAACAAGCACGCCCCCTGTCCCGGCTCTGTGCTGGACGCCAGGGACCCAGAGGTGACCACAGCAGACCAGACTGTGCTCTGAGCTCCTAGTGAGGGTGTTCCTGGGCTGGGGGGAGGCACAGGTACCGTGAGGGCGCAGAGAAGGGGTGCCAAACCCACATTTGTGCAGCTGGAAAATGCTTCCTGGAGGAGGTGTCCCGGGGCTTGTGGGGAGGGTGGGGCAGGATCCCACCTCTTAGGGGCCGGAAAGTGTGTTAAGGAGTCTGGCCCATCCAGAAGGCTCTCGGCCGCCCCTTCTATTAGGGGGCTGGAGCAGCATTAGGATTGAAAAAGCAAGTGAGATGTAAAATCTGCTCTCAAGTTCCTCACTCTCGCTGAGGCGTGAGTCACCCATGGACGTGTACTGGGTTGTTTAGAGCCCAGGGAGTGAAAGGGTTAAGACATAGTGGGAGGGGTGTTTATAATAGTATTTTGTCCTCTCAAAATATACCACATATATGTTTTTAATGTATATCTTTATATAATATTTCAAATCATATAATCTGTTTTAATATATAATTTATGTTTTATATATTATATACTGTAAATTATGTAATTATATCATGACTTAAATGTGTAGTTTATTATATATTTAATTTATAATTTTATTATACAGTTATTAAATTATATATCAATATAAAATACAGACATATATCTTGTTTTATGGTTATTTTTGAGAGTGAGCATGCACGCACACGCACACATGCAGGGGGAGGGTCTGAGAGAGGGAGACAGAGGATCCAAAGGGGAATCTGTGCTGACAGAAGAGAGCCCGATGCGGGGCTCGAACCCATGAACCCTGAGATCATGACCTGAGCCAAAAATTGGATGCTTAACTGCCTGAGCCACCCAGGTGCCCCTAGACATATATCTTAACATATATTTGACATATTTCAGAAAAGTGGAATATTCTTCTATGTCCATATATTTTCTGTGATGGGATACATAACACGGTAGCATCTTAATGATGGTCTCTGAAATGATACCACGGAGGTAGTGCCTTTTCTCTCTTCCCCCAAAGCCACCTTTGCTCCAATAGCTTGCTCTGGCCTATGGCCCCTCTTGGAGCTGGTTTTTAAATCTGGAAAATGAGACTAGAAATATCTATCTCCCGTCAAGGATGAATACACACAATACTAGCCATGTATCTGGAAGCCCTTCAGCATCTGGGCCAGAGGAGGCATAATATTATTGGCATTTTGCTTCCTTCCTAGCCCTTAAAATGGAATGCCCTGAGTGACTAAGAATCCTCACTCTCTGCCACTCAAAGGGCAGATGGGTTGGAGGTGAACCCGCATTTGCTCATTTCCAGGATGACCTGCCCACAGGGGCAGGGTAGGGGGGCACACACAGACACCCACACTCTGCCAGTGGAATCCTTGCCTTCCACTGGCACTGAGCTCTCACAAGCCCCATCTTCAAAATCGTTCTGAGTCGACAGTCGTCATCTGTGTTCTCCAAAAGAGGGAGAGGCCTTTATTGAGCACTGACTGTATACGGGGTACTGTGGGAAGCACTGCCCGGGCCCCGGGAAATGTCAGCTCCTTGGGTGACCTGAATGCACACCTGCTGGTGACTCCAGTGGTGAAGGTGATGTTTCGTACGATGTCTAACATTTGCCCGGCGAGAGAAAAACCTCAGCGGGGATGCCAGGGGGCCAGGGTCTCGTCAGGACTCTGCTGCTGACTGGCTGGGGAGCTCTGGGCAGTCCCCGTCTTGCCCTGCACTGTGAGCGTGCAGATGAGATCACCACTGCGGCGCCTCTGAGCGCCCACCACCCATGACTCAGCCCCCAGGGCTTTGCACACGCTGTTTCCGGAGGCTGGGGTGCCTTTCCCCATGCCTCCACTGGCAAGCTCTGACTCCTCTTTCAGCCCTCTGTCAGCAGGCAATTCCTCCCCAGACCCATTATGACACATACTTCTTACTGAAGGATTTCTTATACATTTTCTTTTTTTTAAGTTTATTTATTTTGAGAGGGAGAGAAAAAGCATGAGTGGCAGAGGGGCAGAGAGAGAGGGAGTGAAAGAGAGAATCCCAAGCAGGCTCCCCAACTGACAGTGTGGAGCCGGATGCTGGGCTCGAACTCATGAACTGTGAGATCATGACCTGAGCCGAAGTCAGACGCTTAACCAACTGAGCCACCCAGGTGCCCCTTCTTATAAATTGCCTTAAAGGCAGGGCTCAGGTGTTGTCTCCTTAAGGCCTGGCACACAGGAGGTGCTCGATCAAAGTGTGTTGTACTGACTGGCTAGCACTGAGGTCCCTTCCCTCAGCCCTATGCCCTGGGTGAGTGTCGCTTTCCTGAGGGCTAAATCATGGCTAAATCCCAACCGTGAAGACCGGGAGGTGGAAAAGGGTAGAGGTCTCCAGGGATACTCATGCCTTGGGAACGAAGTGAGGCTCGAGGCACATCATCTCGCCCAACAGCTGATGGTGACAACCCTTGCGGTCACCATTAGTCATCCATCCGCCACAGACACTTCTGTTCTTTTTATAACTCCAGGCAGCTGAGGCCAGCCAGGCCCTCCACCTGCCCCACATTTATGCTCCACAGGCTTCCGGGATCTGCTTTTTGGCAAGACCTTCAGATCAATTAGCCGGATCAGTGCTGAGAAGTTGGGAGGTTTGCGGGGTGGGAACCGGGTCCCAGACACCAAAGAGCTACTTAGGCCAGTGGAGTCGAGCCTTGGGTGGAGGGGCACCGAGAGCTTCGGGAAGACCAGGTCACAGAGAGAGCAAAGTGCACAGAGAATTAAAGTGCATGGTGAAGACCCAAATCCGCAACGAGCTAAAAAAGGGCTGTAGATTGCACGTTACAAGCTGTGTGCTTTTCCCGAGTCCACTCCAGCTGGCTGGCAGAGAGGAAGCTTCCTCCCACTTGGCCGCAACTGACCTCCACCGAATGTTCCAAATAGGTCCACATACCTCTCCCAGCCCCGTGGCCCAGAGAGCAGGGCAGCTGAGAGACGAGTCCCTCCCTGGCGACAGCCACACCCAGTGACCTCACTGCTCACTGCTGAGCTGTGAGCACCAGCAGGAGGCAGAAGGCCGGGCCCTCCATCAGTTTCTGGGGAGTGGTTTTTAGCAGGAGCACCCCTATCAAAGGACAAATGGCCTAGAAAGCAAAGTGCAGGCCACAAATTAGCTCCAGGGCCACATGGATTTATCAGTCACCTGAAGAAATGTCAGTAGCCACTGCCCATCCTGTGTCGAGCAGCCCTGTAGTGGCCTGGGCTCAGACAGGATCTGCCCAGAGTGGTCAGCTGTCAGCTCTGGGGACTCCTTGGCCGTGCCTCCTCCTGCCTGCCCTGAGCAACAACCCAAGTGACATCCAGGCACCATGTTTCCCTTCTACCTCCAGCCCTATCGCCTCAGTAATAGGAAGGACAATAAGGGACCATTACTCCTCAACCGTCCACCACCACTTGGGTGACAGCATCCATGGGGCCTTCTATCCCCCAGGGGCTCTTGTTCTTCCCTCTTCCAGAAAGCCACATCTCTGTAGCACCCACCCTCATCATTGCAACCGTAAAGAGCTGAGAAGGTCTGAGATGTCACCCTCCATGTAGGCTAATCCACTTTCCTGGAGGAAGATA
The DNA here is from genome assembly GCF_003009895.1 of Hyaena hyaena. Taxonomy (NCBI): domain Eukaryota; kingdom Metazoa; phylum Chordata; class Mammalia; order Carnivora; family Hyaenidae; genus Hyaena; species Hyaena hyaena. Next base: position 329,133 of record NW_024080705.1, read on the forward strand.
CGAAACGCCTGGGTCAGAGACCAAGGACTTTGTTGTTCATGGCACCGCGGGCAGTGTGAGCTTCCTGTTTCCTCGCCCCAAGTCCCACGGGGCCAATTCGAAGGCAGGTCCTGGTGGGTGCCATGACCACAATGGGTATGTGTCACAGCTGAGGAGCCCTGAGTTTAGGAAACACCAATCTTCTAAAGGGGCTGCTAGCAAATGGCCCCTCCTTGGAGGGAGGCAAGATCGTTATCTTCCAGGGCCATTTGCTATGCAAAAGTCCTCAAAAGTGTAGCCCAGGACCAAAGCTATTCAGGAGACAGACAGGGACCCATTGGAATCATCTCCCAACAGATACTGTGGAGGTGATGTAAGCCTGTGAGCTGAGCAGAAAGAGTCCACCTACCTCCATAAGCGCAAGGGCAGTGGGGAGCTGCATCCTTTTTTCCCCTTGGCTGAGCCCTGCCTTGAACTAGAGCATCGGGAAGCAGGGTCTGAGACAATCCAGGTGAAGGCTGGTGGGAGAGCCAGGTACCTGGAGTCCAAGAGAGGGAAGGAAGCCCCAGAAAGGGTGGCACTTCCAGAACCACATCAAGTCACGTCACCTGTCAAATGCCTCACTTTCCTTCTACATAAAAGTAAAAGAATAAAGGTACCTACTCATGAGGGATCTTGTAAAGGTTAATCCAGCCATCCAGGGCAAGTGCTAAGCCATCACGCAGCAGCAGTGCCATGAATGATGACCATCAGGGTCCCAACAATTGACTGGTGAGATGGACCGTGCAAGGTCACACTGCCAGAGGACATAAGCTCTGGTAATTCCAACCCAGGTTGCCCAACCTCCTTCCCAGGATGCCCTCTACCAACCAGGGCTGCCCTCTCCACCCACCTCACCTCCTTCTTTCCGCCTCTCCTCTCCAACCTCGGCAGCCTGGCACCCTCCACCTTGGGCTATAGATACCTTGCCAAGGGGATGCCACACACTGTCCATGGTTAGTCCCTGTTAAATGCAGAATCCAGAAAGGCTTCAAGAAAGTCAGGGATGCTGGCTCGCCACTTACCAGCTCCGCAACTTATGGAACCTCCCCTGAACCTCAGTTTCCCCATCCGTAAAACAGGAAAATCATAAGGCTGGTTTATGGGACTGTGGTGAGGATTCCTATATGCCAAGTGCTTAGCAGGGGGCCTGGCACGTGGTAAGGACTCAACAAGTGTCAGCTGTTATTCTGACTGCATTTAGTATTCATATTCTAAATGAGGATTGTAAAATAGACACCCAGCTCTGGGGGACTTGGTAGGTTCCGTGCTCCAGAAATAAGGAACTGAGAAGCCAGCCAATTAGCTTGTGGGTAGGCAGGCAAGCCCTCTGCGCACTGTGCAAACCTGTGCTGACCATCAGAAAGGCCTAGAAGCAGAGCAAGGACACGGTGCCGCAGAAGGGTGAGGACATGGAGACCACGAGCTGCATTCAGCCCCCGGGGGTCCCCCACCAGCGTGAGAACAGGGGTGACAATGACCACAGTGCACGCAGCCGTCTGTCCGAGGTCCCAAGGTCCCAGAGGTGCTGGGGCCACAGTGGGGCCAGAGCCAGGTGACTCAGCAGCATCTGGAGGGCCTCTGACCCACTTCTCACACAATCAAGCTCAGCACTGGCTGGGTGCATGGCTGGGGAGCCAGCTCGCCCTGCTTTGCCCAGGCTTCTCCGACTTGAGCATCGACAGTCCCTGTCCTGGGCACTCTGGAATGGTTGGTCATGCACTTGTGACCAAGACCCACTGGCTTCGGAATGGGGTCTATTCCCTTCCCAAGAGCCCCTGAGTGCCCTCAGCTCCTGCTCTGCACCCCACCCTTGCTCCACTGCTGCCGAGAAGATGTCCCCAGGCAGGAGGCAGAGGTGCTAGAAAGAGAGCCAGGTGTGACTGAGTCAGCAGTGGGGAGGCTGAGAGGAGCAAGGGCATGAGAAGCTGTCGAGATCTGTGTCCTGCACTCCCTTCTCGGGCTCCACTCCACGTGAGCTTGTCCCCCCACCCCGCCCCACCTCTGCAGCTCTGTGGCCACGCGTGGGCTTCTCTCGGCTGCCCTCCTGCTGCTGCTGCCCCCCGCCCACCTCCTGGCTGGCGGGAGGGCAAGGATGTGACCAGCCACTAGTGCTTGGGCCCCTTCCCGGGGGACACACAGAGCTTCCTGCAGCCTGACTGTACCTGCATCTTCGGCCACAACGCCTGGCAGCAGGGTGCCCTTCAGCACCTGCCCCTGGCACTCACCGAATGGCCCGCCCGGGGCTCTGGCCACCAGCTCTACCTGGCCAGGGCCACATCCAGCTGTCCGGAGGAAGTGGCCCGGGATTTGGCTGATAGCATCCACAATGACTGGCAGGTCGGGCTGGACAGGGCCCAGGGGCCAGGGGTCCATGTGATGTAGCTGGGGATGGCCCCCCTCCAAGGCAGCCAACGTCAGGGCCAGTACAACTTCAGCACAAACTTGGTGGAGGTTGTCAGGCACAGGGGTGATGCCTGCCGGATGGCCCACGGGGGCAGATTAAGTGCTTATTAAATTGTACACCCCCAGCAGATCTCAACACAGTATATTTTCATCAGCCTTTAATCCTCAATATCTACAGCAGGCACCCCCCTACCCGCCCAAGCCAGCTTGTCCCAGTGAGCCCATACCTTCTAGGTGCAGGGCTCCTATTTGGCTCCCTTTCTAAATTGGACATTTCTCCCTTAGGAGATAGAGAGGCATGGAGGGTGGCTGGACAGGGGGCTGTGAGAGAGATGAGAGGTCCGATCTGGGACGCTGGCCACAGGTTTAGAAAGGTCAGGCTATCTAAGAATTTGGGTGAATACGCTAGACAGTTGCCCGCAGCTGATGCGGGAGAGGCGAGGAGGAGGAGCAAATAAGGACGATCCCACTGGTTCTTCCCTTGGTAACAGGGGGCAGGTGGCAAGCATCCCCTGAAATGGAGAAGCTCAGAAGGGAAAAGGAAGAGCTTGTTTGGAATGAGGTGAGTTTGACGTTTCTGGGACTCAACCAAGGGATCCCACGCCTGGCACGTAGTGAGCCCCCAGGCCTGGCATGCCTGGGAGAGGAGAGATCTGAGAATCATCAGTCTCTGGGTAGCAATAGGAGCCACGGGGGTTGGTGAGCTGACTGTGGGGCGAGCGCAGTCAGAAGAGAGGCTCGCGGGTGGAATTAAAACAAGACCGACTCCTAGTCGCTGAAGTTCTTGTCTTCTGAGAGAGTTGTCTGATTCCTGGGCAATTCACTAGCTGTCTTACTGGGACAGGATTGATATTCAACCCCTTTTATTTATTTGTTTGTTTGTTTTTAAGTTTATTTTTGAGAGAGAGAAAGTACAAGTGGAGGGAGGGACAGAGAGAGAAGGAAACAGAATCTAGAGCAGGTTCTGCACTGTCAACGCAGGGCTCGAACTCACAGACCAAATTGAACCATCAAGTCCTGACCTGAGCTTAACCAATTGAGCCACCCAGGCGCCCCTCAACCCTTTTTATATATAACTCTCCAGCCACTGTGTGCTAGGGACTTAATTCCCAACCTTGAAACATAGTCTCCCAGTAGGATTCTGGATCCTTCTGCAAAGGACACTTCTAGTGACTTCCCTTCCTATCCAAGGTGGATGAATATGCAAATTCCATCTCCACCATGTCCCTTGATAAACCCTGGTCTTTGGGGCTTTTTACTTCTATCTTTTCACTTTGGGGATGAAAATTTTCAAATATATATAAAGGCAAAGAGTATAGTAAACATTCATGCACCCATAAACCAACTTTAATAATTGATTTGTAGCTAACCTCCTTCCGTTATACATTCCCCCACTTCCCTACACACACACACACACACACACACACCATCCTCACTGGACTGTATTAAAGCAAATTATAAATAGCTCAGTATGTATCTCAAAAATATAAGATCTCTTTATTTATATTTCTAAGTTTACTTATTTATTTTTTGAGAGAGAGAATGAGCTGGGAAGGGACAGAGAGAGAGGGAGGTAGAACCCCAGGCAGGCTCCATGCTGTCAGGGCAGAACTTGATGTGGAGCTTGAACTCACAAACCATGAGATCATAACCTGAGCCAGCATCAAGAGTCAGACGCTTAACCAACTGAGCCACTCAGGCGCCCCATAAGATCTCTTTAAAGAAATTAAACTTCTTTATTGAAGTGTAACATATTACTGAAAAGTGCTAAAGAAATACAAGAAAAATACACACCTAACTCATGTAGCTACTTTCCAGACCAAGAAATAAAGCATCATGAGCTCCCTAGAAGCCCCTCCATGTAGTCTTCCCATCCCTAATCCTTCAGGAAATGGCCACCATTCCGACCCCTGTCACCATAGATTAGTTTTCCCTCTTTTGAACTTCGTATATACAAATCGTATAGTTTATATTATGTTGTGTCTGGTTTCCTTCACTCAACATTTTACATGTGAGATTCATCCATAATTGTTTTCTGTATTGGTTATTTGCTTATTTTTGTTGCTGTGTAGGATTTCGCTGCATGAAGATACCACCGTTTATTCCCCCATCTTATTGTAAATGGACATTTGAGTGGTTTCTATTTGAGCTGTTATAAATAGCACTGCTATGACCATTCTTGTGCACAGTCTCTGGTGGACACAGCAATCATTTCTGGGGGTTATACACCTAGGATCGGGATTGCCTGATCATAGGATATATGTATGTTTATTTTTAAAAGATACTGTGAAATAGGGGCGCCTGGGTGGTTCAGTCGGTTAAGCCTCCAACTTCAGCTCAGGTCATGATCTCACAATTCACGGGTTCGAGCCCCGTGCTGGGCTCTGTGCTGACAGCTCAGAGCCTGGAGCCTGCTTTGGATTCTCTGTCTCCCTCTCTTTCTCTCTGCCCCTCCCCCACTCATGTTGTGTCTCTCTCTGTCTCTCAAAAATAAATAAAATGTTAAAAAATGTTTAAAGATACTTCTAAATAGTTGTCTAAACGATTTGACCTTGGGTTGTCTGCCTTTTTCTTATGGACTTAGGAGAGTTCATTAATATTCTGGATTTTAATCCTTTGTTGGACATTTCTATTAAAAATGATCTCTCCTGCTCTGTGGCTTATCCTAGACACTCTCTTCCTATCTTTTCATGAACAGAAGTTCTTTATTTTCATAAACTCTCATTGATCCATTTTTCCTTTAGTAATCCCTTCTGAAGTCCTACTTAATAAGTCTTTACCCCACCAAGGTCTTAAAGATTATCTCGTCTGTTATCTTTTAGAAGCTTTATTATTTTTTCCATTTGCTTCTACATCCCATCTATAATTTATCTTTATATGAAGCAGAGTAAGTTTCAACATGCATGTTTCTCCTATATGGATATCCAAATCTCATATACTATTTATTGAAAAGACCATTGTTCCACTGCATTTCAGTGGCACATTTCTCAGGAATCTGGTAACCATATATGTGTTTCTGTTTCTGGACCCTCTTCTGTCCACTGGCCTATTTTTCTATATGTATGCCAATACCGTACTGACTCAATTACTATAGGTTTACAATAAGACTTTATAAATGATGGTAAAAGGTCTCCATTCCAGCTTTGTGCTTCATCTATATATTCTTGACTATCCTTGGCCCTTTGCATTTCCATATAAACTTTAATATTTTTTGAGTGGGGAGGGGCAGGGGGAGAGAGAATCTTAAGCAGGCTCCATGTTTAGCGAGGAGCCTGACCAGGGCTCTATCTCAGGACTGTGAGATCATGACCTGAGCAGAAATCAAGAGCTGGTTGCCTAACCGACTGAGTCACCTAGCTGCCCCCCTATATAATTTTTAGCATTGGCCTATACATTTCCCCATTAAGGCAGGATTTTGTAGGACTGCGTTATATCTATAGATCAAATTGGGGAGTGATGATTTCTACAATCTTGACTCTTCCGATTCATAAACATGGTATATTATTGATCTCCATTACATTATTACATTATTGGTCTCAGCACTATTTTGTAGATTTTTGTATAGCAGTCATTCTTCATTAAATTTTTTCTAGGAATTTGATGTATTATAATGTTATGATTAAGTGAATCATTCTTTAAAATTTATTTTGTAATCTGGGGCACCTGGGTAACGGTTCAGTTAGTTAAGCATCTGACTTCAGCTCAGGTCATGGTCTCGAGGTTCCTGAGTTCAAGCCCCGTGTTGGGCTCTGTGCTGACAGCTCAGAGCCTGGAGCCTACTTTAGATTCTGTGTCTCCCACTCTCTCTGACCCTTCTCTGCTCACACTCTGTCTCTCTCTCTCTCCTTCAAATATAAACAAATATTTTTTAAAATTTTTTATTTTATAACCATTGTGGATACACTGACTTGGAATCCAGGGACACTGTTAATTTATTGTTAATTCAATAGTTTATTTTTAGATTCTTTTCATATATCATCTTCAAGAAGTTGTATTTCTTTTTCTTTTAATATTTTTTATTTATTTTTCAGAGTTGGAGAAAGAGAGTGCAAGCAGGGGAGGGTCCGAGAGAGAGGAAGATACAGAATCCGAAACAGGCTCCAGGCTCTGAGCTAGCTGTCAGCACAGAGCCCGACATGGGGCTCGAACCCACAGACCTTAAGATCATGACCTGAGCCGAAGTCGGATGCTTAACCGACTAAGCCACCCAAGTGCCCCAAGAAGTCTAATTTCTTTCTTTCCAATCATATGCCTTTATTTCTTTTTCTTGCTTAATGTACTGATTACAACCTCCAATATAATGTTGAATAAACTTGGTGAAAGGAAGTGCACTGTCTTGTTCTCATTTTCCAAGGAAAAGCTTTTAGTATGTTACCATTGAGAATGATGTCAGCTATAGTTCTCATCTATTCTTAGCTTATTAAGAGTTTTTATCATGAATGGGCGTTAAAATTGTATCGAATCCTTTTCACATATCTGAAAAGGGTCTAGGATCCAGAATATATAAACAACTTTTACAACTCAGCAAAAATAACTCACTCTTAAAACGGACAAAGTATTTAAATAGACATTTCTCCAAAGAAGATATACTCAATGACCAATAGGCACATGAAAAGATATTCAATATCATTAGTCCTTAGGAAAGTGAAAATCAAACCACAGTGAGATGCCACTTCACATGCACTGGGATGATACAACCCAAACGACAAATAACTACACGTGTTAGCGAGGTCGTAGAGAGATTGGAACCCTCATACACTATTGGTGGGAATGTAACATAGTGCACAGTGCAGCTACTTTGCAAAAACAGTTTGGCAGTTCCTCAAAAAGTTAGAGTTAACATATGGCCCAACAATTCCACACCTACGTATATATCCAAGAGAAATGGAAACATAGGCCACACAAAAACTTGTACAGGAATGCCGATAGCTCCACTGTTCATAATAACACTCAAAATGTGGAAACAATCCACCAACTGATAACTAAATAAACAAAATGTGGTATAGCTATACAATGGAATAGTATATTTTTAGACACAGGAAGAATAAAGTACTGATAAATGCTACAACGTGGACAAACTTTGAAAGCCTTATGCTGAATGAATACACCCAAACAGAAGACCACATATACTTGGATTTGACTTCATTTACATGAAATTTCCAGAATAGGCAAATCCATAGAGGGAAAAAGTAGGTTTGTTGTTGCCAGGGACTGGCACATGGAGGGAAGAGAAAATAGCGGCGGGGGGGGGGGGGGGGCTGCTAATGGATACGAGGTTTCTTTTTGGGGTAATGAAGATACTCTGACACTAGACAGTGGTGATGGTCGCACAATATTGTGCACGTACTTCAGGCTACTAAATTTTACACTTCAGAAGTGTGACATTTTTGATAAGCATATCTTAATTTTAAAAAAGAGAAACAGTTTTACATGTAGTATATAGAACTAAATTTATAATCCAAATTACTCTTTTTTTATTTTTAAAATGTTTAACCTTTATTTATTTCGAGGGACAGAGAGAGACAGACTGTGAGCAGCAGAGAAGCAGAGAGAAAGGGAGACACGGAATCCGAAGCAGGTTCCAGGCTCTGAGCTGTCAGCACAGAGTGCATTGCGGGGCTCAAACCCATGAACCATGAGATCGTGACCTGAGCTGAAGTGGGACGCTTAACCAACTGAGCCACCCAAGAACCCCTATAATCCAAATTATTCTTAAAAATCTCAGGAAGGCATCACACTGGAGACAATGACCCTGAGTGAAGCAGTTGATATCTATATAAAGACGATGTTTTGTACAACAACAAAGAAAAACATTTATTTTCTAGGCTTGGTTTTATTCAGATTTTTTGCTTTCTTCCCATGTGACTTTCGGTAAGTTATTGCTTTAAGGAAATATATTAATAATATATATATCTAAATTGTAAAATTTATCAGTATAAAATTATAATAACTTCTTAAGATCTTTTTAATATATGCAGGCTCTGAAGTGACAGCGCTTTTTTCATTCCTGATATTGTCAATTTGTGCCTTCACTCTCTCTGTATCAGTCTTGCTCAGGATTCATACATTTTATTTATCATTTAAACAAGCAAACTATGGCTATTGGTTTTCTTTATTGTATGTTTGCTTTCTGTTTCATTCATTTCTTCTCTTCACTACTTCCTTCCCACAGTGTTTGGATTTCATACGTTGTCCTTTTTAATACCTGGAGATAGATATTTTGATTATTGATAGTAAGTTCTTCTCTGTGTTTTGATGTTTGCATGCGTAACTATAAATTTTCCCCTACGCATAATGTTCGTAGTATCCCACGTGTTTTGGTATTTTTATTATGATTCATTTGAAAGCATTTTTCAATTTCTTCTTTGACTTAGGGTTATTTTGAAAGATATTTAATTCCCAAACATTTGGGGATTTTCTTTTGTTTTTTTGTTCATAGAATTGATTCTAGCTTAATCCACTGAGTCATAGAATTTTCTCTGTAAAATTTCAACGTATTGAAATTGAATTCATTTTTGGGCCTTATGGCCAAGCATATGGCCAATTTAAAAGAATATTTAATGGCACTTGAAATTAAATGTATTTCTTTAGCACATGGATGCAGTGTTGTATGCACATCAGCTAGGTCAAGCCTATCGACTGTGTTGTTCAAATCTTCTATGTCAATGCTGATTTTATTGTTATCTACTTAGTCAGTTACAGAGAGAGGGAGGCTAAAGTCATTCACATGTGTTTACTCTGTCCCATTGCTTGAGTTTTCTTCTTTAGGTTCTCTTTTACATGGAAGTTAGACATTCTCTGTCTTCCATATCTATCACTTTCTCCCATATCTTTTCTTATTCACTCCCCAATTTATTTATATTTCTTTTTAATTTCCCTCCTTTTCATATATTTCTCTTATGGTTTTATTTGTGTTCACTCTTGTATTCACTCTAGTTCTTTTTTATTTCTGAAATTTCATTTCTTTTCTAAAAAGAAAAATCATTTTTCTTAACTCTCTGTAAGCTCTTTTCAGGTCTTCCTTTTGTCCAATCTTCTCATTTATAAGTTTTTATGATCCTGAGTTATGCTTTCATTTCATAGCTTCAGTCATTTCAAAAACTTTTTTCTTTTAGCTCATTTTCAAATACTAAATTAAAATTTGTATCTGTTTTGTGGGCAAGTCTTTCTAGACAACTTCATGGACTGACGACCTGTTATGCTCATTAGTCTCTTTTCTTATAAGAACCCCGAATGGAACTGGATTCTTTCTCTGCAATCCTTTTCTATTGCCCATGTTTTGTTTTGTTTTGTTTTTAACCTTTGTTCACTTTTTGAGAGACAGAGTGAAGGTAGGGGAGGGGTAGAGAGGAGACACAGAATCCAGAGTAGGCTGCAGGCTCCAAGCTGTTAGTACAGAGCTTGATGCGGGGCTGGAACTTGTGAACCGCGAGATCATAACTTGAGCCAAAGTCTGTGGCTTAACTGACTGAGCCACCTAGATGCCCCTCTGCTGTCCACGTTTAAGTGAGATAGGCTTCCCTGTACTCCTGAGTGGGATGAATAGGTGAAGATTTCTTGGCCAAGATTCATGACTCTAGGGCTCCATCTTCTGTTGTACTGAAGAAGTCCTTGAAATTAGCCTCAGAGGAGTTTGAGAACTGCTTCCTCTGTTACTCTACCCCACTGTGTGTGGGGGGGGGGGTATGTGTGCAGGCATTCACAGCAGCCAGGATCCCCTACTTTATCTTTATGTGGATCTTCTCTCTACTTGGCTTCACACGGTCCTGCTATTTACTTCCAGCCATTTCCCCTCAGTGTAGGGCTTTGTCCTGGTTTGGCTGATGAGTTTCAATATTTCATGGGGAGATGTCATGTGCTCTTGGGAGGATTAATTTATATCATAATTATAAAGCATTTCCCAAGGTATCTGGCAGGTAGTAGTACACATGGGATACTTATAATGTTTATAATTATTAATGCCTACCCCCTTTTACCATACATACTAGTCCTATCCATAAACATAAGCTATTTCCTTGATGGGAGTCTCCCTTTCTTGCCTCCATGTCTCTGCACCTGCTATTCCTTTCCCTGAAAAACCTCGGCACAATCTCTGCCACTCACCAATCCTTCAAGAGCATCCTATTGTGGTTATATCAGTGGGTTAACTGGACCCAACCAGCACTCTGGACCACTGTAGCTCCTCACTTCTAGGCCATACCATACATCCCAAACCTCCTCTGAGATTTGACACCAGTGACATAACTTTTATTTAGATTTTTTATTCTCTACCAAGCCCTTTACATACATTACCTCTTAATCTCCACAACAAAACTCTTATTATAAGCATAGTTGGGTAGATTCAATTATTGGCCTTATTTTACATATATGGACACAGAGGTTGAAACAGACTAGATACTTATCCCAAGGTTGATTGTGGGTTGTGATAAAGCAGGTATTTTGACCAGGCAATCTGGTCAAGTTTGATCATGGTGCTACGTCTCTGGACTGTAGTCCCCATCAAGGATGGAGTCCAGGCTTGCATGCCTTTGTAACTGTCTCTGTAATCATCAGTTCTTAGCAGCACCTGGCACACAGTAGGTGTCCAAAAAAGACTCCATTGATGGGCTACAACAGATGGATGTGCATAGTGCATTGTAATGGTTAAATGTACGGGACTATGGGATTTTAGGAAGAAACATTTCTAGCTGAAAGGCAGATGGAAAAGTTTCAGACACTGCTCAATTTCTTCCAAAGAGTCATTAGTCAGACTCTTACTCAGAACTTCTTTTTTTCTTTTTTCCATTCAGGTTTGAACTCAGCGAGATGTTTACATTTTCACAAGCCCTTGGCCACTAATAACTCATCACAAAACTCCCAGACATGGCCAGGCACAGCCCTCAGAACATTCACAAAACCCACACCGATTTTCTAAGCTCTATCATCTGAGGCCACCACTCTCACAGAGAAATCCCAGACCTACTGTTCTTTAATAGAAATATCAGAAAATTGAAAGGTCACTGATGAGTTAGAAATCCAATTTTTCCAGACATTGGAATTTCACTTGGATGTAGATTTACTAGGCAGCTATGTGTGAGCTGGGCTTCTAAGAAAGCACTGGCCTTGAGCCAGAAAACCAGGGCCTGGCCCCTGCTCTGCCACTGACCGGCTGAGTCATGTTGGGCAAGTACCTCTTCTTGCTAGTTCTCTGTTTTCTCATTAAAAAAATTAATCAGGGATAACAACATTCTGCTTATGTCACAACATCGTTAAGCATAGAAATAATGTACATGAAGTTCTTTGCTATAGGCTCTGTTATACAAAATCAAGAGGGTAAGCCAGGGAGCCAACTGGGAAGGCTGGGCAGTGGCAGCCATTTTTCAACAGCCAACATGGGACCATTGAAGCAGATGAGTGGGCCTACAAGGCAGCCTGGTGAAGAATGGAGACTAGAGCACAGGAAGAGAAGGAGATGAGGATGATGTAGTCTAAAAGAAAGAACAGTCAGAAAGAGAGAGTGAGAAGCCTGATGCCTTTCCAGTTTCTATAAGGACCAGCCGTCTGGGAGATTTCTATCGTAGGCTATCGTCATAGCAACCCTCATTATTTTCACTGATTTAAAAAAAAGCAAGGGATTCGAGTTCTACTACCCATTTCCATATGTACGTTAGCAATCGAGATTCTTGTTTTATTAATCCATAGAGATTAATATGATGGGATAAGATGAAAACCAAGGGCATTATCAATGCCCTCTTAGTGTAAGTCAATCTCCTATAAAAATGTTGTCAGTGTGTAACCACCCCAAACCTGGTCACAGCCATCGTCCACCACAGGTTTAGACTTCTTCGTTAAAACAGGGAAAAATTTCCCCCTGCATCTAATGGTGTGTGAATAAACTGTGGTTGCTACACTTAACAGTCTTGAATCTTTTAGAATGAGATAAAATAGAATCGATTAGTCTAGCACATTGTAGGCAGTCAATCAATATTTACTTCATTTGATGCTTGTTGAATGAAATATTTATTGAATAAATAATACTTATGAGATCAAATGTTATAGAATAATTATTCTTAAAGTCTACGCTGCTGCAAAAACACCGAGAAAGGCTGAATTGAAATCGATGACATGTATCAGAAAGCATTGATGAAATTGAAAGTAAGTAGGAGAAATCCCAAGGAGGCAAAAACCGAAGAAGTGAGAACCACAGAGAAGGCCAGGCAGCTCGGCCGTGGATGCCCCGAGGCATGCGCCAATCCAGGAAAACCAGACCCCAAGTTATAATGACCACAGGCATCAAAGGCAATAATATCTTGTGAGGGGGAGGGAGGGGAATGGAAGCTGAGATCATCCCACATAAAATTTAAATAAATTCTCCGTGTGCTAATAATGTCAATAAAAGTGTAGACTAGAAGAAGGCTCTCTTTGCTAGAGAAAGGGATCAAGAAAGACACTTGTTTGTCTCCATTTAAAATCTGAGTAAAAGGACAGAGTACTTCCGAAAATGTAATAACCACAGACCTACCTTCCCTACGTGTGTGGCTCAAATTCACACTACTAGAAGGGGAAAAAATATGCCAAGCCCACAAATAAACTTCAAAAGGAGGTGGTAAGCAAGAGCAAGCCTGCTTTGAGACAATATTCTTAACCTGGGCTTTGTGGGATTCCCACAGATAAATTGCAGCCAAGCACGATCACGGTCTAAATCACAGGCAAAACACCCAGGAACATTAAGCCACCAAGAGGAGAGAGTCCCCTGACATAATAAGATAAAGAATCAGATGCACCAAAGTCTTTGTATATCGGCATGCCGAGGTGTAAAAGTTTAAATAAGTATGCTTGAATGTTTTAAAACTTTTTAAAGAATATAGGGGCGCCTGGGTGGCTCAGTTGGTTAAGTGTCCAATTTTGGCTCAGGTCATCATCTCACAACTTGTGAGTCCAAGGCCCGTGTCGGGCTCTGTGCTGACAGCTCAGAGCCTGGAGCCTGCTTTGGATTCTGTGCCTCCCTCTCTCTCTGCTCTTCCCCCGCTCATGTTCTGTTCCTCTCTCTCTCAAAAATAAATAAAACATTAAAAAATAAATAAATCACTAAAAGTAAAAATTAATGGAAGAAAAATATGGAAGACCACACATTCTGAAGGTAAGACTGAGAGAAAATCAAGCCACTCACACATTGTCGATAGAGTGAAAACTGATGCCAACCCTGTGGGTGGTGTCTGTGTACGCAGACATATATATAGACACTTTTCTAGATGCATGCATGCATGTATATACTGTACACGTATATGTGTAAAGTATGTATGTATTTGCATGTGTATATGTGTATATTTTTATATGTATTATGCATAACAAAATTTAATACACATTATGTTCTGATCCAGCAAATGAATGGGTGATCCCATTGCAACATTCTTTGTGAGAGCGAAAGAGTATAAATAACTCAAATGTCAGCCAATAGAGGCTGGTGAAACAAATTATGTTTCATCTGTATAATGAAATACGGTGCAACCATTAAAAAAAAAAAAAAAAAGAATGAGGAGAGGTGCCTGGCTGACTCAGTCAGAAGAGCATGCGACTCTTGATCTTGCGGTTGTGAGTTCTGGCCCCACATTGGGTGAAGGCATTACTAAAAAGAAAATAGGCTAAAAATTAAATTAAATTAAGGGCTTCTGGGTGGCTCAGTCGGTTGAGTGTCTGGCTCTTGGTTTTGGTTCAGATCATGATCCCAAGGTTCATGGGTTCAAGCCTCATATAGGGCTCTGTGCTGACAGTGTAAAACCTGCTTGGGATTCTCTGTTTCTCTCCCTCTCTCTTTGCCCTCCCCTACGCTCTCTCTCTCTCCCTCTCTCTCAAAGTAAATAAGTAAGCTTTTTAAAACAGAGGAGAAGTGCTTGTGTGACTCAGTCAATTAAGTGTGAACTTTGGCTCAGGTCATAATCTCATAGTTTGTGAGTTTAAGCCCTGTGTCACATTCTGTACTGACAGCTCAGAGCCTGGAGGCTGCTTCTGATTCTGTGTCTCCCTCTCTCTTTGCCCCTCCCCTGCCTTCACTCTGTCTCTCAAAAATAAACATTAAAAAAATTTTTAATAAATTAAATTAAATTAAAAATAAATAAAAGAGGGGCGCCTGGGTGGCTTAGTCGGTTGAGCGTCCGACTTTCGCTTAGGTCATGATCTCGCGGTTCGTGGGTTCGAGCCCCGCATCGGGCTCTGTGCTGACTGCCAGCTCAGAGCCTGGAGCCTGTTTCAGTCTGTGACTCCCTCTCTCTCTGACCCTCCCCTGCTCATGCTGTCTCTCTCTCTCTCCTAGAAATAAAATAAAAAACATTAATAAAAAAAATAGTAATAATAAAATAAAAAATAAATAAAATAAATAAAAGAATGAGGAAGCTCTCTAATGCTAATAAGGAAAGATCTCCAATCTATACTATTCTAAAACAAAATAATAGCACAAAGCAAGATGTATAATAATACTACTTCCTTTGATGTGAGGAAGGAAGAAAATAAGAAAACATTTATACTAGTATTTACTTATTTTGTGTTGGGGAAAAAAAACTCCGAGAAGACACCAAAGAAACCGAGAAAGAAATAGGAAGAGGGAAAAAGTGGCAGCCATGGAGGGAGGCTGGCATGGGGGAGCACTGAGATTAGTCACTAAATCTGTTTTTATATTGTCTTGACGTTTGCCACTTGGTAAATGAATGACCTAATCTATGAAGTCAATGGATGAATTAAATAGCAGATTAGACACCGATAAAGCAAGAATTAGGGAAATGGACTGAAGAAGTGGAGAGAAACCAATGAGAACACAGTACAGAGAGACAGAAAATAGGAAACAAGAAAAAGAGCATAACGGACAGGGAGGGGCGAGCGAGGGCTTGTTGTATTTCTGACCGGCATTCTACAAGGCAAAACTAGAGAGAAGGAGGTAGAATATATGCAGGGATCGTGGCCGAGAGACCTTCCAGAACGATGAACCATGTGAATCCTCAGATTCAGGAAGAACACATCCCAAACAGCATAAATTAAAAAGAAATTCATATCTAGATACAGACTTTGTAGTAAAACTTCAGAAAATCAAAAATGAAAATATCTTCGACACAGTCCCTCCTCCGCCCCCTAAAATAAATTCTCTATACAGGACTTACAGTTACACAACAGCAAAATGAAAGCCAGGAACAGCGAAATGACGTCCAAGTGTTGAGAGGTGTCAACCAGCAGTGACTTCAAAGTGCCAACGTGCTAAAATTATGATTCAAAACAAAGAGTGGACTAGAAACGTTTCGGGTGCCCAGAAACTGAGAGCGTGTGCTGCTGGCGACACCATGAAGGCACTCCTCAAGGGTCTGCTTTAAGAAAATAAATTTATCTCCAAAGGAAATTCGGAGATGAACAAATAACAGGCGAAGAAGTTAATAAACATGTGGGTAAATATAAACAAATGTGGGTGGTATCAAGTAATAGTACCCACGACTAAGTCAGTACAGGAAAAGTAAGACAGAACAAAAATACCAGAGAAAAATAACCCTGAGAATGACAAAAGGTGATTTTAGTTAAAAGCATTCTCTCTCTTTTTTTTTAATGTTTGTTTATTTCTGAAAGAGAGAGAGACAGGGCGCAAGCAGGGGAGGGTCAGAGAGAGAGGAGACAACAGAATCCAAAGCAGGCTCCAGGCTCTGAGCTGTCAGCACAGAGCCCGATGCGGGGCTGGAACTCACAAACCAGGAGATGTGACCTGAGCCAAAGTCAGACATTTAACTGACTGAGCCACCCAGGCACGCCTAGTCAATGGTGTTCTAAGATCCTGAAATCCCTGGAAAGAAAAATAGGAAACTTTAGATCTTGCTAGGAATGCATGTTAGCATTTTTAGAGGCAACCACGAGAGAATCAGAAAGGCTTTAAGAGTAAACCACTAGAGAGAAAAGAATGTAACTCTTTTAAAGTTCAATCAATCTCAGAGAAGGCAGGAACAGAGGAGAGAGAGCATGGAAAAGCACGACAATGAGCAAGCACGGTGATAGAAGCAGATTCATAGAACAGTCATTGTAAATGGACTTAATGCAGAATTACATTGCCAGTTACTCAAATTGGATGACATCACAAAAGCAAACTCATTGTGTTTAACAGGGACCCAGCTAACACACGAACACAAAGGGAATTTAAAAGTAAGATACAAGATTTCCATGTGAATACTAATCAAAAGAAGATTGGTACACTTAAAAATGGTTAAGATGGTAAATTTCATGTTATGCATATTTTACAAAAATTAAAACTAATTATACTAAAAAAAAAGTTTGGACAGCTCTGTGAATATCAGGCAAAGTTGATATCCGAGGGAAAAGCATAATTTGCGATTTAAAAAGTTTAAAGGGTTTAATTCACCAGGAAGACAAAGCAATACTAAACTTGTTTAATAAAAGAGCCTCAAAACGTATAAAGCCAAAGGTGACAGAGGGCTCGCTGCAGGGAGAAATCCACACATCCTGAACAATTTGTCTTCACGATGGGGTATGTTAACATGATTCTCTCGGTAATTCATAGATGAAGAGACCACAGTCTCTGGTACATAGTACCTTGGTTTCGGCTCACGTCATGATCTTGCAGTTTCGTGAGTTCAAGCCCCACATCGGGCTGAGCTGGCAGTGTGAAGCCTGCCTGGGATTCTCTTTCTCTGCCCTTCCCCTACTTGTGCTGTCTCTGTCTCTCTCCAAATAAAGAAACTTTAAAAAAATAAATGAAGTGTACAATTCCGTGGTTTTTAGTGTATTCACAAGGTCGTGCAGCCACCACCACGACCAATTTTCATCTCTCTGAAAAGGTGGTCACTGCCCGTTTCCTCACGCACAAGTCTACTTTCTGTCTCTGTGGATGTTCCCCTGTTTGGAACCCTTCATTTACTATTTTCAAAGTTTACTTATGCAAATAAGCGTGCAAATGGGGAGAGGGGCAGAGAGAAAGAGAGAGAGAGAGAGAGAGAGAGAGAGAATCCTAAGCAGCTTCCCAATGGGGGGCTCAATCCCATGATTCTGGGATCATGACCTGAGCCAAAATCAAGAGTTGGACGCTCAACCGACTGAGCCCCCCAGGCGCCCCATGAGTTACATTCTTTAATATAAACCACAGAGATGGTGTCTGGCAGTTGAACAAACTGTACTCTTATTAAGACTTAGGTCTCAGACCTCTTGAATGCTGACAAAAACTGAGGACTGATGGATGTGGGGGGGGGGGATGGGCATGGAGGAGGACACTTGTGGGGATGAGCACTGAGTGTTATGTGGAAACTAATTTGACAATAAACTATTTGTAAAAAAAAAAAAAAGAATTGCAAAAAAAACAAAACAAAAACAAAAACAAAAAAACAACAAAAAAAGACTTAGGTCTCAGACGAAAACGTGTGCTTAAGTCTCTTTTTATTCTGAGCGTCACCTGGAGGGACAGCTGTCATCCATTACAGAGGCTAAAATGGTCATGGCAGACCTCCACGTCATCCTTGCCCTTTAATGGACACCCCCCCCCCCACCCCCGGATCTCTTGGACAGTAGCGACTTCACATGCGCTGGAAAGGGGCTCAATGCACATTGTACCATCCAGAACCTAAGGACTCTTAGACATCCCAGAATCCTCCCGTTGCTTTTCTAGATGAGCAAACTAACCTGGAAAGGGGTTAAAACTCTATTGGCAAGAGTCACGTGGCAAGTTTTCTGGGAAGCTGGGACGAGAAGCTTGTCCCCTCTGCCTCACCTGTCTCCTCCTACAGAGCTAAAATCACAGCCTCGGCACCCTGACCTTTTTGTTGTTTTTGTTATTTACATGTTATTTTATGTGAAGATGACAGCAGCAATAACGTGGGGGCATGCCACAGATACGTTTTGAACCAGACTAGATTCTAAATATTTTTCTATTCTTTATGTTCCTGAAAGAAACACGGCGTGGCCCCAGCCATTCCTTAAATGCAGCCATGTAATTTTATTTGTGCAGTAGTATCAGTATTATTCAACGTGGAGGGCCCTTTTCTCCCTGTTTAAATTTCATTTCACTCTGAACTTCTGATTTTGAGAAGTATCGATCTATTTTAATCATGCTACCTTTTACGTTGATAAAAATGGCATACATTTCTCTGACTAGCACTCCAGAAATACTCATCCGCACAGAGCACTTACTGAATAACAACCACTTAAAAGTGCCAAAGATGGTAACGTAGGTCCTCGTTCCGTCGTGCAAACAACGACCCGACTCCTGTCTTTGCCCGTGTTCCAAAACAAGGCGCAGAGAGAAGGGGGTCGGGAGGCCACGATTTCAGAGGGGGACACGGAGGGGAGGAGATGGGGCCGAGTTCTGAGAAGGCAGCGTAAGCCCCTGTTCCCGTAAGAGCAGGCCATTCTAGGGAGTACATGACCTCAAGGGATGAACCCCATGGTGTCACACGTGGTCTGGGGCCTGTGGCTATTTGTTCCTGTCACTACACGGTTGGAAGATAAACTCTTGAGAACAGTCCCCCACTCACCCAGCTGTCTTCACCTCAGACCAGTGTGATTTGGGCCTCCAGAAGTTGTTCTGTGAGTCACTCGACCCATGGAAACCTGACCTCACCCTGACCTCAGGTAAGACAGAGGATGAAGAAGACCCCAAGCCTCTGGTCCCACCCACATCTATCTCCCCATCGGTCCACCCCCCCCCACCCTGTGGCTGCACCCTCAGGCCATGGTTGGGGAGGGGCTGGGGACTCATGTGGCCACTGGTTCCCCCTCACAAAAGGGGGGAACAGGAAACCGTCTGGGGTTCAGAGCCTGGGTGGGGCTGGAATGTAGGTGCGGGTAGGAAGTGGGCCAGGGGGGTTATTTGTCCCCCCTGCTTGAGGAGGAGGGAATGGTCACATGAGCTCACCCTTGCTCAGGGCCAGACACTCTTCTAAGAACTTCCCGCATAGTAACTCCCCTGTTCTTCACAACCTGGAGGGTCTACATTACAATGATCGCTCCTTTTAGCTGAGGAAACTGAGGCATGGAGAGGCTAAAGGAGCTTCCAGGCCACACAGCTAGAGCATAACTGGGCTGGTCCCGCCCAGGCCATGGGCTCCTAAGCCCCCATGGCGAGCTCCCAAGCTGTCCCGCCTCTCATGCATCAGATGGCCATAGATCAAAAGCAGGGGACTCTCCCAGTTGCCCAGCAACCCCAGAGCTGAATCTCAAAGTCCCTGTGTTAGCTCCACACTAAGCCTCACCTGTTTGCCCGGGTCCCCACGCCCCAGGCAGCTCTCCTTGTTGGATGAGACTCCGGCCATCACAGCTTCACTTCCTGAGGGCTGTCAGGAAGGCCGGATGAGGAGGTGAAGACAAGGTGGGTGCTGGCGGGAGGGGAGAGCGGAGGGGGGACCCGTGACCACAGCTGGAGGGGCGGGGCAGGAAGCAGAAGTGATGTGAACAGCGGCTTGGGTGATGAGCCGTGTGGTGAGCCTTCCTGGGGGCTGACGCCACCATTTCAGGAGCCTCTCTTGGGGGAGAGAGCATCTGTGCAGGAGCGTCCGTCTCAACATAGGACTCCAGGTAGGGAGGCAGGCGGGTGGCAGGGGAGAGCCCCTGGGTGGGGACGGAGGGGCACGGGAGTGAGGCTGCTCTGTCTGGGGAAGAGCCCGATGGAGCAGGAAGTGCCGGGACCGTGAGACTGTGCTCTGTCACTGACTCGCTGAGCGTCCTCACGCCCACTCTGGGCCTCAGTTTCCTCATGCAGAAGGCGGAGAGGTTACAAGGCATCGTCTGTAAGGCCCCGTCAAATGCTGACGGGGAAAGCCTCTCAGAAAGCTGGAAGCAGGCTCCCTGGGAGGTAACAGGTTGAGCACCAGCCTGGAGATGGAGCTCCGAGGATTAAGCTTATGAACCATGCGGGTCTCCTAAGTGGGATGGCCCGAGGGCCTTTGAAAGATTTCCCGCCTCCTAGTTACTTCTCTGGGGCCTGCCTATCGCCTGGAAGCCCCCACCCCAGTGACCCCTTTGGGTGAACCCCCCGTGTCTGGGGTCCCTGGCAGGTGCTGGAAGGGACAGGCCTCTGAGGCATCCGGTTTGGACAGGGGTGGAGCATGGAGACCAGATTACAAACAGGTCCATGGGAGGCTCCAGAGCCACCTCAAAATAGGGAAGATGCTTCTAGCTGATGGCTGCCTGATAGGAGGCAACACACATACGCGGCCTGAGATCCGCAGAGCAAGGCAAGGGAGGCCGGAGGTGGCGTGGACAAGAGGAGACCCGGAGAGGGGACTTAACGGCCCTCCCCACATGGGATGCCAGGCCGTAGGCACACCCAGATTTGGGCCGCTGTTCTCCCGTGAGGCTCAGGAGCAGATCCCAAAGGGAAGGTGGGGAGAATAAGGGCAATGCCTTTTTTCTTGTCCAATTCTGTTATGGGCTTGTGGGAGAGAGACCAACAGAGAATGGGAGAGGCGGGGTGGGAAAAGCCTGGCTTGTTCTGAGGCCTAAACGACCCTTCTCTAGAATCCAGGCTTCCTTAGAGTCCCAGGTCCCTCCCCAAGTCTGCTATATCTGCTCTCTGTCCCCTCCTCTGTGTGCAGAGCCCCGTCCCCACCAGCAATATCTGTGGTCCTGGGGACAAAGCCATCAGTGTGGATCCTCCGTTGGGCCTTAAGTAATGAAACCCTAGCAAGGGGCTCCTCCTGGCTGTGTGACCTCGGGCAAGTTACTTCCCATCCTGGGCCCATCTGTACACGTGGGGGATGCGCCAGGTTTGTGAAGGTCGCTGCAGCTCAGACAGTCACTAAGGAGACACCTCGTTCCCTCTCTGTCCCATACACCCTGATAGCGCATCCCCCATACCTCTGCCCGCAGCTTCCAGAAGCCCAGACGCCCCGGTCTCCGCAGCTCCATGGGTGCCTGGGTACTCCTCCCGGGCTTCTTCCTCCTGCTGCTGCCCACGCCCGCCCCAGCCCCCTGCCACACGGCCACCCGCTCTGAGTGCCGGCGCAGCCGGCGGTTTGTGCCTGGCTCGGCGCTGGCTGGGGAGGGCGTGGACGTGACCAGTCTCAGGCGCTCGGGCTCCTTCCCGGTGGACACGGAGAACTACCTGCGGCCCGATGGCACCTGTACCCTCTGCCACAACGTCCTGAAGCAGGGCGCCCTTCAGCGCCTGCCTCTGGCCGTGACCGACTGGCGTGCCCAGGGCTCAGGCTGCCAGCGCCGAGTGCTCAGGGCCAAGGCCAGTTCCGCCGAGACTGTGGCCAAAGAAGCAGCCAGCAGCATCCGCAATGACTGGCGGGTGGGGCTGGACGTATCTCCCAAACCCAGCGTCAATGTGCAGGTGAGCGTGGCCGGCTCACACTCCCACGCAGCCAACTTCGCTGCCCAGAAGACCCACCAGGACCAGTACAGCTTCAGCACAGACTTGGTGGAATGTCACTTCTACAGGTGAGAGAGCCGCAGGTGGTGTGGAGGGGCTTGGAAAAAGGTGTGGGAAACTCGGAGGGGTCTAGGAGGCCCGGAGTGGCAGGGTGGGGACTTGGAGGTGGCCTCCATTAGGAGGAACTGGCACACTGGGTATACAGTGCCCTCGGGCCTCCTTCGCAGCAACCCTGAACAGGAAGAGCCTTGGGAGAGAGGTGGAGGAGATGTGAGCAAGGCTTTGCCAAGACGGTCAACACGGTGCCGCTCAGATCTACGGAGTCCCCTCTGTCCTGTGGGCAGGAGACTTGGTGGGAGACTTCCCATCACTGGGCCCCCTTCGCACATCCAGTCACAACTCCTGTCTGTCATGTGTCAGGCTCTGTGCTCGGAATTAGGGTCCCAGAGCCAAACAATGCCAGTCACATCTCCAACCCTCAGGGACGCAGGTCCCGCGCCCCAGAAATGCATGGTCTCCGTGGAGGACCCGAGTCAACCACTCTGATTTCAAGGCACCACCGAGTGCCTCCTGCCTGTGTGGCCAGAGCTGTCAGGAACCCAATCCAGGGGACAGAGGGACAAAGGCACAGGATTAGTTTCCAAAGCTGGAGGCTCACCATCAGGGCCTTATCGTCACTTTTATAACTAGAAAATAAAAAGGAAAGAAAAAAAAACAAACCTTAATCTGAAAAGGAAGAGCAGAAATACCCATTCAGCATACCTAGGTTACCAAGGGGCAAAAGAATGGGTCTCCTGGCCGACTCACTGGGTTCTGGTTCTTTCTATCACTTTTTCTAGCACTTCCATGTGACCTTGGGCAATCTTGAGGGATGGCCGAGGCAGGGAAACTAAAAACTAACCACCGCCTGCCCATCCGATGTTTCTCTCCCCCTTTAGTTTTCATCTGGTACACTCTCCCCCACTGCACCCCAATTTCCAGAGGGCCGTCAGAGACCTGCCCCCCGACTTCAACACCTCCACCGAGGCGGACTACCTCAGGCTCATCTCCAACTACGGCACCCACTTCATCCGCTCCATGGAGCTGGGCGGCCGGCTCTCGGCCCTCACTGCCCTGCGCACCTGTGAGCTGGCCCTGGACGGGCTCAGAGACAAAGAGGTGGAGGACTGCCTGACAGTGG
The DNA here is from genome assembly GCF_003009895.1 of Hyaena hyaena. Lineage (NCBI taxonomy): Eukaryota > Metazoa > Chordata > Mammalia > Carnivora > Hyaenidae > Hyaena > Hyaena hyaena. The sequence goes on from NW_024080705.1 coordinate 352,061, forward strand.
AGGCCCAGGTCAGCATAAGCGACCGTGCCAAGTCGTCGGCAGAATACAAGAACTGTGAGCAGAAGAAGAAGAACCACAAGATAACCACCTCCTTCCACCAGACCTACCGGGAACGCTTTTCCGAAATAGTCGGCGGCCACCACACCTCCGTGAGCGACCTGCTGTTTGGGAACCAGGCCGGGCCCGAGCAGTTCTCGGCCTGGGTGGCCTCCCTGCTGGACAGCCCCGGCCTGGTGGCCTACACCCTGGAGCCTCTGCACGTGCTCCTGGAGAGCCAGGACCCGCGGCGGGAGGCCCTGAGGCGGGCGGTGAGCAAGTACGTGATGGACAGGGCCCGCTGGAAAGACTGCAACAGGCCCTGCCCGCCGGGGCAGCAGAAGAGCCCGCATGACCCGTGCCAGTGTGTCTGCCACAGCTCGGCGGTCACCAACCAGGACTGCTGCCCCCGGCAGAGGGGCCTGGCCCGCTTGGAGGTCATGAACTTCAAGGCGTCGGACCTGTGGGGAGACAACTTCTCCGGCACAGATGCCTACCTGAAGGTCTTCTTCGGAGGCCAGGAGATGAGGGTGGGCACCGTGTGGAACGATAACAACCCCAGGTGGACGACGCGGCTGGACTTCGGGGACGTGACGCTGTCCACGGGGGGCCCCCTGAGGGTGCAGGTCTGGGACCAAGACCACGGCTGGGACGACGACCTCCTGGGCACCTGTGACCAGAACCCCCAGTCTGGTCTGCACGAGGTCAAGTGCGGCCTGTCCCACGGCCACCTGAGATTCTCCTACCATGCCAAGTGCTTGCCTCACCTGACGGGGGTAACCTGTATGGAGTACGCTCCGCACGGCCTGCTGGGGGAGCTTCCCGGAAACCGGAGCGGGCCAGTGTGGTGAGAACAGCCAGCCTGGAGAGGGCACGCGCGCCTGGCTGGAAAGGCCTCTATGGACGGAGCCAGGACCGATGCTCATATACCCACTAGCTGGAAGACTGAGGCTTACTTCTGCCCCCCTGCCCCTACGAAGTGGTTGAATTCACAGGCCGGCCCTGAGTCTCCTGTCCAAACTGCCTTCGCTGCCTGATCTTCTCAAGCCCTGGAAATGAGCTGGGGCCAGGCCACAGCCTGGGTCGGGAGCCGGTGAGGAGACCCTTCCTCCCAGGTTGCGTGGAACGCCTTTCCCTCACAGCCCCTGCTGGCACGCCGAATTCTTCACCCTGTCGGGTCTGGCCCTGCCCGCCCCAGCTGCTTCCTCGCTCTGTCATCTTTATGCATCAAGCTTTGCCCCTCAGACAGATCAAAGGTTGTCCGGACCTGCCTCATGTGTGCAAAGCCAGTCGGAGGACTAATGAAGGTGATGTGACATTGACCATGATGGTGATGGCTGCGGCAGAGAGGAGAGAACGGGCACCAGACGTGGCCCTAGAGACCAACGTCCACATCAGCAACCCCGCAAGACAGGTGGCCGGGGGTGGCCTGGGGTGGGTTTCCAAAAGGGCTGGAAACGGGGGGAACCCAAAATGTTTTGCTTCCCTCATAACTTTTAATTCAAGAAACAGTGGCACGGGCTCAGTGATCAGAGGCAACAGACACTCAGGTCCCGGCCGGGTGGCCTCAGGAACCGGTGAGGACCAGGCAGAGCTGAAGAGCACATGCTTTACCTAGAGGGGGCCCGCGGCTCTGCCTTCCTTCGCCAAGCGTCCCCAGGCAGGAACGTGAGTCCGGGGCTGACAGGGCTCTCCGGTTTCTGAAAGCGACCAGAAACCCCACCTTGACTTCTTTGATTGTGAGCAATGCATTTCTCTTTGTAAAAATAAACCTACGTGGCCAAACATGGTCCAAGCCAAAGAGAACGTGTGTGCAGGCCATGACTATCCCAGAGCTGTTGGTTTGAAAACTGTAATTTCGACAGAATCCATTTGATAGGCCGGAGGGCTCTCTCCCCTCCCCCCCCCCCCCCCCCCCCCCCCCCCCCCCCCCCCCCTTGCTGGGAGAGAGAAGGCGGTCGTTCAATGAGCTGGCAGCTGAGCTTCCTGGCCTGGAGCCCTGGGTGGCACTGTCGAATGAAGTGGTCCTTGTTTCACGTGCCTGGGACACAGGTCTTGGGGCCCAGGCTCTCCGGGGTGGGGGGCAGGATTCCCACCTCCTAGAACTGGCAGTAGGGTGGCCGTCAGAGGGGCCCAGAGTAGCTGGCGTGGCTCCCTGACTCTCTTTGAAACTCTCTACAAATGAAGGCCTTTGCGGTCTGTGTGGACCTGTCCTCTCCAAAGCTTGGCAGTGATGTCACACTCACCCCGAATCCCCGAGGAGGGCAGGAGGCACGGCTGGCTCTGAAAGCCTGATTGAAGCCAACGTTTTTACATCTTTCCGTTCACAGCCACGCACATGAGCGCACAAGAAAAATCTTAAAACATCATGCTGGCGGCTGCACTAATTGAAAATAAACATGGGTGTGGGGAGCACGGGGCCAGGGCAGGCCCAGCCCGAGGTCAGCTTCGACCAAAGAGGGGAGACTTGTTTATGTGCCCACATGATCAGTGACCTCCAGCAATCCCTTTGTTCCCCGGGCCTGGGTTTCCCCAAAACGACACTCTTCCCCTGACTCCCTTCTCAGGCTGGTTTGGGAGGGGCCACAAGCCTTTCTAGAAGGTCAGTGCCACGTCAAGGGTACTGAAAGGTTATCTTGTGAACCCTCTTGGGTTTGCATACAGGGAGCTGAGGCCCAGAGGAAGGGACGGAACGGTGGTTACAGAAGCTGCTGGCAGAGCCGGGGCTCTGAGTCCCGGACATGCACGGCTCTGGAGAGACCAACAGGGCTCAAGAAAGAAGGTCCTTGGTGAAAAGGTGCGACCAAGGACGAGAAATGGCCCGATGTTGTTGAAAGGCGGCTGTGACGCCCTCAGCCCTAATTCAAGCCCGGGTATGACATTTTGGCTTCTACCCCACACAGACTGGGAGACTGTCACATCTGAGGCCGCTTGTTCATTCTGGAAACTTCCTGCTGTGCCAGTTCCATTGCCCTCCTGAGGCTCTGTCCCCACCCTGCTCTGGCCCAGGAGGCTGATCTGCCTGCTCCGTCTGTCAGTGGTAGGAGACGGGGGGATGGAGAGTGCGCTGGCTCCCATCCAGTCTCCAGCGAGGTGGCCGTGGGCTAGCGGGGGTCTCTGCTCCTCCCAGGAGGCCGCCACCTGTCCCTCTCTTTCTGGGTTCCTCTTTCATCCTTCAGACCTGGGATGGTAGCGGCTCCACTGGTAATCTTGAGTTGTTGCACTATCCTTGGGCTTCTCCACAGCTCCCCATGCCTTTGTAAACGGGCCCTTTATAAATAGACCTTCCAGAGATTATTATAATTCGAATATGCCATTGGCTTCTGCTGTGGTCTAAATGTTTGTGTCCCCTCAACGCTCATATCCCCGAAATCATCATTAAAAATAAAATCATAATCATAATCCCCGAGGTGATGGGGGGGGCCTTTGGGAGAGAGCATGGGTGGAGTGAGCGCCCCTATAAAAGAGGCCCCAGAGAGGTCCCGGGCCCGTCTACCATCTGAGGACCCATGAGAATGAGTTCTCTACAAACAGAAAACAGGCCCAACCGAATGTACCAACACCTTAAGCTGCGACTTCCAGACTCCGGAACTGTGAGAAATAGATCCCTCCTGTTTGTAAGCCAGCCGCTCTGTGGGATTTTATCGCAGAGAAGAGAAGCGAGCCACTCCCACCCTTGGAAGCTGAAAATGCTTGATTCTTGCTTCCTCATCGTCCTTTGAAACCAGGAAAGGACACGTGACAGGGCCTGTAGGATGCACCTGCCACGCGTGTGGGGTCCCTGCAGAAGCAGAAGTGAGCCTACGATTTGCAACTAGGTGATTTATGTGAGAGGCAATCTCAGGAAGCCCAGCTGGAGGAGGGGGGAGTGGGCCAGGGATGGGAGGGCGGCCCTCATGCAGCATGTCGCCACTGTGGGCCACCAGAGCCAAGGAAGAACACGTACCTCAGAGTTCTCCCGGCTTGGGGTGGAGGGTGTCAATATACCACCTCCCATCGGTCACTGGTTAGAGCTAAATTCCTTTCCTATGCATTTCACCCAGACCTGGCTTCTCTTTTTGGCAAATAAAAACTCTGGTGGAGGACACAATATCCCATCTTCTCCCTGGCTTCTTCCACCCTCCCATCCCCTTTCCCAGCCTCCGCCCGCCCCATTCTGCTGGCCTGGCCTTAGACGCACTGCTCAATTGTCCCCAGCATGTCCCTCTCGCTTCCCAAGGGCATGGAGCACGGGAGGGCTGGGACCACCCACAGGCCCCGTCACTTGGCAGATGGTTACGGACACGGTTACGCAGCACCATCTGTAAACGAGGTCCTGTCACCCAGCCACGCACAGCGGCCGGCCTCTTCCGGCCTGACAGGGACACAGGTGTGGACATGGCAGGCGGGAGGGGGAGCAGGGTGGCATTCAGCTGGGGGCTCTGCTGCACTGCTTTTCTCTCATCCCCCCTCCTGGGAGCCGGTGATCTCTCCTAAGACCTGAGGCTGGCGCTGAGCACAGTCCAGTTCTTGCTTTGGTTTTTCTTTTAAACAGTTCCTCTCCAGCACCTTCATCTCCCTGCAGACGCCTGAGTGCTCCCTGGGGTGTGGCCCCTGCTGCCCCAGAGGCTGAGTCGGGGTCTGACGTGTGGGAGCAGAGGAGAACCTGCGGGAGAACGGGCACGTGGGGGCGGGGAGGGAGGGCCCTTGACGACGCGCAGGGCCTCTTGCAGCTTTGAGAGGCTGCGCGTCCTCTCCCCGCGTTGATTCCACCACGTCGGCCGCCAAGCCCAGGCATTTCCGCGTGCTGACCCCTGTCCCCGTGTGCTCACAGCCACAGCCACCCCAGGACTGCAACACCCCCTGGACGTGTCTTCCGGCACCCTGCCCACGTTCCCGTGGCCCGCTCTGAGCCACCCCGACGCCTCTGCCTGAGGGACGGTGCTGGGCCCACCCAACCCGCCCCTGGAGACGCACACAGGGTCCAAGCACCGCTCGTCCCAGAACAGCCTTCACCCAATGGCTGATGGGAGGCGGGTGATGCATAAATAGTCCAGCTTCCTCGAGGGGGCCATATTCTACACCGACTCCCAAGTTCCCCTGCAGGGTCAAGCCGCCATGCCCACAGAGGCGACTTGACTGGCCACACACGCTTTCTTGGCAGGCTTCCTTCCCGGTCTCAATTCCTCCTTCTCCTACTGGTATTTTCTGGAATCACCCCCCCGCATAAACTACCTGCCTGGAAAACATAAAACCTGCCTGTGTCTCGAGGTTTGCCTCTGGAGAAACCAGCTAAGACACACAACGGATTACATCATCGCTTTGCTTAAAACTCCTCATGGGGCACCTGGGGGACTCAGTCGGTTGAGCATCTGGCTCTTGATTTCGGCTCAGGTCATGATCTCACAGGTCTGTGAGTCCGAGCCCCATACCGGGCTTTGTGCTGACAGTGTGGAGCCTGCTTGGGATTCTGTCTCCTTGTCTCTCCCCTGCTTCCTCTGGCTCTCTCTCTCTCTCAAAAATAAATAAATAACCTTTAAAAAAAATCTAAAAAGAAAATATCTTTAAAAGTCTTCACTTGTTCCTTGTGGGTCCCAGGATAAAGCTCAGACTCGCTAACAAGTCCCACATGTTGACCTCGCTCTCAACTCTGCCCCTCACCCCGCATCACTGAGTTTATGCCTCCTCTACTGGCCATGCCTCTCTAGTCCTTCCCACACGCTGCCTCTGCTTCTGGAACTTGTCCCTACCCTAAGTCCTTCTCAGCCATCAGGGCTGAGTTTCAAAGGTAGTTCCTGGTACATCTGCGGGGCTCAGTTGGTTAAGCGTATGACTTAGCTCAGGTCAGGATCTCACCTTTAATGAGTTTGAGCCCCACATTGGGCTCTACGCTGATGGTGCAGAACCTGCTTGGAATTCTCCCTCCCTCTCTCTCTCTCTCTCTCTCTCTCTCTGCCCTTTCCATGCTCTCTCTCTCTCAAAAATAAATTAATTAATTAAAAAAAGAAAAAGAAATAAAAGGTAGTTTCCTCCAGGAAGCCTTCCCTGGTTTCCAGGTCTAGATCGCAGCCCACTGTAAGGCCAAGGGCCATTTCTATCTTAGTCACACTTGACGCAAACAGTCCAGCACTTGGCATAAGTTTGATGCGTGGAAAATACTGGATGGATGATTAACTGGATGAATGAGTGAATGAGCAAATGAAACCCACCAAACAGCCTTCCAGCCTGAGCTTGAACTCTCCCAGAGGCAGGGCGCTCATCACCTGCAAAGGTAGCTGTCCTACACAAGGCAGGTTCTAACTGTGAGCCGTCACGATACAGGAAACCCGCCTGGGGTCACGTCCAGCCCTAGTAGTGGATCAGGGTTGTGTGTGTCTAAGCCTCTGTCTCGGCTTGTCGGCCAGAAGGACCAACCATCAGGCTGACTCCAGTGCCAGCAGTTGGTTGTCCCTTACCCTTCCCTCTGTGAGACCATACGCCACCTGGTGGCCCGGCCACCCACCTCTGTTACTGACAACACAAATGAGAGCCTCTCACGGAAGCAAGTTGACAGGTCGCGCTTCCTCGTTATGCACCCAGGCCTCTGACTTCCCAGCAGCCCCGGGCACACCTGAGTCAGCTCCGGCTGGGCGGTTCTTTCTCTGGGGACAGCTGGTGCCCGCTCGGCCTAGGCAAGTTGTGACCGCAGAATGGCAGGCCCATCCCCTTAGGGTCTCTCTCCACAACCCCCACCCCATGGCCTGATGAAGCCCTTCCCAGCCGAGGCCTCCACAAGCACACATACAGGCAGGGGCAGACTGGGTATCTGCCTGGCTTCTCACCGTTTGGGATTGGGGGAGGGGGCCCAGCGCACGGGTGGGTGGGGTTAGCTTCACACACAAAGAGAGGTCGAGCCCCATCATGGACAGGACCCCCGAGAGCAACCACGCCAGGTTGCAAATGAAATGATCTTGGCCACATGCTGACCCCAGGCTAGCCAGAAATCTATCCTACAAACCCTGATTTTGAGCCGAGCCTGAGCCCCCCGCTCAGTCAGCTCTGTGGAGTGCACTGAGATCACACAAACCCCTCCAGACCCCGGGGCCCGCGGCTGTAAGACAGGGGCCACAACACTGAGCTCTGTGCCACTTTCCAGATGGGGGTGGGGGAGCTGGCCCTGGCCTTCAGTGGGCATGGACCCAACACCCTGAATGCCCCCGGGCATACCCCCCCGAGCACCCCCTTACCCATGCTTGAAAGAAGCCCGGCTTGCCTTCCTCTTTCCAGAGACCCAGACACGCAACCCGGCCGGCTGGCCCAGAACAGCTGCTGCTATTCTGCGGGCTGCACTGGAATCTGTTTCCCCACGGGGCTCCTTGCTGCACATCTGGGCTCCCAGTTAATCTGCCCAACAGCTGGTTCCCAGCTTCCTCTTAAAAGGGCAGTGACGTCAGCTCGCTGGCAGGACACTGGCTCTTCCCCTGGGAAGCTCGAACTCCCTGTGAGACTCGACCATCCCGCCACAGGGCTCACCTCCCCTCTTCTCCCCGAAATCATCTGTGTCCCCCTTTTGTTGTGTCTGTATTGACAGGAATCAGCACCTCCAGGATGGGGGACCTTTGCCCAAGGTACTGCCACTCACGGGCAGAGGCGGTGACCCAGCGGGGGCCTGGTGGCCATCTACGCCTGGGCTTCTCCCACAGCAATGGGGGACTTCGTGTGACTTCGTTTCGTAAAGCAATTTTCCAGGATGAAGTAACTGAGAGACCTCCCCGCCTTTCCTTGCCTCTTCGCTTCCATTCTTTTTCCCTCACCAACACCACAAATGAAATGCTAATAAAGAACATTCTTGTGCACTTACTGCAGGGTTTTAAGGAGCAGACACATATTAGTGCATTTAATCTGCCCGGCAACCCGCCAGGCGGATATATGTGTTCCCATTTTGGGAACGACAGATCCCAGAGAGCCCAGGGCCTTCCCCGAGCCTGGTTCCGCACCTGCTCCACTCGTGCCACAGTCTGACTCCTGAAATGTTGACAGTATGTATTGTACAGTCCTCACAACCATCTTCATGCCTCAGAGGGGGTGAAGAGGACCCACTTTTGGGGGCTGCTTTCAGGGGGAGACATCTCTGTATGCCACTCGCTTCTTTTAAATGTCATAAAATATACATAGCATCATATTCATCACTTTTTTAATGTTTATTTTTGAGACAGAGAGGGCACGAGTAGAGAAGAGGCAGAAAGAGGGGGGTTACAGGGAATCTGAAGCAGCCTCCAGTGCTTAAAGCAGAGAGCCCGATGCAGGGCTCGAACCCACAAACCATGAGATCATGACCTGAGCTGCAGCTGAACGCTCAACGGACTGAGCCACCCAGGTGCTCTGTGGTATTTGTCACTTCAATCATTTGTAAGTGCACCCTTCGGTGGCGTTAAATACGTCCGCAACGTTGTGTAAGCCTCGCCTCTGCTTATGCTTGGACCTTTTTCATCATGTCCAACAAAACTCTGTACCCACGAAACCATAACTGACCCCTCCCCCAGCTTCCTGTAACCCGTACCCTATTCCCGTGTGTCTGTGAATTTGCCTATTTTAGGAAGCTCACATGAATGGGATGGTACTATGTCTGTCTTCTGTGTCTGGCTTCCATCACTCAGCACAATGTTTCCTGTCCACCTTCAAGCACGTGTCAGGACTTCATGCCTTCTATGGCTGGATAAGATTCCATAGTGTGTGTGTATCGCTGTGTTTATCCAGCCATCTGTCCCTGGGCACTTGGGTTCTTTCCACTACTGTGAAGCAATGCTGCTGCGAGCATTGGGGTACAAGTATCTGTTTGAGTCCCTGCTTCTCTACTTTTGGTACATACCGAGGAGCAGAAATGCTGGGTCGTAACGGTTGTTCTGTGTTTAACCTTTTGACAAACCACCGAACTGTTTCCATGGTCTGCCACTTAGCAAGCCTCTGCCCTGACCTTCCTGTGTGTAAATCAGGACTTGAACACAGATCCAGCTCAGCTGTCCAGCAATGGGGAGGCCATCCTCACACTCACGGCAGGGCCGTGGCAAGCCCAAGCTTTCCCAGGCGCCAAGAGCCCAGTGCTGCCCCCGACTCTGCCTTCCCCCTACAGAGCACTGGGCCCCGCCTTGGCAGGGGTGGGCGCCTGTTCCGGGCTGCAGGGGTCTCTTGCCTCACATGCTAAGTCTTTCTGTCTTATCCTACCTGGCTCCACGGCCCTATCACAGGCTGGGGGCATAGAGCAGGTGCTCAGTAAACAGTGGTGGTGAATGAATGAATGAATGTTGACATGCATTTCTGCCCCCAAAAGACTATGAGCCAGGGGCAGAAGAGAGAGTGAGCACTGGAGCCCAGCTCCTGAGAAAGCACACAGGGAATGCGGAGGCTGAGCTCGGGGGAAAGCTGTGGGTTCCTCCATCCTCACCTTCTGGGGCTTCCCCTTGGAGAGAGGTGGGCTCCCCACTGCCCTACGGTGGCGTGAAGAGCTGATGTACTTGGAGAAAGGGACTTGCCACCAGAGCCAGCCAAGGTGCCCCTGACCTCAGGCATAGGTGCATAAGAGGCACAAACTCATAATAAATGTCAAGGTAAGGATGGGATTCCAGGGGGTTTTATTTGTTTTTACCTTTTATCTGCCATTTCTTAAGTGCCTGCTATGGGACAGACTCTGTGGAAATATGCATTATTTCATTTCATTTCCCTAAGAGCCCCACTTCACAGATGAGGAAACTGAGGCTAAGGAAGGTGTGATAACTTGTCCAACGTTCCCTGTCGCTCAGTGCTGGGAAAGGTGAGATTCGAACCAGGGACTGTGCTGCCAGTGGTCCAGAGTACATGACCCCTTCCTACTCCCATCACCCCCGCCCAGTCTGTCTCCCCCCAGCGTGGCCCCCTCAGCTACCACAGACCTGAGGGGGTGCCCACCACCCTAGTTCTTTCCTTCGAGCCACAGCAGAGGGCTCAGTGGGGCTCCCCCTTTCCCTCCGGCTCCCCACTCCCTCCGCCTTGGTCCACCTGGCACTTCAAAGTTCTCAGCCTACCCTGGATGCCCCCTCTGCTCTCCTTGGCATTTGGGAATGATTCCCACAGGCTGCACGTAGCTCTCCGGGATCAAGAACATGGGGCGTACCTGGTTCCCCTCCCTGGGGCACTCGCCGCACGCACTCAGCTCCCGTGCCCGCTCTCTGGACCAGAAGAGGGTAAGGAAGGCTGGCTTGGGAATTCCAGGGAGCCAGAAGGAAAAGCAGAGAGAGTGTGTTTGCCTCTCTCTGAGTGGGGCATTGTGCTGGGCATGCTGACCCCACTCTCTTCCTTCCCAAGGGCTGCCCCTCCCCCGCCCAGGAGACTCACTGCCTCGATGGAGGCGGCTCAGGGCACAGGCCCCGGGGGACAGGGCTCCAGCCTGGCACGAACCCCCCTTCCCACCCAGGACAGAGCGAGTTAGGCAGAGGAGAAGAAGTAGAAAAGCCTGTGTTTAACTGGAGCCGGCAGTCTAAACATAAACATCTGTTCGTGATTTCAAAAACAAAATAAAAATACGGTTTGCAGAACCAATTCCCAGGGCAAATGAGATGGCAGGGAATTTGTCACTTTGTTAAGAACCCAAACTGCTTTCAAGTCCTTTGGAACCCATTTAAACCGTATGAATGTGCTTATGAAGCAAACTGTGCAAATTAGCTTTTAAACTATGAGGGAGTGTTATGCTTCTTGCCTGGTACTCAAAGCAGGTGCTGCAGGGACCCCAGCCAGGTCATACAGCAGCTGATTCTCAGCTATCATCATGGCAGATCTGAAAATACTACTAGGGACATCCTTGCAAAGGTTCAGTGATAGAGGCATTCTGGTCGTTTCTTCCCTAATTATGTCCCTCTCAACTATTCCTAAAAAGTATTTGTTTATTGTCTTTGTTGTATCAACAAAACTCAGCAACTGGGCCCGTATTCGGACCACGAGGGGTGAGCAGCATTCCCGAAGCCCTCCAAGAGCACACGTTTGGGTGGGCTATGCCCTCACTTGCCAAGTGACCTTGAGCAACCAGCTTCTCCTCCAAGTGCCCAGTTACCCGACACGCTAGCAGCCAAATCAGGGCTGCAGATCACATGTGTGCTTACATGGGACCCAATGCGGGAGCGCCTGCGGACACACTGGGTGCAGCAGCATCAGAAGGGGCCCTGCTTCTGCGTGGATGCCTGTCCTGCCTCTGACCGTGCAGACACTGGGGAATCCTGCCCAAGCTCAAAGAGGGCATCAAGGAGGGCATCAAGGGGCATTACCTCCACTTAGAAAACAAGAAACAGGTCGTAACGGCTGAAGCCATTTGTCAGGCACATATTAGGTGCCTAATAGCACCTGCTGGCTCGGGAATCACTCACGCAGACATAAGAACCCAGGTCCACAGCTCACTGCTCTCAGGAGACCTGCGCATGGTGAGGGGGGGCGAGCAACCTTTCTCCTTAGCGAACCTTCCCTGGAAAATTTCTGTATAAAGCAAGGTGCTCCTGCCTGTCCTCAGCCAAGGAGAGAATGGGCCTGGGAAGGGGGTGGGGAGAACCCCAGCACACTGACCTGGTGGGAATCCAAGGCGGGGGGCGGGGGGGTGGGGGGAGATAAGGGCCTGTCTGGAATGCAGTAGCCTAGTGCAGGAGGGAGGGTGGGAGGGCCTCGGGCAACCAGGAGGGAGTGGGGGCATCACATGTGCTCTCATGACCTCCACTGCCTCCCACCCCACCGGGGTCTCCCTTCCACAGGAACTGGAGGGAACAGGCTGCTTCAGCCACTCAGAGCCTCTCCTGAAACCCTTGAGAGAAAATTGAGCCCAGAGGACAAGCACGTAACCTCCCTTTGTGAAGCTCATACACACACTGTGTTCATCCCCATCTGGAAAGCCCAGGAAACAGCCACCGGCACCCACCTTGCTGGAAACACCACCCAGGAACGGCACAGAGCCCAAGGCTGGCCGGCTCCAGCAGGTGCCTCTCGGGAGAACTGTCTGCAGCTTCCAGAACACAGGCTCTAACAGCTGCTTCTCTGTGCAGAAGGTGCAGAGGGAGATTTCCAAAGGCAGGTCCACACTGACATTTTCAGTCAAGGACAAACAAGCAAAATAAGGGACCAGAACAGTGTGTTACAACCCCTTTATCTACTTACAGGCCTGTCACTACCTCCCTCCCAAGAACATGTCCTCGCTTTGGGGGGTTTAAAATGTCCTTTTATGATACAAGAGTGTTGTGATAGCGCTTAATTTCTTTTTCATGGGCTAACTTTGCAAAACTTTACATCCTCACCTTCTTTTGAAAATTCTATATGCCTCTCTCTGCAATAAAAACAAATGTTGGGAAACCACTGGAGTGAACTCGAAATGGAGCCCACCCCCACTTTTTGGGTTTCACATGTTTGTGTTGGAGAGCCTGATGTCAACTCTGGATCCTCTCCCAAGAAAAGTGTATAAACACACTCTCACGTGCAACTTCCAGCCTCTGCTACCCTGGAACTCTCTGTGAAGAAGAAAGAGGCAGCTTCCATCAGCAAGGGCCTGGGTGGGCACCCACAGACTCAGGGAGGCTCTTAGGAAATGCGGTTCCTTTGGGTCTCTTAGTGATTGGTATCAATCTAGATGCCCTGGTGGATCTAGAAAGAAAGGGAAAAGAAAGAGCAATGGGCAGGGAGTCAGCGTGCTGGCTTTGCCCTTGACTCCCTGCAACACCTTGGCCGAGGGTTTGCCCATCAAGCCTCAGATTCCCCACCTGCCCAGTGAAGGGGTCAGTTGAGGGGAAGTGCAAGGTCCCTCAGGGACCATATTCCAGAAGTGAAGGAATTTCCAGGAGTGAGTTCCAATAGTAAGAAAATATTAACCACCATTTCATTCATTTTCTTTCTTTTCTTTTTTAAATTAATCTATGATTTATGTTGAGCGAGAGAGAGAGCAGGGGAGAGGGAGAATCCCAGCAGGCTCCACACTGTAAGTGTGAAGCCCAATGTGGGGCTCCCTCTCACGAACCGTGAGATCATGATCTGAACCGAAATCAAGAGTCAGATGCTTCACCGACTGAGTCACCCAGGCGCCCCTCATTCATTCTTTCAAAAAGAATAGTTATTATAGCTGCTACTTGCTAGGTCCTGGGATATTTGGAAATGCGTAAAACACAGTCCCCAGTTGGTAGCCTCCAATCTACAGAGAAGGGAGTTGATACTATGTCACCAGCACGCACTTCACTGAGAGTAGCCTGATGATCTGAATCCCAGCTCCTGCAAGGACGCACGTGGAGGCTTGAATAAATTACGAAACCTCTCTTAGTCTGTAAAATAAAGATGGAAACCCCTGCCTCATCTGACCTGCGAGGCTTTGGCGAAATACATATGCCGTGCTCATACAGGGTATGTGAAAGCCACCCACAGACATTCCGGAAGTGAAAGTCCCCTTCCATCCTTTCCTGGCACACCCCAAATGCTTTGTGAATTGCTGATTCGTCAAACATTTACAGAGCGCCTTCTGTGTGCCAGGCCCTTAGAGCCCCTGGAGACAAAAACCAAATCTCACGCTGCCCTTCCAAACGCAGTTGGCTCAGTAGTGGAGGACGGAGACGAGTAAACGGTCTACAGTGTATACGCGCTTTTGAGAAGCGGGCAAGGGAAAGGTGGATGTTCTTTGTGCAGTTCTTTCAACTTCCCTGTAGGTCTGAATTTGCCATAGTGAAATGTCAGGGGAAACATGGCGCGGCTACAGTACCCTTTCTGTAAGCACCCGAGGGCCCGGGGTCGCAGTGGGGCGGGGTTCTGAATCCAGCTGACCGCGGAAGCAAGACAAGGGCCAGAGAAGGGAGAGAAGGCGCATCAGTTGAGGAGCAGAGGTAAGTTCTGGAGGTGTGAGAGCCACTGGAGGCAAGGCTGCCTGGTGTCCTCCTTCGCAAAATGAGGACAATATGGCCACTTCCTCGGGCTGTCCTGGAGCCCCAGGAGGGATGAAGTCCATGCAGGGCTTGGAAGAAAGCCGTGCTTGCCCATTCAGGCCCAGGGCCGGTTACCGCCTGCCCCTGCGTGGATCCTGGGGGTCTCCCCATTCCCAACTGGTCCCCTTAACCCTGCCCACATCTCTGTGAACGATCCTTGCATTAAATCCTCATCACGATCCAAGCTAAGGCTGCCATCCATTCTTTGCCCGGGGCCCTAACTGCCCCAGGGTCAGGCACAAAGTATATGCTATTTGTAATTAAATATTAAAATTAAAGATACGCTCCGATTTCCCTTTCCCAAACCGAAGTCCTTAAAATATCATGAAAAGCGTATATTTTGGAAAATTCTATGTCGGTTCTAGGGTAAGAAGAGGTCAGACATTGTCATGAATCCCTGAAAGACAGAAGGCCAATGGGATGGGCAGGGGAGATGGTAGTCCAGAAGCTGGGCAAAAAACAAAATGCCTAAATCTGACTGCACCATAACGTACAACTTCCCTATGACAAAATACACTCTAACAGTTACAGGCCCTGGGGCACCTGGGTGGCTCAGTTGGTTGAGCATCTGACTCTTGATTTCTATCCCAGGGTCGTGGGATCGAGCCCCGCGTTGGGCTGAGTGCTGAGTGTGGAGCCTGCTTAAAATACTCTCTTTCCCTCCCTCTCTGCCCTCTTCCCCACTCGCATTCTTTCTCTCTCTCAAATAAAAAAATTAAAAATAAAAAGGTAGAAAGCTACATTTTAAAAAATAAATTAATAAAATAATAAGATAATTACAAGCCCTGATAGACTGGATAAAAGAATTGACTATATATCTAACTACCTACGTATCCAGGAATTAAACCGATTATACTAAACATTTATGCATACTTAGGCATATTAATTTAAGAAAGACAACCTAGTATAAAAATAAACACGTAAGAGAATAAACTCAAAGGGCCAATAAACATGTGAAAAGATGTTCCATCTGAATAGTAATTGAAAAAGTCATATTGAGATAAAAATAAGACTACGTTTTTTCCCTTATCCAATTGGCAAAAGTTTAAGAGATCAATGACCTCAAATGTCAGAGTGGAAAAGGGGAAGTGGGTACCGTCATAAATGGTTGGGTATTTAATTCAGCCCAGAAGGTGGCCTCATTTAGTTCAAAGACAGAATGACAGTTACTCTGGGATGGCACAGACGTGCTGTCACCTAGGCCTTGTGCATGGGTGATGTGAGCAGAGGCTAGAAAAGGAAAGAGTATGCTAAGTGGGGGGACCAAATGACACTTAGAAGGCCCATGTCTTAGAAAATCTGTCCCCATGACTCATAGGAAATAAGCATTCTTGTGGGTGTTGAGGGGAACCTCTTGAAAGCATGTAGGGGTTTGAACAGCATCAAGTCCGAGAACCACAAGCCCTTGAGGGAGGGTTTTTCAAAGAAATCTTCCTGTCCCCCTCCACCCCTCCACCACCCAACCGAAGATGACTCGGGCACCCTTCCAGAAGGATTCCACTGAAAATGTCAAAGACGATGCCAGGACCAAAGGGGATTCCGATATTGCTGGCTCCAACTCCCACCTGCGAAACAGGCAAGGGCTTGGAGTCAGATTCCCTCCAGCCTCAGCATCCTGATCTAGAAAATGCAGATCATAACATGGCCTTGTGGTATTGTTGGAGTGTTCAACGGGACGATGACCATCCACAAAGCCAACTATAGTGCCCGACAAATAAGTATTGTCATACAAACAGAATAAAATAACCCAAGGTTATTGATCTGAGAACAGATCGGCTGCAGTGTAGACGGAAGGCACAGAAGAATGGAGAGGACGTTCCCACTAAGGGAACGTGTGTGTCTGATGATATTTTAAAGCTAAAAATAATTCAATGTATAGGGGAAGTGAAGTGTCCCCATTTATACAAATCAAGAAGAAAAAGACAAAAAAGAAAAAGGGTGGGGGGCGCCTGGGGGGCTCAGTCCGTTAAGTGTCAGACTTCGGCTCAGGTCATGATCTCATGGTTCATGAGCTGTAGCCCTGCATCGGGCCCTGTGCTGACAGCTCAGAGCCTGGAGCCTGCTTCAGATTCTGTGTCTCCCTCTCTCTCTGCCCCTCCCCCACTCTCGCTTGCTCGCTCTCTCTCAAAATTAAACACATTTTAAAAATTTAAGAAGAAAAAGACAAATACCCTAAAGGAAAAAAGTCAGCAAAAGACACAGACAATTCATAAAAGAGAAAAATGTAAGTGGCCAATATCCATGAACTACTACAGTTCAATCTTACTATCAATTTATAGAAATATAAAATTAAACAAGTAGGAGATTCTAATTTGAGCTACCAAACCGGCAAGAACTCTTAAACAACGTAACAGGAAGTGCTGGCGAGAGTGGGGAACAGCATGCTCATCACCTGCTCCCTGGGAATGGAGGTAGGATATTTCTAGAATACACACTGGAAAGTGTGTAGCCAAAAACTTTGAAATGGGCATTCCTCTTATTTAGAAAATAATCAGAAGTTTGCGCCCCCATATGCATCAACTTCTTTCTCCTCCACCCTTCTATCCACAAAGAAGACTGAGCAACGATTTCCTGGCCCCAGTGGACAGGACCAGGGGCTCCTCACATGAGGTGGGGGGGGTGGGGGTAGGGAGGGCAGTACAAGAGACAGAAAGACAACTGAGTCTGGCTGGAACCAGAACAGATAAAGTTGGAGACAGGCAGTCGGTCATTTTCCCAGAGGCTGACCTTCACCAGAAAAAAGGACAAAGCAGCTGCTGGAGGGTGGGGGACAAGACAGAAGTGACAGTGTGTCGTCAGGTCGTCAGAGTGACAGACAGACACCAAGAAGGGATTCGATGGAGGCCAGATTTACTGGGGAACTCCCTGTGAACGGTAAAGGGGGAGGGGAAGAAGGCAGAGAGGGCCTTCAGACCACGATGCGGATCTGGCGGATCTGACAGTTGTGAAAGGAGAGAGGGAAGGAAGGGCCCCACGTGGCCGTGAGGCCTGAGGCGCCCTCGGGCAGGCCGAGCACTGGGAGGGACACAGGCCAGGCTGTCAGCTGGAGAGGCACCTCCATGGGCAGAAAGCGCCCGGCTCCAGCGCCCCCTGGAGCTTCCTGACCCAACCCTGCCCGGTCCCCGGCCACCCAGAGGCAGGGAAATTTTCCGGGAGCCTGCGGTCTGGATCAGAAACGCCCTCCTGTAGCTCAGCCAGGGTCCCCCCACTGCTGGCTTCCTGCAGGACACCCCCAAGTGAGCCCTTCCCAAGGCCTCTCCCGCCAGGCTGCCCCACACCTGCTCTGGTCATTTAGAAGTCCACACAGCTTTCTTAGGAGAGCAGTGGCACGGGACCCTGAGGAGTGCCCTTGTCCCCTCGTCCTGGCTCCCCTAGGAGGGAAGGAGCCGCGGACAGAGCTCTGCCCGCCCCCCCCCCCCCCCCCCCCCCCCCCCCCCCCCCCCCGCCCCGGGCCCCTGACTCCCTGGCAGTATTTGCCGACTGGCTCCAGCTTCCAGGACTTTTAAGGAGCTTCCTGTGTTCACGTGACGCCTTTGGTGGCACCTGAGCTGGGCTCCTTTGCTCCGGTCTTGCGCCCAGCATTAACCTTGATCTTACCCTACAAAATAAGTATTTTGATCCCACTCACAGTTGAGGAAATGGAGACTCAGAGAGACAAGGGGATCCACCTGCCAGGGTGTGGATGCTAAACCGCTCTTGCTACCTGAGCAGAAATGGGGATGTGTCTCAGTATTCGGGGCCAGACAAAGGGGCGGGGAATGCCACAGCCAGGGACGGGGAGGCATGGGCTGCTCTCGTGACCCAGGTATCTCTCTAGAGCCAGAGTGTGGAGAGGGGGTGGGACAGGGGGGGTACAGATACTGGCTGGTTTTTCACACCTAGCAGCCGGTCATGCTCTATTTATGTGAGTAAAAGATGAACAGCCTGGGCGCCTGGGGGGCTCAGTCGGTTAAGCGTCGGACTCTTGATGTCAGCTGAGGTCATGACCTCACGGTTTGTGAGATCGAGCCCCGCGTCAGGCTCCGTGCTAACACAAAGACGGCTTGGGATTCTCTCTCTTCCTCTCTCTCTCGGCGGCTCCCCCGCCCATGCTCTTTCTCTCAAAAATAAACATAAAAAAAAAAAAAAGGCAAATGGCCTTTTGTAAGGTAAAACCCACGTAAAGCTACAATGGTGCTGATTCCGCAGGAGAATCCGGGGGACCCCCTATACTGGACACAGCAGGGAAGATCTGTTGGGCAACTTCGGGGCAGGCACTCCATTTTCCCAATTCATCCTAAACGCGTTCTTGGGATGAGGAGAGGAACCAAAGGCCCTCTAGGGCTCCCTCCTGCACGGAACATGGCCAATTCCTGGTGTCTGGTCAAGGCTGGGGGGTAAGCAGGGTCAGGAGGGGCTCGGATCATGGTGCTGGGGGACCCCGGGGTGAGGTGGCTTGACGCCAGGCACAGCATGCCCGCAGGCTCCATGCCCGCAAGCTCCATGACCTCCATGTCTCCTCATTCTAGAAGCTCCGTCAGAAGAGAGCAGTGGAAGTCAGGGCCCCAGCCTGGACTCCGACCTTGTGCTCTATCTCACGGCTCCCGTCCACCCGCACCCCATGCCATACCTGTCCTCACTATACCCAGTGCCAATGACTCGTTCACTCCCTTCCCTGAAATACCGCAGGCTCTGGAAGGCCGGGTATCCCTGTACCCAGACCAACTGGTATCTGTTGAATCACTGCCCACAGCCCACATACGGGCATCTCCAACTTCCACACCCACCCGTATGTACAGGAGCTTGCATGTGCTCATCGGCCCCCGCGGGTACACCCCTGAGTCCCGGCTGAGGCCCGTCTGGTCAGGGCACAGGGACACTCTGGTGTGGCAGGACCCCCAGCAGACCCGCAAGCCTTTGGGAATGAACACGGCACACGGATGTGGGAGCCAGGCCCTCGGGGGGCAGTGGGAGGACACGGTGGCAGCTCACCCAAGTCACAGAGTCGGGCTCCTTCACCACAGGTGAGTGCAGAGCCCGGGCCCCGCCCGGGGTGAGACCTCCCAGCTGGGCGCCGGAGCGGGGCGGGGGCTTCAGCGACGTCTCCAGGCCTGGAAGCAGCAGGCCTGCCCACACGACCGTGAGCGGACATGTGTAAGTGAGGGACTCTTCCTGAGCATGCCAGGACCGGGAGAGAGACTCTGCAAAGTCGGCCACAACTGACGGCACAGCCCACAGTGTGTCAGGGGCCGCGGTAAGGGTTCGTGTGTACTCCTCATTGAACCCCAGGCTCCGCGTGCCCTCCACCACAGGCACTACCGGAAGGTGAGCCAGTGCTGTCACTGCTGCATGCCCTCCCCCAGACTGGACGGGCCCAGGGAGCCCAGGGACACAGCCGTGAACACACCACCCACTCCTGTGTGTCCCCACCCAGACCCTCTTCCCCCAGGCAAAGAAGTGCCCCTCCCCCGCCAGGCATGCACACACAGACACACACACACACACCCTGTGTGCATGTCTCCATGCTCACTCAGAAGCCACACGGGGCATCCCTGGACTTTACTGTGGGGGGAGGGGGGTGGGGGGAGGGGATATCCCCAGGAGGCCTTCCCTCCCTGGCTGGGAAGATCACCAACTCCAGCTCACAGGGCTCTGGGTTCCATTCTGAGCACCCCCAGCTGACCTCGGAAATAGAACCCAGAGGTCTTATTCCTCTAACCCTGGGAGAACGTGGGGAGAAGCCTGGGGTCATGCTCTCTGCCTCACTCTCCTCACTGCCTTGTCACACACTAATCAATGCAATCGTGTCTGAGCATTTGGGGGCCTGAAAGGGTCAAGGAAAGCCTGCAGGGCTGAGAGGAGGGAGTAGAGGCTGAGACCCATCCTCTGTCATAGCCCATGAAATTCCATTTTGCTCCATGTTCCTGACCACAACAGTCCTTCACACTTGAGTATGAATTAGCCTATTGTGCTGCTTTCTTCAAGGAAGGGCTCAGCATGACAGCCCTGGGCATCCAGAGTGAGATGGTCACACATGAAGGATGTGAAGGAAGGAGAGGGATGTCAGGAAAAACTTACCTCCTCTGAGAACTGGGAGTTCTAAGGGCTGGTACTTTCCACTCACCTTGCCCCCCCACCACAGCTGTATTGGGTCTGTAACATCTGCCCACACTATAGACATCAGCAGGCGGGCACATTTCACATTTAGCCATTTTTAATGCTCAAAAGCTCTGTACAAAAAAAAAAAGTCACAAATGAGTCCTCACAACATCCCTGTGAGGTAGGTAGGCAAGTATTATTCTCCCATTTTACAAATGGGGAAACCGAGGCAGAGAGGCGCAGTGACCAGCCAGGGGTCCCAGCACAGCTGAGAGTCAGGGCCAACCGTGAAAATACAAAGGATCCCTCTCGGTTCAGCCTGAGCTCTGACCCCTCCTCTAGACCTGGTCTGCAAAGAAATCAAACCACTCTAATATATGCAAAAATAAACAAGACCGGCAGATCTGAAAAGAGAGCCAAGGGGCATACAGTAGTTCGGCAGACTTCAGCCAAGATGGCCCAGTACTTTCCAATGCCAGGCGGGCGGCCACAACACAGACACCCCACCTGCTTTTCCACAGACGCGCGCGCCCAACCAGGGAGGGCTCCGGCCCCGTGGGCAGTCTCCGCCCGGCCGGGCCCTGGGCTTTAGCGGACACGGGTCCCCAGAGGAAGAGCCAGACTCAACTGCACAGGGCCGCGCCCTCCCGCCGTCGGGACACAGCGGCTGCGGAGGTCTCCCGCTCACCAGCCCTCCGCCCCTTCTGCTCCCTCTGGAGGGAAGCTCGGGGGTCCTCAGCTCGGATGGCCTACAACCCAGGTGAGCCCGGACACCCTCCTTAGCCCACTTCACCGTTCCCTTCCCTTGGGATCCCCCAGCAGTGCTTGGGGCTCCTGCTGCAGCAGACGGGGACTGAGGTCACCTGGGCCACCAGGGCAGGGAAGTACAGAGGGACCCACCGCTGGGAGCTTTGATTTCCTCAGTCCTTCCCGCCCTGGCTCCTGGGGGAATGGAGCAAGCCCCTTCCCGGGGCTGCAGCCACCTTCTAGAAGCTCTTTCCTCCCGAGGGAACTCCTTCCATCCAGCTCCCTGGAGACCCTCAGAGTCCTACCAGCCCCAGAAGATGGGCAAGTGGAAGGAAGCAGAAAGGGCACGAGAGGCCAGGGAACTGGGTGAAGCCGTCATTAAGGTGGCCAGTCCCCCAGAGCACCATCCACTCCCCAGGGCCCCAGGGGCCCCAGGGCCGTGCTCAGGCAGCAAAAGGGGAGAAGCAAAGCAGGGAGCAGCAACCGACTCTGCACCTGAGGCTGTCAGGACCGCTCCGAAGCGGGAGGGGAAGGCGCGTGCGTGGAAGTGGAGCGTGGCTTCGTTTGGTGGCTGCTTGGGGCCTGAGCTCCTCGGAAGCCGTCTTCGGTCCGCAAGGCGCACGCTGGGCCGTACACCTCTGGTTTACAGGTATAATTGTGTGCTAGTCGTCCTACAAAAACCTCTGTTTAAAAAGGGGTCCCGGCCCCACTGCAGTCTCTGTGGGAAGCTGGGGAATGGGTTCCTCAGGACCGCTCCCAGGGAGGAGCGCCTGGAGCACCGCCAGCCTGCGTGGGGCCCCGTGGGAGGGGCGCATGGGGGGTGGTTCCTACAGGAAGTCTCCAGCAGCAGAGGGCTCGAGGCCGTGGCTCTGCTCCTGCCACCGGCAGCGCAGCCTGGAGAAGGGCAGGTCCCGCACGCTCTCCAGCTCAGGGAAGCCCAGCTCGTTGAGGATCTCATAGACTCCTGCCTTCGATGCCACCTGGGGAAGACAGCGGAGATGGGGCCGGAGGTCCCAGGGGGACAGGTCACCCCAGCCCCCACGACATCACCCCACCTGCTTCCCTACGCTAGGCTCCAAAACACGCCTCCCGCCAGCTCGGTGACCCAAACAAGTTTGTGTTTTGATCACCAGCGATGGCTGAGGTCAGCTCCCTTTTAACAGGGACACGGTGTCTGCCTCCCAGGACGATGATGGAAGTCTACGGGAGCACAGGGAGCACCCAGCGAGGATACAGGAGCCAGCAAGCATCCTTTGGCTATGTGTTGGGGCCATGAACCGGGCAGGCCCACCACAGGCCTCAGGGCAGGCAGGCGGGCTGGGGGCTCCCTGGACATTCTCCGTGCCGCCCCGCTGCCCAGAGGCCCATTGCCTGGCACTAGACTCAACCCATTCAACAATCAGCCCCCTCCTCTCTCCTCCATCTTTGGAGATGGGGAGGACGCAGGTTCCACTCCAACCAAAGGTCCCCAGGCAACCCCCCCACCTCCATTCATCCCCAGAAGGGAGGGACTGAGGGCCCCAGAGGCCGGAGCCTGCACTCTGGACTGGACCAGTTCTCTCCTTCCTTGACACCCCCTAACACAAACCACCCAGGGTCAGCTGGGGAGGGGATCAAGTTCCTGCTTCTAATTTCTACTCTCCAAGCAGAACCCAAGCAGAAGCGTCCAAGGTCCCCCACTACCTCCATCCATCCCACCCAAGGGTCCAGAGAGGAAGCTGAGCCCAGGCCTACTCAGGAGGGGGGCCCTGACGTGGACTCGTTGTGATCCATCTCCATCACGTCCCCTGACTCAACACTCATCTGCGCAAGGACCACACGTAAGGCTTGTCTTCGGCACAAGCAGCCGGCCGCCAGCAGGCACCGCCATGGTCTGTCTGCAGCTCTGACCTCCCGCGCTCCTGCCCGAGCCCCGGTGCCCTTCCTATGCCCACTCTGGCGGGGTCACCAGCTCCCACTCTCCCACCCACCTGCCCCAGGGGGACTAACTCCAGCCTTGAGTCCAGATTAGAACTGTCAGGACAGGCCGGCAAGGTCAGGAGAGGCCGGCGTCTGGGTGGAGGGTAACGACGGGCTGCTTTGCCAAGTGGTGGGAGGAGGCCTCTCTCCTGGCCTAGAGGTGCCAAGGCAGCCGCTCTGCACCCAAAACCAGCCAAGCCGGAGGAAGAACGAGACGAACCGGGAAGCCAGGCGTAGAGAGGGGCAGCAGAGAGAGGTGGGCTTTGCGGCTAACTGACCGGCCCTGCTGCTGGCCGTGAACAAGGTACTTACCGTGTCTGTGCTCCGCCTCCTCCTCTGTACAATGGGAGAGCAAGAGTGGCCACGGAAGGCAGACCTGCCTACCCAGGGCCTAGCACGTGGCACCGGGGGATCTCATGGAGTCCCCCCCACAGCGCTCTGAAGCGGCACCGACTGTATCAAGATGCACCTTACTGTTGAGCACTGCTGGGTAGAGGGTCACCTTGTCCGAGGTCACAGCGGGAAGGTGGCAGGGGCCAGGCCACCATCTTGCCCCTCACAGGGCACAGGTGAGGGGTGAACACGGTAATGGGCATGATGCACCCGGGGAATGGCAGCCTGGGGGACGCAGCTGCTCCCCCCTGCCCCCTCCTCACGCATCCACTCGTCCAGCCTTCCCCAGCTGCCTGCCGCGCGCGGGTGCCTCGGGGGCGGCCTCGGCCCCCCGCGTCTCACCTGCCGCATCCAGGTGCTGAAGGGCCTCTGCCAGGACTCGGCCTTCTCCAGGTGGAGGTAGGCATTGAAGAGCACCAGGTACACGTAGCGCTCCAGGTACTGCAGGCTCCGGAGCTGCAGCCTCCGGGCCTCCGGCTCCGACTTGGCCGCTTTGGCCTGGAGGACGGCACGGGGTGGGAGTCAGACGCTCTACACGTGGCACACTCACACCCGCTCACGCGCCCACTGCCCTCAGCACCAGCACCGGGACAGGAGGAAGGGATTCAGCCGGCAAGGGCCAAGGGCACCGCCCTGGTTACAGCAGAGACCAACATGGCAAGGCTAAGCCGTCGGGGCTCTGATTGTGGATGCAGCACGGCCTCAACCCCCATGTTTCCACACCCCCGTGGCCCAGGCTCCGTGGCCACCAGCTGCTCACAGGCAGGTGAGTGTATCGCTGCCTGGGAGGGGGACCGCCTCTTGGCCTCCGACCCCAACTGGTCCCTCACTGACTTCCCTGCCCACTCCTCAAGTGGCTCAGGATCAGGGGCAGGAGGGGGTGAATACAGCCCTTGGCCGTGGCCGCACCTCCCCCAAGGTCAGGACAGATCCCAGAAAGGCCACCAGGGCTCGGGATCAACCAGAGATACAGCGGCCGAGGGAAGAAAGAGCCGTGTGCACGCTGGGCGGAGGGACATCAATCAGTTTAACGAGCCATCTCGAGCACCTGCTAGGAGAACAGCACCAGGTGACATGCTGGGGAGAGAAGGGACAGCCATGCAACTAAAGACAGGCTTCCCAGAGAGCGTGGGATTTGGCTGGGCCGTGGGGGTGACACGGGGACCAGAAGGGGCTGGCCTGGCTGGAACGAGGGTGTGAGGGGACACGAGGGGAGCTGAAGCGAGAAGTGTGGAAGCCCACCCTCTAGTCCAGCCCAGTTCCCACCAGGCATGCAGATGCCTGGGCCCCCACCCAGACTGATCAGATGACAGCCTGGGTGCCTACACGGCAGGATTAGGAGAAACTCCCCGGTAAGTCTCTGTGGCCAGGGTGTAGCAGCATGGCTTCAGCAAGGAGGAGCCACTGAAGGTTTGGGGGTAGGAGTGACCTATTAACAGAAGACGCACGGGCAGCTAATGCTCAGGAGGAAGGGGGCTTAAATGGGGTAGTGGCTCTCAGGGTGGGCATCAGTGGGCACCCCAAGATACAGTCAGCTCCCCCGCTGGACAGCGTCCCATCCACCACGCCTGAGTTGTTCCTCTGACCTGCCACAGACACAGCCCAGCCTGGAGGTGGAGCCCCGGAGAGGGAACACTGCGCCTTATCTCACACCCGCCCCTTCTCACCCCACACCCTCCAGGCCTCCACCCAGGGCCCACAGCAGGTCTCTGTGCTCCAGGAAGAAGAGGTAGCGCCGAGGCTGTTCCCTGCAGTGCCAGGAACATCTGCAGGAGGGGGCACAGTCAGCCCAGGGCCTCCCAACAGCTGGGCTGCAGCTGGAAGCCCTCTCGCACGGACACACCTCAGCGCAGTACGTCTCCTCCAGCCGCTGCAGGAAGGCCCCGGGGGTGGGACCTCGCCCCAGACATGACATGACCCACAGCTGGATGGGGACAGTTTGCAGGGCCTGAGCTCCCCTACCCCCACTTCCGCCTCAGGTAACAGCCTTCCCAGGGTGGGGTGAGTAGACAGCAACTTGCAGAGCCAGCCCACCCACACCATCCAAAAGGAGCCCTGGGGCCCTAGCGATGGGGCAGGGGTGGAGGGTGGGCAGTGGATGGGGTCCCAGAGCCAGAAGGGCGCACAATCACCGCTCTGACTCCCTGGGAGACGTGACGGGGCTCTGGTCCCGGCTCTGCCATTTAAACTGTCAGCCCCCGTGGTTCTGGAAGTGCGACAGCTCAGGCATGTAAGGAGCGAGAAAGCAGAGTGCTGCAACAGGAAGATGACGCGTGCACAGGCCCTGCCTGCAGAGGACACTCACAGTCTGGGGGGGTGGGGGGCAGAGGACACCCGCAGAGCACCCAGAGCCGCCAACTTTAGCTCAGGTCAGACTTTAAGGTCTGACTTTAGATCAGGTCATGATCTCACAGTTCGCGAGTTTGAGCCCCGCGTCGGGCTCAGTGCTGACAGCTGGGAGCCTGGAGCCTACTTCAGATTCTGTGTCACCTGATCTCTCTGCCCCTCCCCTACTGGCTCTCCATCTCTCTCAAAATAAATAAACTTAAAAAAAAAAAAAAAGGTGGTGATATTAGAGGTGGGTTAGGAAAAAGCAGGGCAGGAAGGTGCCCTGAGAGGGGGAGGAAAGGCGTCAGAGAGTGAGGTGCGTCCAAGGTAGACTGACACGGGAGGGGGCGATGGGGGAGGCCAGGGCCCAGAATATGGCGTGGAAGCCACACCAGGCCCTGATGCTATGGACAAAGAGGCCACTGAAGGCTTCCAGGGGACGTGAGGGTGGAGATGACCCCAGGGCTGCTATAGGAAGATGAATGGAGCAGGGGAAGGCAGGTGCCTCTTGTTTTAAGGATCAACCAACTGGGTACCCAAAAAAAAAAAAAAATGCAACTTTGCTTAAAAATTAGGAAGTGGACAAAAAAAAAAAAAAGATTTTACCTAGATACAAAGTATGGCTGATACACCACCATCTGCCTTCCCCTAAGGGTGGCCGCGCCGTGCTGCCCTGCACTGGACACTCACCACCCCACCCCTTCCGCTGCCTTCCCCATCTCCATCCCTAGAGGCTACTGAGCTCTTTCTTAGAGGAGAAGAGGAAGTCACCCACAGACCCACCGGGCAGGAACCCTTTTAAACTACATTCAGCCACCGCACTCGAACGAAATGTCCCGCGCGGCTCTGGGTCAGCCCGTGGGCACAGCCACACCTGCCCTATCCTCTCCGAGCCCCAGCTCCCATGGGCACAGAGGCTTGCTGCTCCTGGACCGAGTCTGAGGAACGTTCAGGGTGGGGAGGTTGAGTGAGTCCTTCCGAGTGCTCCTGGCAGGTAGGGTAGAATTATCTCTAAATTTGGACTATGAGTAAAAGTGACACGTGACACCCCTAGGAGGTGCTGTGGGCTATTCCTGCGCCATCGCAGGCTATGATTTGGGACGGTGACCCATCTTCCTATCAAAGCCCTGGTTTCCTTAAAATCACCCCACATTGGCACCGTCTGGGGAGGCGGAGAGGCCAGCCTCCTCCGGTTGATAAAAATAGTGGCACTGTTTTTAAATGGCCCAGCCGGCCAGGCTGTCATTAGCTGTGGTGGACCAGGCTTCCTCATCCACTGGGCCTGAGCCCTAAAATAGAAGGGGCCTGGGAAAGGTGGCCGGGGTGCTGGGCACTTCAGCCCTCTCCAGCCTGCGATCGGCCAGCCTCGACGTGGGCCCAGCATGGCAGGCGGTGGCTCTCCTCAAGCTCTGCTCTTTGCTGGGCCACTTGGGAGAGGCCATGGAGGCAGGGCTGATGTCCCTCCCCAGGTGTGCCCAGGGCCCACTGCACGCCACATGCCAGGCAGAGCACGTCACACCCAGAGCTCACAGTTAGATCCTAAGACACCCTCCTAGTGACCCTGTGAAGGAAGAGGGACATCCCATTCTGCAGATGAGGCTGGGCGAGGCTACGTAACTGCCCCACGCCAGAGTTTCCAGCGGGGACGTGAATTCCAAACACCCAGCTCAGCTCTCTGGCCACCCTGCGCCCTTTCACCACAGCTGAGCTCAACCACACTCTGTGTCACCCTTGCCTCCACACCTTCACCCCGCACCCTCCCCCCTGCCTTCCTCCCGCTGGGAAAACCCTTCCCCTCCACCCAGGCCTGGCCCTGCTCCACTCATCCCTGAGCCCTGGCTCTCCTGAAGCCTGCTCTGAGTGCTCCAGCCCCTTCTTGGCCTGCTCTGCTCCTCAAGGAAGGATGCAACCCAAAGACAAGCCTGGGGGCAGGCACCAGATTATAAGTAGGCTCCCATCTTCCCTGCTCCCCTGAAGGCCAGTGTCAGGGCTCAGACCGGGTGTGCAACAGGCATGGGGTTGGTGGGTGAGCACAGACTCCCCGGCCCATCTCATACTCCCAACGCCATCTGGAATCGGGATTCCAGGCAGGACAGCGGGGACCCCACATGTGCACCTCCTCCCCGGGGATCCGGACTTGGACGTGCTACCCCTGCTCATGGGCCCCAGGTGGGTATGGATCTGGCTTCTCAAACTCACAGAGCGCATCCCAGGCAAACCTCCTGAGCTCTCCCCAAACCTGCCCGTCCACGTGTCTGCCCATCTTAATGCCCATCCTTCCACTGCTCAGCCCAAAGCCTGGCATTCCTCCCCAGTGTTGCCCTTTCTCAGCCCTACATCCAACTAGTCAGGGCGTCTCGTCAACTCCACTTCAAACACTCCCAGGTGAAGCTCACCTCTCACCACTTCAAGCCAAGTGCCTGCCTGGCCTCCCTCCTGCCCACTCCCGTGGCCTGTTCTCAACACAGCACCAGAGAGACCCTGCTAGAACCTTAAGTCGCCTCCTCTGCACAATCCCCTGCACTGGTCCCCCACCCGCACAGAGTAGAAACCCATGTCTGTGTGATCGTCCCTGCAATCCCAGACCAGGCCCCATCCGGCCTGCCCCCTGCCCACGTAACCTCTGACCTCCTCTCGTGTCCCTCCCTGCCCCTCAAACACACCAGGCAGCCCCCACCTCAGGGCCTTTGCACTTGCCGTATCCCTCTGTCTGGACGTCAGCATGGCTCCCCCATTCACCCCCTCAGGTCTTTGAGCAAATGCCACCTTTTCATCAAGCCCTTTTCTGAGCCAGGCCCTACGTTAAACAGCAAGCCCTAGGCCCACAGACGTATTGCCACCTGACACAACGTGACTTTGACTCGTATACTGTTCCTTGTGTGCCTCCCTCATAGGGTGTGGGGTTCACGAGGGTAGGAGCGCCCCTGACCTGAGGTATGCCCAGGACTTGCACAGCACCTGGCACTTAGCAGGTATACAATAAACGCTTGCCAAATCAGTGCCTTACTAACAGTTCTACCTTCCATGTTTATTAAGCTCCAAATCACAGGCTGCCCGGGGTTACCTAGATCAACCCTTCCACTTTCCAGAAGGGGAGACCAAGGTCAGAGAGATGAATTGACCTGCCAGGGTCACCCGGAGAGCCGGACGAAGCATAGGCTGCCGGGCAGACAGAGCCCAAGAAGAGAAACGAGAGGCATAAGTGGGCCAGGCTCAGGGCCTGAATCAGTGAGGCCGGACAACACCCGCTACTAGAGTGTCCTTGCCGCCGTCCTCCCGACCCACTCAACTGCAACCAACATGGCCTGGTGGCCTCTGGGGTCCAGGTGAGGTGGAGTCTGGGCTGGGCCGGGAAGTGACAGCCCTCAAAGTCAGTTAGTCTCTACAGGGCAAGGTCCCAGAGCTCAGACCCCATCGTTCTCAAGGTTCACCACCACCCAGTCCTGGTCACACACTGGCCCTGAAGTAATCAGTGGCAGCTGCTTCCAGGGCTTTCTAGAGTCCCTGCAAACTGTCCTCGGGACAGTCCTGGGGCCTCGAGCACAGGATGTTTTCCGTGCCCAGCACCCAGAAGAGAGAAAATGGCCCTCGGCCCATACACCAGGAACCCCAAAGAACACATCCCGTTCAGCACTTTCAAAGCAGGAAGGGACTAACCTGGCACCATGGGCCTCTCTGTGTGTCATTCATTCAACAAACGTTGTTCGTGGCCAGGCCAGGCTCACTTGCTTCAGGGCCAAGCACAGTCCCAGCCCTCAGGAGCCCCCGCCCTGCACACAGACTGGTGAGCTGACTAGGTGTCCCAGCCCTGCTGCCCCCCACACCCTACACACCCCACTGCCACCTCACCTTGTACCCCGGCTGGTGCTCACCACCACCCTTCAAGGCACACAGGGCAAGCAATAGTGACCCCAGGTGACAGATGGAACAGGAGAGGCCCAGGCAGGCCAAAACAATGCGGCCAAGGTCGTGCAGGGAGCTGCTAGCAGAGCCCAGGCTAGAGTTCGGGTTTCCGACCCATACCCAGGGCTCCTTCTGTCGCTAGAGACGACTGCCCTCTCCTGGCAGACCGTCAGGGTGGACAAAGAACAAGAAGGTGTAAGGAAGATGGGGCTGAGTTTTCCTGTTTTATCACACAAGGACTCATTCACCCTCCGGCCCACCCATCTGCTCACTAGACAGGCGTCCTGGAGACCCCTGCGGTCAGGGTTTCAGAGCTGAGCCCCTGCACAGCAGACGCCATACGAGCACAGAAAGAGGCAGCCCCGGTGACAACCACAACCCTAACAATGACAGCCAGGCACCCAGAGGCAGGGTCTCGTAGACGCGGAGTGGGCGCGGCTGAGGTGTGTACTCTCCCAGACCACCGCAAGTTCCAACCCTCGAGTGCGCACCTAGGAACAAGCCTGGCACACCACAGGTGCCTGGTGGCTGCATGCCGCTGCAGAAACCAGGAAAGGCCCCTGCAGGGTGCAAACCGTTCCAGGCCAGCTGTGCAGCACGGAGGAAGGGAAAGCAAGAGACGGCTCAGCTACTGGGCACGTGTGCGCCACACGCTCACATGCACTTGCGCATGCATGAACATACACATGCATGCGCATGTGCACATGCACAGACACGTACACATGGGCGCGCTCTCTCTCTCTCTCTCTTTCACACACACACACACACACACCCTGATTCTGGTCACCACTCACCAACCCCCTGGCAGGCTTTGGCCAAGCCAGAATCTTAGAGAGACTGACGAGACTGACAGAGACCCTGCCTGGGGCTCAGAGCCAGAACTGTCCCACTCTATATTTTTCTCAAGATAATAACCTTCTTCTTTGTGGGCACTGAGCCCAATCTCTGACCTCCTGGCAAATATGGGCCAACCCAGGTAGTCACATGCAGGAAGGCCTGGGGACTTCCTTGCCGGCCCCTCCTTTTCCCACCACGATAAAACTGCTCCCTGGGTCATGGCCATCCAGAAGGAAAGGAACATAGGCGGAGGAATTGGAAGACAGTTCTGGTCCTGCCTTAAGCCAGTCACAGTGTCATTAGGCCTCAGTGTCTTCCTCGGTAAAGTGGGCCTCATAAAACCCACTGTCATCTCCTTACCAGCTGCTCTGAGGACCAAAGGAGACAAAAAAGGAATGTCTGAGAGAACTCAAAAAGCACTGCTCAGAGTAAAGGCACTATAGTCTTCATAAAATAAATCTCAACTTGAGACCAAAGGACAAGTTTCTTTCTCTTTGTGTGGCTTTTATCTCAGCTTTTCTTCAAACTTTTTTTTTTAACGTTTTATTTATTTCTGAGAAAGAGAGAGAGAGCATGAGCAGGGGAGAGTCAGAGAAAGAGGGAGATACAGAATCTGAAACAGGCTCCAGGCTCTGAGCTGTCTGTCAGCACAGAGCCCAACACCAGGCTCAAACCTACAAACTGTGAGATCATGACCTGAGCTGAAGTTGGATGCTTAACCAACTCAGCCACCGAGGCCCCCCATCTTCAAACTCTTTCTGAAGGGACAGAAGGGAGACACATTAGCCTGTTTTAAATACAGAACACTAAGAATGAACATCACCAGCCAAGGCTAAGGAGAAGGCCCCCGGGCAACAATGATTCTAGCTGGACTTCGTCCAGGAGCCCTGACCTTGGTTTCTGTCACGAAACAACTAATTCACCAGATGGTGTCACCCCTGTGCGCTGGTGGCCATCTTGGATTCTCGCAGCCTAGGGCCCAGCCTTCTCACCTCTATCGAAAGAAACCTCAAGGAGTGGCTTAGTTCAAAGAGTTTTCTCTTTCTTTTTTCCTTTTGAGGTGGTTTTCTACATGGCCTGAGCATTCTGGCCCCTCACACACAGGACTGATCAGGCCCTGACCCGCTCTCACAGACACTCTAGAGAATAGAGGAGGCATCACTGGGCTATAACCCCCAGAGGCCACGCAGCCCGAGGGGGGCCCAGGCAGAGAGGGTGGCCAAGACTCACACAGGGGAAGGCCTGTGTCCATGGAAAACATGTCTGCAGGTTTGGTCCCACCCCCGCTCTGCACCTGGCACCCAAGGCTGGGACGTGCTCCCATCCTCCGCTTCTCAGGCTGGGAATACAAGGGCGGGGATCATGGCTTCTAGTTCTTATTTTCCCCCACAGCAGGGCTTGAGGTGAGAGGGTGGTGAGACTGTCCCCCCGACTTGGGAAGCAGTGTGGCACAACGAAGTGGACGTCATCTGGGAGGGGGTCTGGGGCCTCGCTCTCCTCCTGCCATCCACCAGCTGTGGGTTCTTGGGCACCCCCAGTGCCCCCCTTCCTCACATGCACTGTTACAGCCTGCCCTTCATCAGGCACGGGTATAGAGTAGGACTGAGCCAGCAGTACCCCCACCGCTGGGGGCACCTCCCATGCCGGTTCCCAGTTGGGACACATTGGGGCTGGGTCCCCCGGCCTCCAGCACTGGCCTCCAGTAACTCCCAGCCTCCCCCCAGGAGCCCCTCCATCTTCCTTCTCCCAGCCCCCCCAGGTCGCCCAGACCCTCATCACCGACTCCGGGTCCATCCGCGACGGGAGGAACCTTAGGGCTCACCAAGCCCAACAGCTTCCCCTCGGCTTTAGGGAAGCCCCTCCCAGACCTCTTTTGAACAGGAGCAAATCAAGTGAAAAAGCCAGCTCTGGGGGCGCCTGGGTGGCTTAGTCGGTTGAGCGTCCGACTTTCGCTTAGGTCATGATCTGGCGGTTCATGGGTTCGAGCCCCGCATCGGGCTCTGTGCTGACTGCCAGCTCAGAGCCTGGAGCCTATTTCAGAGTCTGTGTCTCCCTCTCTCTCTCTGACCCTCCCCTGCTCGTGCTGTCTCTCTCTCTCTCTCTCTCTCTCCTAGAAATAAAAAATAAAAATTAAAAAAAAAAAAAAAGAAAAAAAAGAAAAAGCCAGCTCTGGGCCCGCCTTCCTGCTACCACTGCACCCGGGCCGAGTATCTTTCCGAAAGTACTGCAGTTAATCAGTGGAGAGGGAAGGAGAGAGCCAGTGTGTCACCATTTTGCAAACCCTCAATGACACAAAGAGCGCAGGGAACCAGTCGCAGAAGCTGCCGGTTGCAGAAGAGACCACGGGGCCTTCGGAACCCGCGTGGTGGCACACAGCACCACTGCGACACTGGGGCCAAAACAAGCCGAATCTGATCGAGCCTCTGGCTCCATCCGGGGACAGGAAGCATGGGAGCTGCGACTTGACTCAGCTAACCGGGGGGGTGCACTGAGCAAGGTCCAGACCGCGGGATGCCCAGCGAGCAAGCCGGTTACCTCAGCAGATACACTTTAGGAGAAGAAGGGCAGGCAGAGGGCTTCTAGATTCCACGGGCCACATCTGTCAAAGGTGAGCTGTGGCTCTCGTTAGGATCCTGCTCCAAAGCAAACAGACTGGGAGACCAGGTGAGAAAATCTAAGCACTGACCAGGTGCCGGATGGTAAGAAATTACTGTCATTTTAAGTATGATAATGGCGGATGATGACCGTTTTAAAAAAGATCCCTCCTCCTTTAAGGCATGTGCTGAAATATTGACAAAGGAAGTACCAGGAGGTCAGGGACCTGCTTCGAAATAATCCAGGGTGGGGAGGGCGGAGGTGGGGCCTGCAGGGGCTTTAGGTGAACTAAGACTAGCCCCGACTGCTAATTCCTGAAGCTGGGAGGTGGGCACACAAGGGTTCATGAAATCACTCTCCCTATTTTGAAACTCTCTGTTTGAAATTCTCCAAAATAATTAAAAGAAAAATGAGGTCTGACCTTTCAACTCCGTCAACAGTCCTACTTCTAAGCATCAGCCTACAGAAATTATCCGCACCGATGAAAGAGTAACACGCACCCCGACGCTCAATGTGCCACCATCCACCCAGGGAACAACAGGAGGCAATCTGACAGGCCACCTCTATGGGGACAGCAAGTGACACTGAACGCTTCCACTCTACAGACTTTGTGAACATTAAATAGGATGATGTAAGACTCTTCAGCAAACAGGATAAAGTGTCCATGAGCTGAAACTATGGTCTAACAATGTCTTTATAATAACAAACAAGCTGTTTAAATAAGCAGCCAGGTACTTGGGGCGCTTGGGGAGCTCAGCCGGTTAAGCGACCAACTTTGGCTCAGGTTATGATCTCATGGTTCGTGGGTTCGAGCCCGTATTGGGCTCTGTGATGACAGCTCAGAGCCTGGAGCCTGCTTTGGTTTCTGTGTCTCCCTCGCTCTCTGCCCCTCCCCCACTCATGCTCTGTCTCTCTCTCAAAAATAAATAAACATTAAAAATAAATTTAAAGAAACAGCCAGGTACCAGGGGTGAGATGCACCTGCCCGTTTCTAGAG
Organism: Hyaena hyaena; assembly: GCF_003009895.1. Lineage (NCBI taxonomy): Eukaryota > Metazoa > Chordata > Mammalia > Carnivora > Hyaenidae > Hyaena > Hyaena hyaena. The sequence continues at coordinate 385,856 of NW_024080705.1, forward strand.
GAGGCAGTCCACTGGAGGGAAAGGGTAGAGGAAGCAGCTGCCTTTCTTAAGCCTCAAGAAGCAAGGCTCGCAGATCCTCAGGTGAAGGGTGGTGTGATCAGGGGAGGGGAGTGAGAATTTTTGCATCTCATCCCCGCTCTGCTATCAGCTCACATGGGACCCTAGACAACCCACACTCTAGCTCATCTGTAAACAGAGGAGACAGACACTCTGTAAGTCGTTCAGCTCGAAAATCTGAGGGTCTGCATGGGGACTTTGAAGCTCCGGGAATGTCACAGGACACTCAGGCACTGCAGTGGTCCTCAGAGCTCTCCTGTTAGCTGACCGCTTCCTGTGCTCGGTGCCACAGCCCTGTCAGGAAGCGGTGCTGGTGCAGCCTGGTGGGGGGGCGGAGGGCAGGGGGGGAGACACAGGCAGTCAGAGGGGCTGTCGGAACCCAGACCCCTCCCACTCCCACATCCACATTCCTTCTGCTAGTCAGCCCAGAACCATCTAACCTGCTTCCTTAATGAACTCCATTCCAGAGTCCACACGCACACACGCGCGCACGTACACACACACACACACACACACACACACTAAGCGTGTCAGCCGCCCCTTCTAATCTGGAGACAGCAGGGGCAGCTCTGGCCAGCCTGACCTCAGGCAGGACACGTGCTCTGGGTCCAGCCAGGTCAAGTGCAGGGTGACCTTGAAGGAGGCGCTCTGCCTTTCTGACCAAAGGACATAGCAGCCTGGTCGCCAAAAGCTGTGATTCCCAAATCCGGGTCCATAACTGGTTTCACGAGTCCACAGGAATTTAGAAACCTGAACCTGTTCAAGGACCATTCTCTACTCCGAGATAATGTCCCTTCTCTTTTTCCGGTATGGACATATCCTTTCCTTCAGGAAACGCCAACCATGTTAGATGGTTTTGCTTCTTTCCTTCCTTCCTTCCTTTCTTGAAAATGGATACATTTAACAAGGTCATACACTGGCAACCTTAGAAAGGCCCTTCCCTTTTTAAAACTGGCCTGGAAAATCCCCACCACTGGGGTTCAGATTGCTTTTAGCTCCTTCTTTATTCTCCGCCTGCAGTTCCGGGACCTCTAAGGTTAGTGTCCTTATAAGAAAAGGCACCAGAGGGTCCCTTTCCTCTCTCTCTCCCTCCCTGCTACCTGTCCACATATCCAGGGCACCAGGGAAAGGCCACGAGGGGACATGACGAGAAGGCGGCCATCTGCATGCAGGATGAGAGCATTCACTAGAAACCAAATCGGTCAGAACCCTCATCCTGGGCTTTCCAGCCCACACACTGTGAGAAAATAAGTTTCTGTTGCTTAGGCCACGCGGTCTGTGGTATTTTGTTGTGGCCTTCCGAGCTGACTAATGCTCTTAGGATGGCTTCTCTCCTGTCTAGGTTTCAGTCTCCTCTGCAAAAGTGAGACCGTGACATTCCACAAGGCCAGCATCACTCTAATGCCAAACCAAACAAAGACATCAAAGGAAAAAGAAAACTACAGATCAATATTTCTTATAAATCTGATGCAAAAATCCTCAACAAACCAAATCTAGCCACATAAAAAAAATACACATCATGACCAAGTCGGATTTATCCCAGGAACGCAAGGCTGGTTTAACATCCAAAATCCAATTAAAGTAACATACCATATCAATAGAATAAAGAGCAAAAACCATAGAATTATCTCAACAGACATGGAAAAAGCACCTGACAATATTCAATGCCTCCTCGTGGGGAAAAAAAAAAAAAAACACTCAATAAACTAAGAATGGAAGGGAACTTTCTCAAGCTGACAAGAGTATCTATGAAAAGGCCATAGCTAACAGCATACGTAATACAAAAGGCTGAAAGCGTTCCCCCTAAGATCAAGAACGAGACAGGGATGTGTCCGTTCTAGCTACTTTTATTTAACATTCTGCTAGAGGATCTACCAGGGCAATTAAGCAAGAAAAGTAAATAAAAGCCATCCAAATTAGAAAGGAAGAAGTAGGGGCACCTAGGTGGTTCAGTCAGTTGAGCATCCAACTCTTGATGTCAGCTGTCGTCATGATCTCATGGTTCATAGGTTCAAACCCCAAGGTGGGCTCCAGGCCGAGAGCACAGAGCCTACCTGGGATTCTCTCCCTCCCTCCTCTCTGCCCCTCCCCTATGCTCATGTTCTCTCTCTCTCTTTCTTTCTCTTAAAATAAATAAACTTTTAAAAAACAGAAAGGAAGTAAAACTATCTCTATTTGTAGATGACGTGACCTTATAAATAGAAAACTCTAAGAATTCACTAAAAAAGTATTCAAACTAGTGAATTAGGTTAGCAAGGTTGTAAGACAGATCAAGATACAAATATCAGGGTGCCTGTGTGGCTCAGTCAGTTAAGCATCTGACTCTTGATTTCAGTTCAGGTCATGATCTCAGGGTTTGTGGGATCGAGCCCCATGTTGGGCTCTGTGCCAACAGCATGGAGCCTATGTGAGATTCTCTCTATCCTTGTCCATCCCCCACTCACACTCTCTGTCTCTCAAAATAAGTAAACATTAAAAAATATTAAAAATATTTATATACAGGGGCGCCTGGGTGGCTTAGTCGGTTGGGCGTCCGACTTTCGCTTAGGTCATGATCTCGCGGTTTGTGGGTTCGAGCCCCGTGTCGGGCTCTGTGCTGACTGCCAGCTCGGAGCCTGGAGCCTGTTTCCAATTCTGTGTCTCCCTCTCTCTCTGATCCTCCCCTGCTCACGCTGCCTCTCTCTCTCTCCTAGAAATAAATAAAAATATTTAAAAAAAAAATTTATATACAAATATCAACTGTACTTCTATATAGTAACAATGAACAAACTAAAAATGAAATTGAGAAATCAGTTCTATCTATGATAGAACAAAAGCAGTCAACTCCTTATGAATGAACTTAACATAAGAAGTGTAAAACTTACAATCTGGAAACTATAACATGTCATGTAAAAAAGTAAAGAAGACCTAAGTAAATGGAAAGACATCTCATGTTCATGAAGCAAAAGAAGTATTGTTAAGATGGCAATACTTCCCAAAGTCACCTACATGTTCAATGCAATCCCTATCAAAATCGCAGCTGTAATCCTAAAATTCACACGAAATGCAAAGGACCAAGAATAGGTCCTTAGCCAAAAAAATAATAATAATCTGAAGAAGAAATTCATAGTTGGAGAACTCATTTCCTAATTTCAAAATCCGCTACAGTATTATAGTAATTAAGACAGGGGAGCGCGGGCACAGAATAGACAAATGGATCAATGGAGAAGGATTGAAAGTTCAGAAATAAGCCCCCACAATTCCAGTCAATGGATTTCTTGAGGGGCGTCACAGCAATTCAGTGGGGAAAGGATTGTCTTTTCAACACATGTACCAGGACAACTGGATTATCTACATGCAAGAGAATGAAACTGGATCCCTATCTCATGCCATATATAAAAATTAACTCAAGATGGACCAAAGGCCAAATGTAAGAGTTAAACTATACAACTCTTAGAAGAAACTATTTGCCTCTTAGAGGTAAATCCTCATGACCTCCAATTAGGCATGACACCAAAGCACACAGCAACAACAAAAGAACAGATTAAGTCAAAATGTAAAATTTCTATGCATCAACGGACACCATCCAGAAAGTGAAGACAGCCTAAAGAATTTCAATCCCAGTCACTGGAGAAAAATTCTGCAAATCATTTGTCTGATAAGAGATTTGTATCTGAAATAAATAAAGACCTCCTGTGACTCAACAATAAAGACAAAAAAATGTTTAAATGGGCAAAGGATCTGAAGAGACAGTTCTCTAAGACAGACAAGTGGGGGCGCTTGGGTGGCTCAGTCAGTTAAGCATCTGACTTTGATCTCACAGCTCGTGAGTGTGAGCCCCCGATCAACACTCTGCTGTCAGTGCGGAGCCTGCTTCAGATCCTCTGGCCCCCTCTCTCTCTGCCCCTCCCCTGCTTAACTCTTTGTCTCTCTCTCAAAAATAAACATTAAAAATTCTTTTTAAAAAAGGAAGCTAGACAAATGGCCAATAAGTTCATGAAAAGATGCTCAACATTATTAGTCAAAAGGTAATGCAAATCAAAACCATGATGAAATATCACTTCACACCAGCAGGAAGGCTACAAATGAAAACGATAATCACCACTGTTAGCAAGATGTGGAGAAACCAAAACTTTCACGCGTGCTGCGAGGAGGAACGTAAAATGGTGCAGCCACTATGGAAAGTGGCATCTCCTCAAAACCTTAAACGGAGAATCAGCACATGACCCAGCAGGTCTACTCCCAGGTGCACTGCATGTTCACACAAAACCTTGTATATGAACGTCTGAGCAGCATTCTCTTCCTAATAGCCAAAAAGTGGAAACAGCCTGAACGTCTGTCATCTGAAGAACGATGAACAAAGGGTGAGGTAGCCACATGATAGAGTATTAGTCCTAAAAAGGAACGAAGTAGTGGCCCAAGCTACAACACGGACCTGAAAGCACCGTGCTCAGTGACGGAAGCCAGTCACAATGGAATACATATTGTATGATTCCTTTTTATGAAATGTCCAGAATAGGCAAATCCACAGAGCCAGAAAGTAGATTCATGGTTGCCTAGGGCTGAGGGGGGTCAGGGGGTGGGGGTGGGGTGCTGGGGTATGAAGTTTCTTTTTAGCGTAATCAAAATGTCCTAAATCTGGCTGTGGTGAGAGCGACACAGCTCTGTGAACGTCCTAAAAACCATCGAATTGCACACTTTAAATAACTGGAGTGTATGGTATGTGACTTATTGCTCAGTAAAGTTTTTTTTTAAAAGAGGCAAGAGGGTGAGACACTATTGCAGCAGATCCCCCTCCCAGCATGCCCCTCCACCCCACCAGGAGGATCAGCATCATCTAAGAGTTGGCCAGACATCCAGACCTATGGAATAGGCAACTCAGCACAAAAGCTCAGCAGCATGCATTTTTCCAGGTGATCCTGAAACTCACTGAAGTTGGGGACTTCTGCCTAGACTATGTGGTTCTCAACCTTGACTCTGCATTGCAATCATCTAGGGAACTTAAAAAAAAAGACCCACTCCCTGACCCCCCAAGCAGTCGTACTAAATCAGACTCACTAGGCAGAGAACTCGGGCATGGGCAAGGTTTAAAGCTCCCAGGTGAAACTATGTGCAGCCAGGGTGAAAAAGACTAGGTTAGAGAGTAAAGACCTTCTGCTTGTTCTTCATCCTCTTTGAGTGTGGCCCAGGCCCAGCTCACTAAGGCCACCTGGTGGTCATACTAGGGAACGACTCTATATCTTGCTTCTGCTTCCCATCCACCCCTTCCCACTACTACCCCCGCCACCAGGAAGCCCTGGATGGGGTTCAGGGATCCCCATCCTCCCACAGCTGAGGTCAGCAGCATCCTGGCCCTTGGAATGGGGGTGGGTGAGCCTGGTTACCAAAAGGTAATGCCAAGTCACATGACTGGGCCAGGAGGGCTGTATATGACAGAGCCCTCCAAACAACTAAGTGAAAGGCACATTTTTTTTCTAAATAGGCTAAAATCCTGCATTTTTCATAAAATTTGTACTTTTATGGAAATATTTTATTTTTTGAGAGAGATAGAGAGTGCATACACATGCACACACATAGGAAGGGCAAGAGAGGAAGGAGACAGAGAGAGAGAGAGAGAGAGAATCCTTAAGCAGCCTCCATGCCCAGCATCACATGCTCACGACTGTGAGATCATGACCTGAGCTGAAATAAAAAGTTGGACGCTTAACCGACTAAGCCACCCAGGCACCCCAATCTTTTAACTTTTTAAAAAATTTTTTAACGTTTATTCATTTTTGAGACAGAGAGAGAAAAAACATGAGCAAGGGAGGGTCAGAGAGAGAGAGGGAGACACAGAATCCGGAGCAGGCTCCAGGCTCCGAGCTGTCAGCACAGAGCCCGACATGGGGTTTGAACCCACGAACTGCAAGATCATGACCTGAGCCGAAGTCAGACACTCAACCACCTGAGCTACCCAGGCGCCCTTTTAACTGAGCAGGTCACAATTTTTAACTGAGCAGGTCAATCTGGGCCCAGCCCTGGGCAGCACAGACATACACAGGTCCTGAGTGGGCAGTCATGGCATCAGGTGCTAAAACGCTGAGTGGCTTCCCTGCCGGTGGTTACATGCCCACCTGCCAAGACCTTGGAGTGGCCCCATCTACCAACCTGACTCCTGCCCGAGACCCTCGGAACCCCTCATGACCCAGAAACTGAAGGGTTAACACCCAGTACCACAGAGGTCTAGAAGAGGGTGTTCGCTCTGACCGGCCACACCCCTGACTGGTCCCAAGGCGCATATCGCCGGTGCTGGGCACCAAGCACTCCAGAAGCAAGCCAGGATGAGTGGAGGCTGGGCGTGTGTCCATGTCACAGATCACTTCCGGAAGGTGAAGAAGTAACTAAGAACTGAGGAGGGTCCCCCAGGATCCCTAGCCACCTCATACCCAGCCAAGCACAACCCGGGCTGTGCACATGGGGAAGGACAGCTGGGTCGGGGCGAGGCTCACCTGGCGGTAGGTGCAGATGATGATTTCCCGCAGGTGGTAGTGCATGGGCGTCATGGTCTCACTGACTGTGTCCAGGGCCGCATCCACCTCCTTCTTCACGTGGTGCCCAGCAGGCAGCAGCTGCACCACCTTCATCACCACCTGGGACCAGAGGAGCACTGAGAAAACCAAGGGGAGGAGGTGGGGCCCCCAGCCCCAGGCTCACCCCACAGGAAGGGCCACCTCAAGGCCCATTTCCAAAAAAAAAAAAAAAGCAATGCTGGATATCGTTTGACCGGATATCCAGCATCTGGATATTTGCATGGATGTTCACATGCAAATTTAACTCAAACTGGATCAAAGACCTAAGCAAAGAGCTAAAACCATGAGACTCTCAGAAGAAAATACAGAGGAAAGCTTCATGAGGTTGCATTTGGCAACGACTTGTTAGATATGACATCAGAAGCAAAGGCAACAAAAGAAGACACTATCAACAGTGTAAAAGCGCAAGCAACAGAAGGAAAGGAAATATTTACAAATCACGTATCTGGTAAGGGATTGATATCCAGGATATATTTAAAAATTCCCGTAACGCAATAACAAAACAAGCCAAATCAAAAATGGGCAAAGAACTTGAACAGACACTTCTCCATAAAAGACATGCAGGCAGCCAACAAGCACATAGAAGGATGCTCAGCATCCTTCATCATTAAGCAAACACAACTCAAAACTACAGTGAGGTGCCACCTCACACCCACTAGGGTGGCTGCTATCAGAACAGAAAACAAGTGTGGAGAAATGACAACTCTCATGCTTTGCTGGTGGAAATGTAAAATGGTGCCACTGCTATGGAAAACAGTGTGGCAGTTGTTCAAAAATTACACAGATTGCCACAGGATCCAGCAATTCTCCTTTGCAAAGTGCAAGCAGATATTTGAACAGACAGTTGTACTCCCCTATTTACAGCAACATCATTCACAATAGCCAGAAGGTGAAAACAACCTGTGTCCACCAACAGATGAACTGAGAAACAAAATGGCGTCTGTTTAAACAATGAAATGCTACCCAGCCTGGAACAGGAGTGAAGTTCTAATCGACACTCAACACGGATGAACCTCGAGGACACCATGCTGTGCCACATGAAATAAACCAGATGCAAGAGGACAAATTCTATACGATTCTACGTATACGAGGTATGTAGAGCAGTGAAATCCATAGAGACAGAATGTAGGACAGTGGTCCCCAGGGGTTGGGGGGAGGGAGGAACGGGGAGCTACTGTTTTATGGGTATGGTCAGGTTGCAATGAAGAAAATGTTCTGGAGGTGGGTGATGGTAATGGTTACTTGACAACGTGAAGGTACTCGATGCCACAGAGCTGTACGCTTAAGGATGGTTAAAACGGTACATAAGGTAGTACGTATATTCTACCACAATTAAAAAAAACCAAAAATCTAAGAATCAACAAACTAGCGAGGGGAAAGAAAAGAAGAGTTTCAGGAGAGGGAACAGCATATGCAAAGGCCCAGAAGCTGAGCGAGCTTGGCAAGTGTGAGGGAGTGCGTGGAGGCCAGGGTGACAGGGGAGCGGGAACGGCAAGGCACAAGAGCGTTGTGACGAGGCCAGCCGGCTAGGCAGGAGCACCGGCCACAGCAGCAATGGCACAGAGCCACGTGCCAGCTCTGAGCTCCACATCCCCACCTGTAAGACAGGCACATGGCTGCCTACTTGCGGGGTGTCTGGGATGATGACATGTGGCAGGCACACAATAGGGGGGGGTGACTAAATTGGAAATGTTAGTGGCTGTCCCTTCAGTGCCCTGGACTGAAACGGGGGTGGGGCAGGACAGGCCCTGGCCCGGCATTGAGGTCACCAGCCACGGCTGGGTCCCGGGTACCTGTGGGGCAGTCATCAGTGTCACCCAGACAAGGTGGTGGTGGCCAGAGGCCTCCCCAGGGCAGAGCAGCCAGCGGCAGGGCCAGGCTAGAGCGACCACCCTCTTCTCCAGTGGCCGCTGGCCAGGGCCCGGAGCCGAGCAGACCTGTGCTTTGGTTTGCACACTGCGAAATGGGACAGGGGAGCACGGAGACGACGAGGTGGAAGAAGGTGACATATTAGGAGGAGCTCTGAAGATCCCCAAGCCTGCCAGCGACATGCGCCCTCTCCCCTCGCCCAGGCATCCCCCAGGGACCCCTTAGGGCATGCTTACCTCAAATTCACCCTTGGTGAACTTGGCATCAGGCACACTCACCAGCTCCTCCTCGCCCACCTCGGGGAAGCCCTGAGAGAGGACAGCTGCTAGGAGAGGGAGCACCTGTGTCCAGTCCACGCCCTCCCCCTGTGAGGAGCCCCCACATGCCCCCTGTCCAAGAGGAGAGGCTCTGGCCCCACAAACCCTCTGCCCAAGACTGACGGGAGAGGTCCCAGGACCATGCCACGCGCTGTCTCTGCCCCCCACTCCTCCTGGTGAGCACCACCCTGCCCCATCTACACGTGACAGGCCACACATACTTGGATGTGCCAGAAGGCGAGCACAGCCACCACCATGGCGGTCGTGGTCCGGCCCTGGCCACTGAGGCAGCTGAACACGAAGCCGGTGCCTGCATCCTTGGCGAGGGCAGCCCGCAGGGCCTCGAACAGTCGGTCAAAATCCTGGGTGGGGAGACCAGGGGCTACGTCGGCAGGTGCTCCTGGCTGCAGACTCCCTACATGGCCCGCCCCCTCCAAACAGCAACCCCAGCAGCTGTCCCGGGTTCTGACACCCAGCTGCCAGGTTCTAGGTCAGGCTCACAGCCTGGGCACTCACAACTCAACTCACCACATGCATGCAAACAGCCACAGCCCTGTGTACTGTCACCCCTACCCCAGGCGCCAGGACCAGACATGTGAGCTCTCTCTCTCTCTCTCTCTCACACACACACACACACACACACACACACCTTGGGCTCATGGTGCCCACCCTCCACCAGGCAGGACACGAAACATGTGAATGCTGCCCCCACGTGCTGTGCTCCCCAGGGCTGCATAGGGACCCCTCCCCGGCCCTGCTGCCTGTATGGGAAGGACCCAACCCACGACCCAGCCGATCACTGCAGCACGTGTCCACCAGGGGGAGACACACCACAGAGGCAAGGCAACAGAGCCCCACTCAGGACCTATCACAAGGTGCACCTCAGAAGTCCCCACACACGCCCTGCACAGAGCCACACCCTACACACACATGTCACCCAAACAGCCAACATATCGCACAGGCACCCAGCGACCCACAGGGAGCAAGTGGAGGGCACACACAGCACAGACCCTAGAGGCACACAAACTACACAGACGCCTGCAAAGACACAACCCTGCAGAGACCACACACACACACTCACACACGTGCGCGCGCGCGCACACACACACACACACCTGGTCACCCACCAGCACCCCATAGCTCCCTCTTCCACAAACCCCGTTCACATGCCCCGACACACAGTTCCCCAAAGACCTGCTCGCCACATACCCCCTGGAAAAGCCGGGTCCCACACAAACATAGACACACACACATATGCATACCTACTCCAAACACATTTCCCCGACAGACGCACATTCACCACTAACACCGTGACTATGCTTTCCCCCCACGGCCGAGGCCCAGGCCAGAGGGGAGGCGGGAGAGGGCCTCCCCTCCCCGCACAGAGGCCCGGCCTGTGCACCCCCCTCACCTCCTCACAGGGGGCGCAAAAGTCCGGCACGGGGATGCGGCGGTAAGTAAGGCCGGGGTGGGCCCCGCGGTGCCGGGCGAAGACCTCCTGCGTGGTGAGGCACGTCTGGAAGCTGTGGGCCGGTGGGCCCCCCGTGCCTGGGAGAGGCGCACTCAGGTGGGCCTTCAGCTGGATCTCCAGGTGCTGGCGGAGGGTGGGATGGAGGGCTCAGGCCACCGAGGCCACCTCCAGGCCGGCCTGGAAGGCCAAAGCCTGCCATGGCCAGGACCGACCGGTTCCGGCTGCTGCGAGCAGCCCTGCCCCTTCCTGAGCCTCCAGGGGGCAGAGCCAGACCCAGAGCCAGGGACACAGCCGAAAAGGGAGTCCTAAATCAGTCCCTCCCTGAGTCTGCTCTCCCTGCGGGCCTCAGTTTCTCCATCTTACAGGAGGAGCATAGAACCTTCTGGAGATCCTCCCAGGCGAGGGTCCAAGGTAGGGGCATGCAGAAGGCAGGAGAGCCTCACCTCAAGCTGGTCAGGGGCCATGGGGGGCCCAGGCCACCGCAGGCTGTGAGTGTTCCCGTCACACTCCAACACAGCCTCCTCCCTCAGGTTGACCCACACGACATGCCGCAGCTTCCTCTTGGCATCGGTCAGGTAGGCCAGGATGCTCCCCAGGGCCTGGGGGGACAGGAGGGCCATCAGCAGGAAGGCTCCAACCTCTCCCCCGAGCCCACCAGGGCCCCTGGGGTGGTCACCTTGGCACTGGGCTGGGCCGTGCCATAGATAGGCATGCGGGGCACCCGCCGGAAGTTGGCCACGTCCATCTCTCTGACGGTGCTGAGTGCGTCTGGGGAGATGAGGTCGTCCGCCCGCTGTGGGGAAAGCAGCAAACCCGTGACCACAGCGGCCGACTGGGATTCGAGGCCTGGCCCGAGGTGGGCCAAGGAGGGCTGGGAGCAGTGCTGTACAGTTTACAAAGCACTTCTGCACACTTGGAATGTCATCCCCACCCGGGCAAGGAGAAGAGCAATAGTGCCCACTCTCCAGGTGAGGAGGTGAGGCTCAAACACAAGAGGCCGATGGGGCAGACATCCAATCCGGGCTCCCTGACCGCCTGTCCAGGGCACCAGGGTCTGAGAAGGAGAAGAGGGGACTACAGCAGTGGCCAAAGCTGCAAATGCTTCTTGGGCCCTGAGATCAAGTGCAGGGAGAGCCACTCTTGGCATGGGCAGGGAGAGCTGGGTCCCCAAAACAAATGTCCTAAGTCACTCACAGGAGGATTCTGCCACCCCAAAGGTCATCACCCCTTGGCCTCCTGTGAAAGGGAGCAATGTTTAACCCACCCCGTCAGGAATCAAGGACACACCTGTCCCGCGGCCAGCCCACACCCATTCCCACCTCCCCGGACAGCCAGCCGGCCACACTCACCAGAGAGCCCTTAGTGAGGAGGTCCTCAGGGGCGACAGGCCCCGCTGAGCTCAGTGTCACGGGCAGGCGGTACAGCTCAGGATGGGCACAGAGCCAGCGGCTGAAACTGAGGGCAAAGGCCAGCGGGTACTACAGCCCGAGGCGGAGAGAGATGGGAGTTCAGGGGCATGAGGCCACCTCAAACTCTCCCAGCCTGCCCTGTGGTGGGGAAGCCCCAAGGGATATCCATCATGGTCCAGGGCGGGGGAGGGCGGGGGGTGGAGAGGACGAGGAAGTCCAAAGCGAGCTTCTTCCAGGCCCTGAGACCCTGGCTAAGGGTACAGAGATGAACCCAGGGGAGAGAGAGGCGGCCCTCCCTTTGCCTGACCTCCTCTATGTGGGTCCCTCCTTGCCTGCCCACACCCACCTTTCTCTGTAACCACCACACATGCCCCCACACTCCTCCCCAGCTCCAGCGGGGTCCTTGGTGACCCCATGCCAGTCGTCATGCTGGAGAGGCCTGGAGGGACTCCAGGAGAAGGGGTTGTGGGCCCACTCATCCCCCGGCCCCACCTGCTCATGCAGATAGTAGTTAAACAGGATCAGGTAGAAGTACCGCTCCAGGCTCTGCAGCGCCCTCTGCCGGACACCGTGCTGGCTGCTGCTTCCCTGGGAGGAGGAGAAGAAAGGCTGGGCGGTAAAGATGGGGCTCCTGTGGCCACCCCGTTCCCATCCCCAGAAAGGCAGGAGTTAAGCCTCAGAAATCCCCAGGACACAATCTCCCCTCCCTTTATAACACAGTCCTGCCAGGCTGGAAATTCTTCCAAGCATCTAACCCTATCCCATTTGCTGGGATTAATCTGTGGCACCGGGAAGTGACCCCACCAGCACCACCACTATCGGAGGAGGGGGCTTCCCCAACAGGTTCCGGGCCAAGAAATAGGCTGGGACCCACTCCCCTTTGCGCCAAGACCACCCCCCACGCAGGGCCGTGCACAATCGTGTTGAAGAAACACTTTCTGTAAGCCAGAGGCTTAAGGACTGTGACCCTCCCCGCAAGAAAACAGAAAGACCCTCATAACGGTGCTCCAAGGGGGGCATTATCACTATCCTCACTTTACAGAGGTTCTGAGAAATGACGTGACTTGCTCAGTCACGCAGCTGATGGCAGGGAGAGCTGGGTCCCCAAACAAGTGTCCTAAGCCCAGCCCAGCGTGCTCCGGGTAGGGAGCTGTCAGAGAGAATCGCAGAGTCCCTCTCTCCGCCCTCGGATCTCAGGGTTCTCCTGCTGGGTCAGCAGTGCCACCTCCTGGAGGGTAAGCCCCACAAGAAAGGGCGTGCCCTTGGATCCCATTTAATCCCATCGTTGGAAATCTAGGCCAGAGGCCGGCAAACTTCTATTTCTATAAAAGGCCAGGCAGTAAACATTCTAGGGTCTCTCTTCCAGCTGTGCCACAGACGGTCCTGAAGTGAACGGGCAAGATCGTGTTCCAGTAAAACGTATTTACAGGGGCGCCTGGCTGGCTCAGTCGGTTAAGCAGCCGACTTCGGCTCAGGTCATGATCTCACGGTTCATGGGTTCGAGTCCCGCATCGGGCTCCGTGCTGACAGCTAGCTCAGAGCCTGGAGCCTGTTTCAGATTCTGTTTCTCCCTCTCTCTCTGACCCTCCCCTGCTCACGATGTCTCTCTCCCTCTCTCAGAAATAAATAAAACACATAAAAATTTTTTTAAAAAATACAAAGCTAAATAAAACTTAGCTACAAAAACAAGGTGGCAGGTCGGATTTGGCCTACGGGTCATCATTTGCCAACCTCCGATCTAGGCGAAGGGAGAAAACCCTAAGTGCACAACAGCTTCATATTCATGAAGGTATCTTGATGCAAAAGAATTCGCACTGATGAGCAACTCCAGTGTCTCACAAGTGAACCACGGCAGATGACATCCAGGGACATTTGGGCCAGGCTTCCTGCTAAGCGCTCTGTGGCCGTCACTCAGCCGATCCTCCCAACAACCGTATGGGGTGGCTGTTACTGGTGGTCTCATTTTACAGGAGGGGAAACTGAGGCACAGGGCAGTTAAGCAGGTTGCCCATGTCCACACACCTGGACGTGGCCCAGCCAGGACCGGAACCCAGGCGCTCAGGCCACACACAGCCTGGCCACACCCCACCAGGCCAACAATGGCTGAGCCAAGCAATGGGCTTAAGTGACACAGCCAGCAAAGACCTCGATGGCAACGAGCAGGGACGCATGGGAGAGCAAAGCAAAAGGCAATACGCATGGGGCGCCTGGGTGGCTTAGTCGGTTAAGCGTCCGACTTTCGCTTAGGTCATGATCTCGCGGTTTGTGGGTTCAAGCCCCGTGTCGGGCTCTGTGCTGACTGCCAGCTCAGAGCCTGGAACCTGTTTCAGTCTGTGACTCCCTCTCTCTCTGACCCTCCCCTGCTCATGCTGTCTCTCTCTCTCTCTCCTAGAAATAAATAAAAAAACAAAACAAAACAAAACAAAAAAAAAAAAGGCAATACGCAGGACACAAAGCGTCCCCCGGGGCGCCCCGCACGAGACGTCACAAACAGACCCCACTGAAGGAAGCTGGCCCCAGACTCGCACGGGGATAACGGGTGACCCTTTTCCTTCTCTAATTTCTCAACTTTCTGTACGATACTGTTGCTTTTAAGAGATATTTTTTGTAAGTGTGAAGAAAAAGTCTCCGCCGGCCTTAGATTCCTTCCATGCGCTGTGTGCAAACACTGTCAAGAGAACCCCCTCACCCCAGAGCGTAGGGACGGGGCCGCTGAGACAGCCCAGAGCCCATCGCTCTTCCAGAAGCAGCGTGCTGGACCAAACCCCGGCCTCCCCAAGGACACAGCGAGGGACCGACTCGCAGGGGGGAGCCGTGAGCAGTCTGGGAAGTCTCCGGGCCTCAGGCAGCCCCGCCAGCGGCCCCCTTCCTCCGTCCTGTTTATTCTGCAGCGAGGAGACCTGGCCAGGGAAAGTAAACTTCCACACTTCCTTGTCCGTCCTTCCTGCAGGCCCAGCGCCTCTATCTGCCCGACCCCTGCACACCTCTCTTCTTCCCGAGAAGCAGCAAGCAGGAAAAGTCAGTCGGAAAGAAACCTGTCAACAGGCCTACCGACGTGAGGTTGCGGGACCCAGGCGAAAGCGGACCCTCTCTGTGCCTCACCTGGGCTGGGCTGTCCGGCCGGACGCCTTCCAGCTCCCTCTGGCTTTCCAAGACGACCTCCTTCAGGTCCTGCATCTCCGCACAGGCCGTGATGGCTCTGTCCACCTGGTGCCCCGACCAGGGCAGAGAAGAGGGGCGGGCGGCAGGGAGGGCACGGGGCCGGGGGGGGAGGGCAGAGACGGACGAGGGGGGAAAAGGGAAAAGAACGGTTTGCCTAGAAGGGGGCAGTGTCGGGGAGGAAGAGACCCCAGCGGGGGAGGAGTGACCGCCCCTCCGCCGGCCGCCCCCGCCGCCAGCCCCCCTCACTCACCTCGTCCACCATCTTCCTCCCCTGAGGCACCATGTGGAGAAAGCTCTGGATCACCCGGAGCTGCTCCATGGGCAGTGGCCTGGTCTGCAGGGGGACAGCCCTGACAAGGAAGGGGCCGGTGGCACGGTCAGTGCTCCCACAGGCCTCTACGACTGTCCTCCGGACCCTGGTCCGTTCACGTGGCCGCTGAGGGGCACCGGACCACCGGCTCCAAGTCTTCCCTCCCGTTCAGGTGGGAGGAAACAAGGGGCCTTTTCCCTCCTGGGGAAACTGAAGCCCAGGAAGGTCAAGCGACTCTTGTCACGTCACTCAGCAAGTCTGTGGCAACCCAGGGAATGGAATGAACCCCACCCGTCCCATCTCCAGCTCTGGCCCTGGGCCCCGGACCCGTCCCCAGCATTCTGGCAGCCCCGCACCCTCTTCTACTCATCCCTGCAGCATCCTGGGACACTCACTCCGGCCTCGAGGCAGCCCGGCTGTGGTGAAACAGGATGAGGGTACCCAGGGTCATTCCCAGGTTGGCCCTGCCCACGCCCGTCTGGCAGCTGAAGAGGAGAGCAGGGGGAGGCCCGTGGGCATCTCGGAGCAGCAGCAGGCTGGGGGTCTCCTGGGAGAAACCGCAACCGTCAGCAACAGTGTGACCCCGAAACCCCTTCCGCCGGGGCCCAAGACAGGGGAGGGTGTCACGACACCAGCCCACCCCTGCCCCACAGTCTTGGGCAAGGGAGACCCGGACAGGTGGCTCAGCCTCTTTTACTAAACTTCAAAGCCCACCTGCCCCACCTGCCCCTCTCCCCCACCCCCACACCCCCACCCCTACCCCCCCACACACACACCCCCGAGCGTGGCCCTGCCCCCTTCCCAGGCCCCGGGGAGCTCCGCGAGCTAGTCCTCAGTCCTGGAAGTGAGACTGCTCAGAGGGGCCAGACCTGGACTGAACAACCCCCGACCCCAGGAGATGCACATTAAATAAGGTGGCCTCCCACAGGGGCTGGGGACCAAATGCCACCAGTACTCAGGAAACACCTGCTCAGGAGCCTGCGCTTAAGAATTGTTTAGCTCTAGAGAGGTCATGTGACGTGTCCAAGGTCACACAGCAAGTCAGCAGCTGGGCCTGCCCAGAGTCCAGTCCCTCAGACCGTCCATGCCGGGGCTGTCCTTAGAGAATATACAGGTACACTCCCCCCCACACCCCCCCCACACCCCACACACCCCCAACCTCCTACACACACACACACACCCTCCTACACACACACACCCCCACACACAGCCTCCTACACATACCCCCCACACAACACACACAACCTNACACACACACCCTCCTACACACACACACCCCCACACACAGCCTCCTACACATACCCCCCACACAACACACACAACCTCCTACACACACACACACAACCTCCTACACAGACATACACATACACACAACCTTCTATACACACACACAACCTCCTACACACCCCACACCCCCACAACCTCCTACACACATACACAACCCATACACAACTTCCTACACACCCCACACCCCCCCACACACACACAACCTCCTACATACACCCCCACTCACACACACAACCTCCTACACAACTCAGAAGGCAGCCTTCCTCTGAGGAAAGCCAGAGGCCACACTCGCCCTGAGCACCTGCACGGAGACCAGGCCTAGACGCGGGCCTGCTCCCCAGGGACCCATCCCTACTCCGTGCTCCCACCACCCCCTCCTGCCCCGACTTACCCGGAGGACACTCACAAAGGCATCAAACTGGGCTTCCAGGGGGGCCCCTTGCTCTGGCAGGGGCAGGCGGTGGTACCTGCCAGGCGAGGGGAGAGACCCATCAGGCGGCCTACCCACCCCGGGGCACCCCCCCGCCCCCACAATCCCATGGGAGAGGTAGGTGTGGGGAACTCGGCCCAACCTGCAGACGGTGAACCTGAGGCCAACGGCTGGAGAGCGAGGCCAGAGACCCCCCATGCCCCGCACACCGGCCGCTCATGCGGCGGCCCAGGCGGGTCCGCCCCCAGCACCTGTAGGAGGGCTGCAGGAAGAGAGGCCGCTTGAACACCTCCTCGGCCACGTGCACATCGTCCTCGCCCCGGATGGCCACGGCGTGGGGCTCCCCCAGCAGGTCCTCAGTGTCGTGGTACACGTGGTACGTGTTCTCACTCAGCTGGGCAAAGTCATGGATCTGGATGGAGGAGTGGGGGCCAGAGGGGGCCATGACTGACCTCGAGGCCCTGCCTGGCCATCCAGGCTGAGCTGTAGAGCGAGGAGGCCACACAGAAGCCACAGACGGGCGGCTCCCCTACCAGGGGGAACTTCCCGGCCACAATGCTCTGGGCTCTGGGAGTCCTGATGGGACAGGGGCGGCCAGTGGCCTGAGGACAGCCACTGTGCCCAAGGTGACATGGCCCGTACCGGGACCAGGGAGGAAGTACCCTTCCCGGGGGAGGGGGCAGGGGAGGGAGGGACGCAGGAATTAGTGAAGCCATCACACTGAAGGACAGGGAAGGCTCAGGTGCTAGAGGAGACAAGGCCTCACAGGGAGCTGGGCAACAACCAGGTGCCTGCCTGTGATGGTCTCCGGGGGCACCATGACCGCACACTCATTTACACACCTCTGCGGTGGCTGTGTCAACAGCCTCAGACACCTTGACGGGCCTCCGTGTTGTGAAGGAGGAGAACGAACAGAGGCACCCCAGAAGCAGACAGAGAGAGGCCCATGGAGAGAAGTCTCACCCGGGCCTCACAGCTCACAGAGGGCCGAACGTCAGTGTCGGGGCGCCTCGTCTAAGTAAGGGTGCCGAGCGTGGAGGAGGTGTGCAGGGTGAGAAAGGGGCAGAGGCAAGCAGAGCCAGGAGTGGCAAGTCCCTCCTCTGGCTTCCCGGGAGCTGGCCCTGCAGACAGCTACTCGCCCAAGCGAGGCACAAACGTGGCTGAGTGTGGGCCAGTGAGAGCTAAGCTGGGCTGGGGGCCAGGGTCCCAAGTCGGCCGCCCGCAGCCTACCAGGGAAGAGGGCCTCCACCGCGCCACTGACCCTCACCTCCTTCCGGATGGCCAGCTCCAGGCTCTCTGCCCGGATGCCAGGCCCCAGGCCCTGCAGGTTCTCACGAAGGTTCTGCTTCTCTCGGGGCGTGTAGGGCACGAAGTCTTCACTGGCACGCAGGAACAGCACGGGCTCCTCCCGCACGCAGAAGATGAGGCACTCCTGCCAGGGCCGGAGGGGGAAGGAAGCCATCACCGCTACCCGGCACGGACCCCCAGCCCACGCCTCCTTGTGGGACTTGCCGTCAGGCTGGGAAGATGGGATCTGCACAGGGCTCGCACCCCACCCCACTCTGGCTCACTCAAGGACTCTCCAGCTACATCCCAGGTCAAATGAGACCCGGGCTGTCCACGCTGAGCGTGTGGTCACAGTGGACCCTCAGCCTCTGCCCTGCAGACACTCAAAACCCCGCCACGGCCTCAGGCAGGACAGAGGAGTCACCAAAAGCTGGCATTTCAAGTCCAGATGTCTGGTTTGGGTCTTGGGAACACCACTCATAAGCTATGCCATTTATCCTCTCTGGGCCTCGGTTTTCTCAGTGAAATGGGAGTAACTGCCCCACCTTCATAGAGTTGACATGAGGATAGAAGTGTCAACTGTGATGATCAAGCTGCGATTCTCTTGTTATGACCTGGACCCTAGTGTCACCGTCACTTCTCCAAGGTTCTCAAAGTGGGGCGTATAAGGGGCTTCTGACCTCAGCACTCCCATGACCACACATAACAGAACAATTAATATTCACCCAGAACTTCCCAACCATGCCCGACCACGATGATCATCATGGCACTCGAGGCCTGGCAGAGCCAGCTCTGGGTCACCAGCCACCCTTCCCGTCACGTGGCCAGGCCACTCCAGAAGTCCCTCCCCCAGACCTGGGGGGCTACCCCCTGCCTGGGAAGCAGTCACGCTCACCCTGTGTCCATCCTTCTGGAGTTTCTGGAGGACCCGCCTGAATCCGGAGAGGGTGGGCTGCCCCATGCCGAACACAGAAAGCCCACCCCGCACCTGCCGGAAGTTGGGGGCCCCACAGCTCTGCACGGTGCCCAGCACATCCATCTTCTCAGTAACATCTCGCACCAGGAAGTAGCGTCCCTGGCAGGGGGAGAGACACGGGATGGGGGGTCACTCAAGATGGCTCAGGGACATCTTCTACAGCCCTGTCCCAGGCCCCAGAGGATAAGGAACAGAGAGACGGGGCAGGGGACATGGTCTTCAAGTTGTCTGCAGACTTTTGGAAAAGACAAACAAAATACATGACCATCTGTGATCCCAGGAAAGGTCTTATTTGGCATGGGAAAGGGAAAGACAACTCCTTCTGATAGACAACCAGAGAAGGCTTCATGTAGGAGGCAGCATCAAAGCCAGGCCTTGAGGAAAGAAAAGCAAGGAGAGGCACACTAGCAGCAGGAAATGGAGTGTGGCTCTAGGGTAGGGCCCGAGGCCCTCCAGGAAGAAGGCCTATGTCTCCCCCAGCCAGAGGAAGGGCATGGAGAAGGGGCCCAAACAGGGAGGCACAGCTAGGGCCCCAGGAATCAGTGACAGGAAAACTGTACCAGCTCCTTCTTAAGGCCCTGAAGTTCTGAGGCTGGCCAGGTCTCTCCCCTCCCCGGCTGGGGTGAATGGATGCAATTACTGCCGAGTAGAAGAGGGAGGGCAAGAGGAGCCCGGAGAGTTCGTTCCTGGGCACAGAGGACCTCTGGCATCCTCTGTCCAGGCCCCTGCCTCCAGTACGACCCACAGGACATTGCCTGACAGATCAGAAATGGATCCAGATCTTCCAAATGCCAGAAAATCCCAGCTACTCTTTCAACAAGTATGGTTTAATCGGCATGACTATTCATTATTTATTGAGCACCTACACTGCTAGAACCAAGCACCCCCATTCTAGGGCTGGGGGCTCAGCAGTAAACCGGAAAAATGAAAGTCATCTGTTCTTGGGGACCTCGTTTTCTAGGGGATATTGGGGGGCAGGGGGAACAGCTAAGAAATAGAAGTTCTGGAGCTTAGAGAACAGGATGGAGATTCCCCAGGCTGGGGGGAGCAGTCTGGGGCCCCATGGCTGTTCTCCCTGCTGCTCCGAGGGAGGGGTGTAGGCAGGCTGGGGCCAGGCGGGGACCTGCCAGAAGAGAAGAGTAGTGGCCCCAGGAAACCAGAGGGTGAGAGGAAGTGGGTGAGGACCCCAGAGGGTGGGGTGGAGATGTGAAGCAGAGAAGGGGCCAGAGGGGAAAGCAGGAGGGAGGGAACCTGTGAGGAAGGAGGACAGGAGGGGGTGGGGAAGGCCGCGGCGGGGAGGGCAGGGCAGGGCTGACCTCACCTGCACCAGGTAGTGCTCAGGGGTGGCGTCTGAGAGCCGGCCCAGCGTGTAATGGGCCTTGAGCAGCTCATCGTGGATCTGGAACTCCTCCCTGCAGTTGTACCTGCCAGGCCAGAATGGAGCCCAAGTCAGGATCCACCCTCACCAGACCCTTCAACAAGGCCACCCCACCCCAGCCCACGCAGCTACAAGGTTGTGGCAGAGTGGCCTGTTTTCCCCAGTACAGAACCCTGGAATTGTGATCGGGCATCCAGCTGAAGACTACATTTCCCAGCATCCTTTGCAGCTAGGATGGTCACGTGGTTAAGTTTTGGCCAATGGGATAAGAGGAGATGCTCTGTGTGCAACTTCTGGGTCACTCCCTTAAAGGGAAGGTGGGTGCCTCTACTTTCTCTCCTCCCTGGCTAGCATCCAGAAGAGATGGGGAGAAGCAGATGCTGATGATGGTGGAGCAACAAGAGAGGAGAAGCCTAGCCGACCACGAAGTGGCCATTCTGGCCTGGAGCACCTTCCTGGACTCCTGTGTAGACAGAAAGGTCTTGCTTAAGGCCTCCGATTCAAGGGTTACTTGGATCCCACGCTGTCTCTAAGCAATCCCACAGCAAACTGAGGTGGCACAGGATGCTGCCTTCGGGGTTTCGTGACCTGGGCATGAACCCAACCCCAGTGCTCGGCAACTCTGTGGCTTTGGAGTTCCTCACTCTCTCTGTGACTCCGTGTCTGGTAATTCTCACTTCCTAGGGCTACTGTGAGAATTCAATGCACTGCCACGTGCAAGTGCTCAGCCGAGGGCTTTGGGCACAGTAAGTGCTTATTAATGTAACAATTCTTTTTTTTTTTTTAATATTTTTATTGATTTCTAGGAGAGAGAGAGAGAGAGAGACAGCGTGAGCAGGGGAGGGTCAGAGAGAGAGGGAGACACAGACTCTGAAACAGGCTCCAGGCTCTGAGCTGGCAGTTAGCACAGAGCCCGACGCGGGGCTCGAACCCACGAACCGTGAGATCATGACCTAAGCGAAAGTCGGACGCTTAACCGACCAAGCCACCCAGGCGCCCTAATGTAACAATTCTTACTAGTAGCAGTGCTGCCTCCACACAGGGTCGTTTCAAACAAAACCCACAGGTATAAAACCAGATATCTGCCGATGCTAAAGCAGGGTGGGTCTGTGCACTCAAGAGACAACAAAGGTTCTGTGCTGATTATGACAGCAATGTGGCCTCCCAGCACTCGGGCCATGGCGTCTGCTCTTTACAAAAGAACTGCATCTAGGAAAGGCAGGGCGGTGGAATGAGCGGGGCAGGGGAGCACTCAGAGAGGAATCAAGAGACTGGAGATCCAGCTCCCAGCTCTGCCTCCATCTCACCACTTGCTGGGCAAATCCCTCGACTCCCAGAAGCTCGGTTTGTGTATTTAAACCCACTCTTCACAACTGATCTAAAACGTAACAGATCAGGAGTCCGCAAACCTTTTATATCAAGAACTGGGTAGTAAATAACATTGGCTTGTGAGCCACACACTTTCTGTCGCACCAACTCAGCTCTGCCACTGAAGTGCTAAGCACCCACAGAGAGTCTATAAATGAATAGGAATGGCAGTGTGCCAATAAAACTTTATTTACAAAAACAGATGCTAGGTGGGATTTGGCCCACAGGATACAGTTTGCCAAGCCCTGTGTTGGATGCTCTCTAAGGTCCCTTGCACCCAAACATGCTATAGCCCACCTGATCTGATACGAAAAATGAGACCCAGAGAGGGAACAGGATTTGCCCAAGGTCACAGAGCAAGGCCCAGGATGTGTGTGGCTCCAATACTACCCCCGAGAGCCAAACCTAGATTTCACCTCTGGAAGAGAGAATACATCATCAGGTCTCTTGTATGTGACATCTCTTCTCGTGCCCTGGCCGTGGGCACAGCAATGGATCCCAACAATGTTCCTGTTGGCCCCAAAGCCAGCAAGGCCAGATTTATCATTCGCACCCCTCGGGTTTCCTCACGCAGGAAGTCCCGCCTGCTGGGTCTCTGCCCAACTTCTGTGTATGGAACACGGTTCCTTCTCAGCTCATCGTGTCCTACTTCCTGCATCCTGGAGGGCCCCAGAGCAGATTCGACGTAACACGAGGCTTCCTGATTCACGAGGAGAGGGCCAATGCCTCTTCCATCCTCCGGGCCTCTGGTTCGCAGCACCCCCTCCTTCAGTGATCCCCACAGGGCAGGCAGGGTTCCAGAGCCCCCTTCCTGACCCTCTTCCTCTGGATGCACGTAGTGTACCCAGGTGTCTCAAAATACGGTGTCAGGGCAAACCCTCGGCCTCTTCCAGGACTGCCCCTGAAGGACCCAATTAAGAGAGTTGGCCAACAGCTCCCAGCCCTTCAACCCACAGCCCTTTAGCCACCTGGTATTAGCCTCAGTTTTGAACCATAATTACTAGCTGTGGAAAAATAAAAATCTAAATTTTATGCATATAAGTATAGAAACTCCCCTTGAAAATGTTCAGCCAAAACTTATTTTCAAAAGGGTGTCCCCTCCTTTAGAAAGGATGTCCCAGCCCACCCCCACAGCCATTCCTCCCTTGCCACGCTTCCAAGCCCTATGACAGGAGAAGTAACACGAGCCAGGAGACACACGACAGAGACCCACTCAGCCACTCGCTGCTGGCCCCAGATCCACTGCTTAACCTCCCTGGGTCTCAGTGTCTTCATGCGTGAGAGCAGCTTGCAGGCTAGGCGCTGCAGGCCACCACCCCTCCTCTCCCCCTGCACTCACGTGATCACGACAGGGGCCACTTTGTTGGGAATGATGGACTTGGCTTTACTGTTGTGCAAGCCTGTGGTCTGGAAGGAGTGGACGCTGGGTGAGTGCTGACCATCCATCGAGCCGCTGCCCTGGAGGCCCTCGAGGCGGGCGCCCGCCGAAACCGTCTGCTGGGCTGTGCTGGCCGTTGTACCCATCGTCTGCTGGCAGCCTCAGGGCCCAACACCTGCAGGATGAGAGGGTGTGCGGTGGACAAAGGGGTGGGAAAACCCACACAGGAGGGGACCCGGCCCACCTCCACTGCGCAGACGCCAAGTCTGAGGCCCAGAGAAGGCCAGCTCACCCTGCAGCTGGAGACAGAGGGCAGGCTTGCCGCCTACCACGTGTTTGCTGTGTGCCTGCGCTGTGCCTGGCCCTTTGCTGCTGCTTTGGGAGGGTTAGGGACATAAGAAAACATAGACACAGCCCCTGACGCCGTACAGTTACACCCCTCTGGCAAAAACATGACTGTCAGGAAGGGGGTAACCCTCCAAACGAGCTCAGCACCAAGGGCTCTAAGTGACTGGGTCAGGACGCATGGAGGACAGGCCATCCAGACACAGAGAAGTGGGAAGCCTGGGGGCGGGGGTGGGGGGGGAGGGGAGGGAGCAGGTCCAGAGGTAAGTCAGGCTTGGATTTGAAGGATTTGGATGGGAACAGGATGCAGAACACTCGAGACACGGGTATCACAAAATGAGGCTGGGGACATCCAGACAACATGAGCTTTCAGCAAATCAAGGGTTTACTGAAAGCACTAGGCCCTTGAACTTGACATCAAGGCCATCAATACCACCATCAGCAGCCAAAGCTTTTAGCCACCCTGCTAGATGCAGTGATTCCCCAGTGCGGCTCCCTCCCAGAGAAATTCTGAAGGTTGTATGCAAAAATCAGGCTTCGAAGCTGTGTTCGCCCCTACAGGTGTTTACAATGGCAAAACCTCCAGAAAAAGCCTCTGGCCAACAGCAGAGGTTTTGTTGAGTGAAGTGCGGGACATGCCTATGTGGAAGGTTACACAGCCATTAAAAGCCGCATAATGGCGGGTTCTGAAAGACATCTAGGAAATGGGGGTGAAAGCAGCGGGCGGCAAGGCAAGAACGGGCGACAATCCCATTTTCATTCACGAACGTGTTTCAGGAGAAAAGTCCGGGGGATGATACATCAAGAGGCTAACAGGATTATCACCGAGTGATGCAATTACAGCTCTGTTTGTGTCCTGCCCCTTTTGCTCTTTCTCCTCTGAACACTGGGTGATAAACCTAAAGCCTATTTAAAAGAAGTAAGAGAATGGCTGGGGAAGCGGCCGGGGACCAGGGAGGGGCTGCTAGGGGCTGTGAGGGGGCCCGCAGGGTGGGAGAGCCAGGCTAGGGGCTGGGAATCCCACACGGCCCGAAGGGAAGGCGTGGGAGGCGGGCTCACAGAGCTCTGAGGGTCGAGCAGCCCTTGGCCTCAGTGGACCTGATCGTCTAGGATCGGGACAGGAGGGCGCAGCCCGCCCTGCCCACTCCCCAGCTCCGTCTGCCCCCCGAGATGTCCGCTCCGCAGAAGCACAGGGACACGACAGAAGCTTGGACACAACAACTCCTTTAGCTGCCCTCGGCCAGGCGTGAGCTGCTCCACGTCCCGGTCAGCAGGGCCGATCAGTTCCGACCATCCACACGCCCCCTGCCGCCCCTCAAAGCCGGCAGCTGCACCTCAGGAAGTGGATGGAGGAGTCAGGGCTCAGCAGGTCGGTCTGGAGGCCGAACTCACTGTGCCTTCTCTCCCCCAGGCCCCTGGGGAGCACTCGGGCCGCCCTCCCCAGAGCCACTGAGACAGAATGACTAGACTCCTCGGCCCCTCCTTGAACCTTCCCTAAGGACCACCTCTCCCTGTCGCGGTTCCCCCCCCCAACCCCGGTCAGGAAGGGGTTCCCTCTCTCCCTCCGGCCCAGCCTTGTCATCCCTGAAACCCGCCCCCCCGCAGCCACGTGACAGCCCTGTCAACACGCACACCTTGTGTTTATCAGACCCCGTCATACGGGGTCCAGTTTTTCCCTCCCTCTCTCCTCTCCTCCCTCCCTCCCTCTCTCCCCCTCTCCCTGTCAAAGATGGAGGGAATGAGCCTCTGTTCCTAAACAGAAACCCAGGATGCTGCTCACAGAGCACGAGCGGGCCCCAGATCCAGAACCTTCTCTCCATCTCACCTGCTGTGGCAGGACCTCTGCACAGTTCAGCCAAGTTCCCCAGACTTGGGCCAAGGAGGCATGGAGAGGAACAGCCTCCTCCGACAGCAGCTGTCCCAGAGGGCATGAGGGGACGGACACGGGAAGGGCCCACAGGAGGCCGCAGCTGACCACGGCTGCCCGGCCACGGCCAGGCCCGGCTCCCTTCCTGCCGGGATGTGGCTGACGCCTCCACCCCTCCGACCCTAGCCACCCTCGCAGCTCCGGCTCCAGCCACCCCGTTTTTCCCAGGCTCCATGGATGCCGCCAGGCCCCAGCTGGGGCCCTAGCAGGCAGTGGGGAGATGATACACATGTGCACAGCTGTAGGCTCGCGGGTGAGGGAAGGACAATATCCTCTGGCAGCTGACCTGCTTCCAGTCTAGAGGAGGGGTGAAGCCCCGGGATCCCCAGGCTTTCTGCTCCTCACTCTCCCCACAGTGGAGCGAGGCTGGCTAGCACAGGGCCTCATCCTGCTGGCCACATGCTGCGGGGCCCCGG
Organism: Hyaena hyaena; assembly: GCF_003009895.1. Lineage (NCBI taxonomy): Eukaryota > Metazoa > Chordata > Mammalia > Carnivora > Hyaenidae > Hyaena > Hyaena hyaena. The sequence goes on from NW_024080705.1 coordinate 411,791, forward strand.
GCAACTTCCCCGCGTCCCCATCTGCAAAATGACAGTGACGGACAGGATAGCCCCAAAGCCTCTCCCAGATTCACACGGATCTGCGGTCGCGGTGGCCCCACCCCTACTGGGTGGTCAACGCAGGGGTGGGTGTGTTGGTGGGGTCCCCGGTGCTCAAGCCCCTGCTTGAGGGGAGAGTGGGGAGGGGTGGGTGGCTGAGGGCAAACGGGAAGAACTGGTCCATGAGCCTGGATGGTTGGCAAGAATCCCTAGTCCAGCACTTCCTTCGATCGCAGGTGAAGGCTGTCCCCGTCAGGCCGCAGAGCCCGGGACACGGGAGCCACCGAGCTCACAGGCAGCTTGCACCACACGGCCGTCCGGAGCCCCCAGGGGCTCACCAGCGGCTTTACCAGCAGGTGAATTCTGAGCGTCCCAGGGTGAAGCCGATCCTCACCCCGAGAGGTGAGCTGCGAAGAGGCAGCTCTACGCCACACACCAAAAGAGCAATCACAACTGCTTGGGTGTCTGTCGCGTGGATACGTGCCCATCAGAGGCACACCCCGGCTCAACATCTCCATCCACGCTTAGGGGCAGCAGCCTTGTCGCTGATGTGTCTTTTCTTAAAGTTAGTTTTTTGAGAGAGAGTGAGAGAGAGAGCAAGCCAGGGAGGGGCAAAGAGAGAGAAACCTCGAGCAGGCTCTGTGCTATCAGCACAGGGTGCAAGCACTCCAGCAGTGGGGGGGGGGGGGGGGGGGGGGGGGGGGGGGGGGAAAGAGAGAATCTTAAGCAGGCTCCATGCTCAGTGCAGAGCCTGAAACGGAGCTCAAACTCACAACCCTGAGATCATGACCTGAGCCAAAATCAAGAGTCAGACATGCAACCAACTGAGCCACCCAGGTGCCCCCAAATTTTCTTTTTAAGACACATCACTAGGGTGCCTGCATGTCTTTTATTTTTTAAAGACATATCGCAGTTTAAGCGTCTGACTCTTAGTTCCAGCTCAGGTCATGATCCCAGGATGGTGGGCTTGAGCCCCATGTCAGGCTCCATGCTCAGAGATTCTCTCTCTCTCCCTTTGCCTTTGCCCCTCTCCGGCTCATGTTCTGGTGCTTTCTCTCCCTCTCTAAACAAACAAACAAATAAAAGTTAACCTTAATTTACCTAATACGTGATCTGGTAAATAAAATAATAACCAACAACATGTATTCTACATTACCAAGCTATTTTTTAGTATTTTGATAGCTCTCTGAATGAAACTTCCTCTGTAATCCCATGTATTTTGTGCACTTGAAAACTTTCTGGAAAGGGGGGTCTATGAGTTTTTGCCAGATTGCTAGGGATTCTTGGAGAAAGGAAGGAAGGAAGGAGGGCAGAAGGGAGGGATGGAGGGAGGGAGGGAGGGATGGAGGAAAGAAAAAGAAAGAAAGAAAAGAAAGAAGGAAGGAAGGAAAGAAAGAAGGAAAGAAGGAAAGAAAGAAAGAAGGAAAGAAGGAAGGAAGGAAGGAAAGAAAGAAAGAAAGAAAGAAAGAAAGAAAGAAAGAAAGAAAGAAAGAAAGAAAGAAAGAAAGAAAGAAAGAAGGAAAGCCCTAATTTGAGGGAAGAGTATTTCCCACCAAACATAGGACCTCTTTCACCTTCAGGTGAAAGGACCTTTACTTCTGTTTGTTAACACGTCAAGGCACCGACGAAGCGCTAGGCACCCAACAACCCCGTACGATCCAGGCCTTACTGTGTCCGTTTTCCGAGGAGGACGGCTGACCCTTGGTGTAGGTCAGGGCTCCTCATCGCTTTGCCTCCCCGCCTCTTCACAGCTCACCCTGAGAGCAGGAGCTCGCCCGCACTCCCCCCTCTCCCTCCCAGATCCGTACGGCCCCCACTCCTCCCTCCATGCTCGGCGGGAGCACCCCAGACACCGCCGACCCAGAGAGGTAGAGGCATGCACAGCTTCCCACGGAGGGAGTGAGGACTCCACGCCCCATCGCTCCCACAGAAGCCCTCAGCCACCGGCGAAAGAAGCCACGGAATCATCTGGGCTACAGCTATCACGGCGTTTGAGAAAGTCCCCCACACAGACACGCACCCCCTGCCTCCGCACAAAGTCAGTCCTGAGAAAAAAGAAACCATCTCTGGAATCCTTGGCAGAGAGGTGACCTTGTTTCCCCAGGAAGAATTCAACTTTAGGAGCTGGACTATGAGCTCCAGCCCGTCAGCACCCCGCCTGATGCTACAGCCTAAGTGCCCAGGCTGCAGAGTGATGAGCTTCTCGTCAATGGCGGTATTCAAGCCGAGTTGGTGCTGCAGATGACCACTCTGGATCCTGGAGTAGGGAGGATAGGCGAGAGGTCCAAGATCAGGTTCCTAAGGCCACGGCTTGAAACACCCCGGGGGTCTAGTTCCTTTTCATCCAGTTCTTGGTAGAACTGGATCGTCCCTATTCTGGTCTCCATTTCCCCATCCCTAATCCAAAGCTCATGAGCCCCGCTCCTCTGCGCCCATCGTGGTGCAGCAGCCGTGACCTTCAGGCTTGGCAAACCCCATGGGCTTTTCCGAAGCACAGTGTGGCTGCTGGGGCTGAAGCGAAAAGCTGCATGTGAGCTACAGACCCCAGCCACCCGTCCTTTCTCAGGCCCTCCCTGCCCACCGGGATGGACCCCAGACCTCCTTACAAAATCTCGAGTCCCTCCTCAGGGAAAGATGTGACTACGGGAGCCACCACAAATGACGGTCACCACAGGCCCCTAAAAGCAGATTCAGAGCCAGCCACACCCCTGGAGGTCAGCAAGTCCCACCCCCTCTTTCTACTGACGAGGAAATGGAGGCCCAGAGAGGGAAAGTGATGTGCCCCCAGTCACAGGGACAAATTAACACCCAGAGCTCCTGCCTCCCCACCCAGGGCTTCCTGGCTGGGCCACACAGACTCTAGAAGCGGGGGGGGGGGGGGGGGGGGGGGGGGGGGGGGGAGACTCCACTGTGAGCACAGGGAAATGGTGTTAAGTAGACAGTGTACACGTGTGTAATTAGACTAGTCAAATCAGGGTGTGGGGCCAAGAGTGTATGATTCCTGCGCCTGCCTTGGGGGGGGTGTCTAAACAGCCCCCCGAGCTAGCCTCTAGTGGCCCTGACTGCAGAGGGGAGGCCTCAAGAGGGCCAATGGGTCCATCTCTGGGAGCAAAGCACTTGACATAGAATATCTCATTTAATTCTGACCCCCCCCAAAAAAAAAGAGGTGCTAACTCTTACAACTTGCTACCAAATTAACAAGAAATCCAATTAAAACTGGGCAAAAGATGGAGCACCTGATTAGCTCGGTCAGTAGAGCGTGTGTCTCCTGATCTCCAGGTTGGAGGTTCAAACCCCACATTGGGTGCAGAGATTACTTAAAACTGAAGTATTTTTTTAAGTAGGCTCCATGTCCAATGTGGGGCTTGAACTCACCACCCTGAGATCAAGAGTCACATGCTCTACTGACGGAGCCAGTTGAGCACCCGGAAGAATAAAATCTTTAAAACGAAAAATTGGCAACAGATTTGAAGGTACATACGGACGCCAAATGCGGCCAGAAAGATACACCCAGCGTCATTCATCGTTGGGGAAATATGTTAGAATGAGAAACGTAACAGGAATAAAAATGCAGGCAAGTGTTGGTGAGGGTGTGGAAGAAGTGGGTCTCAGGCACGGCTGCCGAAGGGGAAGATCACATAGCCGTTCTGGAACAGCTTCGCAGTTTCCCAAGTCCAGCAATTTCACCGGGATCGGCTATGAGTGTTTCAAGGACTTAGCACCAAAAAAGTAAAATAGCCCATTAACAATTTATTATGTTGCTATGTGTCAAAACAATAACATTTTGATATATTAGGTTAAACACTTATTAAAATTAGTTCACCTATCTCTTTTCACCTTCTTAATGTAACTCTTTAGAATGACGCAGGTGGCCCACATCCCTTTTCTAGTGCACAGTGCTGCTGGGTCTCGGGGCTCTGTGTCCTCAGCCACCTCGGGGTCGTCAGAGTCGGGCCGCACACCTGCTGCAGGTGGACAGCATGAGGATGTCGCTGAAGCCAGTGCCAGCCTTCCCACTTACAGACAGAAAAGTGGAGGCTCACGCAAGCTGTAAGGGACTCGCCAATGACCTGGCACCTCGTGGGGGACGCAGTGACTCTGACTCTGCAGCACGGGCCCAAAACTGGCTGGTTCCCATCTCCACCACCCCTTAGGGCCCCTGGGTGCGTGGCTTAACTTCTCTGCGTGTCAGTTTCCCCTGCTATTCACGGAGGACCATTCCGGTGGCCCCCGGGCTGGGCTGTGGGAGGATGACATCGGTGAGCATGCAGGACGCGACACCCAGCCAGCCTGACACACAGCAGGAGCTCCGACTCCTCAGTTGCCCTTCCCATCCCCGGGGCCCCACTCTCAGGCACTTCTCACCCCCCACCCCATGTCCCTTCCCTGCCACCGCTGGGTCTGAACCCCCCTCACCCAGACACGGCCTGTGAAAGGAAGGGTGTGGGGGCATAAGCTGGCGCAGCAGTCCCCTGGCCTCCATCCTGAGCGAGCGACAGGGCAGAGTGGGGCTGGGGGGCCTACCTGGTGACACACAGTTATAACTGCCCATTTCACTCTGTCGGGTGGGCCGCTTAGGGAGGTTGGCGTCTGCCCCCGGCCGCAATCAGGGACGGGGAGAGCCCTACTCCGGGGCCTCGGGCCAGCCTCTGCTCACTCTGGAGCTCTCCCCATAGAAGAACGGGTCGGCTCTCCTCCAGATCCCTCCAGCCTCTGCTGCCACCAGGTCCGGCCACCAGCTCCTCAGCCAGCCAAACACAGCAGCCCCCAGCCCGTCTCTCGTTCCCTCCTGTCCCCTCACAATCCATCCTCCATGCAACAGCCAGAAGGATCTTTTAAAACCCTAAATCAGGGCACCTGCGTCGCTCAATTGGTTACGCATCCGACTCTTGATTTTGGCTCAGGTCATGATCTCATAGTTCGTGAGTTCGAGCCCCACATCAGGCTCTCTGCGCACAGCATGAAGCCTGCTTGGGATTCTCTCCCTCTCTCGCTCTCTGCCCCTCCCCCATTCACACTCTCATGCTCTCTCTCTCCCAAAAATAAATAAACATTAAAAAAGAAAACAACTGAATCAGGTCACATTCCGCCCCCAAGCACCCCACAACACATCCAGCCCCATCCCCCCGTTGAGTAGGCCCACCCCTCCGACCTCACTCGACCCTCCGACCTGTGTCCTTGCCTCGGAGCCCCAGCCACTGGCCGGAGGCCCCTCCTTCTTCTACCGCTCCAGGCCCCCTCCTCCTCATGAAAGCTGTGCACCTACCACCCCTTTGCCTGGAACATTCTTCAGTTTGTTCACATGGCTGCCTCTTCCTGTGGTCTTGGCTCAGATGTCCCTCCTCAGAGAGGCCTTTCTGAGCCCCTGGTGATGCCGTCTGCCCACTCCAGCCCACACAGTCTCTGTCCATCCACAAGCCCTTTGTATTTCCTAGCTGCTTCACTGATGGGGTGATGAGTGTCACCTTAGGCTCCCTCGATGAGCAGGGACAGTGCCTGACTTGTCCCCATCGTGGCCCCAGCACCAGGACAGCGCCTGGGGCCCAGCAGATGCTCAGGAAATATTTATGAGATGAACACGTGACCAGCCTAAGGCACCTGCAGCCTCCAGAACTCACAGAGGAGCGGGCACCTGGCACCAAGAAGCAGGTCACAGTCCTCTACAAGAGGGTGTAGGGAGAGGCAGCTCCCACGCAATCCTCCTCTCGCCCGGACTGCCTTTCTCCAGCACCCCCCCCCCACATTCTACCCAATCCTAGATGTTAAAGCCCAGCTCCTCCAGGAAGCCCTCCCTGACTACACACCCACCTCCACCTCTCAACACCCACAGCCCATTTTGAGCATCACAAGACAGAAGGCTCCATTTCTTTCCACTGTACACTATTCCTGGCGTGTGTCACACAGCCATCCTGTGTCCTTCCCGGCTCCATCAGCCGCCTGGCTCAAGGGAGGCGCTGCACACAGAATTACAGAGCACGTCAGCTCCATGTCTTTATTCCCCACCCTGCCTGGCTCATCATTGATGGCAGAATTACTCCACTCACACAGCCTGGCAGGGTTTTTCGTGTCTCTGTGGTTTTTCTATCTTTGTGACTGTCAACAACCCCAAAAGAAGCAATATAGGGTTTATGACTCCCACCTTAATTTTTTAAAGTTTATTTGAGAGAGAGAGAGAGAGAGTGTGTGTGTGTGTGTGTGCAGGGGAGGGCCAGAGAGAGAGGAAGAGAGAGAATCCCAAGCAGGCTCCATGCTGTCAGCACAGAGCCCAACGTGGGACTTGAACTCATGAACCGTGAGATCATGACCTGAGCCGAAATCAAGAGTCAGACACTTAACTGACTGAGCCACCCAGCTGTCCCTGTGACCCCGCACTTTACAGAAGAGGATGCAGCCAAGCAGGGCCGACGACAGGATTTTCCCCAGGCTCTACTGCTAAGTAGAGGCAGAGTCACCTGGCTTCTGCTACATGGCCCATCCCCTCCGTCTTCAAGGGTTGCCCAAACCCACCCCTCCGCAACCTCCATCCCTCACCCTCCTCTTGAAAACTAGGAAAGCAAAATATAAAATAAAGCCACCAGTGGTCTGGGATCGCAGGAGATCTTTATCTGCTAAACTGTATGTTTCTGAAATGCCTCTGTTTTTTTCTACCCTGAAAACAAGATCTGAAAGTTAAGGCAGAAAGTGAAGGAATGTTCAGCAGGTGGACTGGCACCCGGCGGGGGGGGGGGGGGGGGGTCTTGAGTTCTGGGTTCCAGCCTGCAAACAGCAGGAAGCCTCTGAGGGTCCAAGTTCCAGAAGGGAGAGGTCAGCATCCCTGTCACACCTGGAGATGGCACTTGGGGTGGGCTTGGGGCTAGGAGTGGACAGAGTGGGCAGAGAGACCGGGCAGCCCGCCGAGAAGCTGTGGCAAGTGGGGGCCAGCAAGGGACAGACGGGGAGCCCAAGTGGTGAGGGTGGAGGGGCAGCCCCTGACCTCTGCGAAGGGGAGAAGCTGTCGGTTCCCCCGATGGAGAAGCAAAGACCTTGGCACTTGTCACCACGTGCACGGCCCTGGGGGCTTCTGAAATGTGGGACCCTCAGGAAGGCAAAGGGTCCCTGCCTCCAGGCCTGGGGAGCCCCCCACTTCTGAAGCTCCCTGTCTGGGTCAGCTCTGCCAGACAGAAAGCTCGGCCTCTATGGGACTTGGACTGGGGAAGGAAGGAAAGACTGTAAGGAACATTCCGGGGACCAGTGGGAAAATCTGAATACGGACTGTGTGTTGGATAAATAAGTTAACGATGCTGTGGATACTGTGTTCCTAGGAGACCCAGGTGGAGGTGTTTAGAGATGAAGCACCTTGATGTCTGTCACTCAGATGGTAGAGAGACAGAGAGACAGAGCATGCGCACAGGAGCAAACGGAGCAAATGTCAGCAAGGTGCCAGCAGAGGGCGCCATGGCAGGGAGGCGGTCCTGGGCCCTCCTGGCCTCTCAGGTGGAAGAGGGCTCCTTGGGGCGGCGTGCTGTCCCCCTGTGTCACAGCGTCTGCAGCCCCTCTGTATTCTCCCCAGGTCTGTGAGTCTCCTGGCCTCCAGGCCACCTCCAGGGCGGGAGTCTCTCTTCTCGCTCAGGGCCCAGCAGCCCAGACACAGGTCACGCTTCCTGGGCAGACTCTGACCCCTCAGGAGAGGCTGGCCCACCCTCCTTGCCCTGACCACTGCCACCAGGCTGCCTCCTAACCCCTAGAGGGCTTCTCTGCCCCTTCATGCTGGCCCTGGAGCACGTGGCTTTCTGGTCCCAAGGCAAGACTGACATCCCCTGGGAGAATCTCCCTGGGAGAGACTCAATAGCCCCTGAAGCGCTGGACCAGCTTCTCAGCCTGTTAACGTCCTCAAGTTTGACCAAAATGCCCACAATGCCCCCACCCCCGCACTCCCTGCCATGCGTATTAAACAATTAAGCCTCCCCTGTGACTAGTTCTAGCTAATAGAACATAAGGGGCAGTGTCACATGGCAAGTTCCAGAATCCCTCCTCTGAGCCCCCTTTCCTCCCTTCCTCCCTCCTGCTGTCTGGAACACAGATGTGATGACTGTTATCTCACAGCCACCTTGAACCACGAGTGCGTGAAGCCACACCCGCTGAATGGTAGAGGCCAAGGTCCCCCATGGAATCCATGGAGTGGAACCACCACGGCAGGCGAGGGCTGTAACACTCCGGGTTTGGACAGGACGCAGAAATAAACTTCCAGCTTGTGTAAACCACCTTTATTTGGCGTTTCCTACTACTCGCAGCCAAATCTAATCCTGACTAATGCACTCCATTATTTTTAGGTTTGACCCTCAATGACCACATGCCACATGGCAGCAACAGGACAGGACTGCCTTCTCTCCCCTTTTGCAGGGGAATGTCAAGGTTCCCTGCTGGGAAGAGTCAGGCAGAGCGACGCCGGGAGCCCAGCCCATGCCGGGGTGCGGGGGTTCACGGGATACAGAAGACACCATCTCCGGCCACGGGGGCCGCGGGCAGCTGAGGAGACAATCCGAGCACCACTGCTGGCCGGCCGCTGTGGAGCAGCAGCCTTCCCCAGGCCAGCTGCAGAGATTTAGAAAGTTCTGGGCAGCTGCTTTCTCCCACGCTGTAGACAGAGGCTGGGCCTCCACTGCTCCAAAAAGGCAGAGCGAGAGTGCAAGCATCTCCCTGCGGAGTCTCTCTGTGTCCCTCTGGGTGCCTTAGGGAGTAGGGGGTCTCCCGGGAAATACGAAGGCATTACCTGGATGGGAGGGACGGTGCCTGTTGTCTCCTTCAGGGGTAGCAAGAGGAGGGGATGTAAAAATTCCCGGGGAAGGCCCAGTGAGCTCTGGGAGGGAGTCCTGTCCCTGAGCGTCTGAAGCCCCTTCCACGTCCAGGTTTCAGGAGCCCGGGACTGAGGGCGGGGAGGACCCTGGGGAGAACAGGGTGAAGGGTGCCCGGACATGCTCTCCTGCTCAGCCCCAAGCAGTTGGGCATTTGAGCCTATCAGGGTCAGCGGCAACTCTAAGGATTCCCGCACAGGGCCCGGGCCTCCCTGGCGCTCTCCTCGCTGCCCCAGGGCCAGTGGGAACTGAGGCCGGGGCCCCACGTCTGACCTCCAATAACGCCGCAGGGACCTGAGGCATCTTTCCGAGGAGCCGTGAAGATCCACACCCGGTTCTGGGGTCTGACCCCATCCTTCTACTTCTGCAGCCTCTGGTCTACACTCCCTTGCTAGGCATTCAAGGCCTCTTCCACCCTCACCGCCCCCTCTGACCTCCACATCCCCAACGCTGCAGGCAACCCCTGGTCCCAGATGCTCTATGGTCCAGTGCAGAAAGCAGAAAACGCCCCAGCAGACGTTCCTCTCCAGCTTGGGCCTTCCTTCCCAGCGGCCTCCAGTGCAGCACAGCCCTCTCTGGGCCACGCCTCATCACCACCTGGAAAGTGAGGGTGCTGGACAGGATGGGTGGCTCTTCCACATTTTAGCAGCTGAACCCTTTGTATAAAATCAATCCTTGGGGCGCCTGGGTGGCTCAGTTGGTTAAGCATGCGACTTCAGCTCAGGTCACCATCTCATGGTTCATGGGTTTGGACCCTGCGTCGGGCTCTGTGCTGACAGCTCAGAGCCTGGAGCCTGCTTCGGATTCTGTGTCTCCCTCTCTGTCTCTCTGCTGCTTCCCCTGCTCATGCTCTGACTCTCTCTCAAAAATAAATAAACATAAAAAATTGTTTTTAATAAGAAAAATCAATCCTTCACGAAAGTCCAATGTGTAATCCAGCCCAGTGTGCAATACAGCCGGGAGCAGAGCCCCAGGGCTGGCTGCCCGCTCGGGGAGGGGGCTACACTCTGCCTCCAGACCCAGCACGGGGCTCTCCTGGTCAGGAACCGCTCCGGAGCTGCTGGCCAGAGACTCTCAAAGCCCTTTCCTGCTCGGACCTCCCGGGACACATCCAGCCCTTCCCTGCAGCCCCCCACCCAGTGCATCTGCTCTCCCTGGTCCCACAGGCAGGGACATCATCCCCATCCTCGCCCCCTCATTCCCACTATCAGCGGGAATGCCCCTCTTTCTCCAGGACCTCCAGCGCGCAGCCCGCACCCCAGCATCCTCAGCCCTGAGCTCACTGGCCTGGCGTTTGGTGAGTACGTGCCTCTTCTCCCCACTCTGGACCCAGCGCTCCTCCAGGGCCCCCACGGAGCTAAACCCACAGTAGTCGTGGGTCCCAAATGTCATTTGCTTAAGTAAATTTCACGTTCTCCGTCTCATTTCAGCTTCAGAATCATCCTCTGGGAAAAGCAGGCACACAGGCAATTGTGCCATTGAGCGGGTGGGAAAACCGAGGCTCAGAGAGTTCGCTGCAGGACAGAAGAATGGAACCAGGCCTCTGGGTCCCCAGCCCCGGCTCTCTCTAATGCATCGCCCACACAGCCTGCCCCGTTTCTCCTGACGCCATCCTCACTTTCCCACTAGACGACAGGAAACTTAAACCAGGGACATAGTAGAAGGCCGAGAGCATGCTGGACACAGAAAAGAGTACCCCTTCCAGGGCCACGGGCTGTCACACACCCCAGGCAGCCAGATGCCCTGGGCGGGTGACAATGGTGCTAAAAATAGGGTGGGAGGCTGAGTGGCCAGCTGCGGGAAACATCTGCCTTGCTGCTGGACAAACATGAAGTCACCCGCTGCAGGCTCCCCTGTGGTGGGGCAGGGGAGGGCGGGGGCGGGGGAGGGGAGGAGAAAACTCTCAGGCTGTGCCCACAGCAGGGGCTCAGACCAGCCCCTCCCTGCCCTGGGCCTTGTCTCTCCACACACACACACACACACACACACACACACGATACACAGTTTAAATCCACCTTGTGCACCACCATGTATCTCAGACTCAGACGTACCTTTGAGACCCCAGTCTGTTCCTCTCATTTTGCAGAAGAGGAAACTGAGGTCCAGAGTGGACCAGACAACTGCCCACAGTCACGGGGACAGCGGACCGCAGGGCCAGGACCAGGCGTCTCCTTCCCCTCTCCTCTGGGCCTCCCTGCCCACCTGCTTCTCTGAGCAGGCCCGGCCGGGGCCAGGAACGACCCTGCCCAGGGGGAGCTCTCCTGCTCCGCAGCAGGGACACACCAGGCAGAGGACACAGAGCAGCATCAAAGACTTCAGTTTAGAATCAAGGAGGAACCACATAGCAATTCATGACTTCCCCCCAAGCACCCCCAGCCTCCCCGTCAGCCTATGGCTCCCCAGCTACAACCCTTGTTCTCTGAACTCGAGCCAAAGTGAAATTCTTCCAATCCCTGGAGCAGACATCTCAACAGGCCTTTGCAAAGAATTAGCAATAATAGCAAAAAAATACTAATAAAGCAGAGGCACATCTTACAGCCCGAGGGGGTGGGGTGGGGGTTCTAGAGTCTACGTAGGGCAGAAACTGTGCCTTTGAAAATTCTTAAAATGACCCATCCAGGACATGCTGGCCCATCTCTCAACTGGTCCCACCCAGTCTGTTCTCCCCCAGTGATGGCACACCCGCCAGTTTCTTTGCTGGGCAGCAAATGAAGTTTGCGAGTCACACGCCGGCCTCGCGTTCACTCACTCCACCTCCTCCAGCCCCCTTGCTCTCTCTGCCTCGCTGAGTCCCATCCCAGGCACCAGGAGGCCTCCTTAACCTTCCCCAGACCACATCCCAGCACGGCCATTGCCATCGTGAAGCCCACCAGGCCAGGGCTGGGGTTGGCACAAAGTAGTCACCCGAATGGACAAAACTGGACAGATTTTTAAAGAACAACAACAAAAAGAACGATTCTGTGGGTGTCCGCACTGTGAGCATAAAGGAGACGGTACAGGTGGGCTTCAGCCCAGGGCCCAGAACGCAACAGCCCCTCTGTAAACGCAGCCGTGGCCCCCTGTCTGAGCCAAAGACCCCGCCCTTGCAGGAGAATTGCCTGGCTGAGACCCCCGGGTCTCTCCCGTTGACTCACACTTTACCTGCCTCCCAGAAGGACAAGAAAAATAGGGTCCCTAAAAAGTCCCCTGGGCTCCTCTGTCACTCCTGAGGACCAAACACATTAGCAGCTTGACCAGGATCTGAAATCACCAATGATGAACTTCTAACCCCAATGGCTTACATCTCACCACCACCCCCACGTTATTCCAGGTCTGTTAGCAGGGAGAGGAACACAGCGGCAGCGGGCACGATGTCCCGGAGCCCTAGGCAGGCCCGGGCACTGCACTGAGGCCATTCACCTACCATCTGGTCCACAGCTCCGACGGCGCACTCTGCAGGGCCCGGGTCCCTAACCCCTTCCTGGTGTCCACAAGGTCAACGCTATTCTCAGGACAGCTCCAAGATAGCACTGCCTTCTCTCCGTGAGTGAGAACACTGAGGGAGACAAAGCCACGCAGCAGGTAAGCCCCAGCAAGAGGCATAGCAGTGGCCCTGAACTCGGCTGCCCCAGTCACTCACAGTGACAGAGTAAGCCAGGGTCACCCAAGAGGGGCCTGGATGTAGCAGGAAAGCTAATTTCATGGAAGCTTGGCCTTGCGTACACTATTTACTATTCTGTGTGACGACGGCGTGTACCCGGGCTGTGTAGGGGTATGACAGGTGTCTGGGGGGAAAGCACCTGTGAGCCCACCAGAGCTGTCTGCCAAACCAGCCTCTGTGCACAGGAAAACAGCCGACAGACAGACAAACGCCAGTTACTCAGAATTCGGTATCTGGTGGACATTTTCTCAAAAGTGAACAAGACGAGCCTGTCCTTTCGAGGAACAGAACGGACGGCATTTGTTGCCAATGATCAAGTCTGAGCTTAAAGAGAAACATCAGAGCTGTGGAAAAACTTGCATCAGCCACCGTGAGCCTTGACAGCCTCTCAAAACATAAAGATTTTGCGATGATACGGGTGATGATGTCAATGTAATTTCTGAATATTGCCGAAATGTCCAAATTTGGAAGATTTGTGTAACTCAGTGAACCAACATTTTCCCAATGACCACTATTTGATGCTACAAAATCACTCCCGTGTCAAAGGTCCACTCAGATCGCAAGACTGCCCCATGGATTTTAATGCAATGAAACATGAAAAATTCGTTAATACATTTGCAGAGTCTGCATTTCGACCAACCTGTAAGAAACTATCACATGCTGAATGTTTATGTAGTGTCAAAAGAAGATATCCAGAGCTTAAGAAAATATTCCTCCCTCTTTCAACCACCTATCTGTGTGAAGCTGGATTTTCTTCATACACTCCCATTGAAACAACGTATCACAAGAGTTGAATGCAGGGAGCAGATAGGAGAATCCAAGTGTCTGCTGTTAAAGCACACATTAAAGTGATTTGCAGGGCACCTGGTTGAGCCTGCGACTCTTGATCATGAGTCTGATGAGCCCTAAGATGCATTTACAGATTACTTAAAAATAAACTTCTTTTAAAAACATGGTCTTTTAGGGGCGCCTGGGTGACTCAGTCTGTTAAGCATCCAACTTCGGCTCAGGTCATGATCTCAGAGTTCGTGGGTTCGAGCCCCGTGTCAGGGTCTGCGCTGACAGCTAGCTCAGAGACTGGAGCCTGCTTCGGATTCTGTGTCCCCCTCTCTCTCTGACTCTCCCCTGCTCACGCTGTCTCTCTCTCTCTCTGAAAAATAAATAAAACATTAAAAAAATTTTTTAAATGGTCTTTTAACCAACAAACAGAGGAAAACCACAAAGCTGAAAGGCAAATGGTAAACTGGCGAAAGATATTTTTGACATGTTTCTATTATTTATTACATTCAATATAGCTTTTTTCAAACAGGAAAGCAAGTACATCTTGAGAACATAACAGAAAAAGTCCCAAAAAAACCAAAAACCCAACAGAAGAGCGATACAAATGGACAATAAATGTGAGCAAAAAATGTTCAACCTAACTAGTAATTTAAAATCTGGAAACTATGAAATGCCGCATGTTGCCTATTACGGTATCACAGCTCAACAGCAGGAAAACACCCAAGGTCAGCACGGGTGGGGGGGGGGCCGCTCTCTCCCAAGCACCTGGCAGGATGCAAATTAGCACTGCCCCCTAGTGGCCAATCTGGCAATTATTCTAAAATACCTTCAGAACATGCACCCCTTTGATCCAGCAATTCTATCAACAGATTCAAAGGAAATAATCAGAGATGTGGCCACAGAACTGTCCGACACAGCTTTGTTTACATTAGTCAAAGGCAAAACATCTTTCACATCAACAGTGGTCAAAGTCGAATCTATCACGGACATCATCACGCAGTCATTAAAATGGATAGAGTGAGGAACGTCACTTAAAAGAATGTGGAGTGAAAGAAGCCAACATAAACAAATACTATATGATTCTGTTCTTCTAAAACTCAGACAAGATGTCCCATCTGGAGCAGGAAGGAGGGGCTGGTGACGAGGTGCAGGGGTCCGGGTGCTGGAAAAATTCTGTTCTTTGACCTGCGGGAAGGTCTCATTTTGTAGACTCATCAAGCTCTATAGCTGGGATGTGTGTACTTTTCTGTGCAGGTCAAACCCCGATTTAAAAGTTTCAAAAGTAAGAAGTAACAGTTTACTCACTCACATAGGAAAATATCTATTGTATTTTTAGTTAGGAAAAAAAGATACAGTGTAAAGTATACACACAGGAAAAATGTCTAGAAGGATAAATATCCAAACATGAATGGTGAACTGTAGTTATCCGTAGTTATCGCTGGAAACTGGGGTCACGGATGGGTCTTCTAATCTTCCTGCATATGTTTACTTTCCCTGATTTTTCTAGAATGAACATATACCATTGATAGAAAAAAGAAGAGCCCCTGACCCCATAGAAGAAGGTCACGGGAGTGAGGTTACTCCCGAGTTGCCATTGCTGGGAAGCTAAACACCTTCCCACGGAAATCATTTGGGTATCAGAGTAAGAAAGACCTGGGTGGACCCCAGCACTGTCCCCCGCCAGAGCCCTGGGCCTCCTCCCTGAGCCTCAGTTTCCCTGTGGTGGAGAAAGGGTTAAATGAGCTCATGGATGTCCTGGCCTGACCCAGTGAGTGCTCAAAGCTCATCTGACACACAGGCTCCCTCAGGTTCCACAGAGGAAGAAGTGGGGGCCCAGGAGCCTGAGAGACAGCCCTGGGGGATGCCCACAGAGCCCCCCAAGGCAGTGTCCTGTCCTCCCTGGGTATCAGTGCTCCCAGAGTACAGTGCAGGCTGGACATTGGACTTGACCTCAGATAGCCTCCCTTGAACCCCACACCCATCATTCCCGTGAAACTTCCACATGGAAGGCCACCGCAGGAAAGGTGGACGGCTGATCCAGACAGGAAGTGACCTCACCGGATGAATGACAGGCCAACAACATTCCATCGAGAGCCCCACCTGCTGGTGACCTTCGGGGTCATGGGAGCCAGGAGTGGGTGGGCACATGGAGACCAAGGAGGAAACAGGATTTATGCAGAAGGCCAGGCACACGGCAGACCCCCGGGCAGGGAAGTGACTTCATTCCACACTCTGTCGCCCTCGCTTCCGTCCCTGACATGGCAGGGAGTTAACCCTGAGAGTGCCATTCCTCACTGGGCTCTAGCCAAGTCCACACACACCAGGGCGAGAAAATCCAGGCTTGCTCCTCTCCCCGACTCCTATTATCCCCAGTCCACAGATAAGGAAACTGAGGCTCAGAGAGACTGACGACAGGCCTGGGACTCTAGGACCTTTCCCACTACACTGAGCTGCACAGAGGAGGGAGATGTTAATTCAGGGTCAGGAACTCAAGGAAGCCTTCCTGGAAGAGGAGACCACTGAGCTGGGCCTCATTTGACAGCCAAGAAAGGCATTCTGCACGGAGGAAACAGCACCGAGGAAGAAGGCCTGGCACTGTACAGAGCCTCCTAGAAGAATCAAGGTACTTGGAAGGCCAGAATACAGGCTGGGGTGGGGTCGGGGTGACCCTCAGCTGTCCCGGGCACTGTGCCAGAGAGTCAGGATGTTGCTCTGTGGGGTGAGATGCGCTGTCCAACAGCAGGGCTGCATGATGATGCCCTGTGTCAATCTAAGAGGGCTACCTGGAAGAGGCAACCTGTGGGGAGCCACCTCAGCAACTAGGTATGACTCTGGGACCACCGGGGCCCAAAGCTGCACAGGCCTCACCCCACCGCCCCACACCCCCAGCTACACTGGGTTTCTCTGTGAAGGAGAAGGGAAAGGAATTCATAGCACCAACAGTACTACACGTCTCGCCGTGTACGCGGCGCCAGATCAGAGCATAGCCGGGCGCTGGGGGTGCAGACTGCGCTCCGGCCTCAGCTCCACCACCACCAGCTGTGTGACCTTGACAGAGCAACCTCTCTCTGCTTCAACACCTGTTGGACGAAGACAAGAACCGTGCATGCCCGGAGGGCTGTGAGGATTAACGGAGAGGGTGCTCGCCCAGCCGCACACACGGCCAGCGCTCCGCTCTGGCTGTCCCTCCGGACTCTCCCCTGGGCCGCGTATCACTGCCACTCTGCCCCCCGGACAGGCCGAGTGGACTGGCCTGCATCACACAGCACAGAAATAGTGGAGCCGGGGCTCGAACTCAGGCCTGCCTGGCCCGGACGTCCAGGCTTATCCCAGCCTATCAAGCAGAACAAACTTGAAATCCTAAAACCTGAAACCCGCCTGCTGTGGTCTCTGGGGGAGGAGCTCTGCCACTTCAAACCTCCTGCGACAGAGGGAAGGGCAGGGAGAAAACACCAGGGCACAGCAGGGGAAGAAAAATATTTTTGAGTTTCTCCCTCTTCCTGTTTATCTATCCTCTGGATCCAGAAGCTCCTGGTCGCTAAGCTATTTGTACAGGGAAAGTTCTGCCAAGAGCGACATCCTGCCGGCGGCCGCCCTGCCCTGGCAGCCCCTGCCAGCCTTGTGCGGGGGACACTGAGGACCCCGTCCCTGCAGTCCCCGCCTAGCCCAGGGCGGCTGCTTCCTAGAGGCGCCTTTAGCAGAAGCTGGGCCCAGGGACGCGACCGGCCAGGGAGGAGGGGCCGCTGCCACTGCTTCCTGAGCACCAGCTGGCACCGATCAGCTCCACGCTCGGCTGCGGACAGAGGACGAGAAGGATTCAAGGAAATGACTCTGAGCCTGGCCCGGGCACTACACTGGGGGCCGGAATGCAAGCACAGGCTGTGCCAGCAGGCTGACCCGGCATCCAATCCGGGCTGACCTATGGCTTGCTGTGTGACCTTGGCCAAGTTGCTGAACTTCTCTGAGCCTAATCCCCTTACCTGTAAACCTAGGATACTACTGGAACCTACTTCATAAGGATGTGGTGAGGATTACATGAGACACCATGAGGGAAGGCAGAATCTAGTAAGTGTGACTAAATATTATTTTTTTTTAATATTTTTATTTATTTCTAGGAGAGAGAGAGAGAGAGAGAGCGTGAGCAGGGGAGGGTCAGAGAGAGAAGGAGACACAGACTCTGAAACAGGCTCCAGGCTCTGAACTGGCAGTCAGCACAGAGCCCGACGCGGGGCTCAAACCCATGAACCGCGAGATCATGACCTAAGCGAAAGTCGGACACTTAACCAACTAAGCCACCCAGGCGCCCCTAAATATTATTTTTTAAAGTTTATTCATTTATCCTGAGAGACAGGGAGCAGGGAGGGACAGAGAGAGAGGGAGAGACAGAATCTCAAGCAGGCTCAATGCTGTCAGCGCAGAGTCCAACATGGGGCTTGATCCCACGAACCATGAGATCGTGATCTGATCCGAAACTAAGAGTTGGACGTTCAGTCAACTGAGAATAAATACTATTGATTCCCACTTCCACCATCAAGCTGATACCTTCACTCCATCCTGAAGATCTAAGGTGCTTTAAAATACGCTAAGAACAATGATCGCCTCAAAAAAGGAATGAAACTCTGACACATGCTATGACATGGGTGAACCTTGAAAATGTTATGCTAACTGTTTAAATAAGGCAGACACAGACGGACAAACACTGTGTGGAGTGGACGGATGGCTGCCAGGGGCCGGGGGGGATGTGGGGGGGGGGAGGAGGGTAACGGGGAGTCAGAGCTTCACAGGCACCCAGTTTGGATTCAGCAAAGGGAAAAGTTCTGGGTGTGGTGGTGACGGCTGAATGACGGTGTGAACATACAGAACATTACCAACCTGTGCAAGTAAAAATGGATAAAAGCCTGGGAGGCTCAGTCGGTTGAGCATCTGACTCTTGATTTCGGCTCAGGTCACGATCCCAGGGTCGTGGGAGCAAGCCCTGCATCAGGCTCTGCGCTGAGCATGGAGCCTGCTTGAGGTTCTCTCTCTGTCTCCCTCTGCCCCTTTCCTGTGCATGCTCTCTCTCTCAAAAAACAAAATGGTTTAGGGGCGCCTGGGTGGCTTAGTCGGTTAAGCGTCCGACTTTCGCTTAGGTCATGATCTCGCAGTTCGTGGGTTCGAGCCCCACGTCGGGCTCTGTGCTGACTGCCAGCTCGGAGCCTGGAGCCTGTTTCAGTCTGTGACTCCCTCTCTCTCTGACCCTCCCCTGTTCACGCTGTCTCTCTCTCTCCTAGAAATAAAAAAAATTTTAAAAAAAAATGGTTTAAAGGGCACATTTTATGGTTACATATATTTTATCTCAATTTTAAAAAGGGCTCATTCAAAAAAGTGTTTTTGCGGATGCCCATACTAATTTTTGTCCCTGCCCTTGGATAGTTCAGGGTCAAGAGGTGGGAAAGGCACGGAAAGAGCTAAAGGTACCACCTCCCAGGGCACTGAGCCATCAGAGACTTGGGCGGTGGGTGCTGAGGAATGAGGCACACACACTCCTCCTGAGGCCGGGAGTCAGGGGTACACCGATCAGCCCGAGCCACTCTCGGCTCCTCCCTGTACGCCATGCGGCCCCGGGCTCCTGCATTCACCAGGAGCACAATGAGTGTGAGAGGCAGGGCCGTGCTCACACCTCGTGTGTGTGTGCGTGGTCATACATGCGCGCGCGCGCACACACACACACACACACACACACACTCCCAGGTCGAAGATGCCAAAGCACCCCAAACACACCACCCCCAGCCTGCACCCGGCCAGCTGGCCAGCCCCACGCAGCAACATCCAATAAACAACAACAGCTCCTCGTAGGTCCCACTGTCCACCACCAAGGAAGGCAAACCAGGGCCCGCCCACCGTCTCCAGGGCCAGGGATGGAGGGCGGGGGTGCCTGAGCGAGAACTCAGTGGGCTCGCCCAGAGTAAGGAGACCCAGAAATATGGCCCTCCAGAGCCGCCCCGCCTGCCGCCTGCCCGGCCACCCTACCCGCAGGGCTGGAGGGAGAAGCAGGTGCATCCAGGGGGCGGGAGGTGGGTAAGAACAGGGGTGAGAGGGCCTGGGGCTGGGGTCCACCCTGAGTCACTGTGTGGGCAAGTCCCTGCCCCCTTCCAGACCTTCTGAAGTCTCCTTTGCTTCCTTCTAGGTAAAATGAGCCCTCTACCCCAGCACCCAGCAAGCGCTCCCGGGAGTACACACGGCCCAGAGAAGTGAGTCTGTGTGTGTCCGCCAAGGACAGGCAGGAGTGTCCAGCAGCCTTTTTCACAATCACAAAAGCTGCACACGAGCCCGAAGTCCATCTCTAGGGGGAAAATCAACGCGTGGTGGTGTACGGGTGCAGTGGGAGGCTACACGGCGATGAAAGGGGCCACGCTGCCAATGCCTGCAGCATCACGGATGGACCTTACAGAGCTCGTGTAGACAGAAAGCATCCAGAAGCATCCAGATAACAACAGTTCATAGTCTATGGCTCCATTTAAGTAAAGCGCAAGAGTGAGCAGGACGAATCCCTGGGAAGACACGCCAAAGCACGGACACGAGTGTGGGGCCGGGTAGCTGGCGGGGAAGAGGCCCCAGGGAACTTGCAGGGAGCTAAAAACGTTCCACGTCTTGGTCTGGGTAGGGGTCACGCAGGTGATACATCTGTAACAATCCATCACACTGTGCTCTGACTTCCTGTCTGTAAAATTAGACCTTGATTTACAAAATGAAATACATAGAGCTAATAACTCACACTCTGTCTTCCTCTAAGGACTGCAGCGAGGCTGTACGGAGAGTCCGTGTGTGGACAGGGTTGGGTGCTGGCTGAGAATGTGGGCCGGGAGGCAGAAGGGCCAGGGTTCAAATCCTGATACTCCCTCTGCCTGGGTTTTTTTTTCTTTTTTTCCTTTTCTGATTTCTTTTCTTGCTGGTGCCAGATTTTTTACTACATAAGTATTTGCACTTGCTGTCCAGGGAAGATGAAGATGTATAAAGAAAAAATTTATGCAAATTCCATTCTCCTCTGAGCCTACTTCGTAAACCACAAGGTTTTTTCCCCCTTAACTAGACAAGACAAATGCCCCTCCCATTCATACACGGAAATCCAACCCTGTCTGTCTAATGATGGCACATCCACCCCTGCGGCTAATAGCTACTAAGTATCCCCGGTGTCAATCAGCCAGCACAGCCCTGCCCCTTCAGGGAACAGACATCCCAGTAAGAGAGAGAAAAGAGAGGGAGACAGGGATGGAGGGAAACAACAAAGAACGAGAATCATGACACACTGTATGCCTCGTGCGGTGGGACAGAGAAGCTCAGACAGGAAACGAGGGAGGTGGGGAAAGGCGTATTTTAGACACCATAGTCACAGAAGGTCTATGCTGATAGCTGAGGACGCGGAAAGTTCTGGCCACGTAAGAAAGCATGCCAGGCAGAGGGAGGGCAGGGGCAAACGCCCTGGGGTAGAGAGGAACAGACCTGAAAGGGGACAGTGTCGTCTCCAGCACACTGCCACAAAGTCCCTGCGCGCAGACTCACCTCCTGACAGCGTGCATCTTGAGAAGAGGCTACCAAAACTCACATGGCTTAGATATAACAGCATGTGCGTTTAAAAGCTATAGTAGCTTCTACCATCTCACTCTTCCAAAAGGCGGTGGCATTGTGCCCAGCAACCAGCATTGCTTAAAAGGGCTGGTTTCCCCACATCTTTACTGGTTAAAGAAGTTATCGATCTTTGTCTTTTTTGTCCATGTGAAATGTCTCCACTTCCTTGTCTGTACGGTGGGGTCAATGACAGTTCTTCCCCTCAGGATGCTGTGAGATTCAAATGAGACATAAATTCATCGAATCTGCTCCGTGCCTAGCACTGAGTGAGCTCCGTAAATGGGGGCAGCTGACTGTCACTTCTGCACAAATGCAGGAGACACACCTGTCAAGTCCATAATTACCATACTAACAAGGTGAACTTCCTAAGAGGAGCTTTAGAGGCTCCACGCAGCTTAGCATGGCTTTCCCTGCAAACAGGGATACAGGGAGAAGGAGGTAGAAACCATGCCTCAGCAAAAGAGCACCGAACTGGCTGAGAGTCAAGAGACTAGGTTCAGGTCAGCCCGAGACGCCATTCCCTCATCTATAAAACGGGCTCATTCATGGGGCTCCTGGGTGGCTCAGTCAGTTAAGCGTCTGACTTCGGCTCAGGTCATGATCTCACGGTTCGTGGGTTCAAGCCCCGCGTCGGGCTCTGTGCTGACAGCTCAGAGCCTGGAGCCTGCTTCAGATTCTGTGCTTCCCTCTCTCTCTGACCCTTCCCTGCTCACACTGTCTCTCTCTCTCAGAGATAAATAAAAAACATTAGAAAAATTTTTTAAAAATGGGCTCATTTCTTGCCCTCTTCAGGCAGACATTCTACAAATGTTTGTGGGGGCACCTCCTAGGAGGGGGATTTGCTCTGGGAGCTGACAATACAGAACACAAACCCTACCTTATCCATGCTAGCTGGAGGCACAGAAATACATAATATAAATTAGTAAAGTATATAGCGTATGCAGAGATGACAGTGGTAAGTAAGAAAAGGTCTATGGAAGTGAGGCATGAAATTTTAGACAGGGTATCTCAGGGAGGCTTCACGTTTGAGTAAAATTCTGAAGGAAGTAGCATGGGAAGCTAGGCGGCTCTGGAGGAAAATCATCCCGGGTGGAGGTGACAGCCTGTACAAAGGCCCTGAGGTTGGAGGAGCCATGAGGCAGTTTGGGTGGTGTGGGGTGAGTGAGGGGGTGGGTATTACACGAGGATGTCCTGGAGGCCACCGTAAGGATGCTGGCTCTCACACGCTGAGTAAATGGGGAGCCACCAGAGTAAATGGGGCAGAGAAAAGCCTTGGTCTGACTTTGGCATCCTAACAAGGTCACCCTGACTGCTATGTTAGAAGAGCCTGTCAGGGAATGAGGGAGGAGCTAAGATGGGAGACAAGGGCCCTGGGTGGAGCCCTCCGTGATAATGTTAGTGCCGCTGGAGGCTGGGCCAGCGGCGGGGGGAAGGCAGGGGAAAGTTTCACCCCGGGTCCACTGCGAGGGGTAGGCCGACGGGGCCCGCGGACACGGCGTTGTGGAGGCGTGGGAGACACAGAGGAGCCGTGGATGACTCAAGTGTTTGGCCTAAACGACGAGATGAGACAGACCAGGGGAGGCGAGTGTGCAGTGAGGACCGAGCAGACGAGAGAGCCACGGTCTCATCCCCCGCGGCCACCTCGCAAGAAAGCAGCGGCCTAGAGACCCGCCAAGAAGGACCAGCTGTTGGGGCGCCTGGGTGGCTTAGTCGGTTAAGCGTCCGACTTTCGCTTAGGTCATGATCTCGCGGTTCGTGGGTTTGGGCCCCGCGTCGGGCTCTGTGCTGACTGCCAGCTCAGAGCCTGGAGCCTGTTTCAGTCTGTGACTCCCTCTCTCTCTGACCCTCCCCTGCTCGCGCTGTCTCTCTCTCTCTCCTAGAAATAAATAAAAATATTAAAAAAAAAAAAAAAAAAAGAAGGACCAGCTGCACCTGAGCCTGCATGGAAAGCAATGTGAATGACAGAGAGGAGAACAGTGCATCCAGGGGGAAGCCAGCGCGGCCCGTCTCCAGGCTTCACCTGCCCGCAGAGCCCGGGCCACAGCCAAGGCCGGCTGCCCACAGGCCCACTTCACAGATGGGGAAACTGAGGCAACAGAGTTCTGCAGTGAATACTTGGGGATGAGAATCCAGAAAGACACGGAATGGGCTAAGGTGGAGGGCAGGTGGCCAGCTGGCCCCCTTGGTTCCTATAGATCCCACCCACCACCCCAAACAGGGGCCGTGGGGCTGGTCCTGTGTCCCCACTACACAGGAAGTCTGTGGGACCGCGCTAGGCAATGCAGGACTGGGGGCTTTCCCACACTGACAACATGGCTCAATCCTGACTCCATGGACCTCTGCTCTGGGATCTGTGAGCTCTCTCGCTCTCTCTCTCTCTCTCTCTCTCTCTCTTTTCTTGGGATTTAATTCACACACCATAAAATTCACCCTTTTAAAGTACTGGCACTTAGTACATTCACAATGGCATGCAACTGTCACCACTATCGAATTGCAGAATATCAAACCCAAAAAGGTAAACATGGAATTACCATATGACCCAGAAATGCCTTTTGTAGGCATATACCCAACAAAATTAAAAACAGGCAGCCAAGCAAATACTTGTACACCCATGTTCATAGCAGCACCATTCACAATAGGCAAAAGGTGGAAGCAACCCAAATGTCCACGAACTGATACATGGGTAAACAAAACGTGGAAATGTAGTAAATCCATACGATGGTTTTTATCATTCTGCAAAAAGGAGCGCCTGAGCGGCTCAGTCGGTTAAGCATCCAACTTTGGCTCAGGTCACGATCCTGCACTTTGTGAGTTTGAGCCCCGTATCGGGCTCTGTCCTGACAGCTCGGAGCCTGGAGCCTGCTTCAAATTCTGGGTCTCCCTCTCTC
Organism: Hyaena hyaena; assembly: GCF_003009895.1. Taxonomy (NCBI): domain Eukaryota; kingdom Metazoa; phylum Chordata; class Mammalia; order Carnivora; family Hyaenidae; genus Hyaena; species Hyaena hyaena. Next base: position 435,574 of record NW_024080705.1, read on the forward strand.
TCTGCCCCTCCCCTACTTGTGCTCTGCCTCTCTCTCTCTATCAAAAATAAACATTAAAAAAATTCTTACGCAGGGAAGAAAAAGGACTGCTACATCCTACAACACAGGTGAACCTTGATAACATGATTCCAAGTGAAAGAAACTAGACCCAAATAAAGTCACATAAGCCACTCGCAAATCCAGAGACAGAATGCGGAGTAGGGGTTACCAGGAGCTGGGAAGAGGGGCAGGGATGGGGTAGATCTGGACTGACTGCTTAACAGATGAGGGGTTTCCTTTTGGGGGTGATGAAAATGGTCCGGGTGCTCAACATCACCAGTGAAGGAAAGACAAATCCAAACCATGAGGAGACATCACCTCGTGCCTGTCAGGATGACTATTAATTAAAAAAAAAAAAAAAAAGACAAGTGTTGGCAAGCACGTGCGGAAACTGGAACTCAGGCACGCTGTCGGCAGAAACGTAAAATGGCACAGCCGCCATGGAAAATGGTACCGAAGTTCCTCAAAAACTTTAAAATAGAATTGCCATAGGATCCAGCAATCACACTTCTGGGTGTTTACCCAAAAGAATTAAAGTCGGGATCCCACAGAGACATGGCACACACGGGTTCACTGTAGCCCTCCTCAGTCCAGCCAAGAGGGCGGAGGGACCTGAGCGCCCATGGACGGAAGAACGGGTAAGAAAATGCGGTAGAGGGGCACCTGGGTGGCTTAGACAGTTAAGCGTCTGAGTTTCACTTAGGTCATGATCTTGCGGTTCGTGGATTCGAGCCCCGCGTCGGGCTCTGTGCTGACTGCCAGCTCAGAGCCTGGAGCCTCTTTCAGTTTGTGACTCCCTCTCTCTCTGACCCTCCCCTGCTCATGCTGTCTCTCTCTCTCTCTCTCTCCTAGAAATAAATAAAACATTAAAAAAAGAAAAAAGAAAAAGAAAATGCGGTAGAACCGTGCAACAGACTATTACTCAGTCTTAAGAAAGAAGGAAACTCTACAATATGCCACAACATGGATGAAGCTTGAGAACATGATGTTAAGTAAAATAAACCAGGCGTGGAGAGATAAATCCTATAGATTCCATTTATTCAAGGTATCTATAGTCAAATTCATAGACTCAGAGCGTGGAATGGGGCCTGCCAGGGGCTGGGGGGAGAAAAAATGGGGGTTGGAAATCAACCGGCATCAAGTTTCAGTGAAGCAGTATAAGTGCGTCCTGGAGATCTGGTGAACGACACTGCCTCTATAGTCTTCATGTACTGTACCCTTAAAATTTTATTAAGAAGGTAGATCACATGCTCTTACCACGATAAAATGTTAAAAAAATGTTTTAGAATTACACGGAGGTGATGGTTGGTTGTACAACATCATGGATGTACTAACTACCACTGAAATGCACACTTTAAGACAGTTAATTTTGGGGCACCTGGGTGGCTCGGTCAGTTGAGCGTGCAACTCCGGCTCAGGTCATGATCTCACAGTTTGTGGGTTCAAGCCACGTGTCGGGCTCATGCTGACAGCTCTGAGCCTGGAGCCTCCTTCGGATTCTGTGTCTTCCTCTCTCTCTCTGCCCCTCCCCTGCTTGCTCTCTCTCTGTCTCAAAAATAAACAAACATAAAGAAAAAATTTGTAAAGATGGTTAATTTTGTGTAATGTGAATTTCACCTCAATCTTTTACAAAAAAAGTAAAGAGCGCATGCCCTGGGGCCAATGGTCTCAGAAGCAAGTACTGGCTGCTATTTGGGGCTGAAGTCGGCCCCCATGTTTACAATCAGTTCCTTTTCTGTAAAGACCAAATGACATCACAGCACAGGGCTTAAATAAAGGTGGAGGTTCAAGCAGAGGAGGGGGTGGCTCGGTTCTCCACCCCACACACAGCCCGTGGCAGCCTGGATGTGCCCACAGGCCCAGCTTCTTAGGAGTCGGGACCATGCTCGTGTAAACAGCATCCGTGTGAACTGAGCAAAACCCACCTGTTTGTGCCAAATACGCGATTCCCACAAGAAGTGGGTTTGAGAGCTACCATATGCAGATTTCAGGAACACGGCTAGTCCACCCTTCCCCTCGAACAAGCCGGCTTGCCAGGTACCAAGCAACGCACTACTGACGCAGGCATCTGGGGATTCCTCACTGGCAGTCTGGGCTCTGACGGGAGTGATCAGATTACCCAGCCAACATCATTAATGCCACTCTGTACAGCAAGTTCAGGCAACAGAAGCAAGGGAAACAGAAGAGGCCCAGCTCTCTACCAGCAACTCAACATTGGCAATGTAGGCGCAGCTTACACCCTTTCAATGAGTTAACACTGCTCCTTTGCAATGAGTTGGCTTTCTGGTTTTATTGGTATTTCACATTTGTTTCACAGTCATATAGAAACTATGGAAGCCTGAGGCATTTACCTAGTTTTATATCTATCCACATATAAGTTATCTTCTAATAAGAAAACTTAAATCAACAAATGAGGCTTTTCTTTTCCTTTAAAAGGGATCCACAAAAACACACACACTGTATGATTCCATATGAAATGTCCAGAATACTCTATGTCCAGCAACTCTATGGACACAGAAAGTAGACTAGTGGGCTGGGGAGAGGGAGTGACAATTAATAGATACAGAGTATCTTTTGGGGGTTGATGTAAATGTTATAATTAGACAGCAGTGACAGAGGCAGGACTCTGTGAATATACTAAAAGCTACTGAATCGTATGTTTTATTTATCTTTTTAATGTTATTTATTTATTTTGGAGACAGAGAGAGAGAGAGAGAGAGAGACAGCATGAGCAGGGGAGGGGCAGAGAGAGAGGGAGACACAGAATCTGAAACAGGCTCCAGGCTGTGAGCTAGCTGTCAGCACAGAGCCGGACACAGGGCTCGAACCCACCAACCCTGAGATCATGACCTGAACAGAAGTTGGACACTCAACCGACTAAGCCACCCAGGCACGCTGAATCGTATGTTTTAAATCAGTGAACTGTATGTATAATATGAATTACGTGTATGTATAATCTGAATTATATCTCAAAAAGCTTTTTTAAAAAGGGTAAGGGTCCACATGTTACCAGGTTTGAGCAGCACTAAGCTGAAGAAATCACAGAAGAAATCAGCAAACCCACCAGTTGCTAGTTTCAAGGCTCACTCCCCTCCCCCTCCCCCTAGACCATCCCTGAGGGCTCAGAGAGGGAGGTTGAGATGAAACCCCAAATCACAAGACAAGCCCATATCGGAACACAGCTCAAGATTCCTATCTCATGGGACTCGCTTCATACAACAGTAGTGAGATACTATGCTGAATTATTAAACTAGGAAAAACTTGAAAACAATGAAAACAACCGATGTTAGTAAGTATGCACAAATAGAGACCCATTTATACATGGATGGCAAGGGTCAAGGAAAGAAGCCTGACAATATAGGTGCAGAGCTCCGACGGCCCCGTTGGCTGGGGTCAAGCAGGGCCGGGAGCATGCAAATCTGAGCCCCGGAGGCCCTTCTTCCTCAGGGGGCCACAGACTCCCCACCTTCCACCTTCATACCCAAGGCAGGGCTCCTGTTGCCTCAGTAAGGCGCATCTTCATGGCATCCAGAAGGGAGGCCTCCAGAGTCCATCTTTGATCATTCTCTCCTTGGACCTAGTCCTTCAAACGACGCATCAGGAGACAGGAAGAGGAAGCCCCTGCGGCCGGCTGCTGGTGGGAGGCGGTGGTGACAGAAGCGGGAATGACGTCCACCCAGGTGCTCAGCTACCAACCCACCTGCCCCCAGGATGGTCTGATCTCTTGTGTTCCAATGCCTCCCACCTCCAGAAACCCGCTCTGAATGGACCACCTTTGGGAAACCCTCACTCTGTCTCCCCAAAGCCTGGATGAGCCCCAGCTGGAGCCAGGGGCAGAGGGACACCTGCTGGCATGGCCCAGGCCCCTGTCTCTGGGCCCTTGGCTCCCATGGGATGTGCCTGAAGCTCCTACAGCAGTGCTGGGATCCCCCCAAGACCAACAGCTGAGTGGCTCCATGCCCACAGACCCAGTATGATTGACATCCCCAAATCAAAACTACACAAATTCACCCAGAGGCACAGAAGAAACACCCAGGATACTCAGCAAACCGCTGATGGCGTTACCTCCAGCGAAGAGAAGGAAGTGGGCCCGGGGCGGGGGTAGGGGCAGGGAGGGTTTCCATCTTACTCTCCCTACAAACTACTGGAATCTTCCATCAAGATAATTGCTATATATTATTCTTTAATTGACAACATTTTCAAAGGCAGGGCGGGCCCGCATCGCCTGGGAACCTGATCAGCAGACCCTCCATGCCCAGGAATACTACTCAGCGGTGAAAAAGGAAGGCGTGGCCGAAACGTGCAGCAATGAGGGCACCTCTCAACGTCATGAGGAGCGAGGAAGTCAGACAGGGCACTACCCATGATGTGAGTCCATTTATGTGACCATCTAGGAAAAAGTAAGACCTAAGTGACAGAAAGGACAAGGGGGCCCAGGGCCACGGGTGAGAGTGGTGACTGGCTGCCCCGGGAGCCTGCAGGCAGTGAAGTACTCTCAGACCTGACCGAGGCGGTGACTGTACGTCCCTGGCTGTGACCAACATTCATGCAGCTGTGCGCTGAGAATGCACGAATCTCATGGTACACACACCTCCAAGCCACTCGTAAAAAGTAAGGTCGAGGTGGGAATGGAGAGTAGCTGCTCGGTGGCCAGATTTCCCTTTGGGGTGCTGCATGTGTTTTGGAACTTGACAGAGGTAGTGATCGAATGACATTGTGAATGTACAGGCCGCTGACCCGTATATCTGAAAATGATTGATTGTGTGTCCAGTGAATGTCACCTCAATTAAAAAAAAAAAAAAACTTTTTTAAAGGAAGGGAGGGAAAAAATTATTATACCCATTTTGCAGATGAGAAATTGGGCTCAAAGTCACAGCAGTGAAATGCCAGTCCAGGGTTTATCTACCTGTGCCTCAGGCCCAGTTCAGGGCCCAATGGAGGAGAGATCTGCTAAGCATCTCCCTCAAGGGTGCTGCACCTCAGGGACCCGATCTCCAGGGAGGGCCCTTCTCTCTGAGGCATCTGAAAACCAGAGCTTGCCAACAGGCCCCGGAGTGAGCCAACAGAGCAGCCCCTGGGAACCCCCAAGACCCCCAAAGTGCATGAGCTGGGCTGCCAGGAGGGCCAGGAGTGAGCACCCACTGAGAAGATGGTCATGCTGGGGCTGAGAAGCTGCCAGGCCAGGACGCGGGCGGGGAGGGCACCCCATCAGATCCAGGCTGGATGAGCCAGGGCCCTGGGGCTGTGATGGAGGGCTGCCCCGGAGAATGAAGAGGTCAGCACCAACTTCAGGGACCCCAGGGGGAAAGACTCCCTAACTCCAGGGGGCAGGTCCAACGGCCACTTTGCCACCAGCAGGAGAGGGTTAACTTCTTCAAGGGGTCTACAGTTCCCGGAAAAGGAAAAGAAAAGGAGGGGGAGGGGAGTCCCCTCTGTGCTTTCTAAACATCCAGCAATCTTCAAAGCATCTAAGCGTCCCTGTCTTCCACTCTGGGGAAGGCCTGGACAGAAGCCACACAGCCTGCAGGCAGGCAGGCCCTGGGGCTTGGCAGAGGCTGGCAAGGCCCAGGTCATCTGAGGGCACCCACCTCTCTCCTCCTGCACGGGGCCAACACAGTCCCTTGGCAGTGGGGCCGCTCCTCACGGGCGAGGGCAGGAGGCACCGCAATGGACCCACAGGTCCACCACACCCTCCCTCCTGGAATTTCCAAAAGCCCTCATTCCCCGGGAGTCTTCGGGGTCAGCCTGACACACCCAGTTCCCAGATGCTCGCCACTGCCTGCCTTGGGCATGCACGGCACCCCAGATGCCCTGTGTCTCTCTCATCAGAGTACCCCAGCCAAGAAGGGGCACCCCTCGTAACTTACACCAGTCCACACGTCAGTTACAGGAAATATATAAAACACCTCCCAAGGTCCCAGAATTCCACCCTTAGACATTCACTCCTTGGGAAAAGCTAAGGAGTTTTCAAAGGCTTTCAGTTTGTTCCCAAGAAGGGAGACCTATTAACCTATGGGTATCTTAACTAAGAGCAAAAATAAGCACGTTCCTGAGGCAGGAGCCGTCTGGAGCCCCAGCTCAAAACCGAGCGCCCCCAGGGAGGGCAGGCAGCCATTTCTAAGAGGCAGCAGTGCCTCTGGAGAACGAGGGGAGAGCAGACTTGATTCCTAAAAGGAAAGTGAGAGGCCTCCAGCTTGTGTCCTAACAGGGAAATCAGGGCTGCCTCGGAGCCCAGAGGGGGAGGGACAGAAGGTCCCAGGGTGCAAGGACTTTCCTGACAAGCCTGGATGCTAAGTGTGGGTCCCCTCCCCAGGTGCAGGGATCTGCTCACATTCCTAAACACACTGAGCTGTCACACCTCGGCTGGGCTGCTCTTTCTGCCGGAAGCCTTCCCTCACCCTTGCAAACTCTTGGCCACCCTTCAAAGCCCACCCGAAGCATCGCCCCACCCCCAGGCAGGCCACTCCCTCTGGCTGCCTCTGGCTCCCACCACAGAGGGCACAGGGCTGGGAAGGTGCCAGTCAGGCACGGTACAACGTGTGAATGTGCCTCTCTTACCCAGAAGGGACGGGGTCTCACTCACCTTTGGTCCCCTGCCCCTCATACTGAACCCAGGGCCAGCAACTCCAATCTAGAAGCATCCTGGCGCCTTCATCAGGCACTGGGCAAGCACCCTGGCCTCACATGTCTCTCCCTCTGCTGAGAAAGTAGTAACCAGGGTAATGACAGCAGCACCTGATGTTTACTGAGCACTTCCTATGAGCCACTCCCTATATTCCTATGAGGGAGAAACTCTCATTAACCCTGATACACAAGGAATCAGGCACAGAGAGGGTAAGTGAGCTCCCCAGGGGCACACAGCTAGTGGCAACAGGGCCCAAAATTTTGGAACCAGTGTTCTTAATCACTACAGATCCACTGGAGGGTACTGCTCGGGGAGCACATCGGAGGACGAGCTCAGAGTGGAAGAGGAACTGGAGACTCTAACAGCCAGCGCTTCCCAGGCCCTCTCTTTCCCCAGGTCCCAGCCAAAGAGCCAGGGACAGCAGCAGAACCCCCTCGCAGTCTGAGCCTGCTGCTCCGGGCCATCCCTGTGCGGAGCGCCAGTAACATAAAAGGCCCTGCAGCTCGGCCCATACCCGAGAGGCACAGGGCTGCCTGCTGGGAGGCAGAGCCGTGATTTGGGGCTATTCTTAGCAAACCACTGGCTCCCCTCCCAGAGGCCTGGCGGGCGGCAGACTCAAGCTTCCATACGCCCTGCCTATTTCCTGACCCTGCTCGTAGAGATCCCACAGGGCTAAGGAATGGCTGGTGGGCAAGGGGCGAAGACAAAGCCCTCCAGCTTTCAGAGGAGAGGTGTCTGCCTGCCCGGCCTGCTGAAGCAGCCCTGGGCCAGGGTCCTGACCGCAGGGGAAGGCTTGTCCTCAAAGCTCCACTGCAGAGCACTCGCTCTGGACCACACCCTGGGCCATATGCCTTCTACCGATTTTCTCCCATTTAACCTGCAAAATCCCCGCAAGGGCTAAGGGCTTACTGGCCCCATCTTAAAGATGAGGAGTTTCCTGCTAAAGGTAAGTTAATGCAGACATTAAGTAATTCGCCCAGGGTCGTGAAGTGGGTTGGTGTCAAGCTGTGTCGAGACTCTGAGCAGGCTCTCAAACTCCAGGATGGGCAGAGCAGAAGCGGCCACAGCCAGAAGGTGCCCCCTCTCCGCCCCCCGCCGTCCAGGCCCAGGGTTTAGAGGAGGGGCAGTCCACACCCGAGGGCAATGGTCTCACCAATGACCCCACTGCAGGTCTACTCTTTCTTTCCCCTAAGAATGATCCTTCCTGGGGCACCTGGCTGGCTAGGTCAGTAGAGTCTGAGACTTATTTTTTAAGTTTATGTATTTATTTTGAGAGAGAGCAAGCGCATGAGTGGGGAAGGGGCAGAAAGAGAGGGAAAGAATCCCAAACAGGGCTCACGAACCGTGAAATCATGACCTGAGCTAAAATCACGAGTCAGACACTTAACCAACTGAGCCACGAACCTGAGACTCTTAATCTCGGGGTCATGAGTTCGAGCCCATGTTGGGTGCAGAGGTTACTAAAAAAAGAAGAAAAAAAAAACTTTAAAAAAAAAAAAAAAAAAGAATGGTCCCTTCCCTGCCACAGACCCTGAGGTTTGGGCTCAAAGGAGAGTCCCCAGCCAGGTTCCTCCTCTACCCAAGCCACACAGCCTCACTGAAGAAACTTCTGGAAACCATGAGAAAATGAAACTCAAAGGTTCAAGGAGCCCCTATGGGAGCTGACAACATATGCCCAGCCCTGTAACTTAGGGAGTGGGGAGGTCCAGTGCCTCTTGGAGTAAAACAGAGAATACCATGCTCTGTGGGGGCCTCAAACCCCAGTGGAGATCTAGAAACAAAACCACACCACAGATCACCCCCACCACCCAAAACAGGACCACTTCCCTCTGCCCCACGGAGTCACTGAAATAACTGAGCAGGGTTCAGTTAATCCAACTACATCTTGAGACCCAGCTCCGTCCATGTCCCGGCCTTGCTGTCAGGTGACTCAGCGGGGGTATGTGTGTCCATTTCCCCGCCGGGAGCCCACAGCCAGCTCCATGTCTGCCCAGGCACTCAAGCCACTTCCACGTGACTCCGGGGCTCGTGTCCATGAGCGTCAGCTCATGTCCATGCCCATCATCCATACACCTACCCATTATGCATCTGCCTCTTGTATGGGGAGGTTCAAGTCACCGCAAAGGCGTCATCTGCCTGTACAGTGTCTGTGGCCCCTGGGCGGTCCACGTTTATGTGTCCACATTGTTGTCCCTGCACACATCTGTACCCCTGTGTTGCCTGCCCACTTCCATTCCTTTCTTGCGTGTTTTCACTCTCTGTCTCAGCCCACACAGCCTAGACCCAAGCATATGCACATCTCTGCGCACGCCAGCACCTCCACCTGTGCCCGGTGACTCTGTGTGCACCGACTATTTGGAGGCGGGTGGCTGGGTTCACACAAGTGCTCACAATGCCAGCCAAGGGCTGTGGGGTGAGCTCAGCAACGCCCTCTCCCAGAACAGCGCCCGAAGCCATGGGCGCAAGCACAATGCCACCTCCACAAAGTGTTCCAGAAAAGCAGAAACCTGCCAGAGATGATGGGGGAGGAGACAGAGCCCCAGACATAGCAGAACCTCAGAGTGAGGTCAGGGCTGCCCCGGTACCACCCTCATCGGGCCAAGCCTGCCCGACCCACCCACCGCCATCACCCCAACTTCGATACTCGATGGCCAGCAAAGGGGCTCACGGGACACTCTGGCTCAGGGCCTCCCGCCCTCCAACGGCATCCCCAGCCCCCAGCAATAGAGGCTCTTCAGAACTGAAGTGAGGACTTCCCCCTGCTGGCCTCTGAACCTCCTACCAGGTTGGACCTAGACTTCAAACCTCAAAAAGCCCCAGGGAAGCTGGGGGAGTCCCATGCTCAGCATGACCCCAAAAACCAAATGGGTTTCTTTGGAAATCTACCAGCGGGGAAAAGACGGCCTGAGAGTGGGGCTGGGGGCGCATACAAGCAAGAGAATCTTGCTGAACCCTCGTGCTGCTCAGTGCCCACAGAGGTGGTGGGTGAGGGGTCCTCGCTACGAGCAGGGTAACAAGGAGGCATGGGAGCATTTCACACCGCTTGGAACATAGGCATGTGACTGCGTGAGAACTGGACTCCAGCTCCCCCAATGTCACAGCCTGTGTCACTCAGGTAGCAATGAATCATGGGAAGCCTCTCCGCTTTCCATTATCATCATGAGTCCAGGACTGGTATGGAAAGCCCGAATCAGCAAACTTTCTGTATGTCTGTCTTGCATTCCCCATATGGCTGAGCCACCGGAGGACAGCACCCTCGAGTCCTCCCACACTCCGGTCTTCCAGCAGAGCCGGGCCTGGCATTTAAGAGGTGCTCAGTCACTGCGTCTAGCTCCTCCGAAGCCAGAGAGGTGGCGAGAGGAAAGAATCCCAGAAGCTTCTTGAAGCCAGGAAGCTTTCTTCCTTCTCTGACTCCCCAAGAGATAAGAACGCGTTTCAACCATCCTGGCTACGTTAGAGTCAGGTGCGCCATGTCTCCCACACCCCACTCTGCTTGCCTACAAGTCACTGACTCTTCAGGAAAAATCTCTGAGAATGAAAATGGGATCTCCTGGGAGACTCAGGCCTAGGGAGGGAGAGGGCCAAAGGGGCTCAGGATCAAAGCCCACTGTGACCTCTTAACTTTGACCAGTTCCATGGGCCCCCAGCCCCTTAAAGATGAGCCCAGAGACCCCATGAGTAGATCTTGAGGCGGTTTCCCTCCTCCCAACCGCACCGTGAGACTGGCTCAGGCGCCGTGCCTCAGGCCTAGCCCCCAAGAGTGGAGCCCACACTTACCCCTGTGCGGGGGAAACCTTCGGGGAGGAGATTGCCCAGCGCCCGGCAAAGGACTCGATAACCTCCCACTCTTTAGTGAGATCCAGCTTCTCTCAGGCATTAATTCCGCGCGGGTTTGGATGGGAGCCCAGAAGGCATGCACTCCCGGGGACGGGGAGTGGGTGGTCTGAGCAGCCCCGGGCCGGGGTTGCCCAGGGACTCCAGATTTGCCCTCCCCTCGCCAGCCCCGGGTGTGGACGCGTCGGTACCTGCCAACCCGCGGCTCCGAGGAACATCCGCGCTCCTGCGGCTGGCGCGTTGCGCCCGGACTGCGGGCGCCGATTCAGGCGGCAGCGGGGCGCGCCCGGCGCGGGCTCCGGCTCGCTCCTCCCCACTTCCCCAGCCCATCCGTGGGCAGCGGCGGCTTCGGAGGCGGGCAGGCCGGGCGCAAGAGGCGAGGCCAGGAGAACCACAGCCCGCGCTAGCCAGCGGCGGGAGACGCGCGCCCCAGGGCCAGCGCGCAGCACCGTGCCCCGCGCCCTGCGCGCCCCGCGCCCCCCGCGCCGAGGGGCGGACCCGGCCAGGCCGCCAATCAACGCGCCTGCCACCACCCCCAGACCAGCCAGCCTGAGCCCCCGCCCCAGCCGCCTTGGAGGCGGGGGGCTTGGATTTAAAGACACACTCACCCAAGCCGCGTCCGGATTGGCATCCGCGGCTCCCAGGCGGAGTGGGAACGGCTGGCCCCACCTTCTCCGGCCCGGCTTCCTTCTTCTGCCCGCCCACCCTCTGCTAGGAGGAAAAGTTCGGGGGGCGGGGGAGACTGCCCGAGAAGCCAGTTCCTCTTCCCTTGTCATTAGTTCGGCTCCTTCTGGAAGATCCCCAAACCTTCCATCCAGCCTCCCCGGCTGAAAGAAGCAAATGCTTTGGGCGCCACACCCCCCTCCCAAACTCCAGCTTCCCGGAGATCTGCAGGCCGGGGCTTCCCTCGCCCCTCTCTGCTTTTTAAAGCCAGGCTGTGCCTCGGTGGGACCCAAATGAGCATCAGGGAGCCTGAATAAATGCCTCACAGTGCTGTGCAACCTACACTAGGCGAGTGCCCTCTCTGGGCCTCAGCCACCCCAGTGTCAACGCGCGTAAAGAGCAGGCTGTCTGCTCAATCGTGGGTTTTTCCCAAGCCCTGGACTCCCCTCAGCTCCCAGAGGCTTAAAGGGAAGAGCGAAGCAGAAGTTTTGGAAGGGGAGGTCCCTCTGCCCCCATTCCAGGACTGCCCGCAGTGACACGCAGCATCCCCGCCCCTTAGGTGGCCCCGCTCCCACCCCCACGCCCCAGCAGCCCACGTGGGCCAGTGGCGGCTCGCACGCCCCCGCGGGTACCCACGTGCGGTCACTCTCCCGCCGCTGCTTCCTCTCCGGGAGACTGGCTTTGTTGTGGTTAGTGAGTCACTTCCTCCCTCTCTCCACACGGGAAATCCTTCTTCCTCACCTGTCACTACCTGCCTCGCCCCCACTCAGGGTCGGGAGTCGCTGGAGCCGGATCTCGCCAGGACGCAGGCCGCGCGGTCCTCGCTCTTCCCGAAGTCGGGCCGGAGGGCACTGGGCTGGAATAGAGGCACGCAGCGCCCGCCGCGCCCGGCCCGCCCTGGGAATAAATGAAGACCAAAGGAATGGTTGTCGCTTATGGTTCTATTACCAGGTGTCCAGCACCCTTCAAATGTTTCATTCGCCTCGATGATTTTCTGAGCGAAGTACTGTTATTACCCCTATTTTAGTGGATGAGGAAATTGAGGCCCAGGGAAGACTTGCCCTCCTCTCCAGGTCTGCCTTTATCCCGGACGGCGATGTGTGAGAAGACGAGCAGAGAAGGTCCAGGAAGGGCCAGAGACGCACACCTGACGGCCGGGCCGTCAGAGGCCAGCAAAGCTGGGCTCACATCGGCTCACGGCCTCCTGCTGTGTGGTCTGGGAAACGTGGCACAAGCTCTCGGATCCCCAAGTTCCTCATCCATAAGCTGGCCTGCCCTTCCAGGAGGTGCTGAGAAGCCAGGGAGCTGGGGCGCCTACCTCACCCCACCTGCTGCCTGATTCCCCACTGACGCCCCTGCAGCCACCCTGAGGATGCTGCCTTCCCGGATAACGCCCCCTTGAGGCCAGGACTAAGTCAGGGTCTAGCACTAGCATGAGCGCCCACAGAAACCCGCGCGCAGACACGCAGGCGCATGTGCACACACGCGTGCAGGCACACTGCTCTTTCTCCCTCGCTGTCCAGCAGATGCTGGGGGCTGTAGCGGCCTGTTTCTCTAGACTGAGCTCCTCCTGGAAGACGAAATTCTGACTCTGAACTGCCTTCCGGTCCCCAGCGCAGCGCCACACTCATTCATTTGTATTCACTGGGCATACAGTAGGTGTTCTAGTTGAATCAAGCAGAAGAGCCCAGGGCAGAGGTGTCCCCAGGAGAGCCACCAAGCAACGCCCTTTGAGCCCTAATACACAGCCTCGAGGCTTAGCTGGAAGACCCCAGAAGTAAAGGGTTGGGGGCTTGAAGGTGTTTCCGGGCCAGGCCACAGACTGCACGAGACCACAGTGCCCAGCCCCCCTCCCCCACAGCCCACTCCTAGCCCCTGAGGCTCTGCCCAGTCCCTGCTGGTCATGGGGCTGGGGGTCCCCCCCAACCACAAGAAAACCTTCCGGACCAGATTCGGCCCCATCCTGGGCCTGGGAGGGAGAGAGGGCTGAATGCTGAGGAAGGAGGAAAGGACACAGAGAAGCCCTAGGTATACCCAAGAGAAGGCTCCGTTCTCTCCCCAGCCCCAAGCAGAAGGGAAGAATCCCTTGTGCCAACTCTCTGGGCCCAGACTGCCCCAGAAGCTTCCAGAGAGATCTGGAAGCTCAAGCAGAAGCCCAGAAGTTCCTGAGAAAGGATTGATGGTCCCAGAAGAGGACCTCAGAAACTGGAGGGCCAACGCCCATTCTGCCGGCACCCCCTCCAGCACTACCACCACCCCACATCACACACACGCACAAGCACCCAAGACATCACCTCATCGACTAAAGAATGGCAGGGCCCGGTAAGTGGCCCAGTACAAATGTATGCACCTGTGTGTGCATACCTACATGCTTGTGTTGCTCATGCGTGAGCTCATGTTTGCAGAGATGTGAATAAGCGTTTGCACAAGGGTCCAATGGGCATGAGTGTGGGCATACAAGTAAGCGTGCATCTGCATGTGTAGCATACCCACAAACCAACCTAGCACAGCCCAAAGCTACAAAGGATGGCCAAGAACCCCACTACTCACACTTCCAGAACCTCCTGCCGTCTCCCCCTCCGCCCAAGTGAGCAAGGTGCCAACACCCTTGGAAAGGAACTCCCACATTCAGTCTCTGCCCATAAACATAAGCTGTGGGAACCCCGGGTCCCTCGTGGGAACACTCGGGCCAGAAATCATTTCCTGACAGGCACAAATGACTCGCCGGAAGGCAGAGGAGCGGAGTTCAAACCAGCAGAGATGAAACTTGACGAAAGATGAGAAACAGGCCCTCCTGCTCGTCTCTGCTCCTCCCTCCCTGCCAAGCCCACTGCAGGCCGTGGGGCCCGGGGAGTGGACAGAGGCAGGGCCGGGAGCCGACCTAGCCTTGCTCCAATGGCACTGTTATGCTCGTGATGTGGGACCCACGTGGGCCTGCCAGGATGGGTGGGTGTCTCGGAGCCTGAGGTCCTTGCCCCTGAGCCAGGTGGTATGACACACCTGCTGCCGAGTCCCAGCACAGCCCCGTTCACACTGCCTGGCTGCCTGGAGTCCTGCAGTGGCTGTCTGGCCTTCCAGGCCCCCTGCCCCCTCTCCAGGACCCAACACCCCTCTTCTGTTCTAGCCCCTTCCGAGCACGGCCCAGGGCTTCCAGACACAGGCCGGGGGCAGAGCCGACGCAACTTTACCACCTCAAACTTCCCACCTATTTGGAGTCTCATATTCCTCATTTGTAGAACGATATGAGCAGTACCTGCCTCCCAGGGATGCCTGGAAGATTTAAGGGGTGCCTGGCACTCAGCCAGAGCTCACTGATGTCAACTATTGCTATTGTCACCATTACTGCCATCTGAGCTTTGCCCTCTGCCCCAGCCCTGACCCTGCCAGGGCCGAGGGGTTCTTCAAGACTGAATTCCACCTCCTCCAGGCAGTGCTCCCTGCTGACGGGCCCTCTGTCTGCTCAGGACTCTGCCCCTCTCCTCTGTGCCAGGCCCTGGGCCCGAGCACCCCTCCCTGCTACAGAATACAAGTTCCGTAACTGGCCTCATAGTTATCAGCAGGATCATTCCTTTTATTGGGTCTAGGTTCGAGGGTGACATCTCCCACAACTGAAATTCATACCCTGGGTTCCAATTTTTTTGACTTATACTCAAAGAAAGAAATATGCTTTCCATTGGGACCGCCAGCTACACAGAGACTTGAACCTGTGTGTGTTTCACCAGAAAAAGCGTAGCCTTCTGTGTGTGATGCCTTCTGACACTTTGTAATGTATCCTGTCCTGCTTTTTGTTCTTGCTGATTGCACTACACAAAACTGATTTTACCTGTGACCGACGGTTGGAAAACTCTGTCCCTGGGGGCAAGGGGACCTCCTCTCCCTCCCCCAGTGCCACTCGGCGCCTGACTGAAGACTGCCCAGGACATATGGAAAGAGGTGATTCTGTTTCCAGAACCTTCCTTGAGAACTACAGAGAGAGTTCTCCATCAAAAGAAAAGAGAAAAGGAAGAAGAAATCCTGCCTCATTCGTTCAACAAATATTCCATTCAGCCGGTCAGTCTGGCAGTCAGTCAACAAACATGTACAGAGCCTCTTTTATATGCCAAGCCATGTTCCAGGCCCTGAGCAGTGAATGGGACAGATGCGGTCTTGCCTTCATGGGGCTGACATCTTAGTAAGGTGGGGGTGAGGGATACAATAAAGAAGTAAACAAGAACAGAAGCAAGATCATTTCAGAGGGATTCATGCTATGAAGAAAATAATACAAGAGAATGGTATAGAAAGGGGTACGGGTGGGGCTACTTTAGAAATGATGGAGGCCTCTGAGAGCCTCTAGTAACTCACCCTGCCTTGTCCCTCCCCATGCTCCCCCCACCTCCCTCCTCACCACGGTTCAGCCCAGCCCAGTTTGAGCTGTCCTCTCTCTAAAAGCTAGGGCACTGAAGAGATAACTTCCTTCTAGTGGGGTGACCCAGACCACCCAGCGCCGATACCCCATGCTCCCGCACCACCCTGTCCTGTGCTTCAGAGGGCTCCCAGCAGATCAGACTGTGCCTGCCCAAAAAAAATAGGTGCCGGGTCCCCACGAGACAGTGAGAGGGTGCAGATCTGAACCCCAGCTCCAGGCAAGTGCTGAAAAGCCCAGGTCTGTCCAACTAGTGAAGAGAAAGCTGGGGGGGGGGGGCGGGGGAGCTGCTCAGGCATCTGAACTCTATGTGACAATGTTCTCTAAGTACCTACAATATGCCTGACCCTGGGTTCAGGGCACAGAGACAGGCAAGGTCCCGCCCCATCCCAGGTACTCAGAGACCTGTGGGAGAGGCAGGCAGGCACACTGATCGTTTCAGGGTGAGGTGTTTCCTGCAAGGGGGAGGAGGGACCAGGATTCTGGGCGAGCAGGGATGGGGGCACTCAGCATGACCTCAAAGCGGGTGCCCTGCCAGGGTCTTGGCGGCTCTAGCAACGTGCAGTGACTTATTCCAGCTTCAGCATCAGACAAACTCGAGTTTTATTTTTTATTTTTAAAATTTTGTTAATGTTTATTTATTTTGAGAGAGAGCACGGGCAGGGGAGGGGCAGAGAGGGAGGGAGACCCAGAATCCGAAGCAGGCTCCAGGCTCTGAGCTGTCAGCACAGAGCCAGATGCGGGGCTTGAACTTACCAACCGTGAGATCAGAACCTGACTGAGCCACCTAGGCACCCCCAAACCCGAGCTTTAATTCAATATCTGCCACTTGTCAGCTGTGTGACCTCAGGCAAGTGTCTGAGTGCCTCTGAGCCTCTGTGTCCACATCTATAAAATGGGGGTAGTCACATTTACCTTCACAGGGTTGTTAAAGCTCCCAAAACTTAGTTGTCTGAGGGGCGCCTGGGTGGCTCAGTGGGTTGAGCGTCCAGCTTCCACTCAGGTCATGATCTCACGGTTCGTGGGTTCAAGCCCCATGTCCAGCTCTGTGCTGACAGCTCAGAGCCTGGAGCCTGTTTCAGATTCTGTCTCCCTCTCTCTCTGTTGTGGCTACTGATATGGTCAGAAGATTCCCTCTGAGGCCTCGTCCGTCTGCCTTTACTTCCTCCCCCGTCTGCCTTCCCTAGTCAGCACCTGTCTAGTCCCTCCCTAGAGCGAGCAGAGAATCCCCTGCCCCCACTGCTATCAGAAAGGAGCTCCAAGTGGCCTTCTGCTGGGTCTCACTGAAGAATCCCAGGCCCCGGACACTGGGAATAATGCGGCAGGAGGTGGGGGGAGGCAGCGAGGGGGTCTGCCAAACCCTGCAGCATGGAGATCATCCATTCCTGAATAAACAGGCTGTCACCCCTTCCCTCCCTCCCTCTCTCTCCTTTAAATAACCCAGATCTGTTGCCCAGTTGTCTCCAAGCAACACCACTCAGGCTCCCAAGGATGCCTCAGGCGGACAGAGCCATTTATGAAGATGCTGTAGGGGAGGGGGTGGTGAGAGGTGGGGGCAGGGCGGGGTTGAGAGGCCTGACACAGCGCCTTCCCAAAGCCTTCATGTGGCAAGCACCTGGGCAGACCCCTCACCGGACGGGCAGGCAGGACTGGCTTCCCAGGAATGTTCCAGGAGAGGCCAATGCCCCCGGACTTGCAGGGGAGGTCCTAGGCTCCGAGCGGCTCGGACGGATGGACACACAGGCCAAATGCCTTGGGAAGATCACTGGCAGAGGCTCAGCCTCCGGGTTCTAGTCCCAATGTTAGCGCTCACTAGCTGTGCATCGCGCCCCGTCATTCACCCTCTCTGAGCCCCAAAGAACCATAATGCTAGAAGACAGCTTCCATGGGGGGCAGCAGAGGAACCCTGCCACACTGTCTGGCGATATGTCCGAACTCTGCCACAGCAACTCCATTTCCGGGAAGTTCACCCACGTTTGTACACACTCGCCAGCTGACAACTGTATGAGGTTACTCACACTTGGCAGTGGTGAAAGACCGCAGCAACCAAAATGTCTGCGGACAGAGAGGTGATCGGCTGGATGAGTTACAGAGCGTCCAGCAATGGAAAATACCAGGCAGCTGTTTTAGAACACGAGGCAGATGTATGTGGGCTGATGGAAAAGGGTCTGTAGAGCTGGGAGCCAAGTCCAGACGTGGCCGTGGCCACAGATGGTTAGGGCCATGTTGTCTGTGACAGTGCGGGGCCCGCCTCGAGAGGAAGGGATAAGTCACATGGATGCCAACCACAGAATCCTGCACAGCGGTTCCCCCCAGCAACCCAGGTGTACACACAGAAACAGGGAGCGAGCGTGAAAATGCAGTGCTCTGGGGTAAACTCATCAGCAGGGCTCCACTGGCCACAAAATACCCACGGTGGAAAGTAACAACGCTACACACGGAAAAGTACCAGGGTCTTCCTAAGTAAGGATACGTACATTATGTGAAAACATTTATCAGACGTACTACGATGGGTGCCTATGAGGAAAAGGATGAGATGAAGGGAAAATAAAGAGAACCACAAAAGAGAAAAGCTTTGCGTACGTCGATTATGATAAGGGCTGCGGGTTCAGGAAAATGATTCCCTCGACTCTGCAGCTGAGTTAAGAAGGAAGGAGGGGAGGCAAGCGGGAGGGAGGCAGGAGAAGAAATTGTAGGACAATATGTCTAATATTCTAGCACTTAGGAGTTGCAAAAAGAGTATGAAAAGATAGATTATAGATATAGATATATACACATATATATTTTTGCTGCATACCTTCCCATGCACTTGAATTTTGTTCTATGTGTATATATTATCTATTTTTAAATAATTTTTAAAACGAGCTCATAGATTTCTACACACATGCTCAGTCTCTGGCAGGCTGTGGACGACTCCAGGGAGAAGGCTTAGTCCTCGCAGGGGAAATGGGGCCTGAGAAAGGGAGGCCCACTTTCCTTCCACTCACTAGCCTTTTGTACAGTGGACCTTTTTATCCCACGCATCTATGACATATTCTTTTTTCTTTAATTTTTTTAATGTTTATTTATTTTTGAGAGAGAGAGCAAGGAAGGGCAGAGAGAGGGAGACAGAGAATTCGAAGCAGGCTCCAGGCTCCGAGCTGTCAGCACAGAGCCTGATGTGGGGCTCGAACTCACGAACCATGAGATTATGACCTGAGCTGAAGTTGGACACCTCACCAAATGAGCCACCGAGGTGCCCCATTTATGACATATTCTTTTACAACATTTTTTAATGTTTATTCCTTTTTGAAAGACAGAGAGAACACAAGCAGACGTGGAGCAGAGAGAGAGGAACACAGAATCCAAAGCAGGCTCCAGGCTCCTAGCTGTCAGCACAGAGCCTGACACGGGGCTAGAACTCATGAACCACGAGATCATCACCTGAACCAAAGTCAGACGCTTAACCGACTGAGCCACCCAGGTGCCCTCGTTTATGACATATTCTAATGATTATGTCATTTTTATTTTTATTTTGAATATTTTATATATGCACAATGATATAGACTAGTATACTCGATTCTATGTACCCATCAGTCAGATATGACAACTATCAAGATTTTGGTTCATCTACTGTTGTCTTTTTTTTTTCTTTTGGTTTTCTTGCTGGAGTATCTTCAAGCAAGCCCCCAACTCACACCATTTCCCCCCTACCCACATCAGAATACAATGGGTGTAATACATGAGGTTTAAAGAAACAAAGGCTGAGAGGCGAAGCAGTGCACCCTGCCAGACATGGAGGGGTTCCCTGTATGAAATCCCCAAAGGCAGGGGTCCCTGCCTCTGCTTCAATGCTCTCAGAAGCCAGGAACTCACTACCTGCCCCAGTCTCCTTCTGTGTCCATAATGGCCTAGATCTTGGCCTCTCAGAAGGGACACCCACCACCCCACTCTCCCTGTGCTGTCTTGGAAACACCCGGCAGTGGGTGTGGGCAGCTCAAAGCCACAGGGAAACAGGCCAGCTCATTAGAGGCTGTCCCTCTCCAAAACAAACTCAGAAGCACAATGGCACACCATGCGTATTCACAGAAACCGGAGGCCACCAAAGCCCTGCTGGCCTGGAAGGCCCGAATGGGCACCCCTCCCCCACCAACCCCCTCCCCCACCTCCACCCCAGGGGCCCAGGCCGTCTGAGACAGGCATTCATTGCCTTGGCAGTCGGGGGTAAATCTTGGGCCAGGACTAGACAGTTGTTCCCTGGCCTGCCTGTGTGTGCATTTGAATCGCCAGCAAGAAAGGTTAACCCCAGACCCCTGGGCTCCACCCCAGTCCCCCTGAGCCAGGATTTCCAGGGTGGGACACTGGGAAAGCCCCCTGGCTGGTGTCAAGGCCGAAGTTGAGTCTGGTGTTTGGGAACCTCCAGGCCAGTCAACTCTGAGGCGCTCTTCCAGCCACAATAGTCCACTCCAACTCTTAGCCGCCTGCCCTGTCCTAAGATTGTGCCTTCCCCACCCATCGGCATGGATGCAACATTCCCACCTGCAGCTGATAGGGGAGCGGATGGTGGCACCCCCTCTTAAGAGTGTGCTGGCTGAGTGGCGCCTGGGTGGCTCAGTCAGTTAAGCATCCAACTTCAGCTCAGATCACGATCTCACAGTTCGTGGGTTCAAGCCCCGCATCGGGCTCTGTGCTGACAGCTCAGAGCCTGGAGCCTGCTTTGGATTCTGGCCTCTCTCTTGCTCTCTGTCCCTCCCCCATTGGCGCTCGCTCTCTCTCTCTCAAAAATAAACATTAAAAAAATTAATTAAAAAAAAGATGAGTGTGCTGGCCGAGGCTCAGGAGCATACGCAGCCCCCGAAATCCAGGGTGCTTTCTGGAATGAGAGGCAGCAGATTCAGAGGTGGTATCTTGTCCCCTCCGCACAGTCTTCCCTCCCACCGGGAAGGATAGACACTGAGCCTTCACTCTGGGTCGCAGTTCGTGTGCATTAACTCACTTCACTTCGGCAGCACACGTAGTAACTCACTGAAGGCTTCCCTCCTTTCCGTGAGGCAGGAGTAGCCTTAGCTCCCTTTAGCAGATGAGGAAACTGAGGCTTAGGAAGGTGAACTAAGCGGTCCAGTGCACACAGCTGGTAAGGGGTGGAGTGGGGTTCTCACCAGGCGGCCTGGCCTCAAAGTGCACCTCTCCCCGTCCATAACACTTGGCTGTCCCCGTGACCCAGTGAGATGTCTGATGCCCCCCCTCTGGCCTGCTGCCAGAGCGAACGCACCATTTTATACTGTATGTCAGTAATGACCCACCGGAAAGCCAACAGCAAGGCAAGGTTAGCCATGCAAGAGCTCGCTGGGGGGAAAGCATGGGAAAAGCTGGGGGGGAGGGGGGAGGCAGGGGAAAGAGGGAGAGTGTTCAGAGAGCAGGGCAGGCTTGTCATCTAAAAGACGTGGGGCAGGGAGGAGGGCGGGGAGGAAGAGTCCAGGACCCAGCACAGCCCTGAGAGCATCGTGGTCAGGCCAGGCGAACATGGCCCGTGCTGGTGCCTCAGCTGGACTCCGCCACCGGCCGGGAGCAGCCCAGGGACACTGTGGTCTCCGTGTGCATGTGGCAGTGGATCCCAAAGTTGTGGCGGCCGGGGAGAGGGTGGGGGGTGGGGCAGTCAGCTCACTGCATCTGGCGGCAAGTTCTCTGGAAGGGCTCTCGGGGCAGCATGCCTCAAGGCTGGCACTCCTGGCATGACCCACGGGTCATGGCCTGCCTGTCCCCTCCACTGATAGGCAGCGACCTCCCGTAGGGCAGGGGCCATGCCCTGTTCATCTCTGTGTCCCAGCCCAAGGTGTGGCATAGCCTAAGTGTGTAAGCCTGCAACCGGCCAAGCAGTGCTTCTGCTGTGAAAGCTGGTCTTGGAGGAGGAAACAAGGAGGAAAATCAAAGTCTAGAGCGCTCACTGTAGGTCAAGCTTGGTGCCAAGGGCTGTAAGATGCTTTTAGGCTATGAAGGGCTTGCTCAAATCTATAATGCGGGTTGTTCTCAGCCAACCTGAGGGGTAGATGCCACTCCCACCTCCCAAAGCAACGAGGCTCCGGGGGCGACGTCCCTCATCCAAGGTGGCCCTGCTGATGCTAGGCTCTGCCGTGCCCTGTCTACCGGAGCAGGAGGGCAGGAAGCCCCGGGCAGGGGCTCTTCCCAGGAATAAGACAGAGAAATCCACACCTGAGGCCTGAAGAAACAAAGCTTCTTTGAAAACGTTGATGGTGCTCTTCCCGCCCCCCCCCCCACCCTGTCTTGTTCCCAGCAGGACAGGCAGGCACCCCCTCTAACCAAGCCAAGGGGGCCATGGATGGGAGCCATGACCAGACAGGCTGAGTGTCCAGGGTCCTGACCAGGCTTCCAGAGACCCAAGCCCCTAACCTAGCTCCTGCCTCCCCGTGTCCGCCCTGGGCAAGCCCGGGACCTCTCTGGCCTCATCTGCAACGTGGAATAAATAGTTCTCGTCTTATACATAAACACAAAGTCCTCCGCTCCCACCACATCCATGGCGGGTAGGCGGACAGGCTGTCCTTTTGGTGGCAGGGGACAAACTCCAGATAACTCTGAACTCTGTCAGAATGGGCCCCCTGGTTCCCCTTCCCTCTCCAAAGGGCTGGAGGACCCGAACTGCCCATGTCACCCCAGTCCTTCATCGGGGCATTCTACGTGCTCGGCACTGGGTTAGGCTCCGTATCCACAACCCCATTACTCAGTTTTGAAAAGCATAGCCCACTACTATCCTCATTTTCGGAAGAAACAGAAGCCCGGAGATGTTGAAGAACTCACCCGGTGGCCCCCGGGCCCCTCTGACTCTGGAGTTCTGTGTCCAGCCAGTGACCTTCTACCTGACGACACAGGGGGCTCACTCCCTGGGGAGTCTTCCCTGGAGAACTGTGACAGGTAGAGGCCGCCCTTCTCTCTCCTAACATGAATCTGACACCCACTTCCCAGTCACCCCCCTCGGCCCTCAGCTGGTCCTGTGACCCCCACCCGGGGACCCCCAGATCCCATTTCATTAAGTACCTCTTTCTTTCAAATATTTGAGAAGTACCCATCTCATACCCCCCGCCGCAGATGTCTTCAGCCTAACACCCCTGGGGCTTTCAAAAGCCAGTGGGAACTTCCAGAACCAGGAGAGACCTGATTGTACCTCCAGACCCCCCGGAAGGGGGCTCCTTTGTAAGGGGGGCAAGACGAGAATGAAGCTCTTCTTTCTCTCACCACTCAGCATGCTTCCTACCTCCCAGGAAGCTGGTCTCCTGGCTCTGACTTCACACCTAGCTGACATCTGACATTTAGAAACCTGTAGACAAGTCTCCTGTGCCCACCAGCCACCTCCTGGGCTGTGGGGGTGCGCTGCTGAACTGCCGCTGGCAGGAGACAGTGAAGCAGTGAAAGTACTCCCCTGTTCCACAGGGGCGGAGAAGGGACAGCCAGAAGGAGGCAGAAGGAAGTAAAGAGCCCAGTACAGGGAGTCAGGAAAACCCCGGCAGGGTCTTGGAGGTGGGTGTGCTAAGTGTTCCACTCAGGGGCTGTGGTTTCCCCACAGACCCCTGTTCCATGCTTTCTCACTTCCTGTCGGCTTCCCCCACGTGACTCAGGGATGACCACCCCCCCACCCCTCCCCCGCCACTGCCCCTCTGAAAACCACTATCCCAGAAGCCTCTGCAAGCTAGTGCTTAATGGACAGAGGGTTCCCCCTGAGGATGATGAGAAAGTTCTGGAGATGGATGGTGGAGACGGTTGTGCAAGGTGGATGTACATGCTGCCACGATACCGTACACTTAAAAGTGGTTGAAATGATCCATTTATATTATGTATATTTTACCACAACTTTGAAAAAAAGATATCCCACAGAATGGAGCAAATGATCACACACACACACACCCCGACAGAAAGCCTACCCAGGCTCTGAGCAGGAAGACCAGTGTGTGGGAGGCAAAGACCCCACACAGCCCCATGGGGGTGACCCTAAAATCCCAAAGCCGCTTCTCCCCTCCCTGCTCCCTGCTAGCTGGAGCACAGGGCACCTGTCAGGCCAGTGAAGGCCAGGAGACCCAGCCCCAGCCGAGAAGCTCCCGGGAAAAATTTCAATCTCCATCGAGAGGAGAGTGGATAAACGCATCGTGGGGTCATCTCATATCGGAAATCTCCCCAGCAACTGAAACGAATGAACCAGCCACGCACACCCTATCCTGGATGGACAGCGGAGGCGCCGTGAGGGGGGGAGGCCAGGTAGAGACAAGCACACAGCAGAAGATTTCCTCCGCTGAACTGAAGCCCTAGGACAGGCATGACTAGCCTGTGATGGTCAAGGTCAGGGACTGGTCACCTTCAGGTGAGGGGTGACACTGACTGGGAGGGGACCTGCGGGAGCTTTCTGGGGCCCTGGGCATGTTCCCTGTGTTGACTCAGTCAACACAGGGGGCTGTGGGCTGAGTTCTTTTGCCCACCTCCTTGCGTCCCAGCCTAACTTGTGTTAGTTCCTCCAAGTGGCCGACTATGGGTCCCCCTCAGGGTCTCTGCACTTGCTGGTCCCTCTTCCTAGAATGCTCTTCCTCCACAACCTCCTTCCTTCTGCTTAGGCCTTTGCTCAAACGTGGCAACAGGGAAAACCGCGGCACCTGGAGCCGTCATTCATTCCTTCAGGGCTGCCGCACACCCTAGGATGGTCCCCAGCGCAGCACCGTCACCAGGGGATGCTTCCTTCCCTCGGCTTGCCTATTTGTGCCAGCCCCACTCGGATGTCAGCCCCCATGAGAGCAGGAACATGTCCATCTGGGTTCATATCTCAACTCCACCCAGAGCAAATGCTGGCATACGGTAGTAGCCACTTAATAAATATTTGTGAGATGAACAGGCCATCTCTAGAGCAGGTCAGAGTATGTCCTGCAACTTTGCTCTCTTCAAGGTGCTGAGAGGGAATTAATTTTTTGTTTTATCAGTCATCCTACAAACATGCAAGACAGGCCTCTATGTGCGGGGCACAAACGCAACTCTCAGGGGTTCACCACGGGGCCCAACAGAAAGGAGGCCCGTGCCAGACATTTCTAACAGCGTGTGAGGGATGGGCAAGGGGGGCACGTGCCCGGGGCCGGGTACACCCAGAGCGAGCGCTGGCGCAGCCTCCCGGTTCCCAGGGCAGAGCAACGTGGTGGGCTCTGGGTGCCATGGCTGTCCACGAAGGCTGAACGTCCGGGCGGCAGGGGGGCCTGAGCTTTGGCAGGAAGCCGTCCCCTTAGAAAGAGCCAGAGAGCTCAACCAAGGCCAGTCACTGTGCGCCAGCAGGCCCCACCACCCGCTGCCATGGCAACCCGTCCTGTTGAGCCAGCGGCACCGAGAGCAGGGGGCACAGTGCCAGGAAGGTGATGGGGCATCTGCAGGGCTTCCTGTCCTGGGACGGCAGGCACCTGGGCCTGTCTGAGCTGTGGCCAGTGGAAGAGCTGTGTACCTTTCCTGCATTTTCCCCCGTGTACGTGCATGCGTGCACGCGCGCACTGTGCCCAAGCATGTGCAATACTGCCCAGTGACACCATGGGTAGGCTCTCCCGCATCTGGGATTGGGCGTTCCAGCAGTGGGTACATAATTGTCCAGTAATAAAAGCTGTCGTTCACCACATCGGGTACCATTCTAAATACTTTCTACCAGCCTCTCCGTAGGACCCGAGTCACCTCCTTTTCCCACCCGTCATCGGTTTACCGAGCTCTGCACGGTCACCAAGACAAAAAAAAAAGTGGGGGTTAGATCGGGTCTCTAGCTTAAGTTGTCACTAGCCCCCATCCTCAAGAGATGTGGGTAAAAATAACCGTGATGCAGAGCCACAGGTCAAAAGCGCAGAGGGCAGGCTGGCTCCCACACCTGCCTTTTACATCTTCCGCTGGGCGGCGCTGAGCCCCGGGGGAGCGGTCCTGGGAGGCAAGGGCTGATGAAGTTCTGTCCTGGGACGCCACCTGCCGGACAGACGGCGGAGGCACAGCCTCTGCTCCCTTCCCTCACAACAGCTGTTTCCTGGGTGCCAACGGTGTAGGGATGCAGAACAACAGACAGTAAACCCCCAGCAGCCCACGTGGGCTTACAGTCTGCAGGCGGAAGCAGACAGAATAGCCCCACGAGTCTGGATGTACCCTAAACTACTCTGAAGGAAAAATACAGGGTGATCTTTGGATCTCCAAAGGAGGTCATTTTTTTTAAGTTTATTTGTTTTGAGAGAGAGCACGCACCAGAGAGGGGCAGAGAGGGGCGGGGGGATCCCAAGCAGGCTCTGCACCGATAGCAAAGAGCCCTACCAATGAGGGGCTGGAACTCATGAACGTAAGATCATGACCTGAACTGAAACCAGGAATTGGACATTTAATGGACTAAGCCACCCAGCCACCCGAGGGATTCATATTGAAGCAAAGGCTTGAAGGCTAAATAGATGTCTTGCAGGCAGAATGGGAGAAAGGGCATTCTAGGCAGAGGGACGGCAAGGACAAAGGCCCTGAGGTGGAAACAAGCTCATCGAAGTCCAGGAACTGAAAGAAGGCTGGTGTAGCCAGAGAGCAATGAGGCTCATGGTCCAAGGCTTGTATTTGATCCTAGAGGCAGTGGGAGGCTCTGAAGGCTCTTCATGAGTGAAGTGCTACAGTCCCATCCATGAGAGCAGCTCCCATGAGGAGTGGATGGGGGCTGGGGGGGGGGGCGGGCAGAGGACGACCAATGAGAAGGCCACTGCAGTTGTCCAGGCGAGAGACTATAGTAACTGGGACCAGGGTGGTGACAGAGGAGACGGGGATGAGCAGATGGGCTCTAGAGAATGATTTTGGAAGCAGAGTCAGTGGGGCAGGTGTTGGGTTGGATGTTGGGTGTGAAGAGTCAGGGTGTCGGGCGCAGTAACGGGGTAGAGGGAGGAGCTTCATTGAAGTGGGAACAGTGGGCAAGGAACAGAGCTCAGTCCGGGATGGGGCGGGGGAGCTCAAGATGCCCATGAGGGAACCCGGGGGGTATGCGCAGGTGGGCGGTGGATCGGGGGTCCCCAGCTCAGAGGAGTGGTCTGGGGTAGAGAAAGGCAGGGCGCCGTAGGCATCAGGTGGGGGTCAAAGCCTCCAGGAGAAGCTCCAGAAGAAGGAGCAGTGGGAGAGGAAGAGGGCGCCGTGGGAGTGGGGTCCCAGGTAGTGAAAAAGGAAGAGACTAAGAAGACAGGGACTGGGCAGGAACAGCCAGGGAGGTGGAAGGGAAGCTGGGTGGCATGAAATTCAAGGGGTAGGGAAGCGTTTCAACTGTGTCACAGGCTGGCGTGAGGTCAGGTAGTGCTAGAACCAATTTGGTGACGCTGTGTCCCCCATCCCAGGCTGGACAGATTCCTTGGTGGGTGGGGGTGACTGGAGGGCACTCTTGGGGGTGAGGGGAGGCAGGACCCATCAACAAGCTGGCTGTGAGGAGGAGACGGAGCCGCTGGAGGGGCCTGGGGGGCAGCTGTAAAGATGGGGTCTCAGGACGCAGTGGTGTGTGCCCATGGGATTGGGGCATGGAGGCAGATGGACTCCGCTACTTTCCAGAGCCTCCTTCTTTTCTGCTCCATCCCTTTTCACCCTGGTTTCTGCAGTCACCCCTGTAATGACCACCCCTTCCTCTAATGAGGGAAACACAGGGCTCTGGCAAAGCTGACTTCTTCCACAGCAGGCAAAGGGGACAGGGGATGGAGGGGGCGGTGGTGGCAGGCTGTTTGGAGTCGTGGGAAGCCCAGAATCATGGTGAGGTCACATAAGCCCCTTGACCCGGTCTGAGTGCCCTTCCCCCTTGCGAGGCACCCCCCATTGTCCCCCACCCCCAGCCACCCTGGGCAGCGTGACAGTGGACAGCAGACGGAGAAGGTACCCCAGAGAGATCACTTGTTGCGGGGCCTGAGCCTCATTCTGTTGGGGGAGGGAGACTTTAAGAGAAAGAATACAAATGTATAAATACAAACAAAATGGGGGGGGGCGGCCTGGGAAGGGTCTGAAACTTACACTTCATTAGCTTCAGGGTAACTCCGCCTGTGGTTGTCAGAACCTCGAGCAAGTGGCACGACCTCTCGGAGCCCACCCGTAGAGCTGTGAGCACCGAACGAGACAACGGTGCGCCGCGTCTACGCTGGGTCTGCTGTGGCACGCTGCGGCACCTGCTGTCGCCTGGGCTCCCCTGGAGGGCGGCGACGGGGGCTGAGGGCCCCTACTCTCGCTGAGCCTCCACAGCAGCCCCTGGGGTAGGAAGCACTGAAGAGGACCACAGAGGGGTGGTGTGACCCACCCTGAGAGTCCTGCCCACTCCAGAGCCAGCTTGGGCACCAAGTGGGGGCTCTGCATGTGGCCCTGAACTAGGACTTCATCCCATCCAGGCACATGTCAGCCCTCCAGGCCAGCAGCAGGAGAATTAAGCTACTGGACAGAAGCCCAGGGTGGGGGTGGGGGAGGGGGAGGGGGACACATCCAGCTGCCCCCAGAGCCCTGACCACCCTGCTGCCCGGGGTGGGGGGGCTCACCTCAGATTGCCCCCATTTGCAGGGCTCCCGTCCAGGACCCCGCAAGCCTGGGGAGATGCCCGAGGGGTGGCACCAAGACAGGACAGGCAGGACTTTGCAGCCTGCTCAGGCCTGGGCTAGAAGAGGGGGCGTTCCCCGTCCAAATGGCCCCCAGGGGACACTCACCGCCACCTCTGCCCTGCTGTCCCCTGGCAGGCTGCAGCGTTTCGCAGGGCTAGTCCTTGGCTCGCTCTCCCCCAAGGGCGGGTCCCCCAGGGCGCTCACTCCCTGGCCTTGGCGGTGACCTGGGGGGGCCTCGGCTGTGCCCACGCAGTGCCAGGTGCGCCCCCCCACATCCCTTTAAGACCCTCCTCCACAAATGCAGAAGCGAACCAGAGGCAGGCGCACACGCTGAAGGGCACAGGTTTGACTCCAAGGCCAGGGCTCCTTTCCTTTACTTCGGCCACCTCCCTATGACGAGAGCCAACCACCTTCATGGGGAAAGCAAGCTCTCTAATAAGACAAGTACCCTTTTCGGCCTCATTTATTAGCACCCGTTGTACACAAGGCACTGGGTGCAGGGTCAAAAGGAGACTTCTGTCTACTGGAAGCTCATAGCCCGAGAGGAGGTTCATAACAGGAGGCATGAGTTAAGGGCCCTGGAGCCGTGCCAGATGCAGAAACCGGCTCCATGAGGCCATGTGCCTTGGCCAAGGTCACGTGTCGGTCTGGGTTGAGCTGAGATCCAACTCCCTTCACCTCCCTCCAACACACAAGCGTAATTAGTACTAATTTAAACCAATAACTTCTCCTCTGGCCTCTGAGGTTGGTGAGTTTCTTGGAGCGATGCCCCCCAGGGCAGGGCCGTGTGGGTCTCTATGACCAGTCCCTTCGGCCCTGCTGGGGCAGCTCAGGACCTGTGGCAGGTACAGGCAGAAAAAGGGTCCTTACATCTTCCCAGTAGAGGAAGAACATGGTTCTGAGCGTGCGGTCCACAGGGAGGATGAAAAAGCGGAGCCGAGGAGTGACGTGGGAGAGGGAGGGCAGGGTGCTGTGAGCCTGGAGCAGGAGTGGGGCCAGGCTCTCCCTGGAGGGAAGCCGATGTAGACCCTCTCTCACCTCATAACCCTCGGCCCCTGGCTCTGAGTGTCAGCTGCCAGGGGGCCGGGGGGGGGCGGGGGGGGCCGGGGGTGATGGGGGTGATCGGGGCAATAACGTGATCAGGATACGGGAGCCGCAGGATAAGGTGTGGGTGGGGGGATCTTGTACATTTATAACATCTCTAATCGTGGGACATTATCTCTGCATTGATTACCCAGTCCCTGTCCCCCAAAGATGCTAATGTGGTAAGTGGGCAGCCAGGCACATGCCACCTCCTGCGTCTGCACCAGGCACAGTCCCACCTCCTGCGTCTGCCACCCTCGCACCAGAGCAAAGGAGAGGCCCTGGGACCTTAGCTCTTTGTCCGCTTCCAAATGACAGGATGGAGAATGAAGGTTAGAGTCGAAATGGACCTGGACTCCAACTCCAGCTCGGCTGCTTAGTACCAACTTGACCTTGGGCAAGTATTTAAGCCATCCAAGCCTCAGTTTTTTCATCAGTAAAATGGGAATAATTATACTTAAAGAAGATCATGTGAAAGATGCTTCTTGGAATTGTGTGTGAGGCACGTGTCCAAAGCACTCAGCACTATGCCTGGCACAAAATCGGGAACAACTTTGGTAAACAAAATTGGTAAACAGTTGGTTTCTACTACGTTTTTCCATCTATGGAATGGACACAAATTTGGTAATGCCCCAACCTCACCCCTAATTCTCAGGCATCTAGAGTGTTAGTAGCCACAGAATGAAAGATGCTGAGGGTGGGTGGTGGGTGAGAACGTATTCAAGTTCCTTCCATTGAATTATCTGCTCCATGAAGACTCTTCCCGCCCCGTTGGGTCTCCGGTTAATCATATTAGCTCTCCGGGCTTTCCTGGGAAAGCCAGGTATGTGCATCTCCCCTCAACCTGCCTTTGAAGCCTGGGGCCCTTTGATGTGAGTGGGGGATGCACCAGCCTGGGGTCCTGCCAGCCTTGTGCAGCTAAGGGGGCACAGACCTTGGTGGCATTTGGAAATGCACGTCCCCTCACCCTGCCTGAGTTACCCCAAGTGCAGGCTTTGAAGTCAGACTTCCTGGGGCTGGGGTCCCAGCACTGCTTTTAACGACCAGGATGACCTGGGGCAATTCACCCAGCGTCTCTGAGCCTCAGACCCCTCAGCTGTAGCAGGAAGCCAACAGAAGCCCCGATCTCGAGAGTTTGTGGAAAGACAGAAGAGAGAAAAAAAAGACAATGAAATGGCACTGTTTTCCTTCTTAACTTAAGACTAGCCCAGTGAGTCTATAGACGGAGCAGACTTTTTTTAATAGTTTATTGTCAAGTTGGTTTCCAACAACACCCAGTGCTTATCCCCACAAGTGCCCTCCTCCATGCCCATCACCCCCCTTCCCCTCCCCCCCACCCCCATCAGTCCTCAGTCGTAGCGGACTTTGATGTTCCAGAAGGTCTTAGTGCACTTTTAAGCTTCAGCAGAAGTACAGTCTATTAAATACACCTCTATCTCAGAACTATAAAAGCGACAAATTTACAAAGAAAATTGCAGCTTAATTATCTAAATTTCTTTTTTGTGTATTTAGTCTTACAGATTTTGAATAATAATTTTTATATTTCAAAGGTTTATTATATTTACGTTCATCATCACAACTGTATTTTCTTTTTCTTAAATATTTCTGTAAGTAATCTCTACACCCAACGTGGGGCTCGAACTTACAACCCTGACATCAAGAGTCACGGGCTCTACCCCGTTGTTACAGGGGGTATGTATGTGCGGTAAGGTATGACTGATACACAAGTGTGCAGTTTGCTAAGCTCTGACATACTACACAGCCATCCCCATAATCAAGATGATGAATGTATTTATCACGCCCAAACCTTTCCTTGTGCCCCTTTGTAATTTCTCTGTCTCTCCTCTCCTCCCAGACAATCGCTGAGCCACATTCTGCACGGCTTCTCTGCAGTCATTCCTCTGCATTTTCTAAAATTTGATAGAAGTGGAATCAAACAGTATGTACTATCTTTTGTCTGGTGTCTTTGAGTCAGCATCATTATTTTGAGATTTGTCCTCACTGCATGTATCAACAGTTCATTGTCAAGTCGTATTCCAATGTAAAAATATGCTACAATTTTTTATCCGGTCACCCACTGATGGACATTTGGGTTGTTTTGAATTTCGAATAATGAAATTTTAACGTCATGTTTTTTGGAAGATAGCAAATGTTGGCTGAAGCAGGAAAAAAACTTAAAATGTCTTATTAAAAATTCACAAAACCAAGTAAGTACAAGAGGAATTTAAGTAATTACACTTACCAAAGGATGGTTTTTGTAAGTTTCCATCATTCACGCTGTTGATGCGGTGAACATTTCAAAGAACACGAAAAGTGCACCCTGACTCTTGGGGCTCCCTTTATCTTTACGAAGTGCCCCAGGGGATTACTGTGGTCAAGCAGTGACCCCAAGTCATACTGCACACAGAGCTCTCAGCATAGCCCACACCTGGCACCCGGTGGCACTCCCCAAGCACTCCTTATTCCCACAGTATGTGCTCCCTTGAGAGTTTGTCCTTAGTTCTGATTCTTTTCCTTGCCTAAGGAGCACGTGCGTGCAATACACACAGACACGCGCGCGCACGTGCGCACACGCCAGCACACACTCCAGCAGGCTCTCCAGCCCCAGACTAGGTTGTGTCATCCAACTCCAGTCCAACTTCAGCACCAGCGAGTCTCAGTGGGAGGAAGTGGGGAGGTGGGCGGCAGGAGGCCAGGGTGGCTGGCGGGGCTGTGGGAATCTCTGCGAAGCTTCCCAGTGCGAGGAGAGGGATTCTCCTGGTGGTCTCTTTGTTTGTTTCCCAGGGCGGGTGGAGCCTTCACCTCCTGACCCTGTGGGAAGCACAAGTTGAGTCCGAGCTCTACCCAGGAGGCGTTGGGAAGGAGAGCCAGGGCTGGAGGGAACATGAGACTCAGAGTCAGACAGGCCTGGCCCCTACCAGCTGTACCGTGTCAGGCTGGTCCCCTTCTAAAGAGGGTGATGCCAGCCCTGCTCAGATCACGCAGCTGGTGCAAGGGTCCGGAGCCCGAATAGAGGTGAGGGGGTGGCATACAAGGCTCCCTAACATGAATCGTGGTCCTAAGGAGCCAGGAGCACTGAGGAGGCATTCTCTTGCCGATGTCAGACATCAGCCTGCCAAGAAAGGGATACTGAGCATGAACATCTACTGTGTACTCTCCTACCATGTTCTCAGGAAGAACTTGAAACCAGAGGAAGCCGGTGACCTGTGGGGCTTACCTGTGGCCACTGGATCTTGCCTTCTTACCTCTGTGTCCCCCCCCAACCCCCCCGTCCAGGGACTAGGTTAAATGTATGCACTCATTAAGTATGCACTGAGCACTTATATGTGTCTAGAACTGTGCTAAGCCCAGGGGTTCAGTGGTGAATTGAACAGACAGAGAATCTGGTTTAAAGCCCATTGGGGGAGGGAACAGACCAAAAAATGAACAGCACCAAACAAAAAACAATTTCTAAGCAGGGAGGAAATGCACATGGTGATATTGACAGAGTGCAGGAGGTCAGCTGAGAGGGGGTAAGCAGGGAGAGGTCTCTCTGTGCAAGGGGGCTAAGAAATGACTGTTTGGTGCATGGTCATATCCCGTTATCACTTCCAGAATCAGAATAAATGGCCTGAGCAAGCTCTGAGCCAGTTTCTTCACCTGTGAAATGGGAGTAAATACCCAATCCGCTTCACAGAGATGGGAAGGGTAAATGAGATACTGCAAGCACGTTATGATAAGCGCTTCCTAAATAATAGATTATTTCTAGCTCAGCCAGCCTGGGCCCGGTACCTACAGTCCATTACTTAGTCCCTGTGGAGAAAACTCCTGAGTCTGTGTTTCCTGATTCCAGAGTGTCTTTCTCTCACCCAGCCTACAGCAGGGGTCTCAAACCCATCTGTCTTGGGGGCCCGGCAGGTGGGTGGAATATGTTAAGGAGCAATGCGACTGTGGTGTGCTGTGGAGAACAGACACAGCCTAAAGAAAGCAGCTCCTGGGGTGCCTGGGGGGCTCAGTCAGTTAAGCGTTCAACTTCGGCTCAGGTCATGATCTTGCCGTTCGTGGGTTTGAGCCCCGCATCGGGCTCTGTGCTGACAGCTCAGAGCCTGGAGCCTGCTTCAGATTCTGTGTCTCCCCTTCTCTCTGCCTCTCTTCTGCTCATGCTCTGTCTCTGTTTCTCAATAATAAATAAATGTTTAAAGAAAAAAGAAAAGAAAAGAAAAGAAAAAAGAAAAGAAAAAAGAAAAGAAAGAAAAGAAAAGAAAGGAAAAGAAAAGAAAAGAAAAGAAAAGAAAAGAAAAGAAAAGAAAAGAAAAAAGAAAAGAAAAGAAAAGAAAGCAAACAGCTACTATTCAGCTTTAGGGAACATTTGCCGTGTTGAAATGAGGGCCAAGACCTTTCCATTTCTCAAATGATGAACTAAAACTATGTTATTCTGGGGCTGGCTCAGTCAGTAGAGCAAGGGAGGCTTGATCTCAGGGTCATGAGTTCGAGCCCCACATTGGGTGTAATTACTTTAAAAAGAGGCAAAACTATTTTAGTCAAAATCTAAAGCATTTTTAGTGTTGGCGATTTAAATAAAAACCTTTCAAACCGTTGTTGGTAGTGGACGGAACAGTGCTCTAAGCACAGGCATGGTTTGCCACCTCCATCTGGAAAGCGCCAAGCCCTTTGCTGAATGAACACTGAAGAATGCAAAGCGAGTCAGGCAGCGGGCTCCCTGGTGGAAAACTAAGGACTTGAGGACCTCAACCCTCAGCAGAGAGTGGCTCAGCTCAGAGACAGCAGGGGGCACAGTCCACGTAAGGAGGCTCTTGTGGAAGAGGAACTGGACCCTCAGATAAATAGGAATGTCTTGTGTGAATGGAGAGTGGGCAAAATTACCCTGGACAGAGGAAGAGTGGCTTTGAACTTTGGGGGAAGGGCCAGGGTCTCCATGGGGCTGGAGTGCATTTGGGGAACTAGAGCCCGTGGAGGGAGGGCAGGGTCCCTACGGACGCCAGATCGCAGAGGGCCGCGTGTGCTCTGCAGGCGTAGCTAGACGGTGCCTCTCAGCTCTGGGTGTTGGCCCCCAAGATCAGCAGGGTGGGGCAACAGAAAGGGGGGACAAGTACTGGAGGTGGGAGCCAGAAGCCTGTGCTGAGAGCCACCGTTTCCACGACTGCACTCAGTCATCTGTGCTGCAGATCGCAAGCCATAATCCCGCGGCTGGAGCTTCAGAAGTGAGTCAGGAGCATATCCCTGCTTCTTGGCAACTCACAGTCCAGGGGCAGCCACTGAAGCGGGTTTGGACAACTGCTCTAGCAATGCTGTACTTAGAAGGGCCTCTGCCAAATTGCTGGGGAGTTGGTGAGAGGTCTATAGAGGAAGGGACTTTGTTAACTGTTTATTATTTATTTTTGAGAGAGAGAGAGAGAGACAGAGCATGAGCAGGCGAGGGGCAGAGAGAGAGGGAGACACAGAATCTGAAGCAGACTCCAGGCTCTGAGCCGTCAGCACAGAGCCCGACGTGGGGCTCGAACCCACAAACCGTGAGATCATGACCTGGGTCGAAGTCTGACGCTTAACCGACTGAGCCATCCAGGCGCCCCAAGGAAGGGACTTTTAAGCTGTGTCTCGTAGTTGAGTAGCTCACTGGGGGGGAGTGGGGGAGTAAGACGGAAACAGACGTGCAGGAAAAGGGGCACATGAAATGCAGACGTGTGCTGGGAAAGTGAAGACAGCCAATGTCACACCGGCACAAAGGAAATGCTCATTAAATATGTGCAGAACTGAACCGCCTTCCTGCCCAGCCCCCCATCCTGAGAGAATCTAGCTCTCTTCACCTGCCGTAGACTTGCTAGAAGAAAAGCAGGTTTGTTCAACTAATGAATACACAAACTGCCAATGCTACCGGCATGATGCACTTTACACACACTTACCACTTACGACATTCCTGTCAAGGAGATACTATCTATCCTTTATCTCCATTTTACAGCGGAGCAAGCAGAAGCTTCAAGACTGTAAGTGACTGGTCTAATACACTCAGACAGGGACACAGAGGGATCCCGACTCTGCCTCCAGGCAGCCTGACCTCACCGCCCCAGCCCTTAACCACGCCACATATGTTGCTCATGTAGACGAAGGGCCTGGAACAGCCCTATGGAAAGCATTCAAGAACTTCAAGGGACTTTGCTCCCCACCCTCCAGTCAGCTGGAATGACCCTGAGAGGTTATCTCCCGGGTCAGGTAATCTGTCGGCCAGTCCGTCTGGGGCAGGGGAAGCGAGAAGGTGTCACTCTACACCTGGGAAGAGGGCACTTCTGGTCATTCTTGTAGGACACGGACCCTGGACGGACAAATATCCTTAAAAAATGAGGAGGAGGACTGTTCACCTTTGTCCTGAAGAGGTAACAGATGCGGTTTCCCTAGGGTGCCGGAGCTGCAGAAACATCAGTGACGGATGGGCTTTGTTTGACAGAGTGACTCATGCTGGTCAGAGCCATTCCAGGCCTCTATGTGGCTCTGGGCCAATACACATCAGAAATGGGCTCTGTCTGCAGCTCCCGGGCCCTGGGAAAGGTAAGACTTGGAAAGTATTTTAAGTCCTTAGCACAAGGCACACGTTCCACCTCTCATCTCTGGGGAAGCAATAAGGCTAAAAGTACCTGTTAGGCAGAGGCCTGCCCTTCACACCCTGCCTGTTCCCACCTGTGCAGGTGTGGCCTTGCGCCAATTACCATGTCTCTTCTGAGCCTCTGTTTCCTCATCTCTGAAGTGGGGGTGATGATAAAATCAATACCATGATTAGCAGAGTGCCAATTGCACCGAGTGCTCAATAAAGGTCAGCTGTTGCCGTAATCGTTCACGTTGGCAAAAACACTTATCGAGCACCTCCTATGCGTCACATAGTGCAAGGGACACAGGGTGAATAAAGCTCTCCCCGTAATTTCAGGGAGCTTCTGGTCCCCTATGAGAAGCAGATGTATCTGTTTGGTTGTTCCTTTCCCAATCTTGGCGGGTAAGACTACTTTGTGCTGAATGTCCCTGTTTAAACAGAGACCACCCGGATTCTAAGTCATGTGGGGTTTGGGGAGACCTGGGTTTGGGGGAGGCGGACTCCTGTACCCCTCCTAGCTATGTGCACTCCCCTGTGTTGCCATTCTCGGTTCCCGTGTCCTTGCCAGGGGCTCCGAGCGCACTGGCCACAATCTGTCATTGTTTTTTATTTGTATATTCATAACCCACGTGGGGGTGCCTTCTGCCTCTGGGGAAGGGTCTGACGTGAGGGCTGGGACTGACAATCCAGAGCCAGCAGGCCCCCTGGCTAGGAAAATTGCATGACCAGCCACAGTAATATCCACATGCATAAGGATTTTCAGATACACCAGGTTTTGGAGCTCGAGAAGCACTTTCACGTTGGTTTTATCGAACCTGTATGGAAGGAGGGATCCCCAGTCATGCTTTATACAGATAAGGAACCGGAACTCGGGGAGAGGGGAGGAGGAGGTCCAAACTGTGACTAGAACCCCAGGCCACCCAGGTCCTCAAAGTTGTCGGGTAAGGATCGTGGGGTGCTTGTTAAATATGTAGGTGGCCAGACCCTCTCCCCAGATCCTAATTCTAGAGGTCAGGAGTGGGACTCAGCAATCAATAGTTTAACAAACATCCAGGTGATCCTTCTCTTTGGGCAAGTCTGGACACAGTGCCATTCACGGATTTACTCATTTAGCCAAGATCTTTGGGTCCCAGCTATAATGGTGAAGACACAACAAACAAGGCGGTCCCTAGCTTTAAGGAACTAAAAGCTGCTGACAGAGCAGACTGTCTGGGTCCCCTGGTCTGCCCCCCCCCCCCCCCCCCCCGTGCTCCCTTGTCCCCCCCCTCCTCCCAGTGGCAGGGAGGTACCTTCCTGCTGGGTGGGCCAGCTCCACTCCCGCTGCCTTCCCCACCAAATTTGCAGCCCCAGGCTGAGCCTGCTGGGCCTCCTCCACTGTCTGTACCTGCTCTGGGCCGATCCTGTGGTTCTTTGGAGCCTGAGCGTCCTGGGAAAGGCCTGGACGTGGGGCTGGCACAGAGCATTTCCGTAAATGCTGGCCAGCTGCTAATGTGCCTGGCGAGGCTAAGAAAGGAGCAGGGGAGGAGGAGGCCTCCTGTGCTGAGGGGACCTGCTGGGGCCTCACAAGGGGCAGGGATTTGTATTTCTTTACAGGTACTTCCAGCTCTGATGTGACTGCACCCGGAAGGGAGGCCAGACAAGGATCCGTCCCGTGCAGATGAGGAAAGCAGGGCCCAGAGAAAGGAACTGAGAGGTCCTGAGCTGAAACCCAGGTCCCCCCTCCAGGGGTAAATACCAGGACAGACAGGGGCTGCAGGGCATGGACAACACCGGACATACCTTTCTCCTGCAGTCACGGGGAGGGGGGGGTGACGCCCCCTGCGAAGGGAAGAGCCCGAAGCCACCACACATGCTCGGCTCTGAGGGCCCGGAGCACCCTGTTAGCTATGCCCCAGGCCCCGGCTTTGCTGAACACTTACTTCCCCTTCCTGATGGACAAGTCTTCCGTCAGCCCGCTCACTCCCGCCCTTTGCCTTGTCCAGGTGAACACTTCCACCCCTGTCTGAAGCAGGTCCCCAGGGGCCTTCCTCCGCCGCTCAGCTTCTTGGTTCCGGCAACTCCCCCAGCACCCCCATCACTGGTTCCCCAGAGCCGTCCAGACAGGCCCTGTCAGGTAAGGCCAGGGATGCTCCAGGAGCCCATCTGGGCGGTGTCCCGGCAGGCTGCACCTGGCCAGGCTGGGCTGGGGGAGCATGGAGGGCTGTGTGGGGCCTCACAGGGCCTGAGAGCCCCCAGGGGGCACGGGCATTCCCTGCCTCCTGCCGTGGAGCCAGACATCCATTTGGAGCCTGGAGAAACAGGAAAAGGCAGGGATCCGACCTAAGGCAGAGCAAGGCAGCTGCAAGTCTGACCTGACGGTAAGTCTGACCTGACAGTTGCCAGGGCCTCAGGAGCACGGCCTGTAGTGTCTAAAGAAACAGAGTGCCAGGCCGCCCAGACGCGCGAACTAGACGGTCGCGGGACCTAGGGGTTCCTCCAGCTAAGCGGGTCTCCTCCTTCCCAGGCTCAGGGCTGGCCCTCCCGCAGCAGGTGGTCCCTCTGGGGGCCACCCCCCTGGGTGCGGGGAGGTACAGGATCTCAAGGCTCCCCCCCCCACACACACCCCGGGAAGGAGGGAGGGGGCGGGGCGGCCGCGAAGGCCTGGGATAAAAGGGGCGGAGGCGCCGCTCCAGGCCCAGCCAGCCCACCATGCAAGCCCCCCGCCTGCCCTGGTTCTTCCTGCACGCCTGGTGGGCCCTGCTCCAGGCGGGCGCCGCGACCGTGGCCCCGGTGCCCCTCCGTGCGCGGGGGCAGCCCTCGTCGCCGTCGCCTCTGGCGTACATGCTGAGCCTCTACCGCGACCCGCTGCCCCGGGCGGACATCATCCGCAGCCTGGAGGCGCAAGGTAGGCTGCGCCGCCCCGCCGGGCACCGGGGGCGCCTCGGGACTCCGGAAGGGCGCTGGGAAGTGCTGCGGGAGGGTGGCTCCGGGCTGGGGACCTCGCCGCCGAGGGCGCTCTGCGCCGGGAGGGAGCATCCGGGGTCCACGTCTGGAGTGGCACCGGCTCGGCGCGCGTGGCGGGGGGGGAGGGATTCTGGCATCAGGGAGGCGGCCTGGGCGGAGACCTCCGCGCTCTGGGCCTTGGCTCAGGGTGGGCAGAGCGCAGTGCTGGAAGATGGGAGCCCGATTGCGCCCCTCGACGACGCGGTCTTGTTAAACCGCGTAACCTCCGGGCGCCTCGGTTTGCGCTTCCGTGAAATGGGGACATCAGTACCTCCCTTATAAACCGGTGGCGAGCGCCAGGTGACAAAGCACATAAAACGCTTAGCACAAAACCAGACACGGTAATAAATGGTCGTTATTATTGCTACCTACATTTTGTCGAATTTCTTTTCGCGCGTGAGGATGAATGGGTGCCACAGGCTGACCGCCGATTCGAGACCCGGCGTCGAGCATGTAACAAAATTAGGGATTAGAGTTCAGAGACCCGGGACTAGAGGTGGGGTGCCCCGAAGTCGGGAACTAAGGCAGGCTCGGGGACTCGAGTCCAGGCTGGGAAGGTGCCGGTGTCCCGAGTGTACCGGGTTCGGGGCCTAGATTTGGATGAGAGAAACACTCAGCGACCAAGGTGACCGGGCCGGGCGTTCCGGGCATCGGGCGCGACGGGCAGGTGGGTGCTGAGCAGAGGGAACCCGTCCACGAGGTCCCCTTGCCCCTTGCAATCCACATTCTGACTCCTGGGGTCTCAGGCAGACCCCTGCCGCCCTACGCCGGCCTGTGCCTCCCTCTGCCGGCTGGGGCCAGACGGCCCTCCCCCTCGCTGGGGCGCAATCCACATCCGATCATCTGATCTAATTGGCCACCCGCCAGCCCTTTGGTCGAGATTGGGGGGTGGGGGCTCTTAGCTCCCTGGCCTGCCGCGTCTGGGGTCAGACAGCCGATGACCCTCCTCGAAGGGTCATCTGGGGATCAGCTAGACTTAGGGACACCCGAGGGGCCAGCCGGCTTCAAAATTACTGGAGTGCTCTGCGCAGTCCCTCTACCAGAAAGCTGGTGTGGGGAGGAGGCTGGGCAAGGGGGCAGGGGGTGCCCTTCTTCAGTTCGCTCTCTCCTTCTGGGGAGTTCCAGAAGGTTTGTGGTGGTTTGAGAGTCTGGGAGACTGGAAAACCGGCTTCGGGTCCCTCGAAACCTGCTTCCCAATTCCTGGTGTGTCTCCTGCATACCTAGTTTCCCCTTTTGTAAAACAGGGGACTGGCTTTCTCTCTGCCTCATTTGTGTGTGAATGTGGCAAAATATGCATGACAAAATCCACCATTTTACTTTTTTTAAGTGTGTGGTGACATTAAGTACATTCACGGTGTCCTGAACCGGCTCCAGGTTTTGAAAGGAGCCAGAAGAGCCTGCCCGGAGGGACACTGGCAAAGGAGCGCTGATCTAAATCCTCCGTTCCCTCTTGGGTTGATCTGTAACGCCGCGCCAGTACAGCGGGAGGCGGGATGCAAACTGGGTTTGCATCTTCGTCTGTGGCTGTTGAACCAGCCTTTTCTCTCCTCTGCGAAACCGTGATAATGGCGGGGAGGACTTAAAGAGACAATGCTTGGCACCGGAAGTAATCAGTGGCAATTAACTGCTAGTTTATAATAATGCAGAGTGGACCCTTCATGTCATCCCCATGCCCTCGTTTCCTACAGAGCCCTGAATCCTAACTCAGCGCCCTGTTTGAGGTGAGGGAACCCCAGGAGCATCAGCCCAACTGCGCTCTTAGAACAGGACATGGGTCAAGAATATCACTCAGTCCCGTGTGGCCCACTCAATTGAGTTGCGTGGCTAGGCTTCAGCGTGTCCACCAACCCTTTCCTGATACCTGATACCAACAGTCACATTCGTTGTACAAGTGGGAGATGCTTTCTTTCCTGGGGAGAGCATTCTTGGCTTGGAGCAGGCATCGTTGACCCCCCCCCCAAAACATTAGGCCCCCCATCCTAACTAGAACGAGAGCCAGATCTCAGAGGACCTTTCAGCACTATGTCCCAAGGAGCCCTTGGCTGGGGGTGGGTCAAGGAGTCAAAGACTGCTCCACTGGGAAGGAGCACTCCATGCCCGTTGTCTATCCTGGTAACAGATGACTTTGCTCCTCTGTCCAGGTCTTTCACTACCTATCCGGACACCTTCAGTTCTAACCTGGGACGTCAACAATGATAAGGAGGTGGTTGATGACAGCCCACATCCCTTGCACTGTGGCTGTGCGGGGCAAGGCACTTCGTGCACATTATCTCAGCGAATCCTAGCACCTCTGTGAGGTGGATATGGTCACTGTCTCCCTTTTGCAAAGTGGGAAACTGAGACCCAGAGAAGGCAAG
This sequence comes from Hyaena hyaena, assembly GCF_003009895.1. Lineage (NCBI taxonomy): Eukaryota > Metazoa > Chordata > Mammalia > Carnivora > Hyaenidae > Hyaena > Hyaena hyaena. The sequence goes on from NW_024080705.1 coordinate 476,702, forward strand.
CAACCGGCCCAGTGTTAAACAGCAAGTGGCAGAATCTGAACCATCACACAGGAGGCACAAGAGCCCCTGCTCTTGATCACTGAGCTGGAATGTCTTCCTCTAAAAGGCCATTTGTGGCTACTTGAGATAAAAAGTGCTTAACTCCTGGTGCAGGTGGCCAGGAGTGGTTACACGTCCCACCGAATCCCCAGGGGGTGCCGCAGTGGGCACTGGCTAACACAGGCCTCCTCCCCACACCTCTGGGGAGAGCTGCTAGCCTGTGGCCGGTTATTGCACCCTGCAGGTGCTAATGAGGAGGGAAGTGGAAATTAAGTGAAGAAGAGAGGCTGGGGAGGGCCTAGGAGAAGCTGCCAGGAAGCTGAAGCTGGGAACCGCTTCCTTATATTTCAGGCTGGATTTCTCAGGGAAATTCACTCACCATCTCACCAAAAATGCCCTAGGAGGCAATAAAAAAAAAAAAAAAGTAAACTGTCGTGTGGTCTGCCCAGAGCGGACCTAAATCGGAGATCATCGCTACCCTTGAGATCTATTCATGAAAGGGTTAGCATTTTTATTCTAAGGAATAATCCCTGACTTTTATTTAGCAACAGACCGCCAACCCTTTTTATTTCCATGAATGCTTGTGATAGGCAGAGAAGGGCAGCGCATGACCATCCCCATCACAAAGGAGAGGAAACTGGACTTGAAACAAGTTCAAGGTCACTTTTAGGTGACCTGAAAATGCCAAATACATGCTTTTCCCAGATATTGGACCAAATGAGTCCAGGACTAAGATGAATGGAACATGCTTCCCCATTCTGTTTCATCCAATTTGGGTTTCGGCATCTTGGGGAGGGGGCTTGGACCAGCCTGGGGCTGTGTGTGTGTTTGTCGTGTCTGCCCCAGGCATGTGGATGACCTGACAGGGGGCGGTGGTGAGCACCCTGTGGGTAGGTGGGAAAGCCCACGGGCTGGAAAACTGCCAGGTAGTGCAAAGTGAAGCTTCGAATGCCCATAGAACTGTATGTGGAAGGTTGTCAAAAACTCCGAAAGTTTCTGCCTCCGTCTTTAGAAACAGGTGGAGGAGAGGGTGGCCGGTCAGCGGCTTCTGTTGCCTGTGCCTCCCAAGAGAGTTCGAAGCATTTCCGCGTGCACGTGAATGAGGCCACCCTTTCCGATGAGAAAACAGAGTCTGGGGAGGTGACTTGCTCAGGATCACAGGGTGAATGGGAGCCCAGAGTTTGGGTCGGAAAGCTCAGGGTTTGGCCAAAGAGCAGGGAGAACGCGTCCATTTTCTACCAGTTGTTCTCCGGCTGCAGGGGGGGTCTTGGAGGGAACAGCAGAACCGGGATGTGGAGTTTGGGCTTTGCAGTCGGGCAGAGCAGGGTCACTTCTTGGCTCCACCACCTTGTGCAAGTCATTTAACCTCTCCGAGCCTCTATTCGAATTGGACTAAAACGGACTCCCCAGTCCCACCTCGTAGGGTAGGGGTGAGGATTGAGAGGGTCCCTGTCAGGTGAAGGCTTCAAGACGAGCTCTAGTGAGCATGCAGGGGGGCCCCCACTCACCCTGCTTCCTTCCTGGTTTCTCCCCCTCCCCCCCAGATGTGGACGTGGATGGGCGGAACTGGACCTTTGCTTTTGACTTCTCCTTCCTGAGCCAGGCGGAGGAGCTGGTGTGGGCCGAGCTCCGGCTGCAGCTGCCCGGCCCCGTGGACCTTCCCCCTGGCGTTCTGCTCTCCGTCGAGATGTTCCACCAGCTGAAGCCGGAGGCGGAGCAGGACCCAGCCGACTGCCGGGAGCGTCTTCGGATGGACTCGTTCACTGTCCCTCTGTCCCAGGTGACCTTTTCCTCAGGCAGCATGGTCCTGGAGGTGACCAGGCCGCTCTCCAAGTGGCTGAAGCACCCTGGGGAGCTGGCGGAGCAGATGTCCAGTTTGGCCGGAGAGTGTCCGCAGCCGCCTCCCGCCCCGCCGGTCACCAGTGCGCTCCTCATGCTCTACTCCAACCTCTCCCCGGAGCAGAGGCGGCTGGGTGGCTCCACCCTGTTGTGGGAGGCGGAGAGCTCCTGGCGGGCCCGGGAGGGACAGCTCTCCCAGGAGACGGCCAAGAGGCACCGCCGGCACCACTTGCCGGACAGAAGCCAGCTGTGTCGGAAGGTCACGTTCCAGGTGGACTTCAACCTCATCGGATGGGGCTCCTGGATCATCTACCCCAAGCAGTACAACGCCTACCGTTGCGAGGGCGAGTGTCCTAACCCTGTTGGGGAGGAGTTCCATCCCACTAACCACGCGTACATCCAGGTGCGGCGCCCTGCCGGGGGAGGGGAGGCGGCGGGCTGTGCGGGAGGAGTGGCCGTTCTGCCCGATCGGGGGACAGGACTCACTATTCCACTGCTATTCCACTATTCCACTGCTGCCCATTCACTCCCTTATTCAGGCACCAACAGTGTGCCAGCTGCTGCACTGGGATATAGTGACCTGTGGCACCAGCCTCAGAGGGCCTATGTGGATTCATGCCCCACTGGGTAACCTTGAACACCTTGCTTCCTCAGGACTTCTTCCTTGTCTTTTGTAAACTTCGGGGTGGCGGGTATAGACTAGAAAGCCTCAGTTTCTCCTCGGCTCTGATTTCTAGGGAAGGGAGATCAGAATCTGGACTTTGGGAATAAACCTGGATTTGGTTCCTACAGATTAGCTGTGTGATATTGACCAAATTGCGTAGTCTCTTTGAGCCTCAGTTTTACCACATGTGAATCGGGGATGGCAATGCCGTGTTTCATAGGAATGTTGTAGGTGTAAATGAGATGATATGTATACACGTGTATATCTGTGGGCAGATAACTGGCACGTGTGATGTATTATCATTACTAGACGTCTGTGATTCACTGATGAAATGGGGCCACATTTATGGGGCCATGGTTGGGGTAATACTGTTTCCACCACTGTACTTTTGCTGCCTAAAAGAGGAGGTTTTTTTACAGTAAAGAAGGCTGAGGCTACCACCAGGTGCCACACTAATCAGCCTAAGGTCTGGAAGGTGGTGGAGGAAAGCAAAGGGAGAATGAGAGGCAGAAAACAGAGAATAGAGCCTAACATGGTGGCCCTGATATTGGGTTTCAGAGCCTCTGGGGGGTATGTGAGCTGAGCTCATGAAAGGGAAACACTGGGTGGGTGGGGGCAGAGCTCTGTGGGACCTTCCCCAGGCGGAGGCCTGAGCCTCTCGGGGGACTTCCTCAACCTACCTGCTGTATGATTAAGGGGGCCCGCAGAGACCCGGATAGTCCCAGCTGGCAACTCGGATACTGGGATCTGAAAAGACTTCACTGGACCACAGGGACGGGGCCCGGTTCCAGAGTGCCGAGGGATTGTTACCTTTTCTCCTATTGACTCCGTTTGCCCTTCTCTGGGCAACAAAGCAAATCCCACAAGAATTTCCGCATGACTCTCTTTTGCTTCATGTTTCTGGAACTAAACCAGGAGTTTCTTGGAATTGGTATGCACTCTAGGCTAGCACAGTAGAAGGACATGTAAGTTTGCTGTTGCTCTACCCAGAGACAGCTTTTAGAATCTTCTGCTTAGCTCTTTACTTATTTTTTAAAAATTTTTTTATGTTTATTTATTTTTGAGAGAGAGAGAAACAGTGTGAGTGGGGGAGAGGCAGACACAGAATGTGAATGAGGCTCCAGGCTCTGAGCTGTCAGCACAGATCCTGACGCGGGGCTCGAACCCACGAACCGTGAGATTATGACCTGAGCCGAAGTCGGACGCTTAACCGACTGAGCCACCCAGGCGCCCCTACTTGTTTTTTTAAATAGCCTGTAAAGTTACTTTGCATGTTAGACTTGATGATATGCTGGCATGCTGATTCCTTTATGCACACCATTTTCCTCTGTTTTGGTACCCAGAAACTGATTTTAACTAACTTCTTCCCCACCCCCAGAGTCTGCTGAAACGATACCAGCCCCACCGAGTCCCTTCTACCTGCTGTGCCCCGGTGAAGACCAAGCCGTTGAGCATGCTGTATGTGGACAATGGCAGAGTCCTTCTAGACCATCACAAGGACATGATTGTGGAAGAATGTGGGTGCCTTTGAGGAGATCTTGGAGGAAGCTGGATTTGCTGTACCCTGGGAAGTTGGGAAGGTCCTAGAAGACACAAGAGCCATCTAATCCAATGAGGAGAAACAGAGGGGGAGGGAAGGTTGCTCTGCCTGCCGGATGTGAGGAGGAAGGGCGTCCCCTCTGTAAAGGAAGGCTCTGTGGACTCTGGCTCAACACAGAGGCTGCCCTCAGGACAGCGGGCAAGCCTGTGGAAGCAGGCTTGTTGGGTTTTCTCTTTACTGAAGAGATGTGGTGAGTAAAAGCACTAGCGAAAGGGTTCTTTACTTGACTTTTTAACCTATGAACCCCCAGAAGTTATATATAAAAGTTGGGGCATATGTGCATTCATTTTTGAGGTGGGACAGATAACTTTTATGTATTCTCAAAAGTGGTCTTTGACCACCCCGCCCCCTGCCAAGATTGAGTTCACTGTGTTAAATGAAAAACGGTTGGCTCAAGGGGCGCCTGGGTGGCTCAAGTCAGTTTGGTTAAGCGTCCTACTCTTGATCTCAGCTCAGGTCTTGATCTCAGGGTCGGGAGTTCAAGCCCCGCATTGGGCTCCGCGCTGGGCGTGAAGCCTACTTAAACAATTAAAAAATTTTTTTTTTAGAAATAAAGAGTTGGCTCTTCTTGCGTCCGGCTGGTTTAGGGGAGCCCCCGCATTCTTCAGGCTGCCCAGTGGCAATCTGTTGGCCTTGTCCAGAGGCTCCCTGGAGTGGGTCTCCGCTAATGAGCTGCACAAACAATAAAGCCATTGTGAAGCCCTCCAAGGCCAGCTGGTGCCTTGGAAGGGAGAGCCAGGAACTCCGAACTGGCCTCACTGGACCACAGGAGCGGAGCCCGTGGTCATCTCTGTCAGCCTGCTCAGGCAGACACAATCCGAGTCTATTAAAGCTGGTGACAATTCACTTCAGTCTGTCACTGTGGGCTGTGAATGAGGCCTCTGAGCTTCCCATCCAGCAGGGGTGAAGTAGCCTAAGACTTGGATTAACTTGGCTCAGGGTCACAGTCCAGCCACTGAGAAGCCGTGTGACCTCAGGCGAGGAACTCCTTGCCCAGCCTCTTCCTGTGAAATGAAAGTAGGTGGATCCTAACATACTCCTGTAAAATGCCTGCTGGCAGGGGGCCGCCTGGGTGGCTCAGTCGGTTGGGCGTCTGACTTGAGCTCAGGTCATGATCTCACGGTTCGTGGGTTCAATCCTTGCATTGGGCTCTGTGCTGACAGCCAGCTCAGAGCCTGGAGTCTGTTTCAGATTCTGTTTCTCCCTGTCTCTCTGACCCTCCCCTTCTCATGCTGTCTCTCTCTCTCAAAAATAAGTTTTAAAAAGTTAAAAGAAAAATTAAAAATAAAATGCCTGCTGGCGGGTCCAGAAGAGCCACAGGCCTTAAGTCCTGCACCGTCCTCTGGGCCTTATCCCCATCCCCCTCTACAGCGTGTGAGGCCTGCTGCCCTACCCCCTTTACCCAACCTTCATCAGCTCAGGCTTCTAAGTCTGGCTGACTCTGGGGCTCCGCCTCACAGCCCAGTAGAAAGAAGCCAAGCTTTCTCGTAGGAAGCGCTACCACAAAAACTGAGCACATCTTTGCCTTTTGGATAAAAAGACCCCAAAGGCAGCGATTCTGTTTTTCTCTTTTAGTTGACCTCATTAAGCATTGCCCAAACGGGCTATTTTTGTTTGGCAGGGAAGGTGGGGGCCGTTTTACTGGGAATGGGGGTTTAGTGATTCTGCTGCTCTTCTTTCCCAAGAAGCCTGTCCCCTTATGCTCCGGGAACATGATCCCCGTCGCGTGGGAAGCCCTCCTGACCTTAGACGTGCCTCAGCCGCAGCCTTGGTTGAGCCAAGGTAGTAATCCGGGCCTAGGCTGGATAAGCCAGAGCCAGGCCCGGGCTGGAGAAACCTCAAAGCCCTGATTCAGCAACAAGGCTGGTCCCGCTCTTCATTTCCGGGGGTGGAAACGGACCTGCCCTCACCACAATCCCAAGTCCCAACAGGATTCTGCATCTGAATCTGTTTGGAAAGCAGTGGGGTTGGGGAGGCCTAGGGAGGCCAGCTTTCATCCCATCCACTTTCCTAGGTGAGAGCCCGCAGCCGCCTGGAGGCCCACCCACAGCTGGGGGTGGCTGTGGCAAGAACTCAGCTCTGGTCTCTGGAGCCCCAGGGACCCTGTCCTGAATAGCATCTGGAGGTTTTTGCCCCCCTACCTTTAGGTCAAGTCCTCGCCTTTGTGCCCAAATGTTTGGACCCAATTTCACTCCCAGCCTGAAGTTCTTGGGAGGGAAAAATCCCATCCTAAGGCTTTAGAGCATCTTACTTAGTAGACAGGTGCCCGACATTTCTTCTGCAGCTAGGGCCAGGAAAGCAGAAGTTCAAGCTATTTGTGACCACAGCTTGTGGGAGCAGCTTTACGGGCTCCCAACAAACCTCGTGGAGAATGAGGCAGGCACAAAAATGAGGCAGGGCTACATTTTGCTGACCCCTGCTGAGAGCTTGGCACCGGGCCTGTCTGCCGTGGGTCACCCCGCTGCCGGGCCAGGGGCCCTCAGGATCAAGCCTAGCAATGCTGCTTCATGCTCTGGGCCCCGTGGTAAGGCTCTGAACCAGAGGAAATACCGTGTCTAAGAAGGGAGCCCTAACCTGGGAGCCGGGAAGGGGCTTTTACAAGTGATTTGAACTTGCTCTCAAGGCAAAGGCCTACTGTACTTAGAACAGTGCCAAGCCAGTAGCTGAGTGGGGAAAATGCGATGCCTTGCTCTCCTTGGCTAGGCAAGTACGCAGGAGTGGAGAAAAGGAAGGATGACTAAAAGGGAAAGAAGCAGAAGCATGGGCGACACAGGATGCGGGAGGTGGTTGTGACTCTGGCAGCACCATTAGGGGTTTTGCCTCCTTCCCCAGTCTCTCATTCCTGGGGGTAAAGCCCTGATCGTCCGGATCCCAAGTTGCCTTTGAAGTTAACATCCTACCTGCCTCTGAGCAAAGTCAAGGATGTGAAGCGCTGTCAAAATGGGTTGGCGCTGTCTTCCCCTAAAGTTTCAGTCCTTCTGGAGGTCCCAGGGCTAGGTGGTGGCTGCAGCAGGCTCCACGCCCAAACCTGCTCACTGCCAAGGGAAAGGAGGCCCAACTGGCTGACGGACTGCTGGTCGCCACACCAACTGGGCTGAGCTCCAGTCCTTTACTGAACTCTTCCCAAGCCAGGCGCTAGGCTAAGTGCTTCCCATAAGCCTTAGCCGAGCCCCATGGCCACCTTGGAAAGTGGTAGATCCCAACCCTAGCCTACAGCCCAGAATCCTGCTGGACAAGGTGAGGCCTCTAAGCAGCTCAGCTGGTATTCAAGGCCGTCTCACTCCGTAGCCTGTGAACTAAACCTCTACACTGCCCCGACGTGAGAAGGCTTCCTCAAGTCCACTGCTTTATTCTGCACACCTCTGTTCACACCTAGAACACGACAGGGTTCTTGTTCTTGGTTAGGAGGCTTCTTGGATTAACAATAGCACAGCAGCATGGCCTAGTGTTAAGACCTCAGATATGACCCATTCCTAACAGGTGCCCTTGGGAGCATAGGCAGCTCCCTTCAGAACTTCAGAAAAGGCAAGGCAGTTTGTCTGGGCTTCTGCGAGGCTGGCACCTGGACAGGGCCTTTCCTGTGTGTCCAGCTCCACAGGCACGTGTTCACGGCCAAGCTCCGAGGAAAGGGACACGCCCCCTTGCTGCATATACAAGGCCAGACAGACAAAGAAAGGGCTCCACGAATGTTGAGAACCGATCCTCGAGGTGACGGACCATCTGCGTCCATCCACCTCACTGGTCAGGACCCTCCAAATGTGAGGGTCACCTGAAAGTTTACAAACTCAAAGAAAACACAAGGTGATACTCAAGATCTTTATTGATTTAACTGTAACAGCAACCATTGGTGAGAATTTAATTTTTTCCCTAATTTCCAAACACCTGCTGGTTTAGGACAGTTACCAAAACAACAAAACAAAACAACAAAACAACCCAACAAAAAACCAACCACGGATTCACACAGGACTGCCTCCAGACTGTCCTCTGCTATCCATCCACAACCGTGAAGTGGATGGTGGGGAGCATGGGGGGGGGTGGGGAGGAGAGAACCACATCAAAGGAGATGAAGGGAAGACCAAGGAAAGTACTGGCAGTCTCCACTTTTCCATTCAGAGTCAATGGAAACGAGCCACTGGTGGCACTAAGACGGGAAAGGGCATTTGTTTTATATATAAAATATTTTAAAGATGCTGAAAACAGACACCTGGATATTGAGTGTCCTCTGGGCTCTCCCAGACACCTCCTCTGAGGTCTGCCCCGGGGCACCTGGGTGGGAAGAGGCGGGCTTGTCTCCCGGGGAAGGAAAGGCACTGGCTCACAGCACTCAGGGATTCGGACACAGCCGCCGGGGGGCAGGATGGCTAACTCGAACAGCTGCTCCTTATCTTGACTGCTCCTTCCCCACCCTCCTGGTTTCAAGTAAAAGTCACCCTTGGCCGGGGCTTGGGTTTTTTTGTTTTGCTTTCAAAGATTAAGATGGGGGGGGGGGGGGCGGTACACTGGGTGCAAGAATGGATATTCTGTGCTAGATTCATGGAATCCTCTTGGAAGTGTCCAGGAATTTTGGGTTTAGGCACCGGCAAGAGCTCCCTTTGGAAATTTCAGCACAGCCAAATGATTATCAAGCATTGCAGCATCTCTCTGCCAGACTCCCGCTCTCAGAAAGGTGGCAGAGTAAGGATTTAAAGACGCCAGGAACTGCGTTTTGTCTCAGCCAGTATTTCCCACTGCTCATCCATACGGGATAGTCTGCGGGCAGAGGCTAAGCAAAGAGAAACCACAGATCACCTGAACAGGGACTCGAGACCTCCGAAATCTAGCTTTGCCAAAGGGTGTGAACTTCCAGGACCGGCCCAGAGGCAGACATTTAAATTCCGGAAGGTGGGCAAGGTGACATGAATGATTGTTTGAAAAAGTAAGTTTGCATCCATCTCCCTAGAGTCTTCAGTAAGAAATTTCTCTGAGCTAACTTCATGGAAACCTCAGTGCTTCACGGGAAAATCCTTACTAGAACAGGAAACGTCCCTGGGGGATAAGCATTCAAAAGAATTTTGACCCAACTACCTCAAGATCTGATTTTGTCCTTTATTAAAAGCTGAGAGCTAAAGGAGCAGGAGTGTGTGGGGGTGGGGTGGGTAACCACACTCCCTTCAAAGTCCAGACCGAAACTGCCCTCCCAAAGAAACGATGCTTTTTTAAAATGAGTATTACCCGGTCCCAGATGTCATGGGTGGGTAAGTGATTGGGTTTCGCAGACAGTTGCTATGCCTGCAATCCAGAAACATGCCTAGAGGTAAATTCTGACCCAGATGGAGATGCAGTGGACCTCCGCCTCTCTCTACAGGAGAATGCAAAGGGCCAAGGGCCCTGGCTTCAAGCAGCCAAGATGCCTGACACCCCCATCGAACATCCAGGAAGGGGAGAATGGGTAGAGAGTCTGGTTCTGGGACATGGCTGCCAACATGAGGAGCCCCTCGTACCAGCTGCCTTGACTCAACGGGGTCACTCAGCGCAGGCTGGCTGAACGACGGACTCCGACTGCCACACACGCAGTAGGCAGCGGGCTACCAGGAATGTCTGACCTGAGGTCGGAGCGTCCAAAGAACTGGTAAACCAAACAACAAAAAATAAAAGACCACCGATTCTGAATCCACCTCAAAATCAGATGGAAAAACACAACTCGTCAACTCATCTGGAAGTGCTGTAGAGAGGAGTTCCTTACTTGTGGAGGAAGCACCCGTTTTCTTACAGCTGCCTCCGCAGCGGTGCCTCTGGTTCAAGTTCACACTAAACCAAGCAGGGCGACAGAGAAGAAACCGCCAAGGAAGAGGCGGAGCACAAAGCCTGCCAGGAATGTGCATCTCGAAGCGGTCTGAAGTCTCCAGAGCGTGGCCGGACACGGGCACCAGAAATAGCACACACTAAGAATGTGCTCACCTGACTAGCCTCGTCTGAGTGTCCCTCACGGTTGAAGAAGAGGGCCTCTCACTCTCTTTAAGAACACGTTTCCATCAGGAAGCCCAGGACGAGGGGGCGCGCACGGAAGATAAAATGGATTTGGAGGAGCAATCAAGCACGCCTGCCATCGCTAATTCCCAGATGTTGCGACTTAATCGGAGAAGTGGCTTCTTGGGTGAGACCTGACTCCAAGCTGTTCCAGCTGGTATGGCTGCAAAGACCAGGTGCCAAGCACCAACTCTGGTAGGGACCTGGCTTCCAGACGCCATCATCTATTTCACCCTGAAACTGAACTGGTAAGCTTTTTACTCAGCCCGGTAACAACCCAGCATCTAACTCCTATTTCCTCCTTCTGCTTATCAACCCTGACTCCAATGAAGGCTGCTTTAGTGGCTCTGCTAGAAGGATCCAGTTCCGTGTGTCAAGTCGTGGCTAAGGGAGATGCAAGGAAGTGGTACTGAGGCTCAGAGACACCACGCCTGGGACTCGCCGTGATGCATCCTCGAGCTGCTGGTCATTAGGCAAATGGATGGCTCTTTATTCTCCTGGGAATTGTCATTTCTCGTCACTCTTAAAACCAGCAGGTGGCTTCGAGGAAAAAGTGTCTGCCTTCTTGCCAGGAGATGCAGTAGCAACATCTCTCTTGGGGTGTTATCTAGTTTAACCAACTCCCTGTTGGACTGCCTCTCTCCTCTGGGGGGGGTGAGGTGGTTTTAAGATCCATCCTCAAATTCTGTGCTGCTGCTCCAGCTCCATTCCCAGGTGCGGTGTGACTCCCCGCCACTCGGGTGCAGGCCGGGCTCCGGAGCCCGCTTCTCGGGAACAGAATCGGGAAGAGCTGATGTGTGTGCTTTCTGAGACGTCACTGTAGGCACCGCAGACTCCCTCATACCCTCCCCTGGGGGACACCCTGCTCGGGGAGACAGCTGCCGTGGTAGGAGGACACTCCTGCTGCCCTGCGGACAGAGTGGAGAAGTGGGCTCTTGGCCCCGGGTGACTGCAGACCCTACCACCAACATCACGACTGCCACTTCCTGAGACCCTGTGCCAGCACCGTTGCCCAGCCACTTCCCAGTTGCTAACTCCAGAAGCCGACAGCTACTGTGTGCTCTTTTAAGATTCAGTTTGGGAATAATTTGTCACACAGCAACAGAGTGCTAATACAGGTAGAAGGCTGAACAAGAAGTCAGTGGCTCTACAGCGCACTCTCGAGAATGCTTAGCTTTTTGAAAAGAATGTGGGGAAGTGGGGAGCTCGGTGAACCACACCGGAAGGCAGACAGACCAGTGTCTCCTGCTGGAATCTGGAGGAAGAAGGCCATCTCTCAGGAAAATGGACTGTCTTCAGAAGTACAGACCCATGGTGTCCTCATAAGAACAACAAATAATCCCTATGATTTTAAGAACCACCTCATTCGAAAAAAAAAAAAAAAAAAAAGAACCACCTCATTCATATGGTACCCTCAGGAGACTCCCTCCCCCAGCGAAGGCAAGAGAGAGGATTCCTTCTTCTGGATCTGGCTTGCCCTGAAAATCATCCTGTGAGGCCGGGCAAAAAGGTGTCATCTGTTACAAGTTAATCTGTTGCCGTGTGAAATTATCTTTAAAATGCAGGCTCATGGTCAAGGTCTCTCTCGTGGTAGTGGCCTCCAGGAAAGAACTGCACCAAGCAGTAAGGAGCTCCTTGCAGACAAGGACAGAAGGACGGGGCCGCTGCTGTATCATACAGCTAACACGCCCCGCAGACAATAGAAAAACGGCCTCCGATGAGGGAGCTAAGTGCAGAGAGTCACCAAGATGGCACAAAAGGGGAAAATGGCATCATGATACTACTCACGCTGGCATGAAAGCCACGCCCCGCGGTGAGCAAGGAGGCGGAGTTTTCCTGTGCAGCAATAAAGATCGGGAAGGGGCCTCTCTCCTGCTCATTGCCCGACCAGCCTAGCGGGAGCCGGGGCCAGGTCCACGCATGAAAAGCCTCATTCCCAAGGAATCAAGCTCCCGGGGGACAAAGGGATCCTGAGCAAACTTCTCCTGCAAATTACAGTGCAACTGAAGTTTTTCCAAGAGTAGGTAAAGCGAAATTTGGAGTTTAATTAAAACCAGAACAGGGATACATTAAACAAACACACACACACAAAGAAATACTTTTCTGATCACCAATCTTTGAGACTGAAAGCATCCCCCCAACGTTGGAGACCCAGATTGTTCCTGAGAGACATCAACCATCACAAAAGAGTCACTCTTTAAACTATTCACATTTTGTAGTAGAAAACAGAACAAAGTTCCTCAGACATCCTTCCTCTCCTCTGTCTAAAATGTGTTTGTGAACAGGGGCTTTTTGTAGTTCAAAGGGAAACCAAACAGCTTTCTTTCTTAGGCAGCTGGTCTGTTATTCTCACTCTGGGATGTGATCTCTGAAGGGGGTGCAGGATACCACACACAACCAGAAGTTGCCAGGACACCGTGGCTACTTCCCTGGTTGTTCTTTTGAAGGGACAGAGGCGTTAGTCTTTCTATGAGGGGGTCCCTCTCCCGGGATCACCGTGCCAGTCGATAGTCAGGAGAGCGGGAGGGGGAGGAGAGGGAATGAAAAAGCAAAGGGTCAGGGAAAAGAATGAGGCTTTCATGAACAACCCACGGCCAGGAGAATGGTCCAGTTTTACAAACCACCCACTACAATCGGCAAACACGCACACCCAAAACTCGAGGGAGAAGCGAAGAGCTCGTCAGGAACTGGGGGAGACAGAGGATGGCGACACGGAACAGCAGACTCGCCTGTGGACATCTCTCACCTTCCTGACGCTGGAAGATGTGTAATTAAAAAGTTGCTGTTCAAAACTGTATTGAAAACATATCTAAAAATAGGTCTGTAGTCATCTTAAAAATAAAAGACCCCTCCTCAGATAAAAGGAGTGAGATCTTATCAGATACCAGCGCGTGAGGTATCTTTGATGTGTATTTGAAAAATTGCCTGGCAGAGAATGGGGCGGGCAGGAGGGCAGAGCGGGGGAGAGAGAGGGGCAGTTCCACGTACGAGGGGAGGGCCAGAGGGCCAGGGGGACACGCCTGTAAGCCCACGCTGATCTATCCCCGCAGCCCAAGCAGGTCCACAGAGGAAAAGTTGAGTTCTTTTCTAAGAGCATTCTGAAGGTCACCTTTCAAACTCAAAATATAAGAAACTGCAATCAGAGACAGCAAGTATCACAGGGCCCAGTGGACTGAAAAGTGAGGACTACTGACACTGAGCACCCCCGTGGTTCGCCACGCTCCCAAGGCGGTCCTTCGGTGTCACCCGGCAGAACACCATGACCAGGCCTTCCCCAGAGCGCCCGCGTCCCTCGGACAGGCCTGTTCCGGGAGCCACAGAACCACTCAGGCGGCTCACATACAAGAAGACTGTGGGCAGGAGGAATGGCAGCGGGGGGGCAGCACAGGAGAGCCCCGCTGCTCACCACCGACTCCCTTCTCAGGCAGAGTTCAAACCTTTCTGCACAAACGCGCTAAGTGAGGGACTGGGAAGCTGAACTCGGATATCAAAGACAGAAGACATTCCTGCCAGAGGAAGGTGGGGAAGCTGACCTCCAAACAGCACCACGCAGTGATGCCACCCAAGCGTACACACTGTGCTCTGCCCCTAAAGACAAAGAGCTCAAGGTCAGAGGCAGAGTAGCTCTCTTCTCGTTTATCATTTCCCTCTGGGGGTCGTGAAGACCGGCCACCCAGATTCTCGCTGCTCTGAACCGCAGATGGGAGACAGGGAGGGCAGACAGAGGGTGAGAACATGAATAATGTGAACCCAGCAAAGCTCTCTACCACTTCCCCAGACTTCCCGGCCAGGCAATTGTTGGTAGGTTGATATTTGATTTGGGATTAAAAAAAAAAAAAAGTAGGGGGTTGGGGGAGGGAGGAGAGGTTTTCTCAACAGTAAAATGACCATGGAAGCCAGAGTTGAACTGTTTTCCTCTGTGGGCTGCTCAGGTCTACGGAAATATGCCAAGGACCCTGGAGCGAACTTGTCTACCTGGGAAGGGGAACAGGAAACAGGGAGAGGAAAGAGTCAGATGAAGCTCATCTTCGCATTGTTTGGCACCCAGAGGAAGGAAGAAGGGGACGCAGGGGCTGTGACGCTTGCAGGCACTGCCCCTCCTGTCTGCTCGTCGTTGGTCCTCTGGGCCCCATCCGGCGACACAGCCTCGGTGCTGCCACTTTTCTCCCGGGCCTCAGATGTCCATCTCAAACTGAGCGTCATCCCCTAGTGAGAACCAAGACGAAGTTTAGCACAAAAAGGAAAAGCCAGGCAGCTCTGTCATTCCTCTGCATGCGGGGCAAGACATAATCCAAACTCTCCCATTGTCTGCTGCCTTAAAACAATGACCCGTTTGCTTTGGCTGGGCTTTTTAACCTGGGGCGGGGGGTGGGAGGGGGGAATGGCAGTCGGGGTCCCTGGGTGGTGGTTAAGCATCCAACTCCTGATTTCGCCTTGTGTCATGATCTCATGGTTTGTGGAATCAAATCCCAAGTCAGGCTGCTGACTGACAGCACGGAGCCTGCTTGGATTCTCTCTCTCGGCCCCTCTACCACGTGCATGCTCTCTCTTGTGTTCTCTCAAAATAAATAAATAAACTTAAAAAAGAATGACAGTCAAACCCCCACAAAGAGGAGCATCTGGGGAAAGAGATCCAAGTGAAAATCTGCCTTGCACGCCCTCGGTCTGCAGGCTGCCTGGGGGGGGCGGGGGCGCTCCGCGCCATCTATCCTGTCTGCACACTCTCCTGGAGGCCCTAAACTTTGGCCCTGCTCTGAATCAATACTTTGTCCATTAAAAGCCCACTTGGAATTTGAGGAGGCAGAATGCTGGCTCCCGCACAGAGGTCCGGGGGTCCAAGCCGAGGTGTACTTCAGGGACCACTTCCACCTCCCCCCTTCTGCTTCCACAGAGACAGAGCAGACCCGCGACTCGGTGTGTGTTTGTAGGGGTGTTCATTAAGGGATTATGGGCAGTCCTGGAAAACGGGGGAGACAAACCATGCTGTTTCCCCCCGCACCATAAAAAGGACATCTTTCTTGTAAGCAACAGGTCTATTTCTGGGAGGCAATGGGAACAGAGCCTATTCCATTCTGTTTTCTGTGTGTTACTCCTAGTCCAATACAGCCCAGGCTAGGCAGTCCCTGAGGCCCGGTTTAAGGACTCATCTTAAGGATCTGCTGTCCCCTGACTTTGGATTCCCCCCACCCCCAGATTACAGATGCTTATGATTTAGAACATAGGATTTCCAGGACATTTCAATGAGCCTTGTGATGGGAGCTGGGAACCTGAGAGACACATAAATGAATGTCAGAACTGAGGCCCCAACAACTGCTCAGCCCACAGCCGAATGGCACTGGAGTTCCCAGGGGTACCCTTTTGGTCCCCCAAACCAGCATTCTCTTACCAACGGCCTGCTTCCTGTCATGATTGTTCAAGTTGTTCAAATTGTTTACTTCTACTTTGGAGTCTTCGATTAAGGTGCCAGGGCTGGTGACCCCTGGGATATTGGGCAGATGGCAAGGCGGGGTCTGAGCCATGGGAGAATTGCGACGATCCAACAGAAACTTTCGGTCATAGATGATTCGCGTTCCTGGAAAACAAGGGTGAAGAGTCTGAAACGAATTAAGAGGCACTCAACATATACTATTACCCAGGAATTTATTTTGAGTTCCATCTAAACCTCGCCCTTGGGGGTTCACAATTCAAGCAAACAGGCTAAGTTCTCCCCTCCCTGCCTGGGTGCAGGCTCTTCTCTCACTCATCTGTTAAGGCTCAGCCCCAACATCACTACCTTTACAAAAAACAAACAAACAAACAAAAAAAACCCTTGAAAACCAAATTCTTCCCCCCATCCCTATCTTACTCAATACACATCATCCATCATGGGACTCCTGTTTATCACTTTGCTTCTCTAAAGACTGGGACTGCTTTATGCCAGGGCTAGGTCTTATTTCTATCCAACCTACATCCTGCCATGCAGGAAGGTTTTTTTAAAGCTTATTTTTTATTTTGAGAAAGATATAGAGAGAAAGCAGGGGAGGGGCAGAAAGAGGAGACAGAATTCCAAGCAGGCTCCATGATGTCAGTGCTGTCAGTGCAGAGCCTGACGCGGGGCTCGAACACACAAACCACTGAGATCGTGACCTGAGCTGACATCGAGAGTTAGACGTTTAACCGGCTGAGCCACACAGGGGCCTTCTAGAAAGTTTCAAATTGAGTAATAAATATGTGAGAAAAAAAAAAACACCAACAGATAGATAGCTGCCTTGAAGTTAAAGGCTTTCACTGAGACCGACAGTCTTCCCAGACAGAACTTCCCACAACTACGGTAGGAGCTGGCAGGGGCAGCCCGTCTCTACTTTATAAGACACTCTGCATACCAAGAAGTGCCACCAGAGTGTTTGACGATAGTTCGAAGGAGCACGTTTGACCTGATGCACAGCTAAGAAAACCTGCTGCTGCTATGTCTTCTGTCATGGTCTTCCCAAGGTGCTAATGGCCAGAAATAAGATCTAAAACTAAGCAACAGGGGCACCTGGGTGGTTCAGTTGGGTTGAGTGTCTGACTTCAGCTCAGGTCATGATTTTCTGGTTCGTGGGTTTGAGCCCCGCCTCAGGCTCTGTGCTGACAGCTCAGAGCCTGGAGCCTGCTTCAGATTCTGTGTCTCCCTCTCTCTGCCCCTTCCCTGCTGGTGCTCTGGCTCTCTCTCACTCTCAAAAATAAATAAACATTAAAAAATAATAATCAAATGAAACTAAGCAGCAATTTAGAGGTACCTGACACTGGGTTAATGCAGTGGATGCCTGGGGCTCTGCTGCCCACTAAGAGTACCGCTGGCTCAGTGATCAAGAACTTGGCCACCATTTAGCGGTGCATGCTGAAAGCAGGGGGGGGGGTTGGCAGCCCCACACCCCCACCACCCCTGCCTACGGAACAAAGGAAGTGGAGGCATCTTGCTCACATTAGGCTTAAATCCAGAGAAAAAAGGGGCTCAGGCACCTAAGTTCAAAGCAGTATTAGATAAAAATGAGATTGTGTACCAAGTCACCCATTTAAAGAGACAGAATATAAATACGTGTTGGTCAAGATGCTTTTAAATTCTGAAATGAAAATGCTCCTGTCATAATAATGAGAGTCTGGTTCTGGCAGATTTCCTCAAACATGTGACAGCTATATGCCAGGAAACAGAAGAACAAATAAAACAGCTAACAAATCTACCTGAAAGCGAGGAAGCAGGTAGAAAAAAGCAAGGCATTTTATTGCAAGAGGAATGGAAACTCTGGACAGTCTTCCTAGAGAAAGAAGGAAACATTTAATCGAAAGAAACGATACCAGCATGAGGCTAAATGGTGGGGAAATGAATGACAAACTCAGTGTGGTTTTCTTGGGCTTCCTATCCGTGGGGGGCGGTGCCATGACAACACTTTCATGCAAATGCCAGGAAGTCATTTCTTTTCAGCTGGATGGAGAATAAGAGCCCAACTAATGGCTTAGAGGTGAGAAAGCCGCCAAGAGAGACTCTCCCCTCAACTTGCGCCCCCATCCTTACTTCTACAACCAGGATCAAGTGCTAAACACATTCTCTCAGTATGACAGAGCCTGGCACAGGAAAGAATGACTTGGTGTCTCAGAATGGAAATGTTCTTTGATGGGCACCCATCAGCACACGTAGGCATCTTAAAACAAAACCTTTAAGGCTTTCAAACCAACTCCTAAGGATATCTTTTTTTTTTTTTACTACCTAGTTCTATTAAAACTACACTGCACAATCATATGTACAGTTTATACAAGATGAAAATAAAGTATCTAGCTCCCAGCCTCTACCTGATGAAGTACTAAGAAAAACACCATGCCCTATGTGGAACCTATGAGAATAGGCTTTTTTGCCGGTAACTGCATCAGAATCCTCTGGAAAGCTTGTTAAAAAATATTCTGTCTAAATTGGCATTCTTGGGGATTAGAATCTGGAAATCTGTATTTAAAAAAAATTTTTTAAATGTTTATTTTTGAGAGAGAGAAAGAGACAGTATGAGCAGGGGAAGGGGACAGAGAGGGGGAAACAGCATCTGAAGCAGGCTCTAGTGTCAGCACAGAGTCCGATGCTGGGCTTGAACTCAAATCACAGAATCATGACCAGTCAAATTTGGATGCTTAACCGACTGAGCCACCCAGGCGCCCCTGGAAATCTGTATTTTTAAGTTCCCCAGGCCATTCTTCTGTTCATTAAAATGAAGAAGCCGACTTCAGGGGCACCTGGCTGGCTCAGTCAGTGGAGCATGCAACTCTTGGTCTTGGGGTTGTGAGTTCCAGCCGTACATTAGGTGTAGCGCTTACTTTAAAATAAAATCCTTAGGGGCACCTGGGCGGCTCAGTTGGTTCAGCATCTGACTTTGGCTCAGGTCATGATCTCACAGTTTGTGGGTTCGAGTCCCTGCGTCGGGCTCTGTGACGACAACTCAGAGCCTGGAGCCTGCTTCGGATTCTGTGTCTCCCTCTCTGTCTACCCCTTCCTCCCTCACTGGTGCTCTCTCTCACTCCCAAAAATAAATAAATAATCCTATAAAAAAAAAAAAAAAGAACCCACCTTCAGTGTTCTACCAAAAGCCTAGTAAAGTGGTAAGAATAGATGAAATATCAAAGAATTAGGAGGAATCAGGAGCCAATGATGGAAGGGCTATCGAGGTCACTGTGACAGATGCAGCTGAGATCCAGAGAGACTTAATCGAGCTCACAGCAAACCAGAGGTAAAATCGGAATGAGCCCGAGGTCTCCAGACCCCCGGAGCAGCCCTCTCTCCACTCTGCCCCACTCTGTGACACCCAGTGTGGTAGAGCACACCGTCTGAAGTGAAAGGAGTGGGAAGGTAACTGCCACTCCTCTATCAACAACAGGGCGACAGCAGAGGGTGGGATGTTGCACAGCAGACCCCAGCCCGCTTGCCCTAAAGCACGGCTTTTCCAGAGGGAAGGGGAGGGATGCTGGTGGGGTTATTGCCCCCTCACGAGGGCTACGGAGATGGGCAGAGGTGGTTCCTGGGGGGTTTGGTCTTCTAGTTTGCCAAGGCCTGAGTACTTATGTGTTTTATAAGTTAGTTAATCTGTTTGTGTGTGCGGAACAGAAAGAAACCATTTTGAAGGTCCCATAATCTAAGAAGTCTATTTCGGAAGAGTAAAGGAGGGCTCGCACACTGCTGGTCATAAAGGGGGCACTCGAAGAGGACTGCCTCTGATGGGCAGCAAGGCACAAACCAGGTCAACAGCTCTCATTACCTAAGTGCTTTCTGTTTTTTTAAGTTTATTCATTTATTTTTGGGAGAAAGCAGGGGAGGGGCAGAGAGAGAGTGGAAAAGAGAGAATCCCAAGCAGGCTCCACAAGGTCAGTGTAGAGCCCGACTCAGGGGCTCGAACTCATGAACTGTGAGATCATGACCTGAGCCAAAATCAAGAGTTGGACACCTAACTGAGCCCTCCAGGCACCCCTGGTTCTCTCATTCTTTTTTTTTTTTTTTTTGGAAAAAATTTTTTTAATGTCTTTATTTTGAGAGACAGAGACAGAGAGCAAGCAGGGGAGGGTCAGAGAGAGAGGGAGACAGAATCTGAAGCAGGCTCCAGGCTTGGAGCTGTCAGCACAGAGTCCGATGTGGGGCTCAAACCCACAAACTGTGAGATCATGACCTGAGCTCAAGTTGGACGCTTAACCGACTGAGACCCTTGGGTGCCCCTGGTTCTCTCATTCTTAAGTCTACATGAGATGGGCAAAGGCTGCAAACTTCACAAAGGAAGTCTCTGCATCCTGGAGTGGGCTGGAATTAGCCTATTTTCACTGTCAGGGTGACTGAGACACAAAGGCCCAAAGCCCAAGCGTGCCAAGGCTCCCACCACAAACCCAATCCCAGCGGAGCAGCTTTGCAGGTGCCTCGCTCCAACCTTCAAATACCCGGAAGAACTGGAAATCCCTGGCTCCTGGTTTAAAGAAGACACAGGTCTTTTTTTTTTTTTTTTAATGTTTTATTTATTTCTGAGAGACAGACAGCATGAGCAGGGGAGGGTCAGAGAGAGAGGGAGATACAGAATCCGAAACAGGCTCCAGGCTCTGAGCTAGCTGTCTGCACAGAGCGGGACACAGGGCTCGAACCCACGAACCATGAGATCATGACCTGAGCCAAAGTCGGGTGCTTAACCAACTGAGCCACCCAGGCGCCCCAAAAAAGACACCTGTCTTAGGTCCCATCTCAAATATAATTTTAGGACAAGGAAAGTAAAAAATTACCTTCCACCCTCTTTGCTTTGAAAAAATAAGAACTGTAGTAATACCCTAAAAAGGCATCTGGAGATTATGAGGAGATTATGGGGAGTCACTGTGGATGGCAGAAAACCTAGTTTAACTTTCAGAAAGTGACTACTGTGAATTACTCCAGATGGAAGTTTTTTGAATACAGATTTAAAACTTTTTACCACCTTAAATAGAAAACAACCCAAGCCTTTCTTGATGAAGTGCGGTTGCTAGCGCGAAGATCGCTTCATAAACTGTTGTGGCCTGGAAGTCTCTGGGCTCATGCACTTTATCTTCCACCGCACAGAATTCAAACAGCCACGCAAGCACCCCTTTCCCTCATCTGCAGCTCCCCCCCTCACTGGTGGTAGGCCTCAGACCTGCCTCTCCCCAAGTCCCAGTCAGCTCGGGCTGCCACAACAAAATACCACAAATGGGGGGCTGACACAGAAATGTATTTTCTCACTTGCTGAGAAGTCCCAAGATCAAGATCAAGATGCCAGCATGATCTGTTTGTGCTGAGAGCTCTCTTGTGGGTGTGCAGACAGCCCCATTATCACTGTGCCCTAAGATGGGGTAGGGTGGGGAGCAAGCTCTCCGGGGCCTCTTATAGGGGGCACTAATCCCATCATGAGGGCCTCGGGACCTCAGTTACACCTAGTTACGTCCCAAGGCTCCATCTGCAAATATCATCACATTGGGGGTCAGGGCTTCAACATACGAACTTGGGGAAGGGGGGCACAATTCAGTCTATAGCACACCATCTAAACCCATCCTAACTCCACGCTTCTAACCTTCTAGGGCCTTCGAAATCAGTGATATGCTTATTAGAACGGTATATAAAATAAGAGCAAACAGGCTGAGGGGGGCCTGATGGCTTTCAAATGAACAAAGGCAAGGAGCTTTAGTGGATGGACTTTACATTACTTGCTGTCACCTCCACTGTTGTTCATACCTAGGTTTCAAAAGAGAGAGAGTTCATTGTGAAATGTACTTAAACATTCAACTTGCAAGCTGGAACAATATTATTCTTATTTCTGCAGTAGGTCAAGCTTGGAAACTCTGGGGAGGAGATGGTTTAAAAAAAAAAAAAAGCACGGGGGATAAAAGCAAGCTTTATATTTCTAAATTATATATCGGCAATAATCTATGCTTCAAAGAACTGTAATTGGACCAACTGGGAAATAAGTAGTAGAGATTCTAAGATAAACTTTGAAGAACTTCTAAGACCTTGCAGAGATGCTAAAATACATTTTTTGCAGCTTTACTGAGATATAATTCACATATAATGCGTTCAAAGTATATAATGCAATGGTTTTTAGTGTGTTCACAGAATGGTGCAACCATCTCCACAATCAACTTCAGAGCCCCGCAATCATCTCAGAACCACAGCCCACACACATGCAGCAATCCTCCCCATTGTCCTCTGGCCACCACAGCCCTAGGCAATCACCATCTGCGGTCTCTGCAGATTTACCTATTCTGGAAACTTCGTATAAAAGAAATTTCACACTATATGATCTTTTGTGACTGCTTCTTTTAATTACATGTTTACAAGGTTCGTCCATGTTCAGCATTTATCAATACTTCATTTCTTTCTGTTGCCAAACAACATTCCATGGCTAGTACACCTCACACTTTGTCAAGTAGTCAGTTGATGGACATCTGGGGTTGTTTCTGCTTCGAATAACGCTGCTATCAGCATTCACCTACATGTCTTTGTGTGGACACGTTTTCATCTGTCTTGGGCATGTATCTAAGAGTAAAATTGCTGGATTGTATGGTTAGCTGTTTAATTTTTTAGGAACCACTGGACTGTTCCAAAGTGGCTGTACCATTTTACATCCCCACCAGCAGGGAGTGGGGTTCCAATGTATACATGTTACAGCCAACATTTGCTATCTTTTGGGTGTGAAGGTATCTCACTGTGGTGGGTTTTTTTTTTTTAAGTTTTCATTTAAATTCCAGTTAAGATATGGTGTAATATTAGTGTCAGGTGTCCAATACAGTGAGTCAATACTTCTATACATCATTCTGTGCTCATCACAAGTGTCCTCAATCTCCAGCACCTATTTCATCCATCCCCTCAACAACCTTCCCTCTGGTAGCTTCTCTATATATAGTTAAGAGTCTGTTTCTTGATTTGCCTCTTTTTCCTCCCTTTGCTTATTTGTTTTCTTTCTTAAATTTCATTGTGGTTTGATTTTCTTTGCATTTCCCTGATGGGTAATGGTGTTGAGTATCTTTTCATATGCTTATCAGCCATTCCAATGTACAATGTCCACTCAGATCCTCTGCCCAATTTTTAGTGGGTTGTCTGTTTACTACTGAGTTTTAAGAGTTCTTTGTATCTATTGGGACGCCTGGGTGGCTCATCAGTTAGGCGTCCGATTTTGGCTTGGATCATGATCTCATGGTCTGTGGGCTTGAGCCCTGCATTGGGCTCTGTGTTAATAGCTCAGAGCTTGGATCTTACTTCGGATTCTGTATCTCCCTCTCTCTCTCTCTGCCCCTCCTCTGCTCACACTCTCTCTCCCTCCCAAAAAATAAACATTAAGAAAAAAAGAGTTCTTTACATCTATGAATACAAGTCCCATATTTATATATAATTTGCAAATATTTTCTCCTATTCTGTGCATTGCTTTTTCATTTCTTTGATATTCTTTAAAGCATAAAAATTTTTAACTTTGATGAAGTCTGATTTATATCTTTTTCTTCTGTTGCTTGTGTTTTTGGTGCCACACGGAAGAAACTTTTTGCTAACCAAGGCCATAAAGATCTGTGCCTATGTTTTTTTCCTAAAGGTTTCATAGTTTTAAGCTCTTACATTTAGGCCTTTCAGCCATGGGATCAAGATTTTGGGTGTGGATATCCAGTTGTACCCCGTATCATTTGTTAAAAAGACTATTTTTCCTCCATGTAATTGTTTTGGCATCCTCGTCAAAGACCAGTTGGCCATAACTGTGAGGGTTTATTTCTGGACTCTCAGTTCTATTCCCTGATCTATGTTTATCCCTGTGGCCCTATTACACGATCTTGATTTGTAGTCATTTTCGAAATGTGAGTTTTCCAACTTTTCTTTTTTTGAAATTGGGCTACTTTAGGCCTCTGAAATGTTAAATTTTGGGTCTGTTTGTCAACTTATGCAAAGAAGCCAGCTGGGATTTCGATGGGATTGTGTTGAACGTGTAGATCAATTTGGGAAGTACAGTCATCGTAACAATGTTGCCTCCTGACCCATGAATGTAGGATGCCCTTCCACCTATTTACGACTTCTTTCTTTCCACAATTTTTTGTAGTTTCCACAGTATAATAAGTTTTGTGCTCTTTCCATTAAAATCCTATATATTTTATTATTTTATGTTGTTAGAAATGGAATTGTTTTCATTTTTGTCTTCTCCATCAAAAGCATACAGAAATACATTGGTTTTCATATACCAATCTTGTATCCTGCAACCTTGTTAAACTCAGTTAGCTCTAAGTGGATCTGGTTTTTTAGTGGATTCCTAAAATACATTTGTTTTTCAATGCAAACAAAGCAAACTATTTCAGAAGAGAAGACACCCTGAAGAACTGGACATCTTAAGTGATGCCATTACTGTTCTCAAATATGGTCAAGGAAAATAGAAGTACAAAAGCAAAGAATTTTAAATGTTTGAATTTTAGATTGCTGCAAGCTCAAAAAGTTTAACTGTAGCAGATATAGAGGACAAATGGGGAATCAGGCTGTCTGTAGTGACTAAGGATCAATGGTATGATTTAAAAGCATCTGACCATTGGGACTCCTGGGTGGCTCAGTCAGTTAAACATCTGACTCAGCTCAGGTCAAGATCTCGCGGTTTGGGAGTTCAAGCCCGGCAATGGGCTATGTGTTGACAGCTCAGAGCCTGGAGCCTCCTTCAGATTCTGTGTCTCCCCCTCTCTCTGCCACTCTCATGCTCATGCTCCATCTCTCTATGTCTCTCAACAATAAATAAAAACGTTAAAATTTTTTGAAAAAAAAAAAATAAATAAATAAAAGCACCTGACCATTCCAAAAACCAAAACGATTCAAAGAAAAACATTAAGAGTCAATATTAAGAGTCAATTATGAATAAGACGGTAAGAAAAAAAAAGCCTTTGTTTCCTTTGTTATATATTGTCTTTACCATGAGATTGTATTTATTCCAGAAAACAAACTAAAAAAACTACATGTCCCAGGCATAGGCATACAGTTTTCTGAAGCAAGAAACTCCTGGTAATTCACACTGCACCCAAACTGCCTGCCACACTGATGTCAGGCCAATTTTTTTTTTTTTAATTTTTTTTTTTTATTTATTTCTAGGAGAGAGAGAGACAGCGTGAGCAGGGGAGGGTCAGAGAGAGAGGGAGTCACAGACTGAAACAGGCTCCAGGCTCTGAGCTGGCAGTCAGCACAGAGCCCGACGCGGGGCCCGAACCCACGAACCGCAAGATCATGACCCAAGCGAAAGTCGGACGCTTAACCGACTAAGCCACCCAGGCGCCCCATGTCAGGCCAATTTTAATGTCAACCAGTCTGGCCACAAGTAACTAGAAATGAGTTAATCCTAAATTCCTGAAGAAGGAAAACAAAAGACCACATAAGAAATTCATACCTTGAATATAACTTTTTTTTAATATTTTTGAGAGAGAGAGAGAGAGAGAGAAAGAGAGCGAGCGAGTACGAGCAGGAAGGAGCAGAGAGGAGAGAGAGAATTCCAAGCAGGCTCCATGCTGTTAACACAGAGCCTGATGCAGGGCTCGAACTCATGAACTGAAAGATCACGACCTGAGCTGAAATCAAGAGTTAGACGCCTAACCGACTGAGCCACCCTGGTGCCCCTTGAATATAACATTTTAAAACAGGGGAGGATTTTGATCAACTGATGGGAGTGTATTTAAAAAAAAAAAAAGTATCTATTTCACCTTGACAATGGATGCTTTTCCTTCTGGTGAGTTTTCCATTTCCTTTTCTATGAAAATAATCACATCCCTTGGTTTTATACTGAAAAGAACCAAAATACCATTTACAGTATAAACAGCTTTCAGTGTTTACAATCAAACCATAATAAAGCGAAGCAGACTAATTACAGGAGAGTATATAAATGTTACAGGCCCTGATATTGCAAAAATAATGGAAAAGTTGACCTATCGGGGAAGAAGAGGCAGGACGGATGGTATAATTTTATTTAGTGGAGAGCTAAATTGACAGATTGAGACATGGAGGTTTTGACTCTATTGTTTTGCACTTTAAAGGCAGCTACCAGAAGAACCAGAACCAACAATACAATTTACAAAAACTGTAGATGGAGAGGAGGGGAAATGAGAGGCAGAAAGTAATGAAAATGTTCCAGATTAATCTACTGTAACAGAGTCAGAGATGTTATCTAATGTTAACCAAGAAACTGTGGCGCACCAAGAAACTGTGGCGCACATAAAGGTACAGTGAAGAGTGGTAACCAATAAAAGCACTATACACAGAAACTGTTACAAGTAGTTGTCTACTAGCATTTTACTTTTCATGTTAGGTGCTTTTGTTTAATTTTTCCTTTTCTATTTTATTTTTTAAATGTGCACATATCACTTCATTCTTCATGTTTGTACTTCAGAACAAACAGGAACTTTTAGATCTAGGTTAACATTAGATATTTATAAATTTTCTCCATCCCTTGACGACCAGTTACTATGAAAAATCTGACACCTTGACCCATGACTTTTAGATGCTGACATTACTAGGAAAACATGAGAGTAAAACGACAAAGTCCCTTTGGTGGAGAATAGGAAGGGGGGGGGGAACGTCTACCCTTTGATCTAAAAACTAATGATTTTCAAATGACAAGGAACACGAAACCCAATGAAGGAGACCCAAAATTACACTTGCCACGATGGTTAGGTACATAAACAAGGTCATTCAAGCCTAAGGGTCTCTTTCAAGACCAAATACCTTAGTTTAAGTTTAAATAATTAATCCAGGTGTTATGCTATAAACATCCAAGAAACAGTATTAACTTCAAATTAAACCACCTAGAAAAGGCTCACCGTATGTGGCTAACTGACAGGGTAGTAGTTACTGTACCTCCGCGGGGTCCCCATCATGAAACTCTGTTTAACTGAGGCTGCTACCTATACTGGAACTAAGCATCCACTCATGCAAAATGACAACTCAGAACAAGAAACCTCGAGTAACTTGCCCAAATCGCCTAGCTTGAATAAGCTGGTGACAAAATCTTCCAAAGGCTGAGACGGACCAACACAGACACACAGACAACAGTGTCTCAAGGAGGAAGGGAGGAGTCAAGCAGGACGACCCTCAGAGGATTTTTTTCTACAACCAAGAGAAAATCTCTCTCAGCAAACCCTTAGCGCACTCGGCCTACATCTCGTTTGGCCAGAACGGGGTCAGACGCGTACCAGACAAGACACTGGGGGAAGCCATGACCAGTAGCCATGGTGCAGATCCCGGGGTTTGGCACACTGCCACTTTAAAAAAAAAAAAGTCTGTTTCAGCATCTGTTCTTCAGGGAGGCTCTGGATGAAAAGACAACCCCTAAAACACTCCAGGCCAGATAACCCAGAGGAAAGTAAAAGCTGCTCAAGCCAGCAGCCTCCAGGCATGCTGATGGTGGCCAAACCACATTCAGTGTGTGCGACCATCAAGTCCCTTCAGTGATAACAAAATCAACAGAGGGTCAATTTTTCACATCAACAGAAGGCACAACTGGAGCCTCAAAATCTTATTAACGTTGTAGGACTAAAGTATTATGGCTAATGGGACACATCTAAGTCTTATGAAAAGCCAATCCTTTGTTTAACTCCAAGTCTCAATAACTGGGAGCAAAGATTTTCAAGATATTGTCAGAGGATGGCTCCCGGCCCAATCACTCAGGACACGGCCATCACAGAGCACGTGCCCAGGCTGAAAGGAAAGTGGATAATGACCGTGTTCCTACTCTGAAGGCCTTGTGTTAGAAGAGGCCTTAGAGCTCATCTAGCAAAAGCCTGTCATTTTCGACATGGAGAACCTAATACCATGGAGAAGTTAAAAGTTTTGTGAAAGGACAGATAGTGACACAGGGGTCAGGAGACCAACCAAATAAGCCAGCACACTAAGCAGCTCTGGCGCTCTCAAGTCTCAGCTGCAACAGGACTTGAAAAGATGATCTTTTTAGCTAGTAATGGGCCTGAAACGGTACACGAACCACAAACTAACCTTCAATAAATGCCAAATGATGTTAAGTCTGTCTAGCCTTGACCATCAGAAAATCTGGGACAAAATAAAGTACATCAAATATGCAAAAATCCTCAATCAAATATTAGCACAACAAATTTAGCTACATATACCATGACCAAGTGGGATTTATCCCAGGAATATGAGGCTGGTTTAACATCCAAAAATTGACACAATACATCATGTCAACAGAATAAAAAAACAAGTCACACAATCAACTCAACAGGTGAAAAAAAAAACACTCATTTGACAAAATTCAACCCCCTTTCATGATAGGAACACTCAACAGCCTAGGAATAAAAGAGAACTTCCTCAGTCTGATAAGGGGTATCTATGCAAACCCCCAGCTAACATCTTACTTGATGGTGAAAGACTAGATGTTTTCTAACACTATGAACAAGTCAAGGGTGTCTGCCACTTCTGTTCAACACTGTACTGAAAGTTCTAGCCAGAGTAGTTAGACAAGAAAAAATAAAAGGCACACAGAGAGACAAGGAAGAGGTAAAACTGTCAGTAATTACAGATGACGTTAGTTTGTCTATGGAAAATCCCACCGAATCTACAAGAAATGAATTGTATTTTCCAGTCAATCTGTCCTTGCTCACTAAGGTTTTTACATTCTTAAACTACTCCAAGAAATGAAAAGTTTCTGTTTGTCAGGGCACTTGACATAAAGATATGAAAGATTATTTACTTAGATATAAACACTCAGATATCTGAGCTTTTGTCTTCAAGCTACAGCCTGAGAATAGGTGACGGGGATCTTTAAATACTAGTCACCCATGGGATGGACAGCTGTTGGATGTTAAAACACAGGTTCTAAGGGACCCTCATAAAACAAAGTTCCATGATGAACACATCTGAATATGGAAGTCTAGGCCTTACCTATTCAGTAAGTTGAATGACCCCAATTTTCATCTGCCTTTTATCATAAATTATTTTTTTTAACTTTTTTTACATTTACTTATTTTTGAGAGACAGAGTGAGGTAAGAGTGCAAGTAAGGGAGAGGCAGAGAGAGGAAGAGACACAGAATCTGAAGCAGGCTCCAGGCTCTGAGCTAGCTGTCAGCACAGAGCCTGACACGGGGCTCAAACCCACAAACCGTGAGATCATGACCTGAGCCGAAGTTGGACACTTAACCAACTGAGCCACCTAGGCACCCCAGAAAAAATCTTTTGAACATTAATTTTTTCATCCAAATACTTGGAAGCCAAGAAAAAGTCCTGCCACTCACCAACAAACTATTCTCCTGCTCAGGCTGTCTTCCTCTCCAGCCAGATGGACTAGCCTACTGCACATTAACCGTACCGTGTCTGATCGCAAATCTTCTCTCTCTCTCTCTCTCTCTCACACACACACACACACACACACACACACATACAGGTGATCAAGCCGACAGTGTGGCCAAACCCCACAAGACCCCTCTTACAAAACTGCCTTTAGGACTCTAGTCCTAAGTCTCTCGTAGTAACCCTGCCAGTGCCAGTTTGCAGACTCGTCACTTTGCCCT
Organism: Hyaena hyaena; assembly: GCF_003009895.1. NCBI lineage: Eukaryota > Metazoa > Chordata > Mammalia > Carnivora > Hyaenidae > Hyaena > Hyaena hyaena. Next base: position 505,844 of record NW_024080705.1, read on the forward strand.
CTTCCTACTGCCCACAACAGGCGTGAGCAGAGCTGAAGGAGCTGTGCACAGGGCCTTCGTGCATGCCACCCTCGCCACTCGGCAGCGCTGGCTTCCCTGGTGGGACCGCACCTGACTTAGGACGGGCACTGCTATTGGCCCTGAGGATGCGGAGGCTGCCTTCCCCCAGACTCAGAATTCAGTCCTTCGGGAGCCGAAATGCACAACATAAAAACCGAAGTACGTTTTCCTTAGTGTATACCTTGGCAGCTGATGAATATGAGACTGCGGCTGAATCTCCCACAGAATGACAGTCAATAATTAGCATTACCCTGAGATAAGTAAATGCCATTTTCCTCAAACACAAGGCAGAGGGACTGAACACCTTTCATTACGCTTTTCACGTCCTTCTCACAGGTGGTAATGAAGTTCTTTGGTTAATAACTGAAGCTAGAGAGCCAAGTAAGTACATTCGCTGGGTCAGAAATGTTTGGCCTAGAATAAACCCAACCACAAGGCCAAGGACAGTCAGCTACTGGCCTGCCTTCCCCAAATCTACACAGAACTCTATTAGTCTCCCAAGAAAGGAACCAGATTAAAACTTAGGAGTCCCACCCAACACTCTTATTATTCATCCAAGTGGATTATTTTCCCTTCTTCCTCATCTCTCCTATATTTCCAGACCCTTCCAACGGCCTTCGGGTAATTCTGCCTCAAAGAACCAATCACAGCAACTCTCCAGCAGGCAGAGGAAGCAGGGCGGCAGGAACGAGATTTCAGACCATCAGTTAGTTCCCCTCTGGTGCTTTTGTTAAGGCAACAGCACTTTTCCACAGCTCATGAGGATGTTATGCAGGAAGAGAAAGGCAGAAAGAAAGGCTAAAAGAGTTCTCTCTGTTTCTGCTCATTTCCCAGAGCACAACATTCGCAGAAGGAGAAAGTTCAGAGCTTACGAAAGCATTAGCTCCCTTCCAGCTCACCAAAGTGTTACAAAAGTGAAGACAACTATGGTTAACTTACCCTTCCATTGAGGGGAAGAGTCTCAAAGGAAGAAGCAAATCCCGTTCTCACTCCTCCACAGGCAGATAAAATAAAGTAAAATCCAAGGGCATTTTTTTTTTTGCCTTGAGTTTACTCAAAAAAAATTTTCCTCCTTAACAACGAGAAAAGGGACTCTCTAGCAATTTGAGAACTTCAAAGGTCACAGCAAGTGTGTTTCCACCCAGCTCTCATTTCCCAAACCACAGGAAAGAATTTTGAGAAAACTTTTCAAGGATAAGCGGTCTCCTCTGATCCCCAATGAATAAAGTGGTCTCAGAGGAGGAGAAATCCTGAGTTCACTATGTTGTGAAGTCCCTGCCCAGTCTGATCATTTAGGGCATTCAGCACATCAACTGTTATCCTGGAATGCTCCAACATGTGTAGGGCACTCCCGAAGGTTTCCAGAGGTTTGAGACACGACACGCTAATCCCCTTCCTTCCCACAAAAAAGAGATCTCCAATACAAACCTACTATCATTTTTCTAAATGTGTCCACATGTTAGCACTTGATTCTATACCTTTTTTTTGTCATTTTAGAATGAAAAATCTTATCAATCTCCAACCCCCTTCAAGATTTTATAATCATTCAGAACAAGGACTGCATTTCCTACTTTCGTCTGTGGTCTTCTTTTGTGCAAAGCACTGTAAGAGGCCCACAAAACTCATTTAAGATACCTAACCACATTAATTCAGGTGCCTGGAAGAGACCAAATAACAAACTATCTCACCCTGGTCCAACTACATGGTGGGAGAGAGAGGGATGTAACGAGATGAAAAAACCGTCAGAGGAGGGGAAAATTTCCAAAGGGGGAAATTAAATCAGTAAGTACTGTACATCTAAACAGCACTGAGTTAACAGTGATTAAATCCAATCCCAACAGTGCTATATCCTATAAACACATTATGTAAGTCTTTGTGTTAAAAATCCAAAGATGGGGCGCCTGGATGGCTGAGTCCGTCAGATTTCGTCTCAGGTCACGATCTCATGGCGTCAGGTCGAGACCGGAGACAGGCTCCTTGCTGGATGTGGAGCCTGCTTAGGATTTTCTCTCTCTCTCCCTCTGCCCCTATACAGGCGTTCTCTCTCAAAAAACAAACAAGTAAACCAAAAACATCCAAAGATTACAACCTGCTCTACCAATAAATACAAGCTCAATATAATAAATGAGCTAAGATGACAAGTATTTACATCTAAGCCAAAAAGCCTGTGTGTACAGAAACTATCCGGAGACAGGTTAAGCGATATTTGAGAAAGCAGTGGTGGCTGTGTAAGTTGGGAAGAAGGGTAAATGAATCAGTATTTCTGGCAGACTCTTTCCAAGCATTTTAGGAACTAATCCAGACCATGAGCCAGGTTTCTATCTTTAAAGCAATGCTTAAGGACTATGCCCTTATTTTAAAAACATCGTAGCTTGGTTGTTTGAAACAGGCCCAAGGGGTACCCCCTCAGTAACTCTTCCTTCAGGGGAATAATGATTAATATACAGCTACAAGTTTAGCTCCTTCCCCAAGTAACTAATAGCTGAGTGCAGTTGTTACCATGACATATGTTCTCAACTGCTGGAGGCACAGGCCTTTACTGATAGCTAACACAAAGAGTTCTGCAAGAAGTTATAATCTCTATCACCTTGGAAAACAATACCCATTTCTTAAAAACTGTCACTTCAAGTTCAGGACAACTGTATCTGGAGCAGATCCTGGTCTGCCAAAATCTTTCACGATCAGAAAGCAAGATCTCAGCATGCCCAGGGGCTGGCCTTGAACAGATCAGGTCAGGAGGGAGGGTTCTCCAGGGAGGCAAGTGGCCTCACCAAGTCATCTGACTGGCCTGCCGAAGTGAAAGCTTCTCTACAACGCACATATTGAGGAACTCCTGCTGCTGGGGTCACTTTACAGTCTTCCAGGGTCCCCTCGCCCCCCACGGTGGCCTGGATGGATTCCTCAGTAGAGCGCCCTTCCTAGATTCTTCTCCCTTGTTGCTGGCAAGAAGGTCTTCCTACTCCATGGGCCTTGCTATTGTGCAACCAATTCAAGCATCGCCCAGGCCTAACTGCACCGGATTGGTTGTCGCACAACTGGTGGGCCGGCCCACAGCGGCGAAGCTAGCAACCTCGTAGGGCAGGGGCTGCCAGCAAAGTTCAACCCTCCCGAGAGGCCACCCCATCGCCAAAAGAAGGCAAAGTTCCGAAGCTAAAACGCAGGGCCGTTCCCTTCAGCCCTTCAGTAAGGTCCCGAAAGATCGCTCTCTAGTCGCCTCCCTCTGGAGAACTGCCCAGTCAGGGGACAGACAACCTTTGAGCTCCCTTTTCCCGTGACCAATCCAACGTGCTTCACCTCTACCCCAGGGTTCTTCCTTGTAAACAGTTCCTGGTCATACTTCGAAAAGCAATGCTCAGCAAGCTCTATCTGCGCTGCCCCTTCCCCAGGATCAGGCAATCCCGCCGATCCGAGGGACCCCCACAAGCTCAACGCCAAAACCGTGCAGTAGGGCTGCCAGCGCTCCACTACCCCCTCGGCTATTACTTGCGTACTACTTTAGCATTCTCTCATTCTCCGCCCCCCCCCCCACCCGTGGGGCCTCGTCCAGCTAGTAAACAATGCTGTCAAAGCAGGATAACGCTGGGCGAGGCGTCCAAACTCTGCATTCCAGCCTCCTCCCGCTGTTCTAAAAGCAGCAAAACAAGTCATCTCAGGGGCCCAGGAGCGAACTGCTGTGCCCAGCTTCCTTTCTAAAAAGGCCCGGGAAAGAGCTCCAAAGCCAAGCCTAGTGTGCACAATGCACACGCAAGAAGCAGAGGCGACGCAGGGTGAGAGCAAGGCCAAGTGTAGACGAGTTTGCCCAGGAGGCAGAGAGGGGGGAGAGAACTGGGTCGAGCGCGTAAAGCTGCCACGAAGCTGGAACAAGGGCTTTTCTCACTACCACCCCCGCCCCCCAAGCGACGGGAGAGCCACGTTCTCAGAGTGGGCGCGCGCTGAATCGAGTTGCAGCCAAGAGATAATGCGAAGTTAGGGTTCCCGAAAGCAGTCTCCCGGGGGCTTTGGTGGAGCTGGGGCGGTGGGGGGGGAGAGGTTGGGGGGCTTCGGTTGAGCTGCGGTGGCCGAGGCGGCCCGGCGTGGACACGCCCTGAGTTAAAGGCCCGCGGCGGGGACGCGGCGGAGGAAATCGGCTGCAGGCGGGGGGCCGCGGCTGGGCGGCCGGCGCTCACCTCCCGGCGTGGTGGAGAAGAGCGTCCCTCCGGGCGTGGTGCAATAGTCATGAGGTAGCTGCGCGGCGTCGCTGATGGGCACGGTGCGGGTGGGGATGGCGCGGCTCTGGCTGGGCTGGTGGCCGCTGCCGGAGGACGAGGACATGGCTCTGGGCGCGGGCTCTCGGGCTTTGTCGGGCGGGCGGGCGGGCGGGCAGGCAGGCGGCGGCAGCGACGGCGGCGGCGGCGGCGGCGGCGGCGGCTGGGGGCCCGGGCTGCTCCGGCTGCTCCGGCGGGCGGAAGGGAGGGCGGGGCTGGGCGCGCTCCACTAGCTCCTCGCTCGCTTCCTCTAGCTCCCTCGTCCCGCTCCGCTCCCGCCGCCGCCCTCTCAGCCGCCGCCGCCGCCGCCCGATCCTCCGGCCTCCGCCAGCAGCCCCAGCAGCAGCAGAAGCGGCAGCAGCGGCGACGACGACGACCGGAAGCGGGCGAAGGCGGGAGCCAGAGGGAGTTCGGCGAAGCTGGTCGGCGGAGGTGACGTCGAAGGGGGCGGGGCAAGGGGCGAAGGGCGGGGCGGGTGAGGGGGCGGGGCGAGAGCGGGGCGGGACTGAAGCCGGGCGAGTCGGAGATGAGTAGGTAGGAATCTGCGCGAAGTGTTTGGCGGCAGCTGGGAGGTGGGACGGAAAACTTAAGGTTTTGCTTTTTTTTTTTTTTTTCCCCAACTTGCCGGTCAACACTACTTTACTTTAGCCAACTTCTGTTTTCTAGCCATGCAAACAAAAGTGTAAGTTTACTTGTAATTGCTCCGTATTAAATATAGGGCAATGCCCGCGCTACGTATTAGGAAAACAATCAGACCTGAAGGGTTAAGTACTGTCTCCCAGTTTCCCAATTTCCCTTTCCCGGGTAAACCACTGGGTCCAGCTGTGTACTTGTGAATCCTTCCAGAGACAGTCCTTACACACACACCTAATGAACATATAAACATTAAGAAAAGAAGTAATAATTATCCATGTCGCAAGCAGTAGTATTATGTTAGAGATAAAGGAACCGAAGCACAGGGAAAGGTTGAGAACGCGAGGTACCTGAAAAATCGAGATTTGGAACGCTATTCTTTCCTCTAGGGGTTCTCAAACTTTTCACTGTCAAAGTTTACATTCCAAAGAATTATTGAGGATCCTGAAGAGCTTCTGTGTGTGTGTGGATTACATGTTTATAATTGCTGTATTAGAAATTACGACTGAGAATTTTAAAAATGTTCATTAATTTATAAAATAATGTAATTACATGTTAACATGACATATGTTTATTTAAGAAGTTCTGTTTTCCAAAGCCAAAAGAAATCACTGAGAACAGTGGCATTGTTTTACATTTTGGCAAACATTTTAATGTGTGCTTCATAGAAATCAGCTGGAGCCCCACATCTGTTTCTGCATTCAAACTGTTGTGATGTATTATTTTGATTCAACTATGTGAAGGAAACCCAGACCCACATAAGGATGTAACTTGAAAAGAGGAAATCTCACAGAACCTTGGAAGGGGTCTCAGGGACCCCCAAGGATCCCAGACCATACTTTGAGGACTCTTGTTCTAGGCAGCCTTGTCTCTGCCTGCAACATATCCAAGATGGAATTGAAAAGAGAATCATGAATACCAGCAAATATCTACCATCATTCCCATTTTGTGAATAAGGAAATTGAAGGTACAAAATATTCAGCGTTTAGCCTGAATAAAAGAGCTACTACCTCACTACCGAGAGAGCCAAACAGTTGCTTAGTCAAGATGGAAAGGAAGGAACTTACACAGTGAAGCAAATATTGTGATTGGTGGTCAGGTTGGGCCAGAACATGACATGGATCTGATTTTGTGGTGAGTGTCCAAGAATTCAGGAAGAAGAACCTTTGACAGTCCCCAGGGTTGGAGGGGACCAAGTGCTCAACCTTGGAAGTTCTATGCTTTGCATATGTCAAGAAAGGAGGCACTTTCCAGGGAAAAGAAAAGGTGAGATACTAGTTTACATCTGTATAAAGCTTACAAAGGTTGTGATTACAACATACTCCCCTCCTTGAGCTCTCTCTCTTTTTTTAATTTTTTTTAATTTTTATTTTTGAGAGAGGGAGAGACAGACAGATGGAGTGTGAGCAGGGGAGGGGCAGAGAGGGAAACAGAATTGGAAGCAGACTCCAGGCTCTGAGCTGTCAGCGCAGAGCCTGATGTGGGGCTTGAACTCACGAACCTTGAGATCATGACCTGAGCTGAAGGTGGAAGCTCAAACGACTGAGCCACCCAGGTACCCCAGTACTTTATTCCTTTTAATGACTGATCGTGTTCCATTGCATGGATATACCTACCACATTTTTATCCATTCAGGAGTTGATGGAAACTTAGATGGTTTCTATTTTGGGGCTAATAAGAGTCACACTGCTATGAACATTTTTGTGCAAGTTTCATGTGAGTATATGTTTTCAGTTCTCTTGGGTATACACCCAGGAATGGAATTGCGGGGTCATATTGTAACTCTAGACTTAACCATTTGGGGAGCTGCCAGGCTGTTTTTCAGAGTGGCTACAGCATTTCACATTCCCACCAACGGTGTATAAGGGTTCCAATTTCTCCACATCTTTGCCAATACTTGTTATTATCTGTCTTCTTGATTATAGCCATCCCAGTGGGTCTGAAGAGGTATCTTATTATGGTTTTGATTTACACTCCCCTAATGACTTAACGATGTTGAGCATCTTTTCATGTTTCTGGTAATGCTCCAAACAGATATGGGAGAAATATCTATTCATATAGTTGACCCATTTTACAATTGGATTGTCTTTTTATTGAATTCTACGTGTACTTTATAACTATTCCAAAAAGTGGAACCTTATCAGATAGATGATCTGCAAATAATTTCTCTCATTCTGTGGGTTGTCTTTGCACTTTTTTGATGGTATCCTTGGAAGCATAAAAGTTTTTCATTTCAATGAAGTCCTATTTGTTGATTCCCCACCCCACCCCCCACCTTTGGTTGCTTGTGCATTGAAGCATAAAAGTTTTTCATTTCAATGAAGTCCTATTTGTTGATTCCCCACACCCCCCACCTTTGGTTGCTTGTGCATTTGGTGTCCTATCTAAGAAACCATTGCTTAAGCCAAGATCACAAAAATTCATGCGTATATTTCTTTCTATAGTTTTAGTTCTTATTTCTAGGTCTTTGTTCCATTTTAAGTTAATTTTTGTATATGGAATGAGATAGGGGCTCACCTGGCACTGTTTGTTGAAAAGGTTATTCTTTCCCTGTTGAACTGCCTTGACGAAAACCTGCTTCTTAAACTAGCATTCTGTGGGGAAATGTACTCCCAAATGAGGAACTCGAGGAAGTGGGAAGTAGGTTGGCAGAGTACTTTTAGAATCAGCTGAGCAGTGATTGCTGCCACAACTCGGGTCCAGTGTCTCACTCTTTTTGTAATTGAGGTACACCACTGCTTCATGTATTCCTGACAGCAACCCTATACCAGTAGCCTCCATTATTATATCCATTTTACGGAAGGGGAACTGAGGCTCAAAAAGTGGAATAACTTGCTGTATTAGTTATATATTGCTACGTAACAAATTACTCCAAAACTTGTGCTTAAAACAATGCATATTTCGTGATGTTTGTTGACTTTCGAAAGAGAGAGGGAGACAGAGCACGAGTAGGGAAGGGGCAAAGAGAGAGGGAGACCCAGAATCGGAAGCAGGCACTAGGCCCCAGGCTCTGAGCTGTTAGTGCAGAGCCCAAGGCGGGTCTCAAACCCACGAACGCAAGATCATGACCTGAGCCGAAGTCAGACGTTCAACCAACTGAGCCACCCAGGCACCCCAACAATGCATATTTATTATCTCTCTGTCTTTGAGAGTCAGGAATGTGAAAGCCACTCTCGCATGAGGTTGCAAATGAAGATGTTTGCCAGGTCTATAATTATCTGAAGGCTTAGCTGGGGTCAGAGGACTTGCTTCCAGGCTCATTCACATGGCTGGAGGCGGGAGGCCTCCGTTCCTCACTGTGTGGACGTCTCCAGTGTTGCTTGTGTGTCCTTACAACATGGCAGTTGGCTTCTCCCTGAGTGACTGAACTGAGAGAGGAAATGGAGATTTCACAATGGATCTCACAACCTGGGCTTGGAAATCACCTATCATACCGTTATGTCTGCCATATTTTTTTCATTAGAATCAAGTCACAAAGTAAGGCCAGCATTCTCTGGGAACAAAATGAGGCTCCACCTTTTGAAGGGAGACATATCCAAGAATTTGTAGACCTATTTTAAAACCACCACGCTTGCCCAAGATCACAAAGATTATAAGTGTTTTAACAGGAGAAGCCCAGCGCGCAAGGCCTGATAAATCCCTGCTTGCGCCCCACTTGTTAATGTCTCTTTGGCCAAAGCAAGTCACATGACCAAGCCCAAAAGCAATGGGGAAGAGACAAGAGCCTATTTACCAGGAGTTAGAGTTCACTGGAGGCCAGCAATGTAACAGTCTAGCACAACACACTGTCTTTTATCTCCCTGAAATACTGGAGTCTTCTGGAGTTGTCTTTTCCAACTTGCATTGTCTCTATCTTGTTGGGGTTACTTTCTCAGCCTGTTTTCGAGCCCCCCTTTTCAGGTTAGAAGCACTCCTCACGTGCCTGATGATTTTGGCTTTCCATTCATGAAGGACTAAAGTACTTAGGGAAGCTCTGTGGCCGAGGGGGAGGCTCGTCTCAGAGAGAGAGTCTCTGTGTGGTTGATCAGATCCAAACCTGCTGTCTCGGGGGTCAAAGGGGGGAGTTCCCCAAATGTCAGTATCTATAGATATTTTCTCTTCTGCTGGTCAGTGTTCCCCAAAAAGCAGCCTCCGTTTTCCTGCCAGGGGAATGGAAGTCTGGGCCTGGGTTCTGGAAACCACGTTGGAGCCAGGCAGGGAGTAGGGACTCTCTCCATTCAGAATGCAGACTGTCGCTTGCTTTCAGTGCCACGCCTTCCCTGGGTCACGCCTGGAGTGCATCTCTGAAGACCCAGGTGTCCCCACCTACCGTATCTATTGTTCAACCTCTCTGGGAAGTAAACCTCCCATTGTCTATGAGTGTCACAGAGGGACAGGTGCCTGGCTGGGCAGCATAGTGAAAGAGATTTGGGGGTCCCAGCTGTTCCTTTTATTTTTAAAAAAAATTTTTAAATGTTTTTTATTTATTTCTAGGAGAAAGAGAGAGACAGTGTGAGCAGGGGAGGGTCAGAGAGAGAGGGAGTCACAGATTGAAACAGGCTTCAGGCTCTGAGCTGGCAGTCAGCACAGAGCCCGACGCGGGGCCCGAACCCACGAACCGTGAGGTCATCACCCAAGCGAAAGTTGGATGCTTAACCGACTAAACCACCCAGGCGCCCCTCAGCTGTTCCTTTTAAAGACATTAAGACAGTACTTCTCTCTCCAACCCCACCTCGAACCCCTGGCCACAGTGCTCTCTGGGGCCCCCGATTCGTGAGCCTTCCTGGAGTGCAGATAGGAACTGGCCTTTCCCTTGTTAGCTGCTCCGCCCCCACGTTTCCCACTCTGCGGAGTCAGTCACCGCTCCTCTCTCTGCTCTCCAGCTTCCAGAATGTTGTAACCGTCACTGGTCCTTTGCCATATCCTTTCTTGACTTCTTAGTCCTTGTGGGTTTATGCTTTAAAAAAAATTGCCTTGGCTCTCATTTCAGGGGGAATCTGATGGGAAAACATATAAATCGCTAAACATATATGTTTACCTGGGTTCATTTAAATTACACGTTTTTATTTTTTTTAATGTTCATTCATTTTTGAGAGAGAGAGCAAGCAGGGGAGGGGAGGGGGGAAGAGGACAACACATGTGTTTAAATAGCCTATCAATTAGGAGTCAGTTGTAATCACAGAAGAGGTCTATTCGGAAAAGTAGGAGCTTAAAACAAACCGGATGTGCTAGAGGAATGGGCTCCAGGCGGGGCCACCAGGAATGACCCTCAGAACCCTGCAGGATGACCCTCCGGGAGAGCTGCCGCCCGAACCAGAGTCGGGGAAACTGGGGTTTCCCAGCTGCTGCTGGTGTCCCAGCTGCCAGCCCCGCCTTAACCACCATCAGGGATCCGGGAGCTGCTGTCAGACTCCTGGCCTCAAAGCTGCACAGAGTTCCTAGATCATCCAGAAAATGGATGCCCGGAGCAACAAAGCCACGCCCCCCTCTACTTACCTCAGTTCTGAATTCAAGTCTTGTGTGAAGGCATCTGACTGGTGTAACCCCGATCCCTGAAACCCATCTGGGGGGGGGGGTCTTGTCATCTTTTAGCTTTCCAGCCCCTGCAGTGCGAGAAGGCACAGGCAGAAGGAAGTGAGAACAGGTGTCTCACTTGTTCTCACTTCCGGTACCAATCTACCTATCCACCACAAAGGGTACAAGAATGTGGATATACGTTTTGTAACTGGACACTGGGATTCATTCCCTTGTTCTTCTCACCTCACCTAACTTCCTTCCTCCTAGCCTTTAGTTAAGGATTAAACTCCAGCGGCGCCTGGGTGGCTCAGTCAGTTAAACAACCGACCTTGATTTCAGCTCAGGTCATGATCTCGTGGTTTGTGGTGTCAAGCTCCGTGATGGGCTCTGCTCTGACAGCACAGAGCCTGCTTAGGACTCTCTTTCTCCCTGTCTCAGCCTTTGCCTCACTTGCGTGCACACTTGCACACACACTCTCTCTCTCAAAATAAATATATAAACTTAAAAAAAAAGGATTTAATTCCAGAAGCATCCCCTCTCGCCTTTGGTCAGGGGGTTAGCAAACTGTTTCTGTAAGATGTCAGAGATTAAATACTTTAGGATTTGCAGGCTAGGTGGTCTCTGTCACAAGTATTTGACTTTGTTGCTATAGTGAGAGGGAAGCCATAGACAACATGCGCACAAATGCGTGTAGATCCGGTAAGACTTTCTTCACAGAAGCAGGCAGCCAGCTGGATTTGGCCTGCGGGCCATAGTTTTTAGTCCCCTGTCTTTATTCATGCTGTCTGTTGACTCAACAGATCCTTACTGAACATCTACTATGTGCCAGGTGCTTTCTGGGGGAGGGGATAGAGCAGTAAACAAGGCAGAGGCGCCCCAGGTCCCAAGGAGTGAACATCCTACCCAGAATGATGGTCTTCTCCCCCACCCCTTCCCTGCCTAACCCACACTCTTATTTAATATTCCATTTAAATGTATTTTAAAATGTTTATTTATTTTTGAGAAGGAGGGCAGGGAGGGGCAGAGAGAGAGGGAGACACAGAATCTGAAGCAGACTCCAGGCTCTGAGCTCTCAGCACAGAGCCCGACACGGGGCTCAAACCCACACAGACTGTGAGATCATGATCTGAGCCAAAGTTGGACCCTCAAGTGACCAAGCCCCTTTAATACTTCATTTAGGTTGACCTTCCTGGACTTTCCTCTCCTCAGCCAGGGTTGGCACCCTCACCCCCCCCCCTCCACCCCCTGCCCCGAGCTCCGGCAGGGCCCTGTGCACGCTGAGGACACTTGCACCAACCTTGTGCAGGAGCTTCATCTGCTTCTGAATCTGGTCCCCTGCAGGACTGCTAACTCTACAAGGATGAGAACGTCCTTGCCTCACATCCCACCGAGCCTGGCTCAGAACCAGCCTGTGGTCCGTATGTGCTGAGCTGACTTGAAAAAGCATTTGTGGAAGCTGAGAGATAAACAGCAGATGCAGTCGTGGGCAGATTGGTCTGGTGTGGCCCTATTCAGAGGAAAACGTTTGTTTCTTAGTCCAGCGATGGTGTAATTGACATGCTCCCTTCTCAAGTGTGCTTGTTCATGAGTTTGGACAAATATTTCCATTTTTGTGAACACCACAACCATCAAGATGAGAGTATTTCATCATACCCAGAGGTTTCCCTGAACCTTTTTGCCATCAGCCATGACCCTGTCAAAGCCCACACCCCAGGCAATCACTGATCTGCTTCCTATCACTGCCGATTAACTTTGTTCTAAAACTTAATATAAATGGAATCATACCATATGTATTATTTAATATCTTGCTTCTTCATGCATCATGATGTTTTTCTTGTATGAGTAATCCATTCCCTTTTATGGCAGAGCACTAGTCCACTTATGGACATACCACAGTCTGTCAGAAGAGCATTTAAAGATATCTCTGCTTCCTCCCCCAGAGCCTACCACGGGGGACTAGTAGGGTCCCCTGTGGCCTCAAATGTACTAGTTGGGTGTTATCTCTGAATGAGGTTATCTAGATAGTAGGGGACTGGGAAGCTGCCAGTGCAATTGTGACCCTTCCAGACACAGGACCCCTAGGTCCATACCTGAGTTACTGCCATAGAGCATGCCAATTATTGATTGAACATGCAAAATACACCACATTTAGGCAGCCCTTTCTTGAAACACTTTACATTTGTTATTATAATTAAAGTAGCAGAAAAAGGAAATGCAAATGGTCTGGGTGTCCCTGACCCAGGGATACACTTCCCATAGTCTGTTATTTCAGTGGTTAGCCACTCTGGATTTCCAGAACTCATTCCTTCTCCCTACATTTATCTGGTGCCTCTGTTCCCCCTGGTTCTGCCTTTCTCAGGGGCAGAGGGAGGCCGGCCCCACCTCCTGTAATGAGGCCATCCACACAACATCTGTGTCATTATAAGGATAATCACCCCTTATCTTTGGATAACACTTTTCCACTTTACAAAGCACTTTCAGACCACCTAAGTGAGCCACAGCCCTGTGACGGAGGCACACTGCTTATTATTCTTAAGTACAAATAAAGAAACTGAGGCTCAAAGAAGTGATGACTTCTCTGAGAGGCCATGCAGCCAGGACCCGGGAGCTGGGACCCATGTTCCCACTTCTGGCTGTCCATCATGTGCATTTTCTCCTGCACCTGTGGCTTTCTGCATCGTAAAGAGGGCAAGATGTCCCTTGGGTAGCCATTCCTTATCATCACGTTTCTGAATTCGTTGAGCAATGAACAGCATCCATGTCCTGAGCTCCTGAAGCAGAAGAGACAGAATGTGTTCAGAAGGTGATAACAATCATAGATAATTCTACAGGCGTGCAGGCTGAGTCAGGTGCTGTACTAGGCCTTCTAGAGATCTTATCTCTATATTCCCAACTGCCATACGTGACAGGTATTATTATGCATGTTTTATAGATGAGGGAGCATCCTTAGAGAAGCTAACTTGCCCAAGATCACCTGCTATATTTCTAGAAATTCCCTAGCCTCCTGCCATGGTTGGGAACCATCTACCGTGCCTAGGCTTTGACATGCCTTGATTCAAATGCTGGCTTTCCCACCTGCTTGCTGTATGACCATGAACTTTGACGCTATCCTGTCATCTGAAATGGGAGGATGAACCCCTCATTCACAGAGTGCTCTTCTGAAGGTTACATGTCAGGCCCAGCCAAGGTTCGGCCAATGGGAATGGTGGTTAGGCACCAATCTGATCCAAGAGGTGCCAGGGGCCACGAGGCTGGGAGACCAGGGGCAGGTAGCGTAGCAGCAAGTGTGCCTCTTGGGTATGCCAGAGTGGCCATATTTCAGCCTCAGCGTTTCCTCCTGTGGAAACCTCTTTTGGAGGTCTCATCAGGCGATGCCAACAGAAGTCTGTAGTTGTAGACTTCAGAGAATGAAGTTGGGTTTGTTCAAGGTTACTTCAGCATAATAAAGCCCTCCATCCAAGCCAGTTCATTGCCTGCCTGTTTACTACAACTCAACACCTGTAGCTCCTGCCTTTCTCCCTCCTCATTGCAACATTAAGTAGAAGATTCTTCCTGGGTGCAGCCCTCCCTGTGTCTCCCCCCACCCCCGGCCTGCAGGGGGAAAGCGGGCAGTACGTTTAATGCCACACCACATCTTTTGAGATGGAAATGTACCGTCATCCAAACAGCGAATGGTGTGCCATGCCCAGTGCCAGCCACAGCCCAAAGGCCAAGCACTCAGTGTACAGAGCCAGAGAGCCAAGAGTGGGTGCTTGCCATGTTAAAGCAACAAGTACTCTGCCCTGAGGAACTTCTGCTCCCTCTTGGGTAGAGCCCAGAGGTTTTCAATGGGAACCCTTTTATAATGACGAGGTAGGCGCTGTCAGAATCAGGGCAAAAGAGTCCGACTCCAGGAATCTTATTCTCCATGCAGGCTCTGGACAAGACCCCTGGCTTCCATCTCTCCATCAACTAATTTATTCAGAAATATGTCCTCAGATGCTGGTATGGCCCTAACTCTGGGCTCGGGGGTAAGCAAGGGCAAACCTATTGGAGATTGCGTCTAGCTCTGGGACTCACCTGCCTTGGTGACAGTTCCCTGCATCCAGGTCTTCTGGCTGGATTTGGATGGGGTTCTTCATCCATCCACTCTGAATTCAGCTCAGAAGCCCTGGGGGAGCACTGACTGGCAAATGTCTATTGGATTACATCACCACCCTGTCTCCCATGGCTTCCTGTTATTCTTAGAATCTTGAGCTAGGCCCTCCATGGTCTGGCATCAGCCCCTACGCTTCTCCCTCTCATTTTCTGTGTTCCTGTTCCTCACATGGACTACGCTCGCTCCCATCACAGGGCCTTTGCATGTGCTGTTCCCTTTATCTGGTGGTTCCCTGTGGTGAACGGATTTTAAGTTGGTCCCCCTGACATTCACCTCCTGGCCTTCACACCCTTGAGTGTGGGGGAACCTGTGACTTGTTTCTAACCAACAGAATGTAGCGAAGGCTATGGAATGTCACTCCTGTGATTATGTTAAGTTATGTAAGACTCTGTCTTGCTAGCAGACTCATTTCAGAGTCCCCCACCTCACCCTTGCCTCTCTCACTCTTGCTATCACTGGCTTTGAAGGAGCAAGCTTCCATGAGTCCTGCCGTCACAAGAAAACGAATTCTGCCAAAACCTGAATGAGCTTGGAAGTGGATCCTTCCCCAGTCAAGCCTCCATGTGAGAATGCAGCCCTGCACCACATCTTGATTGCACCTTTGCAGAGGATCCAGCTAAGCCATGCCAGGATTCCCAACCCAACCCACAAACTGTGAGATAATAAATGTATTAAGTCACTAAGATTTTGTTTAAAACAAGGAGACTATAAATGTGTTACTATTTTTGGTATGCAGCGTAGAAAACCAATATATTCTCTCATATTCATCTAGTTGACTTCTATTCATTCCTTTACATCCCCATTCCACTCCAATGCCTTTTCTCAGGGCAGCCTTCCCTTCCTTCTCTGTCAAGGCCCATTCTCCTGTTAGAAGCCCTCAGGTCACTGTATGCCTCGCCTGCACATGACCTGTCTAGGAGTGGTTGTGTGATTAATTACTATGTGCCCCTCCACTGGACTGTACGGTGTATGAAAGCAGTCTGTCATGGTCTCTGCTTCTCCCCAGAGACTACCACAGTGCCTGGCACATGAGTGTGCTCAGAAACTGTCTGGTGAATAATAATTTATCAGGAGGAGTCAGGAGGAGTGCAGTGAGAGACAGGGATTGCTCAGTGGCTAAACTTGGGGGAAAGAGGATAATGTCATCCTAAAAATTCACTTTTATCACAACCTATCTGGACAACTGAAGCTAACATTGTATTTTGGGGCGTCCTTGATGGGAATAAAGTGTCCATACAGCAGTGACACTGAGCCACCCCCAGGGCTTGGCATGAGTGTGTTTCTCTTGGAAGCTCCGAGCTCCTTCCTTCTTTCAGAAGAACATTTTGTATTTCGATCACCAGGCAACTCTCTTAACAATGTCCTCTGTTTGAGTGTCTACTTTGAGGATGGAAAGCACAGGGAGAGAAAGGAGGGGTAGGTCAGGTGGAAGGGGCTCCAGTTTGGCAGTTCAGGAAGGCCAAATAGCTTGCCCCCATAAAGAATAAATGGGTGAGTACGTGGCACTAGGTACCGGATCGTGTTTCCTTTCCCCCCAATCCCTGTGTTGAATTTCTAACCTCAGGTACATATTGTATTTGGAGATGGCATGACTATATTTAGAGATGGGACCTAGAAGGAGGTAATCAAGGTTAAAAGAGGTCATAAGGGTAAGGCTTTAATCCATAGGGCTGATGTCTTTATAAGAAGAGGAAGAGATACAAGAACTTTCTCTCTGCTATGTGAGGATACAGCGGGAAGGTGTCCATCTACTGTCAGGAAGAGACCTCACCAGAAACCAAATCAAATAGCACCTTCCAGTTGAACTTCCCAGCCTTTAGGACTAAAAAACGACAAATTTCTATTGTTGAAGCCAGCCAATCTATGGTATTTTTGTTATGGAAGCCTGAGCAGGTTAAGACATGGAGTTATCCAGAAGGCTCTATTCTATGCTATAAAAATAAGGTTGAGGAGCCTCAGAGTTTACTCTTGTGTTCTCCTGTATCTTCAACCAGATTTTCCCTGTCTCTGATTTTTTTTTTAAATGTTTTATTTATTTCTAGGAGAGAGAGAGAGAGAGAGAGACAGCATGAGCAGGGGAGGGTCCGAGTGAGAGGGAGTCACAGACTGAAACAGGCTCCAGGCTCCGAGCTGGCAGTCAGCACAGAGCCCGACGCGGGGCTCGAACCCACGAACCGCGAGATCATGACCTAAGCGAAAGTCGGACGCTTAACCGACTAAGCCACCCAGGCGCCCCCACCGTCTCTGATTTTTTTTGGCATCAAAGTTTAAACATGCTCAAGTCTCTACCACTTTAAGCACCCCTCTCTGGGGCCCAAAGCCCTTCCTCACTATGGCCAGGTTTTCCCCACCACCTATCAGCCAAGCTTCCGGAGTTGTCTACACTTGCGGGTTTATCATGCCCTCATTTCCATTTATTCACTCTTCAGTCACCTCAGTGAGGCCTCCACCTTGCAGTAACTCAGAAGCTGCTTTGATGTCCCATCCACCAGACACATTTTGGCCCTCAGCTTACTGTTCTCTTTTTCTCAGCCCTTTTTGCTCCTTTGAGTTTCTGGACACTGATCTCTTCTGCTTCCTTCTTGGCATCTCCTTCATGGTCTTTGCCTGCTACTCTTCTGCCCTCATGGAGATGTTGATGTTCTCCAAGTTTTGCCCATGGTCCCCTTCCCTTCTCACCCTGCACTTCAGTCCATTAAGCTCCCCCACTCCTTTATGTTCCAAGCATCCACTGACAGCTTCCAAACCTATAGCTTCAGTCCAGAAGCTTCAGTCCAGATTCCTCACTGAACTCCTGGCCCAGATGTCTAACTGCTGCCTGGGGTGTCCCTCAAGCACATCTAACTGTACATCTTGTAAGTGGAGCCTGCTGTCTGTCCCCTCCTCCCTCTCCAAATCCTCCCTCCCGCCTGTCCTTTCCTGGAACATGAGACCATCATCTTCTGATCACTCCAGCCAGAGTCTAAAGGTCAGCCTCTATTCCTTTTTTACTCACTCCTCGGCTCTAGTCATTCCCATGACCTGCCTTTTCTGCCTCCTAAATGTTCAGGTTCATCCACCCATTTCTATCTTCTCTGCATCTTATCTAATATGGAGAGCCTGAAAGACTCTTGACATACCTGTTGCCTCCATATGGCATTATTTTAACAGCCAAAGGGAAAGGTGCAATCTGAGGAAAAGGTCTTTTGCTCCTTCTAAAGCTGCAGGAGAGAAGTGGATTGCAGGGTGTAGGATTTTGAATGAACTCTGTGTCATTGGAAGCACTCAGGGTAAGAATACCATAGTGCGGTCTACTGCTTTGGGTGTGACACAGGGCTGGACCAGAGGTGGCACTCTGGTGACCACACCTAGCTCACAGATGCATTCCATTTGGCTCATCTATGGTTCAAAGCTGTTTAATGAGTTTCCAACATTAAATAGCTGGCGATTTCAACAGAAGAAAATGGCTGTCTAGCTTTTCTGGAAAAATAAGCCTTAGCAACCCTGGGGCCAGAGCGCAGGACCCAGACTGGGAGTTGATGGAGGGCTGCTGTGTCCGGTGGCTTGCTCACAGTCGTCACTGGTGGATTTGGCCGCTCGTGCTACTGCCTGCACCCTGGAAGCGTCCAGTGCACTAAACCTGAGCTAGTGTTCTCCAATGTCCATCCAGCCTGTGCTTTCACACTATCGTCTGTCAGCAATGGAGGAAGTCCCCTAGGGATGTCCTCTAGGCTCCGCTGTGTCACTATCCTGGTAAAGCCCCTTCCCTACTCTCCACAGTAAGAAGTGTTACTGGACCCATCTGCTTTTTCCTCTCCCTACACTTCCCTTTCCTGTCCACCCCACTGGTCTTACTGCTTCAGATACTCTTGTAGTTCAAGTCTTTGGTTCTCTGTGGCCCACTGAGTTCCAATATTGCATTGTTTCGAAGCCCAGCCTCCTCAGGAATTTTGGTAGAGGATGTGTGCCCGTGTCTCGCCATTGCTATGCAAGTTAACATGGCTTGTAGAATACACACAGGAAGATAGGTGAATGGGATGTTCTCATATAAAGGTTTTGAATGTTCCCCTAACAGATGTAGAGGAACGAACAGCCATCCAGGGAGATGCTGGACGGGTTAGGAATGCTCTCAGCTGCAGATAAGAGAAAAATGTCCTCAACATCCTGAATAAAAGCCATATAGCCAGATGTCCAGAATCTTGAGGTTGCTGGCATTGGTTCAGGGCCTCTGTTACAGTCAGAGAACTATCCTAGTCACATTCAAGGCAGGAGGAGAGTTATCTAATCCACAAAGTAGATACTTGCCCAAATACCCCCAGTTGATTTCTGTTTTTATTCCACTGCTGTCATGGGTGCCTGTCCAAAGTTTTGTTGGTGTTCTAAGCATCAGTACCTCCGAAGGTGACCTTATTTGGAGATTGCATCTTTAAAGAATCAGCCAAGGTAAAAGAAATAAGAATAAAAAATTAAAAAAGAGGTTGTTAGAGTTGGTTCTAATCCAATATGACTGGTGTCCATGTAAAAACCAGGGAAATTTGGACAGAGACAGACAGGCACAGAGGAAAGGCCATGTAAAGAAACAATGGAAGAAGGTGGCCATCTACAGGCCGAGGAGAGAGGCCTGGGGCAGAGTCTCCCCTCACAACCCTCGAAAGAAACCCGTCCCGCCAATGCTCTGCAAATCTGTGAGACAAGAAATGGCCGCTGGTGAAGCTACCCAGGCTGTGGTACCATGTTAGGGCAGCTCTAAGAAAGTAGGGTCGGGCGGACCATGACGTGAGGCTTCCTCTGGTTTCAAGAGAGACAGAGAAAGCAAGTATTTCATTGACATATCGCTGCCCCAAACAAAATGGAATTCTACTGACGAGAAGAAAGAAGGCAGTTGGAAGGCCACCAATAGCATCAGCCGATATCTTGGGGAGTCAGGGATAAGAGAAGCTCATGTACAAGAAAGGGTGAAGAGAATGGATGAATGAATGATTTCCTGGCCTGTTCATAAATAAATGGTTGGTTAATAAACACTTCCCAAGCATGTAGGGTCTCCAGCCCTGTGCCGAGTAGAGGCTACTTCCACAGTCAGTCTCTGCCCTTCCCTCCAACAGCTTTTAAGTTTACCGCAGGCACAAGGTCTATATTTATGGATCATATTTTCCTGGGCCCCGGTAGTCTGAGCATGAAAAACAAGGTTTATTCTTTTTTTTAAAAAAAGTTTATTTATTTATTTTAAGAGAGAGTGAGAGAGTGAGCACGAGCAGGGGAGGGACAGAAAGAGGAAGAGAGAGAATCCCAAGCAGGCTCCGCACTATCAGCATGGAGCCTGACATGGGGCTTGAACCCATGAACCGTGAGATCATGACCTGAGCTGAAATCAAGAGTCAGACACCCAACCAACTGAGGCCAGCACCCCAGTGTTTATTTCTTTGGCTTAGTCCCTACCTACTGAATTGTAGGAACTACTATTCCCAAACTCCTATTCTCTTCCTCTGGCAGAGACACTTAATTGTTCCCCAGTATCTATGTTTGCCATCTTCTTTTTCATAACAAAAATCACAGGTTTTAGTTGAACATGTGACCACTCAGCCATGGACTATATTCCCCAGCCTCCCTTGCCGTGAGGCATGGTCACATGACCAAGTCAGGTCCATGGGGTGTGAACAAAAGTGATGCATGCAACATTCGGGTCGTCTCCTTAAAGGCGAAGTGACTTGCTCTGGACATTTTCTTTTCTCCTCCCTGCCAACTCAGAAATGGCCTAACTTCAGTGGCAGCCTGGGACCCAGAGGTGGCAGAAGCATATTGAAGATGACACAGTAACTGGCCATCTGGTTTTATATGACTTTTGGAGCAGACCTGTCAACCTTCCCTAGATCACCTGTTCAGGAGAGAGAGAAACAAATTATTTTATTTCAGTGGAAGTATTTTTGGGTCTTTCTCACAGCAGCCTAACTGTACCCTCGTTGATGTTCCCCCTGAGAATAAAGTGGGGGCGTCCCATGTGTACTTGCGGACATAGTGACCTTTAATGCAGTGTGCCAGGGTTGGGGAGATACTCTCCACCGTGACATGTCTTACTTATGCTTTGTTTCCAAATCACATAGCAGGCCTGTCTCTGGCTTTCAGTCTCTCACTAGGACCCAGGAGCTAGGGGCGGGGCTAGGGCAAGGCCACACCTAAAGAGGTGCTTTGAGGCTGTGCAAGTGTGGGATTGGCAGTAGAAAGTGAGTGGCTCCTTAAATTCTGTACCATGGGAGCCTCTGGTACCACTTCCCAGTCTAGGACTGCCAGAAGCTATAGCTTCATTGGGGCCACCCTCTTTGTCTCTGAGGGTCCTTCTGTCACATGCTTTCCACCAGGGCCTTGGACTAGCGAGAATGCCGCCGGAGCTCCAGCCCTGGTCTGTCTCTGGACTGCCTGACTCTGTCTCCAAGACCTTGCCAGACAGCTCCCAATGGATGTCCTTCTCAATGTGCCCTAAATCCCCCTGCTCTTTACCCCTAGACTGTGTGTCCTTTGTTTGTACAGGGCATAGCCCAGTCCCCCACACCTGAGCCCTCGCCCACACATTCTTCTTCATCTTCATGTCCTTCCCAAGTTCTGCCCAGTCTATCTTGGAAGCATCTCTTGAACCTGTCCCTTTTCTGTTCTCTCTACAGCTACCTTAAATCAGGTCCTTGTTTTCCTCATGTGGACCACCACCTTGCATGGGCCCTTCCAGAGTTTGGCCACTGTACAAGCAGACTAGGAGCTGGGCTACTGGAGGTTGAATTTGTTTTTTTTTTTTAATTTTTTAAATTTTTTAAAATTTATTTCTAGGAGAGAGAAAGAGACAGCGTGAGCAGGGGAGGGTCAGAGAGAGAGGGAGTAACAGACCGAAACAGGCTCCAGGCTCTGAGCTGGCAGTCAGCACAGAGCCTGACAGGGCTCGAACCCACGAACTGCGAGATCATGACCTAAGCGAAAGTCAGACGCTTAACCGACTAAGCCACCCAGGCGCCCCGGAGGTTGAATTTGAATCCTACCACTATGTGATCTCTGACAAGCTCTTTAACTTCTCTGTGCCTTAGTTTCCTCATCTTTATTATTATTATTATTTGCTCAAGATGACTTTTTTTAATTTA
Source organism: Hyaena hyaena (assembly GCF_003009895.1). Taxonomy (NCBI): domain Eukaryota; kingdom Metazoa; phylum Chordata; class Mammalia; order Carnivora; family Hyaenidae; genus Hyaena; species Hyaena hyaena. The sequence goes on from NW_024080705.1 coordinate 527,512, forward strand.
AAAAATTTTTAATTATTATCATTTTTTTAAATTAAATCCAAGTTCGTTAACATGTGGTGCAATAATGATTTCAGGAACAGAATTTAATGATTCATCACTTACATACCCCCACCCAACACCCCACCAGCAACCCTCAGTTTGTTCTCTATATTTAAGAGCCTCTTATGGTTTGTCTCCCTCTCTGTTTTTATCTTATTTTTGCTCTTCTTCCCCTTGTTCATCTGTTTTTTTCTTAAATTCCACATGTGAGTGAAATCATAGAATATTTGTCTTTCTTAACTGACTTATTTCGCTTAGCATAATACATTCTAGGTCCATCCATGCTATTGCAAATGATAAGATTTCAGTATTTTTGATGGCCGAGTAATATTCCATTCCAATGGAATGTGGTGTACACACACACACACACACACACACACACCACATTTTCTTTATCCATTCATCAGTTGATGGGCATTTGAGCTCTTTGCATAATTTGGCTATTGTTGATAGTGCTGCTATAAACATTAGAGTGTATGTGCTCTTTCAAATCAGCTTTTTTGTGTACTTTGGATAAATACCTAGTAGTGCAATTGCGGCCTTTGGAGAAATACCTAGTAGTGCAATTGCTGGGTCATAGGGTAGTTCTATTTTTAATTTTTTGAGGAACCTCCACACTGTTTTCCAGAGGGGCCGCACCAGTTTGCATTTCCACTAGCAGTGCAAAAGGGTTCCCCTTTCTCCACATCCTCACTAACATCTGTTGTTTCCTGAATTGTTAATTTTAGCCGTTCTGACTGGTGTGAGGTAGTATCTCATTGTGTTTTTGATATGTATTTCCCTGATGATGAGCGATGTTGAGCATTTTTTCACGTGTCTGTTGGCCATCTGGAGGTCTTCTTTGGAAAAGTGTCCATTTATGTATTTTGCCCATTTCTTCACTGATTGTTTTCTGAGTGTTGAGTTTGATAAGTTCTGTAGAGATTTTGGATACTAACCCTTTATCTGATATGTCATTTGCAAATATCTTCTCCCATTCCGTCGGTTGCCTTTTAGTTTTGATGATTGTTTCCTTTTCTGTGCAGAAGCTTTTTATCTTGGTGAGGTCCCAATAGTTCATTTTTGCTTTTGTTTTCCTTGCCTCTGGAGACATGTCAAGTGAGAAGTTGCTGTGGCCGAGGTCACAGAGGTTGTTGCCTGTTTTCTCCTCTAGGATTTTGATGGCTTCCTGTCTTACATTTAGGTCTTTCATCCATTTTGAGTTTATTTTTGTGTATGGTGTAAGAAAGTGGTCCAGGTTCATTCTTCTGCATGTCGCTGTCCAGTTTTCCCAACACCATTTGCTGAACAGACTGACTTTATGCCATTAGATATTCTTTCCTGCTTTGTCAAAGATTAGTTGGCCATATGTTTGTGGGTCCATTTCTGGATTCTCTATTCTGTTCCATTGATCTATGTGTCTGTTTTTGTGCCAGTACCATACTCTCTTGATTACAGCCTTGTAATATGGCTTGAAGTCTGGGATTGTGATGCCTCCTGCTTTTTTTTTCCCCCTTTCTTCAACATTACTTTGGCTGTTTGGAGTCTTTTCTGGTTTCTTACAAATTTTAGAAGTATTTGTTCTAATTCTGTGAAGAATGCCGGGGTTATTTTGATAGGGATTGCAGTTTCCTCATCTTTAAAATGGGGCTGCTAACAGTGTGTGTGTGTGTGTGTGTGTGTGTGTGTGTGTGTGTGTGTGTTAAAGACAGAATAGATAACACAAAGTGCCTGGTGGAAAAAGTGACATTTTAGGTATAAACTATTGAGGCATAAATTATATACCTCAATAGTTTAATATAGTATAATGTAGCATAAACTATATTCCATTTAGGTATAAACTGTTGTTATTTTGTTATTGTTGTTGTTGTTATTTCAAATCATCCCATGCTCTGTTCCTTCCTTCCAGAGTGCTTCTCTAATCAGACAGAGCACTCCCTTGCTTGTAGGTTTTCAAAGCATTCCATTGCCTGCTGTGGGGGATCATTGCAGTCATGGCCCCAATGTGTTTACTCCTCTCTCTACCTACCCCTTCAGTGGACCTTTCATATTGCCTCTGAGCTTGGCCATGTTTTGGCTAATGAGGTAATAGAAAGTTTGGGCCACTAGCAGAGGCTTGAAAGGTACTTTCACCATGGGCTCGCCTTTTAGACTGAGCTGGTCCCCTGGGTCGTAAGAGACTATGCAGAGCAGAGGCCCCAGTCTGTCCTCACTGAGGCCCCTCCTGCCAACAGCCTACCGACTGCAGAGATGCTGGAGTGAGGCTGTTCTAGACCATCGGCCCCAGCCAGGTGCCAGCTGACTGCAGAGATCAGCTCAGCCAGTTCAGACCAGAACTGTCCAGCTGACCTACAGAACTGTAAGGAATAGCACATGTCTGTTGTTGCGAGCTGCTACATTTCAGGGTGGTTTATTGCAAAACAAAAGCTAGCTGAAACACCCAGGAAATAATCAGCAAAGGCTCTCGTGATGATTCAATATACCTTTCCTTGCCATTCCCACAGCTCCTTATCCTGAGGCTTCAGCCAGAGGTGAGCACTTGGGTGTTCCCAGGAATGCTTTCTGCTTCCTGGCTTCTAAACCTGTGCTCAAGCTGAACCCCACCCCAGGAATGGTCTTCCCTTTCCTATTCTACTTGCGCACGCCCTTCTTGGCCTTCTGTGCCTACTGGAATTCAGCTCATCCTCTGAGACTTCTTCAAGGGGCATATTTTCCTGTGGTTGGTGGGCAAATTGGGAGCAGCCTGCCCTTGAAACTCTTCACTTGGTATTGCTAAACTCCCTGTTCTCCACTGTAACAGGACAGTCTTTCCCAAGATGGGGGCTATATTCTTGGGGGTCCAGGAGCACTGCTTTGCAAGAGGGGTTCTCTTTTTAAATTTCTTCCAATCATCTTGAATTAACCAAGGCACTGCCGTGTCTTTACTCTCTCCCTAGCACTTGCTAGCCTCCTTTTATAACAAAGAGAATGGCGTCAGGAACAGGCCCTCACAGGCAAAATAATGCTGTGTCATTTCATTCATTACATTATATGTAACATGTTTTCCTGCTTTATTGGGATGTAACTGACTTACCATACTTATTTTTCAGGTTACTTTCTATCTATGGCAAATTATACTACTTTCCCTGTGTAGTAAGGATACAAAGTTTTCTTTCTAAAATAAACATTTTTAACTTAAAACATGAGTCAATTTAAAGGGGAAAAAAAAGTAAATAGTATCCTGTGCTGGTAAAAGTGTGCTGGTAACCCATCTCTCCAAGAAAAAAGTCCCAATTTAGAGTGTGTGCTGATTCCCATGGTATAAATCCTCTTGTGCAATTTCCCATAACCAAGGTGGCACTGCTGAGTGCAGAGCTGGGAAGGAGTGTGCAAAATGAGCTCTTGGAGTCTGTACAGCTGGCTCAAGTTCACTACCGGGTACGGGTAGGCTCAGGTAAGGCAAATACCAGCAATGGCTTAAGCTTGAGAAACATTTTATTAAAGTCACTTTTTGGGGGTACCTGGGTGGCCCATTCGGTTAAGCATGACTTCAGCTCAGAGCATGATCTCACTGCTTGTGAGTTTGAGCCCTGTGTCGGGCTCTGTGCTGACAGCTCAGAGCCTGGAGCCTGCTTCTGAATCTGTGTCTCCCTGTCTCTCTGCCTCTCCCCCATTCATACCTGTGTGTGAGTCTCTCTCTTAAAAATAAATAAACATTAAAAAAAAATAAAGTCACTTTTTGTACGAATCTTACTTGTTGTGACAGAGTGCTTGTCTCTTGAGGGTTGTGACTCCTTCCTGCTCCTCTTTGCACACCCTGCAGTGCTGGAGGGGGTCCCCGTACATGGTGGGTACCTCCAACCAGGCTGAAACTTCTGGAAGAGGGTCTGGGTGAGCTGCTCCTCTGCTTAGGATGACAGTGACGTGGAGTGACCTCGAGTTCCTGCCTGTTGCTAACTCAGCTCCAGGCAGAGGCGTGACCCACCGTGGAGGACTCGGGGGCACGGGATGGTGCATGGGCTCTGGCTCACACAAGCCAATGGGACTTCAGGTTTTGTTTCTACCCGAGTGTACTTTTCCCTCCAGGGGTGTACAGTAAGGACAAAGATGGGGAGAACGGGATGGAGAAGGAGAGATTTAAGGCCTTGTGTTCATTTTCTAGGGCTGCTGTAACAAAGTACCAGAATCATCTCACAGTTCTGGAGGCTGCAAGTGCGAAAGCCACATGTTGGCCGGCCGGTTCTTGCTGAGGGCTGAGGGGAGCTCTGTTCCAGGCCTCAATCCTTGGCCTGTAGATGTCCCTCTTCTCCCTGTGTCTCTTCACATTGTCTTTCCTTTATGCATATTTGTTTGTGTCCAAATTTCCCCTTTTTATAAGGACACTAGTCGTGTTGGATTAGGATTCATCCTACTGACATCATTTGAATTGGATTACCTCTGTAAAGACCTTATCTTGAAATAAGGTCAAAGCCTGGGGGTTAGGACTCTAATATATCTCTTTTGAGGGCTCTAAGTCAACCCACAACAGGTCTTGGCACTGATTCTAGTAATTCCTTGATGGGAAGCGGTCCCCCGTTAGGGCTCTTAGTCATTGGAGTTGAGCTGCCGGCTTTGGCCACAGGACAGTGTCCTTTCCGCAGGTACACTGAGAATGTGTCCTGCTGAGCGAGAGGCACACCCTCAGGAAATAGCCAGATAACGATTTGTCATTGCACATGAGGTTTCCTATCTGGCAGGCGGCTGCATGGTTTCAGGAAAGCCACTGGGGCCGTGTTCAAGTTCTGGCAAACACCTAAGCCTCTTGCTGTTTATAGGTGAAGGTGAAGGCGGGGTGAACCACACTTGGCCCAGGCCTCTATGGGGCCCAGGCCTCCAAAGATGCTCTGTTTGGGAGCAAGAGCCTGTTTGGAGCCAGATGAACTTCTTAACTGAGAACCTTCAGTGGGGGTTTTCCTTGCCCAGCCATCTTCCTGACCCTGTCATTTGTTACACCGAAACTGAAGGTGGCAATGGATATCTTGTGAGAGAACATTTTACCAACTGTGTTGAATGATACCAGTAAACATCATGATTGACGATCTTAGCACTGTTGATCAATAATCGACTGAGCACCCACTGTGTGCTGGGCATCATGGGAATAATGATAGAGCACTGCAGTAGGCTGCAAAACTAGCCTTGATTCTCTACCCGCCCCTGTCACCACGATCCTTGCAAAGTGACATTGTTGTTCCTGCCATCAGAAGATGGAGTCTATTTCCCCACCCTTGAAACTGGGTTGGACTTGTGACTTGGTTTGGTCAATATGACTATGGAAGTGGTGTTTATGCCAGTTTTGAGCCTAGACCTTCAGAGACCTTGCATGATTCCACTCTTGCTCTTGGACCCACATGGCTCTGTGTTAACCAGCGTGGGCTGGCCTGCTGGTGGATGAGAGGCCTGTGGCCCAGTTACCTCAGCTGACAGCTAGCCATCTCCCCAGAAGCAGAGGCCTCTGGCTGCCCAGCTACTCAGCCCAGATGCCTGAGGGAATCCAGCTGAAACCAGAAGAACTGCCCAGCTGAGCCCAGCCTAAAATGCTGACCTGTAAAATCATAAACTAAATAAATGTTTATTGTTTTAAGACACTTCTGCATTTTGTGGTGTTTTATTATGCAGGAAAACAAACTGCTGACAGATACAAGCACTTACCATATGCCAAGCTCTGGTTGATCTGAAATCAGGCAGAGTCTTGGAAGAAAAGACCAGGGCAGAGATGGCAGAGTAACGGACATGGTGTATTAAGTGCCCTGGAGAAGTAAACACACTAGCAACAGAAGACGTGGCATTTGAGCTGGGTAGGAGTCTTGCCCAAGTAGAGTTGGAGGGTCCAGGATGAAATTCCTAGGAGACAGGACTGAGTATGATAAGGCATGAATAGGGGATGACTCAGGCTGGGGCCATCAGTCAGTGGCATTTACTGAGACCTTACTATGTGCACAGAAGCACTGGACTGACAATCTCCGATCTGTGTACGGCTTGGCAGGGAAGAGTAGAATCCATGTGTGGAAATTGGCCAGAGATGTCAAGCTGGTGTTTTTTCTTTTTTTTTTTTTTTATGTAAGCTTGATGCCCAATGTGGGACTTGAACTCATGACCACAAGATTAAGAGTTGCATGCTCTACCGACCAAGCCAGCCAGGTGCCCCTATAAGGGTGGTTTTAAGTGAAGTGTAAGAGTGGCAGGGTCTGCTTTGTCCAGAGTAATAAGGATCTTGGCTTGGGCAGAATAGGACCCAATCCATTTATTATTTATATCTTGTAGCTGGTGTGTACATGGCAGGGACAGAGTGATGATGAGGTTGGGGAAAGACTTCCATAGACCATCTTCCTGGGAAGGAGTCAGAAAACATGGCCACTCAGCCATCCACCTAACCCCTTGAAGGCAGGTCTGTGTCTGATTGATCTTGGCAAACCTGAGACGGAGGATCCTGCATACAGAAGGCATTCAGGTTGAAAGACTGTTTGGAGGCACTTCTCATCCCCTTCCCCTTATTCCCACTAATCCACTGTATTAGTTTCCAAGGGCTGTTGTAACAAATTGCCATAAACCATGTGACTTACAAGAAATGTATTTTCCCATAGTTCTGGAGGCTAGAAGTCCAAAATCAAGGTGTTTGCAGAGTTATTTCCTTTCTTGCTTGTTCCTAGCTTCAGGTCCTTGGCCACACAGCCCTTGGGGTTCCTTGGCTTATAGACACATCACTTCCATCTCTGCCTCTGTCTTCAAATGGCCTCCCCCCACTCCTGCCCCCTTTCCTATCAGAACACCACTCACACCCTACTCCGGTATGATTTTGTCTTGACTAGTATCTGCAATGATCCAAATAAGGTCACTTTCTGAGGTACTGGGGGTTAAGACTTCAAGATACCTCTTTCTGGGGAGAAAATTCAAGCCATACCATCCACGGAGGCCCAGGGGAATGTGTGTTCCTTATGTGACAGCTCCAATCCCCAGAGGCCGAATTAAATGTTCTTTCTTCAGGACTCCTACATAGTCAATACATGCTTTTAGAGCATCTGACATGTTGATCATGGTCATGGGTTGATCATGGTCAGGGGCCTCGCCTCTTTTGTTGTCTCCATAGTGCCTTGTAAAGGGTACATGGTGAGTCCTCCATAAAGACCTGTGAAGCAGCCACCTTTCCCTGAGCAGTCATGCTCGGCGCTGCAAGGCTCATTTCATGTGTTAATCCTCACAATGACCCCTGTAAAGTATTTATGTATTTTAATTCCTATTGTATAGATAAGAATGCTGGGATTTAGAGAGGTGAGATAACTTAGTGCAGCCAGAATTGTTTCTAAAAACCCGAGTGGGCAGCTGAAGTCATTACATGGAAAGTTTTCTATCCCCCATCTTCACGTTTCTCAAAGTACCCCTGACCTGGCTAATTCACCTCTATTCTTTCCAGAAGATTCTGGAGTCCTAGTTACTGATTCCGGGGTCTGTGCAGCGCGTTCCCATCTACACCCCCGCTCGTTGTTTTCCCTCCAGAAGCTGCACACAAAGCGGACCCACCCTGCGGACGAGAGCGCGCGGGCCGCTTTTCCGCGCGCGCCGCTCTCGGGCGCAGCGTGAGGACCGGCTCGCTGATTGGCCGCGCGCCGCCCGGGCCGGCGGCCCGCTCCCGCCCCGACATCTACCCTCGCGCGGCGATTGGCCGAGCCGCCGTGCGCGCAGAGCCCGCGGCCCCGCGCCCCGCCCGCTCCAGCGCGCCGCTGTTGCATGGGGCACCGGCGGCGGCCGCGGGAGCGTGACTGCGCTGCGCAGGGCGCTAGGAGGCATTGTCGCTGTAAGTGGAGCAGAAAGCGGCCCAGAACGGGTCCCCACGCTTCGTGCCTCGCAAAGTAAATGTAGTCTGAGGCTGAGCGCTGGAGGGCTGGGGGCGAGAGGGTGAGAAGTGCCCCCGTTTCTGCAGCGTCCTCTCCCCTCCCCCAGGTCACCGGGTGGAAAAAGAGCAGCGGTGCATCAGCTGCGGCTTCTGCGGTGCCAAGGGGCCCGGCGCCGCGCCGGCTCCTGTTTGCAAACTGCTGCGGGACCCCGGCTGGCTCGCGGGAGTGGGCGCAGCGGTGGCAGGGAAACAGGGATCCTAGGGAAGCGGTGCCGGGCCTTCGTCCCCGCGGGAGGCGCCCTCGCCGGTAGAAGCCGTTGTGTATTTCGTTCCTGGAGCAGCGTTTTCGCGGCTTGCTTCCGTTCAGGAGCCCTGCAGACGCCTGTCCCGGAGCATGCCTCCTGGACTCCGGGCAGCGCGGGAGTCCTCGGCCCCTGGCTAACACCAGCCTTCCCCTCTCTGCCTGCTTTATTGTCCCAGTCCCCGCCTGCCGCCCGAGCCGAGGGCCGGCGACGAGGAGCCATTGGCTGCGGGCGCCGGGGGGTGGGGTAGACGGGTGAGGCGCGCCCCCTGCGCGAGGCGCGGGGACCCTCGCCCGGCCCCGGCTCACGCTCCTAGGAGACGCTGTCCGAGGATGCCCAGGTGCCCCAAGCAGAGCGCGCACGGTGCCGCGAACCCCAAGGCTCAGCACCAGGCGCCGGCCCGTCCCGCTCACGCCCCAGCGGACTGCTTTCCCCTGGGTGGAAAAGTGGGTCAACTCTGTCCAGGTTTCGAAGGCTTCGGGGGCTACCTGGACACCATCCAGTCCTTGGCCTCTCACCTTCCCACCTGCTGCCCGGCTTGGCGTGACCGGAAGGACCCGCAGGAGCCTGCGGTGGGGGAGCTCGCACTCATGGCCCAGGAGGCTCGAGTTGCCCTTTGGGGCGGCTGCCAGGCTCTAAAGTTCCCAAGTGACCACACCAGTAACTAAATATAGGAGCAGCTGGTGCGGCCGGGGTGTCGCAGCAGCTCCTTTGCGCGGATCTCGGGGCCCCAGATAAGGTAGTGTTCTCACTGGTGACGACAGGAGCCCCAGCTGGGGCTGCAGTCCGGGTGGAAGCAAAAATCCCCCCCGCGTCCAGCCTTGCCTGTGGTTGAAACTAGGTTATAGATCCAGGAGGGCCTGTTGCCGGCTCTCAAAAAGGAAGACCACTTTCTCGGGATTGCTTTTATTATATCCTAACTTATTGTCTGTACTTGTTCCGTCACCGACTCATAATGCATCCATGTGGGAAGTGCCTAACGTTTGCAAAGACCTTTCTAGAAAGTTATATCTCATTTACTTTTCAAAACCCAGCGAGGGAGGTGGTATTTCCGTTTTACTAACGCGGCTGCTCACACGCCCGGATAACTTTCCAAACTCTGGTCTTAGGCTGCTGTCCTCAGAAAACTTTCCCGAGCTCACTGCAGAGAAAAGAGTTTTAGGAGGTCCTACAGCCCCTCCCCCAGTCGTTCCAGGGAACAGATTGGCTACCCGTCTCCCTCTTTCTCTCATTTCTTTGGGTCCCCTGCTCAGACGGTGTCCGTCTCCCCTTGGTGCAGAGGGCACACACGCTCCTTGGGCCTGGCATCACGGCCCTGCTAGCTTCTGGCTCACTCTTCCTGTCATCACTAAGTTTCTCCTAGGCCGGGAGGCTCATTCTGGCCCATGCCCCATCTCTGTGACTTTACTCCCCCTGCGTGGGCCTTTTAGGAGATGTTTGCTGGATTTAAACATTTCCTGAGTCTGTGCCGCACACTGAGGAAAGGGGAGTTGGGGATGCATGAAGAGGAATGTGTTTGTTGCTAGGGCAGCAGCAGCGAGTATGGCTTTGGACCCTGTGCTCCAGGGTCTCCAGGATTTGGAGCACTTGCCTTGAAATTAGCTAAGGCTTCCCTGCAGTCCCTTGGGGACGCTCTGACTTTCTTCTACCATCACGTCTGCCTGTGGGGTTGGCCGGATGCCTCAAAGAGCCCAGACCTGAGCCTGTGGGGCTATCCTGGGGCCCTGTAGTCGGGTTCTGGTTCCCTTCCATGCTGCTTGCTTCCACTGGCCAGCATGACATTTCTTTTGTAGGGTGGCAGGAGATCTGTGGCCGGAATGGTGCTGACGTGCAGATTTGGGTTGACTCCCGTCATTTCTATAGACAGGGGCCCTCGTACCCCAGGGGCTGCCCTGCCTAGTGGTCTTGGCCCTCAGTTAGAAGTCGGTCCATAGCTCTCTGTGCCACTTATGTGACCCAGAAAGCTTTTATTTTTCTCAAAAACAGAAAACAAGAATAACTTTATTTTTATTTCTACTTCCTTTCTTTCTGAGGTTGTTATATGCTAAATATAACTTGCTTTTTTTGTTTTCTTTTGTTTTTTTGGGTTGTCAAAGAGGACCAGTGTTGGGTTGGATCTGAAAGGAGCGGTCAGTGAAGTTGGACAACCTTGCAGGTACCCTTTTAGGGACCCAGTACAGGCTCCCATCATCCTATTTGGTCTTCCCTCAGTCTGGGGCCCCTTGCCCCCATCTTGGGCCTTATGCCGCACGTGGCCCTGCCATGCTCCAATTTCACAGTCCTTTCTGTGCCAGAGTGACAGGCCTTTGTCGTCTGACCCGGGAGAGGAACAATCAGCTGACTTCATGAAGGAATTCTCCCTTAAGAGGGGAGGGTGGGTGAGGGGAAGGTGGTTTCTTGGCTAGCTAGCGCGGGTGGCAATTTCAAGCAGCAGGAACCTCTTAGAGCTCTAGGGTGCATCTGTGCTGCACCTGGAGCATCTCCTGGATGATAAGGGGCCTTTCTAGTGACTTGCGCTGACTCCCAGACTTTACAGGTCACTCCTGTTGCTGCTTTGATGTCCATTCTCTGACCCACACCATAGAGTGGCTTAGCTTGCTACCGTGGGGGGAGGGGGTGAGGTTTTTAATCTGACACGTTTTCATCAGTGGGCCTACAGCACCCCCGCCCTGCCCCCACCCTTACCCGGTGACAGCCAGTAGAATGGTAAGCATCGGGCCTGGTTGCAAGTAAATCAGCCTCGGTAATCCCACTGAGGGCCAGCACAGACCGTGGGCAGCTTAGAGAGCTGCCTTCCCTTGCTCTTGTGCCATGTGGCCAAGATTGCCCCAGTATATTTCCTAGAAAGCTCTCCATGAAAATCACAAGTCAGAGCTGTATCCTGTATGTCTGTCCTCTTCATTCTTATGCCTTGTACCTAGTGGATGTTCAATACGTGTTTGTGATTATTGATGATAAATATTGGAGATGGGGCAGGGAAGGAACATGGTATAGTAGGAAGAATCCTAGGTTGGGAATGAGGAGGCCTAAGTTTTCTGTTTGCATTTAGCTCATTTACCTCCACTCTGGGGCCCTCAGTTTTCCCCCATTCATAGGGGTTAGAGTAAGTCGCCAAGATCCCGACCACATTGCTGTGACTCAGGCTTAAGGGATGGTCCTAAGGGCAGCCTGGTGGAGGTGTTGGGTTTAGTTTGCCTTAGTCACCACTATTCCCTACTGTCCCACCCTGGCCCACCTTATGCAAGTTGTCTACCTTGCAGTAGTAGGTATTTGACTATATATGACCCTTCTCATTTAGACAGCGTCTCAGATTTATTGTAAGAATCCATTGGCTTGTATGTAGATCTGAAACCCAAATGGTGGCTATCCATCATCATCATCACCATTGGGGGTGTCTGTATTCAGCATGTGGTGTAAAGTGCAAGGGGAAAGCACAGTGTAGATCTGTTTCCCTGTCTCAGGCTGCTCACAGGCCGACTGGGGAGACAAATCTGTATATTGTAAAATGCTCATAAACACCCCAAGTGGGTTGTGCTAAGACCTTAAGTGGTGCTGAAACTCAGAGGGAGGAGAAAGCACTGAAGGCTGAGGCAATCAAGGAGGACTTCCTGGAGGTGGAGAGGGAAATTCTAGTCATTCCTCGAAGATGAGTTCCACTGAGTTGTTTGTTCAGAGTCACATGGGTACGAAACTGGGATTAGAGGCCAGTGTTGTGTCTTCACGTTTTATCCTCTTGACTAGAAGTTGTTCAGACCTACATGTCCTGGCCCCTGGCCCCAGGAAGGATGCATATATTTCTGTTCAGTCCTCGTATGAATCCAGTGAGGTGGGTATTACTAAGATCTCCTTCTCAGGTGAAGAAACGACAGCTCAGAGTAGTTAAGAATCTTTCCCAGGGCTCCTGAACTAATAAATGGCGGAGGTGGACACTAGGCGTGTCTTCCAAAAATAGTCTTTTTCCACTGCACTGTGTCTCAAACCTTCATGTCAGCCTCCTTGGTGAGATGCACCTGTACACTGAATTCACTACTGTCACTCAGTGGCAGCGGGACTCGGCCAGCCCCAGCTCAGCCTTGCCTGCCTGGTCTGTGTAGTTGAGCACATAGGGACTTTTTCATGGTGTCTGCCAGCAACTCTGAGCACTCCCCTAACCCCCTTCTCTGTGCCCTCATATGCTTCTGCCTCTGACCCTCAGAGCGTGTTCATTGAGCGACCTAGCTGTCTTTGAAGCTGGGAGTGGGCACTGACCTTGGCCCTAAGTTCATTCTGTCCCTCCGGTGCTGCTGCTAGTGTAGGCGACTTTTGTAAAGAGGTGAGCACTGGATGAGGAGGCTGGGCTGGCCAGCTTGTTGCCATCTACTCACTTTGACCCTGGGCAGGTCATCCAGTTCCTCTCTATGCCTCAGTTTCCTTCTCTGTAATAAACAGGGAATTGGAGACCTTTCTAGAGTCCCTCTTGTCTTTACCACCTAATCATTTTGCTTGTGTTCCACACCCTTCTTTAAGCCTTTTCTCCCCAGTGATCCAATTTCCCTTCTCTCATTTCCTCACCCTGCCCTCTTTCTCCCTCTGGGTCTGACGGATAAACCCTGCACCAGGTCGATTATCAGGCCTGCTGGCTAAAACCATACAAAACTGTAGCCTTCCCTCCATATTGACAGGTGGGAAGGCTAGTCTTAGAGACTCCCACCTGCCCCCGCCCCAACCAGACTGTGAGCTCTGACCGGTGAGGCTGGCTATATTTGTCTCTGTGTCCCCACTCCCCAGCTGGCAAGAGGGGCCCGGCGGAGGTGGGTGAGGTGAACGGGGAGCTAGGGGACATGTCCTGGTGGCTGTGGACGGGACGCCAGCCCAGAGCCGTGCTCTGCCTCCTCCCCGCTGCTCCGCCTGTTAAGTGAGTCACAGGCAGCACACACCTGTGTCCTCACAACTGCCTGGCTGCCGCTTCAGGCACTTGCCCTGTGTCTGGTGAGGTCACGCGTGTGGATCCACCCAGGAAACTGGTTAGGCTGGACTGCCCCCACCCTCCGATGGGCAGATCGGCTTCTCCTAAAGGCCAAGCTGCATGTGGCCTGGTCTCTGGGCCTCTCGGGAGGAAGTGAGTGGCCTGGGCCCTTACCAGCAGGCTTCCTGCAGCCTGGGTCCCATGGGAGGATGGATTCAGGGATGTGTCCCTGGCTGGGGGGCGGGCGCTTCATGGCCCTGTGTCTTCCCCAGGCACAGGCCCCCTTGTGAGCAGCAGACCGGCCTGGTGGCTGGCAGCAGGACCCCTTCGCCTGCATGCTGAAGAAGATGGGTGAGGCCGTGGCCAGAGTTGCAAGGAAGGTCAACGAGACCGTGGAGAGCGGCTCTGATACCCTGGGTGAGTGAGGGCACCCTGTAGGCGGTGTGTGAAATCAATTTATATGTGACATTGAAAGGGAAGAGCCAAGAGACTGTGTCCACATGCGCCTTCGTCACAAGGAGAAGCGTGCTGGGGAGTTTTATTGCAGACGTTGTTGAGTTTGTGTATACCAGGCCACAGTGTGAGACGTATTTCTTATCATGGGTCATGGTCAAAGAGGTTTGAAAAACACTAAGTGAGGGCTCCCATCTGCCGGGGGCCCTCTGCCTGCCCTTGTACTGCCACTGACTCCAAGTGTGTTAAGTGCCCTTGGCCCAGGTGACAATAGCTGGCATTGCTGAGTACCCCACGTACCCTGTGCACGTGCGTCATGAGCATTGCCAAGTTGAATCTGCTCCAGCGGCCTGGTGACAGAGGGGTTCCCCACCAAGCGTGACTAGCCTCGGTCTTCAGATGAGGAGATGGAGGGTCAAAAGCAGAGTGGGCTTTTCGTGGGTCACTCAGCCTGCAGGCCCCTTTCCACCCCACTGTTTCACTTAAATTGTGTCTTATATATTTTTTGCTTTGACTTGGTCATAGCAATTTAGGCCAGACAGTTAAGCCAGGATTTCAAGCATCTAAACAAACTATCCTATTTAATTGAATTTAGCAGATATTTATTGACTGTTCGCATGTACAAGGATTGTGTGTGTGTGTGTGTGTGTGTGTGTGTGTGTTGTGCTGGCACGTGTGTCCCCTTAGAGCCACTGGCATGTTGTGAGAACCCCAAGGAGGGGAGCACACTCCTGCCTTGGGGATGATTGTGTACACAGAGTGGGATTTGAGTTGGGCCTTCGGCACCCAAAGAGGAATTCACAGGCAGGAAGGGATGTCTGTGCCCGTGTGTGTATGTCTCCCTCCAAGGAGCACTTCCATGGAGGTTATTGCCTGACCGAAGACCTAGAGACTGCGGGGGGGGGGGAGGTATTTCTGTGAGCAGCCGCTGGTCCCGTGTGTCTGTGGCTCCTGGGCAGGGAGTGGTAGCCAGGAAAGCAGGGGGTCACTCAGCCTTCAAGGTGAGCTAGGGCCTTGCTTCTTTCAGGAAGCCCTCAGCCCTACACCATCCACCCCTGGCTCCCTTCCTCCTCTGTAGCAGTCATTCAGTGTCCCTAGAGGGCAGGCACTTTTGCCCCCACCCCCCAAGAGCCAGAGATGTGCCGCGTACCTTGTGCGCACATGATGTTTGCTGGACTGAGCTGGAGGGAGAGAAGCATCGCCTGTGATGCCAGACATCTTGCCTGTTGTCATCAGTTTTGGAGGCAGGGCTCTTGGGGAACTTCTGCCTGGTGAGCTGACGGCCATGGCCCTCAGGAAAAGGAGTCTGGAATCCCGTGCTAGTCACTGAAGTGATCCTACTTAGGCTGGAGTTCACGGCTCTCCACCTCTCATAGGGCCGGGATTTCAATCCCCCCCCCCGCCACCAAATAGTCTGACACCCTGGCAGGCTGCTTACCTCTCACTTAACCTGTTCCTTCCTGTATGGGACAGGGGTGGTGATTGTGCCTGCCTCTCAGGGTGGTTCTGGGAGCGGTGGTGTCTGTAAGGTGCTTGCCTTCGGGTAGTTCAGTGAATGGCTTGCATTTTTCTCACCTCTAAGGGCCAGGGGTGGGGCCTAAGCCCCTCTCAGCCACAGACACACCCCCTGCAGGTGTCTTCTCCTTGTCTTCAGGTGGGGAGTTGGGGCAAATCAGCAGCAAGTCTCTGCAGCGAATAACCTACCCCTGCCTTAAAATGTTCCCGGGGTGGGGGACACATGCAGCTCAGCTTCATGCAGGTGCGACGCGGGGGCAAGGATGGAGGGGCAGCAGAGGGGAGAGGACGGAATTCTGACCTCCCGGAGGAGGTGTTAGCGAAAGGACTCAGGGAGGCTGGTGTCCTGGGCAGTGCTGGCGCCTCGTGCGTGGCAGCGCTGCAGAGTTGCCCTGGTGGCGTGGAGGTGGGGGCGGGAGAGGGGGGGACGGTGCCCTGCAGGTGGGGAGCCTGGAAGGCCACATGGAGTCACGACTTAAATGTCTGTGGACTCGGGGCACCTGGGTGGCTCAGTCGGTTGAGCCTCTGACTTCAGCTCAGGTCATGATCTCACAGTTTGTGAGTTCAAGTCCCACGCGTGCTCCGTGCTGACAAGCTTGGAGCCTGTCCAGACTCTGTGTCTTCCTCTCTCTCCCCTTCCCTGGCTCGTGCTCTGTCTCTCTCTCTCAAAAATGAACAAACATTTTTAAAAAATTTTAAAAGTCTGTGGCCCAGAGATCGCAAACGCAGTTCCCTCTGCAGGCCAGGTGCGTAGCTCTGTGAGCTGCAGCGTGGCGGCCCTGCCGGGGGTGCAGTGTGCTGGGCACCTGGAGAGGGCCGTGCTGTGCTGTGACCAGCCCCTCTGCGCTGCCCGGGGCCGTGCCCGTGGGACACCCCCTGCCTGGCTGCTGCGGTACAGCGCCCGGGCACCTTCACTGCCACCCTGTGTGGGGGTGTGGACCTGGGTGACTGCCAGTCCCCAGTGTCGTGCGTGGTGCAAAGCTTTAATCAGCTTGGGAGAGGAGTCGAAATTTCAGCCTTAGCTGTCTTGACGGGATTGCCAGACTTTCATGGGGAGGTGACTGTGTCTGTAAGGTTTGGGCAGACTGAGGGAGGCCGGTTTATCGCCTTTCCGGTGCCCAGCAGAGAAGCAGAGTGTCAGACCATGCCGGTGCGGGCCTGCAGCCCTGGCCCCTCGGCAAGTGGAGCTCATTGGGCCCCCGCAGTCCTAGGGGTCCAGGATCTAAGCGGTCTGCATGTACTGATCACCCACTGTGTGCAGGGTGCTGGGGGGCTCCCTAGGGCTCTGTGCAGTAGAGCTGGGGACGTGAGACCAGCCCACCACTGCGGGACAGAGAGCAGCGAGTGACATGAGGGCTCCATGCCAGCCCCTGTCGGACCCACACCAGGGGTGGTAGGAGTTCAGAGGTGGGAAACATTGCCAGGTGTTGAAGGAGTCCAGGAAGGCTTTCTGGAGGAGGTGGGAATTGAAGTGGGTCTTGAAAGATGGGTGAAGGAACCCAATGCGGTTCTCAGGTAGAACAGCAAACAACCTGAAACAGCCTAAAAACCCAGCAGCGGATAATCGCTCTAATAAATTTTGTTACAGCTACACAATGAAACTTATGTAGCTGTTAAAAATGGCGCGTAAAATGTCATTATGTGCTTGAATGAAGACTGGCAAATTTTTCCACATAAGATGACTTGGGAAAAGCAAGGAGTCCAAAAGGTATAGACCGTGTGATACCAGTTGTGTTAAACATGTGTATATTGGAAAGAATTGAAAGGAAATAAAGCAAGACACAAATGGAAGTTAGAAATTACTATTGTGCATTTTCTGAACATTCTGTGATATACATATTAGTCTTTTAAGTAGAGAAGACAGATTTTAGGGAAAGGACCACCCGCCACCATAGAAGGTGGAAGTAGCGCCCCCTTCCCGAGAACAGACGAGTTATGGGGGTAGCTCCCTCTCGAAGCCCTTGGTTGTGGAACGGGCTTCTCTGGCTTCTCCCCTTCTGCTGGGTTCGCTTCCCCGCCTCCCCATGCACAGGCCTGGGGTGCAGCCCTAGGATGGCTGTTCAGAAGCCGCAGGTGTCTCGCTGGAATGGAAGGTCCCAACAGAGACCGTTGGGAGAGCTCGGTTACAGGCTCTCACCTTACTCGGGTAGGTCGCCCTGGAAAGCATCACCCACGCTCTGCCAGGCGCCCAGGGGTGCCCTCCGGAGCCAGGCTCGCTCCCTCTGCAACCTGAGCTGGGATTTCCAGCCCCCGTCTCCCCGCTCCAGGCTTCTTCATCCCTCAAGAAGTGGGTTCCTTTCCCACAGGCCCCTGGTCTGCCCCTCAGCTTGAGTTGAAGCCTCTTTTCTCCAGCCCCTCACCCCTCCTCAGCATTTTCAGTTGAGCTTGTGCAGTCGGGAACTCAGCCTTTTCTCTCCATCCACTCCTTGTGTCCTAAGGTTAGTTCTTTGTCTTGGTAAAGGCCTCATGCACATCTGGGCTTCCTGGGTCCTTGGACCCCAGGGAGCCTCTGTCTGACCTCACCGGTCCCTCTGGCCGGTGGACTGGCAGGCCTCGATGCCCTGCACCCCACTCCTCTCCAGGGGAGAGGACCCAGGCCTTTGGGGATGACTTTTAAACACTGATCCTCATTGCCGAGGTGCGGGACTTGGAAAAGGCTGGTAGAGTGTGGGAAGGGAGGGCATGGCCGGCTGGGGCGGAGGCCTTGGCAGAGCTGGCGGGAGGGAGCGCCCAGCACGAGCTGCAGAGGAGGGAGCTAGCAGTGCCCGGGGCCCGCTGCGTGCTGGGCACAGGTGTCCGAGACCTCTTGCATCCTTTCTGTGGGCTTTTGTACTTCCTGCCTGTGGATTCCTGTCTGTTCATTTCACGGAAATTCCCCAGTTCTTTAGCTCTGGGCACGTTTCTGCCCCCTATCCCTTGGGTCTCTTTGCCTGGAATTCCTTTTGGGGCTTCCATTCTGTGCGTCCATCCATTGCGCTAGGGTATTTCCTCTGCTTCTCTCTGCTACATTCTGAGATCTGTCTGCTGGTTCCCTGTTTGCTTCTCCATCTGTGTTTAGTGTGCTCTGGAACCCCTCATTGTGTTTTAATTTTAAGGCTACGTACTTTATTTTCAAAAGTTCTGTTTGGTTGTTTAAAAAACCTGATTTCACATACTCTGGTTTCTTTTCAGATCTGGTAAATCTTTTACCTTTTATTTTTAAAAATCTGACTTAAGGGAATAATATTTTATTTCTGTTTTATGTGTTTCATCTTTTTTTAAATGTTTTAAATCATTTGACTATACTTGTTTTTCTTTTCTTTAAATCTTTTGTACTTTTTCTATCACAGGGAGTTCTCAGCGGCCCACGTCTACTGTTCCTGTTGACTCTAGCTCACAGGGGGTGGTTCTGGATAGATCTGATGTAACTGGGGACCCTGTACTCCTGTGCATGGAGCCTGGTCTACATGACCCTGGGCTGAGGGCGTGCACTGGAGAGAGGTTGTGCTTGCTCCCAGCAGATGCCTGCCTGCCTGCCCCCAGGTTAGAAACACATCTTTCTCAGCCCAAGGGGTTTCTGGGCCTTGAGGGAGTTGAATATTCAAACCTCACACCCACCTGTGATTTCCAAATCTTAGGAGGTGATATTTTTCTTTCTTTCTTTTTTTTTTTTAAAGTAGGCTCCACGCCCAGTTCAGAGCCCAACACGGGGCCTGAACTCACTACGCTCAGATCAATACCTGGGCCAAGACCAAGAGTCTGATGCTCAACCGACTGAGCCACCCAGGCGCCCCTGTATTCTTTTTTAAGTCGGTGCCCTGGCAAAGACAAAGCGGCATCCTAATTATGAAAAAGTGGGTCTTACCCCTAGTCCAGTCTTTCTCTGAAGGTAGTCCTTCAAAGCGCCAGCTTCCCTCGGGGCTCCCGGCTCCACTTTCCCTGAGGCGGGCTCAGCGCTGCGTCCCTGACCTCTTCTAGGCCTTGCAGCCTGAGCCCCTTGGGAATGCAGGTTCGTACCAGCCCTGGTGGGCAGAGCCCCTGGGTCTTTGACCTTCCTGCCCATTTCTGACTCCTGCAGCTTGTTCTTGTCACACACCAGGCCACGTTGTCAGCTCGTCGCTGGTGTTGCGCCGTTTAATCCTCCAGACAACTTTGTGACAGGGGTGATCTTAATATCCCCACGCTACAGACGTGGAGACCAAACCACAGACCTTCTAAAACCCAGGGTTTCTAAGTGTTCAGTGGCACAAAGGGGTTCAGCTGGTCTCCTCCACCATGTTGCTTTTGAAGTAGGAGTTCCCTTGTTTTCGAGAAGCTGGAGCTAAGGCTGAGGGTGCGACACAGGTGTTGGGGGGCGGGGGGCCAGTTTCATCATAGCCCTGGGTGGCCTTTCCCACTGAGGACGGGGAGGGGGATGAGGAGGACGGGGAGCCCCTGCTCCCCCTCATGCTGGCCTCTTGCTGATACCTGCTGGAACCTCAGTGGGGTCTACCCTGTTCCTTGAAAAGGAGGAAGATTACCAGAGGCTAACATCTGCCTGCCATTTACGGTGTCCTGGGTGGTGATGGGGACAGGCGCCGTGGGCTGCTGCTGTTTACACACAGATTCATGGAGCCCGCTCTAGCTGGAGCTTTAAAGGTGACATTTCGGGGTGCGCTGGGTAATCTGCATTTTAACATGAACCCTGTCGGATTCTCCCCTGCCTTCAATTTTGAGAAGCACTGGTTAATGAATTACAATCTAGAACTTCCTTCTGGTGGGTTCTGGGCGGCTAGGTGGGGAGGAATGTTGTCTGGGCTGGCCGTGTGTGTGTGTGTGTGTGTGTGTGTGTGCGCGCGTGAGCGAACGAATGTGAATGAGGTGTGACCCATTCTCAGCGAACTGCCTGTGAGATGGTCCGGTTGGCCGACCAAAGCTAGTGGGAGAAGGGACGCGTCCCCCCTTCCCTACTTCCCCGGCTGAGTGCTTGTCGCCTCCTGCTCTCACCGGCAGATGGCGCCCGCTGACCAGTCAACAGCTGAATGTCAGCTGAGACCCAGACTTGACCAGACTGTTGCTGGGGGAGAGCGCCCCCGTCCTGGTCCTGACAAGGGCTTCCGCACAGCCCAGCTCACTGCTGTATTTACGTTCCTACCTGACTCCTGACTTTGCAGCCCTTTCTTGAGCAAGGGTATTAGGGAGGCCCTTAATATATATACTCATTAAATCGGAAGAATATTTTCTCTTGGGTCAGAGACTATCCCTTTTCAAGAAACACCACATTGAGCACCTACTGTGTGTACCCTGCTTGGAGGAACCAAGTGCCCCAGGAATGGCCATCATGGAGAGGGAGGCAGATACATACACACACGTACTCTCTTGGCCACACTCTCAGAGAGGGGAGTGGCCAGGGGCTGTGGTGGAAGGTTTCTTGGCCCTACACTGGGGCCTGCAGTCCACGGCCCTGAGCCCAGGAGGCTGGTGCCGGTGGGGATGACGGGTGGTGTTGCTCAGATGTCTCCTGGCCTAGGGAGTCTTGACGGTCAGCTGGGCATAGGTCAGATGTGCAGAGAAGGGAGTGGACCTTCCCAGGGCGGCCCTCAGCCTGGCCGGGGCCACCTGTCTGTTCACCGTGAGGGCTGGCTGCCTCTCATCTGCTGTGCTTGGCTTCCTGGCTCTCCGCTGGGTGGCAAGCAGGCTGCTGTAACTATCAAACAGGCAAACGAACAATAGGTGTTACGTGTGCCTCGTGTACAAAGCATGAGACCCAGCAGGTAAAGAGTGGGAAGCCAGAGGAAGCCTGGCCCTGTCCTCTGTGCCCCGACCCCTTCCTCCCTGACATAGTGCCTTATGGGAGCAGAGAGGCACTTCTAAGGCCGGGTTGGGGTTAGATAGGCAAGCTCTGGAATTGCTAGGGGTGAGGACGGTTAGCTGGCGTCCTGAGGCTTTTTCAGGACTTTTCCTAGCCCTGGTGGGAGAGGACCCCAAAACCCAAACAGATGTGGCCCAGGTCTCTCTATTGGGGTTCCTCGGGTCCCCTTCTAGAGCTTTGGGAGCTCCAGTGGCCACAAGTCCCACTTGCCCCCACTCCAGCCCCACTGGGGACAGAAGCTAAGAGTGGGGTTCAGTGGTGGGTGACCTCCAGCGTGGCCAGCCTGTGTCTTGGGTCCCTAGTCACTGTGGTGCTACTCGACACAACGGCACCCAGAAAGCATCTGTTGGGTGGGTGGGCAGGCAGATGCGCTCAACCCCTCAGGCGTGGGTGCAGAACACTCCGTGCGCCCCTCTTGGCCCTCCCGCCTCATGCTTCTGTCTGCAGAAAGGAGATAGCCTGGCTGTGAGAACCCATCCAGCCCTGAGCAGCCTCCAGGGGCCCCCTGCAGGAGGTGGGGGGCCCTGTACAGGAAGGAGGCCATTACCCACATGTGAAACACTTGCAGAACAGAAAAAGAATCAAGTGAGGGTGACTTCTGCCTCTCTTGTCTTCGGGTCTAGACACGCTGGGTGTTGCTTAGCGCGCGTGCTAAGGGGACTGCACAGAAGGCGGGACATTGCAATTGAGCCTTAAAGGGTGGAGCAGGTTTAGGGGTATGGGCGAGGGGGAGGCCATTCTAGGGGAGGCGTCTGTGTAAGCAAAGACATGGGGGCATGCAAGCAGGTGCCTGTGACGGGGACAGCCAGGCTGTGACACAGGCGAGTAAAGGGAGCCCAGGGTGGCTTCAGATCTGAGGGCCTCGAGTATCCCCTAAAGTAGTTTCTACCATGGAGTCCTATTGTCGAGGCAAAAGGAACAAACCTTTAGAATCTCTAAAAGTAAGAGAGAGAGAGTTTGATGGGACAGCTGTCTGGGAAGCACGCTTCTCACAGGGAAGAAAGTGCTCCGGAGAATGACTGGTTTTTATAAGGTTCTGTGTTACAGGTTATATACGTTTTACATCTTGGAAGAGCTTCCAAGATTGGACATGAGCACGTAGGGAGCCCGAGTTGCACCGCAAGGGAGTGCAGGGGTGGAGGCAGTGAGCGCTGTCTCTAGGACAAGCTGGTTTTCCTTAGGCTGCTCGCACAGTGTACGGTGTCTACACTCTACAGCAGGACAGTGCCTATGCTGTATGAGCAGAGGTACGGTGCGCGCATGGCGGGCCATGAATCAGGCTTTTGGTTTGAACAAAGTTTATATCCAGTCACGTTGACTTAGAAGTAAATCTAAAATGGCTTCCTTTGCATATGAGACCTTTAGAGAGTTTTTCTCTCATTATTTCCCCCTTTTGATCAATAATTTTTTTGACAGAAAGCATTGATGATCGTTATTTTGTCCCTCAGTGCCAGGGTGATTGCTTATCTGCCCTAGGTTCATCATGTCCCTCAGTGCCAGGCCTGAATCAGGTCACCTAGGAGTCTACGTTGAGGGGTCAGTAGGATGGCCTTTAATAGAAGACATTATGATCGATACATATTTTTTCAGTGAGATCGAATTGCCATGCCAACGTTGTATGTATGGTGAGATTTGCCTTTACTTTTTTTTTTGGTATTATTTATAGCATAAATACAGAAATAGTAATAAAAACCCAATTAATAACATTTGAAGTAGCCAATGGGGAGTATGTACAGAATTAGAAAGAAAGGCAAGAGAAGAATTTAAAAAAAAAATCCATTATAAATATTTTAATAATCTTAAATTAGCATATCTGTTTACCTTCTTTAGCTATAGTTACTTGTGCTTTGTGATATATTTGAGGTGATTGGTTTAAAAGGTAATTAAATGTTCTGTTATAGAATTTAACAGTTTCTCTGGCCAGGCCAGTAAGGTGCCATAAATATTACATCTTGTAGTGGTTTAATTCTATCTCGCAAAACATTTGGTCATCAGTATTGATATTACTATGATTTTTGTTAGCACCAGGCAATTCTGTTTGAGTTGCAAATCTATAGTATTATAGCAGTAGCATGATGACAAAAAGTACTCTGGTTACAAAATAAATCAAGGTATTATGGAGGTGTTTTGTAAACCTTCCCAACAAAATCTTCCATCTCCTATATACCCTGTGTTAGCTTGTTTGGGGTTAGCCGTTATAGACCAAGTTGGAGTGAATTCAGGGTTCCATTGTTCAGGGCATAACCATGCATCTTGCCTGAATCTGCAGGTGTCGATAGGATATTGGAATCCAGTATGAATCATCGGCTAATGAGGCCCATCTTCCTCTAATGGGAAGAATTCTGGTGGTATTTACACTCGTTCTTATTCCTATTAATCCACTGAAAAATGTAGGGGCACCTGGCTGGCTCAGTTGGCAGGCATGGACTCTTTTTTTTTTAATGTTTGTTTACTTTTGAGAGAGAGAGAAACAGAATGTGAGCAGGGGAGGGGCAGAGAGAGACATACACACACAGAATCTGAAGCAGGCTCCAGGCTCTGAGCTGTCAGCACAGAGCCCGATGCGGGGCTTGAACTCACAAACTGTGAGATCATGAGCTGGGCCAAAGTCGGAAGCTTAACTGACTGAGCCACGCAGGTGCCCCAATAGGCATGTGACTCTTGATCTTGGGGTTATGAGTTTGAGCCCCATGTTGGGTGTAGAGATTACTTAAAGATAAAATCTGAAAAGAAAAGAAAAATGTCATAAGCCTAACTGGCCCTAAGTTTGGATACTGAGACAGTAGCTGAACGTTTATGTAAACTACAGGAGTCTGGCAATTTCCCACAGATTAGGATACCTGTGTGTTCTAGGTTTCTGCAGTTAGTAAAGAAGGCACTTGATCCATAGTTACCTCAGAATCTTCTGGGTTGTATAGCAAAGTTAGATTTGGGAGGTGGCTGAATCCACCACGTCACTACTAAAGTAGCGCCTCTGGTGGATAACCTATTATTTTCTTCTTATTTTGTCTTGAGCCACTCTGTCCACAAAAACGTGGTTTGTGAGCACATTGGATATTTTGGCATGTTGGATAAGCTGCCGCTAAGTTCCTCCTGTTGTGCCCAGGAGCCTTTCTTGATAAATTACCACCCAAGTTTATAGAAGCACAAGGGTCAACCCATTGAGTGTCATACATCATGTAGGTTACATTTGAGCTGGATGATACTTCTTGAGAGGTTTTTCCTAATGGAGGCCCCTCATGGTATATAAACACCAGAAGGTAAAAGAACATTAGAGCCGGTCCAAGAGGTCATAAACATTTTAGCCAAGTTCCCGTAGGAATGAGGTACTGGGGAAGGATTTGAAGTTATGATAGTTAAATTGGTGAGTAACCAGGATGTAATAAAGGGAGAGATGAAAGCAAACAAGTAGGTTTACTGTCTTCTAATAATACAGTTTAGGAGGAAGGAAGCATAGGAATACAGGCCTGGTCCTGAGTCCTGGGAGGGCAGTCTACCCTGGTGCCATCCATCTACTCTGATCCTGGATGTGGTTCAGATGGCTCTGATCTTTGCATGGCTCACCCAGCAATGGGCACAATGACTGTCCACGCATGAGCCATTGTCACGATTTCCTTACACCTGGTTTGGTTTGCAGGGCTTCAGGGAAAAGGGACAGGTTTCATTCTCAAATGATTCCAGGTCAGAAGGGTGGGAGAAAAATCAAAAGGTTAGCTTAGAGAGTGGTAGCCAGGCCTTGGAGGGCACTAGAAATCAGGGTGTAGGCTACTTTATAACGAATAGTATTGAAATCTAGTATCTAACTTAAAGATGCGTTATTGGAGCATTTTTTCCTATAATCACCCCGATTTTTACCAAAAACAGACAAATGAAGACCAACTTGTTTGTAACACAAGTCCATTTTTAACGTCCTTGGCCTAATTATGTCCATAAGCACAGCAAGAATAATGATTGGTCATATGTTTTTTTAAAACTATCAGTGCAGAGCCCAATCTCAACTGTGAGGTCATGACCTGAGCCGAAATCAAGAGTTGGATGCTTACCTGGGCGCCTGGGTGGCTTAGTCGGTGAAGCGTCCGACTTTGGCTCAGGTCATGATCACACAGTTCGTGGGTTCAAGCCCCGCATTGGTCTCTGTGCTGACAGCTAGCTCAGAGCCTGCAGCCTGCTTCAGATTCTGTATCTCCCTCTCTCTGACCCTCCCCCGCTCACACTGTTTCTCTCTCTCAGAAATAAACAAAACATTAAAGAAAAAAAAAAGAGTTGGACGCTTACCGACTGAGCCACCCAGGCGTCCCGGTCATATAAATTCATTTTAATCTGCTAAGGAATGTTAGATTGAACTTTTAATAGCTTCTCAAGGCCAGAGAGGCCAAACCAAATACTTGCCGTCAGATTTGCCTGCGATACCTTGTAGATTTGAGTGCATTCCTCTTCTCAAGGCCCCCAAAATATCCTGAGGTTCCCACACCTGCCAGGAAGTGACCTTCTTTACTCACCTGGTAAGGCTGCTGGGAATGCTGTAAGCAAGGTGTCGGGCCAGCATTTCCAAGGGGCTCCATTGGCTTCATAAAGTTCACCTTTGTTCCTTAAAGCTGTCTGGTCATATCTTAGTTTATGCATGTCTCTCTCAAATGTGACATTTCAGTGAAAGATGGTAATATAACCAAGGATGTCCTGTTTTTTTTTAATTAAAAAAAATTAAAAAAATTTTTTTAATGTTTTATTTATTTCTAGGAGAGAGAGAGAGAGACAGCATGAGCAGGGGAGGGTCAGAAAGAGAGGGAGTCACAGACTCTGAAACAGGCTCCAGGCTCTGAGCGGGCAGTCAGCACAGAGCCCGACGCGGGGCTCGAACCCACGAACCGCGAGATCATGACCTAAGCAAAAGTCGGACGCTTAACCGACTAAGCCACCCAGGCGCCCCACCTCACACCCTTCTTATCAACAACCTATCTCATGTTCCTTGCATTCCAAGTTGCTTTCTTTATCACTGCCCGGCTGTCCTAATTACATTTATCAGAACTTTCACCTTTAGAAACCTCAGTCTCCTGCGAAAACTAAGTGGTGACCGATTGCAAACTGTCTGTTACACCAGAATTCTTCTGATTGGAAATCTGTGAACACATTTCATGACTTCTAGAAATGTGTGTTGTTTTTCTCATAGTACGACTTTCAGTAAAGCACAAAGCACATTTACCAACAGACCCAAGTATCTTCAGTTTCTCTGCAGTAAGAAGCCCAAAGCAGGCACACCTACACTCAGGAATCAGTGCTTTGGTGATCGGTCTTATTTGGAAAAGACTTAGCCATCCAGTGAATTCGACCCAGTTTATCATTTAACTTAGCAACACTTTAGAGTTTTAGGTCACCAAAGATTTTGAAAGCTATAAACGTTTTTATTTATGCAACTTATTTTTAAAATTAATTTATTTGTAAGTGCTCTCTGTACCCAATATGGGGCTTGAACTCATCACCCTGAGCTCAAGAGCTCAAGAGTCACGTGCTCTTCCAACTGAGCCAGGCAGGTGCCCCTCAACCTATTTGTTTTTAGCAGTTACCCATGAAAACTTCACGAGACAGATGAAACTCACTGTCATTTTAAGTCATTTTCTGCTGACAGATTGCAACAGATGAAACATAAATTTAACTAATAAACTCAGCTAGAATAGAAGTTGTTTATGTATATTGTATTTGATGTGCCTATTTTAGTTAAACCAACAAACTTAAGCTAGTTTCAATACTGAATCTCTTCCCAGATCCAATGAACTTGAAAAACGTTTGCGTTAGTCTCTGTCTTTCTGAGTTTTAAAATACCTGGTTCTTATAAGCGCTCGCCTTTTAACCAATTAAATAGAGCCCTTTTACAGATTAATTTTAGCAGTGCTGTCTGAAGGTAGAAAAAAGCCTCTCACATTTATAACACAGATGCACAAACAAGATGTGAACAAACTCTAGCCTTTTTCGTTAATATTTGTGGAGAGGACATTAAAGGCCCAGTTTCCAAATATCTCCCATTTATGAAAATAAATCTCATTGCAAGATAGCGTTATGATTTGTAGATCTGTTAGTTATTTCTTGTTTTTCACTGAGAACATGACTAGTTCTGTCCCAAGATGCCAAGAGCAGCACCAGCAACCAGATGAAGCCTAGAGCACCTCCATGGGCCTCGGTTCCCCCCAAAAGCCAGGAGCTTCACTGAGCGACCTGACCGTCTTCCCCCTTTTTGGTTGCTTTGTCTTAACAGCGGGCTTCCTCTAACCGTGCGTGCAGGAAGACTAATCTAGATATGTCAGAAGAGCCTCGTTTGGCCCATCTGAGCCTCAGGCTTTCCATGGTTACGTCTCCCCTTATAAGCCTCACGTGTGTTGTACCTACAGCCTGCTACCGTTCCCGTGAGCGGCGCTTGGTTTTCCGGGAGCTGTTCCGCTTTTGAAGCGTGACTTCCATTCATTTCAGTTTCAGTTTGGGAATAAGGCTTGAGAAGAATCTGAGGCTGTGGTGGACGGAGAGGGCGGTGCTTGTGAATGTCACTTTCAAAGAGGCCATGATACAGTCTGTCGTGTGTCTCAGTCTCTCCCAGCGAGGTCTAAGACCACCGAGGGGGCTCCGTGCACTGGACAATCAGTCCTTACGTGTGTCCCTGGACGAGCCAATTGTTAATTACCTCATGCGATGGGAAATTCCTGTAGGACCGCTGTGCATCTCCAGGACTGTCTCAGGCATTCCATTAGGCTCTCAGTCACTGGACAGCAAGGAGCAGGGGTCCCTTCTCTTCAGAGCTGAGTCAGTCTCTCATGTTTCTAGCCAGAAAATTGACTCGAGCTTTATATTAATAACATCAATTAGAACACGATTTATTTTTTATATTTTTATTTTTTAACATTTAATTATTTTGAGAGAGATAAAGCGAGAGCAGGAGAGGGGCAGAGAGGGGCAGAGACACAGAATCTGAAGCAGGCTCCAGGCTCTGAGCCGTCAGCACAGAGCCTGATGTGGGGCTTGAACCCATGAGCGAATTCATACCCAGGCGTCCAGAACACTGACAGTTTAAAACAACCACCCCTTGGGGCGCCTGGGTGGCTTAGTCGGTTAAGTGTCCGACTTTCGCTTAGGTCATGATCTCGTGGTTCGTGGGTTCGAGCCCCGCGTCGGGCTCTGTGCTGACTGCCTGCTCAGAGCCTGGAGCCTATTTCAGAGTCTGTATCTCCCTCTCTCTCTGACCCTCCCCTGCTCACGCTGTCTCTCTCTCTCTCCTAGAAATAAATTTTAAAAAAATATTTAAAAAAATATTAAAACAACCACCCCATCCACTCCAGCCACTCTAGGTTATTCCCACCTAAAAAACATTACCGGTAACCCTCAACAGCTCAAATAAAAGTCAGGACTGTTAACTCAAATTGAGGAGGTCCAGGTATCAGGAGAACTCACAGATACACCTGTGAGGTGCCCGGGAGTCAGAGGGGCCAAGGGGCCTGTGCCAGCGCCGAGTGCACAGTTCCACAGCACCCCAGGTGATCTTGGGCGCCTTGCTCTGCTATCCTGCCATCTACACCAGGAAATGTGGACACCAAATGAACAAACCTTTAGAATATCTAAAAGTAGGAAGAGTTTCATTTGAGCCAAGTTAGGACAGCTGCCCGGGAAGCACGCTCTTCACAGGAAGGAAAGTGCTCTGGAGAATGAACGGTTTTTTACGGGTTTCTGGCCTTTTTACATCTTGGAAAAGCCCCAAAGATTGTAGATTAGGACATAGGCAGGAATGAAGAGTTTTAAATGCAGGGAGTAGATGCATTGATTGCTATCTCAAGGGCAAGTTGATTTTTCTTTAGGCCGGTTGTTCACAAAGCAGATGCACAGTGCACACATGGCGGGCCATGAATTCAGGCTTTTCAACAAAGTTTATATACAGTCACGTGGACTGAGAAAGCAAGCTAAAGTGGCTCCTCTTGTACATTAGGCCTTTAGAGAGATTTTTACTCATCACTAGTTACACAGGGGTTAGGTTCTAAAGACAGCCTAAGAACGAAAATCACCTAGAGTCAAAATGACCCACGGGGGCATCTGGGGGGCTCAGTTGGTCGGGCGTCCGACTTCGGCTCAGGTCATCATCTCACAGTTTGCAGGTTTGAGCACCGTGCCGGGCTCTGTGCTGACAGCTAGCTCAGAGCCTGGATCCTGCTTCAGATTCTGTGTCTCCCTCTCTCTCTGCCACTCCCCTGCTCATGCTCTCTCTCTCTCTCTCTCTCTCTCTCTCAGAAATTAATAAAAAACGTTAAAAATTTTTTTACAAAGACCCACGAATAATAATAAGCTCACACTTACTTAATACCCACTGTGTGCTGAACTGTTGTAATTGTTTGATATAGGTCTTGTCCAGTCCTCCCTGTGACCCTGTGATCTGGTCACCACTCAGCCTTGTGAGGTGGCTGCTGTCCCCATGTTAAGAGGAGGAAAGTGGCACAGAAAGGCCAAGCAGCTTCTCCAAAGGAGGGGCTTTGAACCCAGGCACTCTGGCTGCCAAGTTCACATTCTTACCTCTGTGTTAACCAGCAGCAGGGCGTAGACTGCTCTGATGGCTGGGAGTCCGGGGCAGTCACTGGCTGTGGACAGCAGACCCGTGTTGTAGGGAGACACGTGCCTTCAGATGCTAAAGTCACACTCAGCATCTGAGGTCCATACATTAAACGGGACCCGAGTGCCTCTGCTGTACTTGATCTGGTAGTTTCTGAGCAGGGAGTCACAGGGTCCAGGTAGAGTTTGGGAGGGTCGCCGCTGGGCCTCAGACAGATCTCCGAGCAGCGGGGGGAAACCAGGGAATGGCACCTTCCGTGTGCCAGGCCTGTGCTGGTGTGGCTTTGTTCTGAGTGGGGCCGGGGGGCGGGAGTCTGGCAGGGAAGGCTGTGGAAGGGGGTACACGGCTGACTGGTTGTGGGGGCATGCAGTGTGAAGCCTGGTCGTGCCATAACAGAAATAGGGAGGTCTGGGCCATTTGGATAAAGGGTTTCTGATGAGTTTGGGGGCCCCCAGCCCTGAAGAGGTGCACGGCAAGGGGACTGGAAAGGAGACTTTTGTGAAGGAGATGCCACCTGGGAGCAGCCCTGTCTGTCTCAGCCCTCACCCTAATTCTGGGGTCCCTCATAGCCCCCAGAACCTCCTTCCCCTCTCCCTCCAGCATAGCCCCCCCCCCCACACCTGGCTGCTCTAGCGTCGCTGGTGCTTGAAGCAGGCGTTTTTTGAAGGTGAAGAGAAATATCGAAATCATTTGACTAATAATGCGCTTCAAAAAATACCTGTTGGCAGAAGACTGAAACAGTTCTGCCTCAGAGAGAGAGCCAAATAGAGCCTTCCATGGCATCAAGAGCTTGCATCGCCCAAGAAGGAAAGCGTTAGCCTTGGAAAGGTAATTCAGCAAGACTGAGGAGTTTATGAAAGTCAAATAGTTCCAGAAACGCAGGTGTGGTGCTGGCTGCTGAGGCCCTGGAGGGGCCTGGCCATGGAGCTCACGACACACCCCAGACCGCAAACGTGGGGCTGGCTGGAATGAGAGATCTCTGCCTTCCTTTACAGCTTTGGGGACTGTGCTTTCTTCTGGGACGCCGGTGCGGCAGAAGGTCATTGTCTTTGAAGATGAGGTTGAATTCAGTAGCCTTTTCACGCTTCATCTTGGTTGACTGGGTTTTGCTAAGACACATGTGTTTGTCATGCCCCAATTTATCCCCAGGATTCCTTACTCTGTCAGGTGGGTTTTTATTCACCATGTGACGTGCCTGTCTGTGTAACGCTGTGCAGGGGAGGGGAGGGAAAGGAAGGAGGAGGGAGCTCTGGCGGGTGTTCCATTACACCATGTGCTTGCCCATGTTTCTGCCGGGCTGTCCTTTGCCCAGATCTTTGCATGCCCTGCTCCTTCTTATCCTTGTCTCCTCTAAGGGTCACTTCCTCTGAGAAGCCCTCCTGACCACCCTAGGAAATGGTCCTTGTCTCAGTTACCTGGTCTGCCATCACACCGTTTTACTTCCCTGAGAGCACTATTACTGCTTGCTGTTGTCTCAGGTGTTTGTGTTTACTGCTCTTCTCCCCACACTAGAGTGTGAGCTTGGGGCGGTCAGGGATCCCGTCTTGCTCACCACCATATCCTCAGACAGTGTGAGCATGTACCAGGTACTGAGGAGGTATCTGTCAAATGAATGACTGCATCTGATTTTCTCAACAGCTCTGGACAGGTGGTGTTTTCACATCATTTGTAGAAGGGGAAACTGAGGCTCTGTGAGCAGCACTGGATTTTTGCCTGGATTTTCACAGCCAGCCAGTCTTGTGCTAGAGTTTGTACTTGAATCTGTTGGCCTTCCAGATCCTCAGTAATATCCCACCCCACCCTCTGTGGGACCCGATCCCTACCCTCAGGGAGATCTCCGCCCAGCCAGGAAGGGCAAGCTAAACCTGTTACTAACTCTCACGTTAGTCATCTACACATGCAGGGCAGGCATCCAGACAGAGGGGGATAGACACGCGACAGACAGACGGGGGGCTCCAGGGTGGGAGCCATGACATCACTTGAAGACATGAGCAAAGGCTTTGTGGAAAGGCAGCCTTCAAACAAAGCCTTGTAGCACGGTGTTGGCGAGAGAGGTTTTTGAGGCTGAGGGAATAGTGCCAGCAAAAACACAGAGGTGGGGAAGTAAAGAGAGTTTGCCGGGAACAGTGAGCAGTCTGGCTTGGCTGGAGGATGGGAACTTCGACGAGTTGTATGAGGAACTTCTGGAAGGGGAGGTCAGACCCAGATCCCTCGGTGGGAATGCTGGGTTGCGGAGGGCGGGTTCCTCTTGCGGGGCACACGGGGTCCTGAAGGTCCTTGACTGGGAAGAGGTGTTCTGGTGATGGGGGTGGAAGCGGGGTCAGGGTGCAGAGCCAGGGAAAGGGGCTCCTTGGCAGAGGAATAGCCATGGTCATCGTCAAGGTGGATTCCAGGGTTCAAGGCTGATTTCAGGAAACAGTAAGACCATCTGAGTTGGAATCAGATCTTGACCACAGAGGGCATGGTTCTTTCTGTGAACTCAAACCTTAAGACAGATATTAGCTCATTGTTTACTTCATTCCCCAAAAGGGCCTTTGCACCCCCATTTTACAAAGGGAGAATCCCAAGGCAAAGCTTCTCAGTGGTGAGGGCTATGGTTGAGTTCGAAAGTGTTGGCCCAGCTCGGTGCCAGATCTGGGCCGTGGGTCCCAGACACAAGTCTGCAGATCTTTAGCAGTTGGGAGAGGATGACCAGCACTACGGCAGGTGTCCTGAAGTTGGAGGTGAGGAGGTTAGGGCCCCCTTCCTAGGGCAGGTGGGGCTGGCCAGCCTGAGGATTTGTGGGGGCAGAGGAGAGAAGGAAGGGCGTGAATGAAGTCCAGGCGGCGAGCGAGCTCCAGGGGCAGGAGGCGGGGTGTGCGGGCTGGAGGACAGGCACTGGTGTTTGACGGAGCCAGGTACTGTTTGGAGGTGTTTCCTGCCCTTCCTGGGTCCATTCATCCAGCTCTGACCTCAAGAAGCCCAATTACTGCTCCGAGAACTCATTCCTGACGGGACTGGATTCCTCATTGTCTCAAGCCCTGAGCGATTGTGTTGAGGAGGAAAGGTGAAAAATCAGTCAGTTGGTAACCATACAGCTCTATTGTCGTGCAGCCCTATGCGCCCGGGGCCCTGCTTTTGTGGGTCTGCGCAGTCCCCCCCCACTGTCCATCGCAGCCCCCTTGCCATCTGCACTGCTCAGAAGTGGGCTCCAGGCGAGCTGAGCTGTCTGGAATCTCATCACCCCCAGAGATGTCCACGTGCACGTGTGCACTCCTGCCCCATGGCCAGTGCCCCAGCTGCGGTAAGGGTACCACTAAGCACCAAGGCTTCTGTGCCCAGCAAGTCAGACCAGGGAGATTAATTCTGGGGCGTGCACTAGTCCCTATTGTGGATGGGGCATTGGGCTGGGCGCTGCAGGTGGTGGGGAAGACAGGAGCACGGTAAGGACTCTGTTCTTACCAGCAAGAAACAAGTGTGCACCTCCCTTTGACCATGTTGCAGGTGACCTTGACAATTCTCACCATGTCAGAGGGCCAGCTGACCTTATCTGTAGGAGTAATAATATGGTCAACTCTGAAGTTGGGCTGCCCTGATTGGAAGCCTCACTCTCCACTCTTTAGCTGTGTGACCTTGGGCAAGTTACTTGATCTCTCTGATCAAGTTAAGTCTGATCTGACTTAAGTGTCAATGTTCTTATCTCTAAAAGGTCCTCATTTTCTAGAGTTGTAAGGGTGAAAATTGTATTACACCTTTATACATGGTGTTTAGAATGGCAGCCGGCATATACTCAGCGCTATAAAAGTATTAGCCATGATTATGTTGCTTAATGTTTTTCTTTAAATGACATTAGCTTAGGGGCGCCTGGGTGGCCCAGTCAGTTAAGCTGACTTCGGCTCAGGTCATGATCTCACGGTTCGTGGGTTCGAACCCCGCTTTGGGCTCTGTGCTGACAGCCAGTTCAGAGCCTGGAGCCTGCTTCAGATTCTGTGTCTCCCTCTCTCTCTGACCCTCCCCTGCTCTTGCTGTCTCTCTCTGTCTCACAAATAAATAAAAAACATTAAAAAAAAATAAATGACATTAGCTTAAATAAAATTTAAAAGGACCTTTATATCATTACTGCAAATGGAAAAATCAATATAATTTTTCATAAGTAGTTGATAACCATAAAAATAAATATGAAAGCAAAACACCATTATGAAATCTTAGGCATATATGTTGGCTCAAATCTTCTCCTTCATTAAAAAAGGGGGTAAAGCATTAAAAAAGGGGCACCTGGGTGGCTCAGTTGGTTTAGCCTCTGACTCAATTTTGGTTCAGGTCATGATCTCATATTTCATGAGATCAAGCCCCACATCGGGCTCTATGCTCATAGCATGGAGCCTCTTGGGATTTTCTCTCCCTCTCTCTCTCTGCCTCTCTGTCTCTCTCTCAAAATAAATAAACGTAAAAAAAATAAAATAAAAACAAATAAAATGAAAAGGGGGCTAAAGCAAAGATTAAAGGGTGATGACCAGCTCTGGACTGAGAGTTTGAAATAGGAATTTTTCACCGTCTGGCTTATTGTCATTTGTATCGTGGTGACCATCCAAGTCCAGGTTCTCAAAGGAGCAAGGTCAGCATTGCCAAGAAGTTTATTAGAAATGCAGATTCCTAGGGCCCAGCCCAGACATGCTGATTCAGGACAAGACCTCCAGGTGGTTCATGGATACGTTATGTTTTCAGAAGTCTGGTCCGAAGAAGCTTCAAGTTCAAGAGTGACCTGCCCGAAGTCACTTGATAAGTTAAGGGCAGCAACATATCAGAGTCCAGATCTCCAGATTCACCCTTTGGGACAACATCCTCAGAGGAAGTCAGGCTCTGCCCTATCTTTACTTAGTGTGACCTTGAACAAATTCTTAACCTTTCTGAGCCTGAGTTTCCCTTATCTGCAAAAGGAGACTGATAATAATACCCTCCCTCTGAGGTTGTTCTCAGGATTGTGTAGAGAAGGGACTCAGTCAGTGTTGGCCGCTGTTACCTTTATAGAAGGCTTCAGGGCCTGTCCAGCCTTCTCGAGAGTCTGGCTCAGCCTGTGGCCGCCGCTTGGCCCGGCTCTGGTCGCCTCAGAGGTGTTGGTGGCCACACCGTCGGCATCATTGTGACTGCTGTTTCTATTCCCTTTTGTCTCAACCTGTTAGCAGTGAGTCAGTCATCTATTAAATTAAAATAATTTAATATCTCAGACAGTGGCTGTGTGTCATTTGTTTGTATTCTGCGTGGGATTTATTTACTT
Organism: Hyaena hyaena; assembly: GCF_003009895.1. Classification (NCBI taxonomy): domain Eukaryota; kingdom Metazoa; phylum Chordata; class Mammalia; order Carnivora; family Hyaenidae; genus Hyaena; species Hyaena hyaena. The sequence continues at coordinate 562,250 of NW_024080705.1, forward strand.
CTGATTTTAATTAAATACAGGTTTTGTTGATTGGCTCGCTTGCCAGGAAGACGAGGGGTTGTTTGGCAAGCGCCAGACCCCACAGCACTGGGCACGCTCATCTCCCTGCCGTGCGGCCGCTCCAGTAGAGGCCTGCCAGGCCTTCCTCCTGCAGCCGGGCACGGAGCCGAAGCCCGTCCTCGTAACGGACCCCCACGTAGAGGCGGTGTGTGCACACCCGCGGCGCGTCTCCTGTTCCCTGAGTGACGTCGCCTGCCACCCTCCACGCCGAGCCCTTCGGGGACATTTTATTTCATTCTCAGAACAACCCTGCTAGTTAGTTGGATCATCTTGTTCTCATTTTTTCTTAATTGAAGAATAATTCATATTCATCAATCCCTCCATTTTTTTTTTTAATTTTTTTTTTTTTTAATTTCTAGGAGAGAGAGCAAGACAGTGTGAGCAGGGGAGGGTCAGAGAGAGAGGGAATCACAGATTCTGAAACAGGCACCAGGCTCTGAGCCGGCAGTCAGCACAGAGCCCGACACGGGGCTCGAACCCACGAACCGTGAGATCATGACCCAAGCGAAAGTCGGACACTTAACCGACTAAGCCACCCAGGCGCCCCTCAATCCCTCCATTTTAAAGTGCGGCCTTTTGTGGTTTTTATCAGATTCACAGGGCTGGGTGAAGCCCTCACTGCAATCGATTTTAGAACACTGTTAGCACCCCCAGAAGAAACCCTGTACCGTGAAGCGGCCATTCCCTGTTTTTTCCATCTCCCCCAGCCCCTGGCAGCCTACTTCCTGTCTCTGTGGATTTGCGTACTCTAGACATTTTACCGCAATGGAGTGATAGAGAATGTGGCCTTCTGTGACTGGGTGCTTTGACGCAGCCCACCTTTTTCGCAGTTCATCCATGTCCTATCAGTACTTCGTGCCTTTTTACAGCCAGATGATGTTGTGTTGTATGGAGATAGCACATCTTGTTCATCCTTTGCTCCATTGATAGAGTGTTGAGCTACTCCTACTTTCTGGCTCTTGTGCATAATGCCACTATGAATGTGCACATACAGGTTTTTGCATGAATTCTTGTTCTCATTTTATTCGAGAGGAAACTGAGGCTGGGATTAAGGAACCTGCCTGAAATCGCACAGCAGAAAAGCCCTGGCAGAGGAAAGCCTAGGTATGGATCCTGAGGGAGCATGAGCTCTCAGCACGTGCGCCCCTCCTCAGCCCCCGCAGCCACCTCTTCTTTTTTAGGTCTCTGGCTCTTGTGTGGCTAGAGCGTGTGCTGACGGTTGGTGTGATGGCCACCAGCCAGGGACCAGAGGTTCAGCCTTGTTCCCCGAGGCAGACAACCCTGCACTCATGGCATTTCCCGGAGAGGCTGGGGCTTCTGCAGGAATCGGTGAGGAAGCACCTCTGAGATCTGGTTCCCGTGTGTGTGGCATCCATCACGGCTGTCATCTGTGCTCTGCAGCAACCCCTCCAAGCTTGGCCTTGATGGGATTGCAGCCCCAGTCTCCTGGTCCCCATCAGGACCATCTCTACCGACCCAACTTCTTAGTACTCGAGAGAAGATGTTCCCGTGGGTAGCTGGACCTGAAGGATGTCACTCTCTTTACATTGAGGATATTAGTAGGGAGTAATGAGTGCTCGTTATAAAAATATCACACAATGCGGAGATCTATAAAGTAGGAAGTAACAGAAACAACTCCCCCAAACCCATAGCCACGTTCAAGTTAAATGGTCTGCCCACATCCCAGAAGACACCATGCCCGCCTCCCCCTTCTCCTGAAGTGCCTTTCTGCCCTTCTCTGCCTACGGGCCAGGGCCCAGCATAAATGCTATTGTGCTGGAACTTTCTGGACTTCTGCGATCCTCTGTGAGCTCCTCCTCCTGTGACCTTTTCTCTCCAGGTGGCATGACACAGGGAAAGGCTAGAGATCAGGAGTTGAATAGCAGCGGAATCCCTGAACCTGAGAGCCGTCTGTGGGGATGGGGGTTTGTGAAGAGGGAGTGGGGCCAGGCATCCTTTCTCAAATCTTCCGGAGCTAGTTAGCTCGGTAAACACCGTGCACAGGTAACTGCTGAAATCCCGGCAGATTGTGTGTGGTGAGGCGTCGCTGCCTGTCCTTGATGACTGCTGTGTTTTGCTTGCCCTTGGTGTCCCAAATCTCCCAGCTTTGGAGACCAAGTGGCATTTCAGGGAGCAGTAGCCAAGTCACGGAGGCCCGGTCGTCTATGGTTTTGCTTCTTGTTCCAGCATGCCGGCCCCCTCCCCTGAGGAGGCCAGCCCCCTCCCCTGGCTCCTGGGCCTACCTGGAGGTGCTGGGAGTTTGATCTTCTGGCAGGGCTGCAGGCACTGGTCTATGTTTTCATTTTCATGGTCCAGAGAAATCTTTTTTCTCCATCAGCCTCCTGGATGAGAGTCCCATGCTGCACTGGACCTCTGTTTTGATGTCCTCACACACGATCCCATGTCTTATGCTGTTAACTGAACTCTCTCAGGATAGGGGTTGGGTTTGAGCTACTGGTCTTCTGTTTATGTATTCTGCCTCAGTTTCCATGGTGATAAAATGGGGATGAATGTAATAATACCTATCTCATGGGTTGTTAGAGTGTGTCAGATGCTTAGAAAAGTCTCAGGCTTAGGTACACAGGTACATCTGGTACATGGGAAGTGCCATATAAGGGTAAGCTATGATTACAGGACTTTTTGTTTCCAGGACTTCTGACCATGGTAGGGAGAGTGAGCATAGTGTAGTATATACTAATGTAGTGTTGTGGAATACAACACAGGTATACTCTGGATTCTAATCCCAGCTCTGTACTCATGGGCATGGGTAGCCAACTTCAGCAAGTCTCAGTTCTCCCCATTACAGTGCACGTTCTAGCATGTTCCAAGGTAGACAGTTCAGAAACATTTGACTGCAGTTTGCAGCCTCTCCCTTTTGACAGGAGTATTGGCCCGAGAGCCTTTGTTTTGTAAAATCACGAAGTCACAGAATGTCCAGCCTGGCCGAGGTGCCCCAAATTTCATAGTTCCAACTCTCATTTCATAGAAGAGGAGACCAGGCCCTTGGAGAAGCTGTTTCCCTGAGACCCGTGGCTGATAGCAGAGGGGCTTGGATGAGAACGGGGGCCTCCTGAGCCTAGCCCAGGGCTTCTTTCACACTAAGGGTTGCCTGTGGCTCTTCCAGAGCTGGAAACATGAACAAAGTCAGAGAGAAGAATGAAGACAGTGGCTGTTTTGAAATAGCGTGGTCTAGGGGAAGCAGGAGGCACACCAGCCAACCTCAGCTCCCTACACAGTCCCGGGCTGGCTAGCTCTCACTAAATGTGAGCTACTGTCCCTATTGCCACCACTACTGTCCTTAATCAGGGCCGGTAACCACTGCTCGTGAGAGGCCTAGTCCCTCTGTGCCAGTGATTCTCGAACAGGAGCAGGCATTAGAGTTGGAGGGCTTGTTAAACCACAGGTATCTGGCACCTGCTCCCAGAGCCTCTGATCCCATAGGCCTGGGCTGGGACCTGAGAACGTACCTTTCTAACAAGTTCTGGGGTGATGCTGATTCCATAGGTCCAGGGATCCCACTCTGAGAACCACTGTGTTGACCTAGCCCTTGCTACTGAAAGGGGTCTTTGGACGTGCCTGGTAGAAGTGCAGATTCCCAGGGCCCGTCCCAGACCTGCAGCAACAGCAGCCCTGCCTTAGCAGGGTGCCCAGTAGTCTGTGTGCACGTTGCGGTGTGAGAGGCAGTAGTGTAGTGTGGAGTCTGCCACGGCTGCACAGGAGAATCACCAGGAGAGCATTGAAACCCGCCGATTCCCAGGCCCCAGCTCTTACAAATTAAGTCAGAGTCTCTGGGAGGGAGACTCACACATCCAGAGTCTGTAAAGCTCCGCAGGTGATCGCAGTGTGGCCACATCCGAAAACCACCAGCTAGAATGTGCAGTGGCAGCTGGGAGGGGTCTTGGGGATGATGGAGTTCATCCCTGGCATTGGCTGCAAACCGAAGGGATGAGAGCGAGCCAGAGCCGCCTGCCTGAGGTCCCACGGACGGTAGTGACACAACCAGGCTCTTAATGTCAGATAAGTCTTCTGTTAGCTCTTTAAATTCTAAGTCGCCTTAGTACAGTTCCACGTAGCTGCAGTGTACCAGTGTCTCCAGGGACCCACCAGGCTTCAGAAGATTGGTCTGCTCATTGGAAACACAGCCTCTGGTTGCATTTCGGAGCAGTCTTCCATGCCGAGTGCCAGTTCTCGGTTCTAGGCAGGCAGTGTGCACAGCGGTTAGGGTCATGCACTGAAGGGCAGCTCTGCCACAGCCAGGCCTGTGGCTCTGTGCCCCAGACTCTTCCTCTAAAACCAGGGCTGGTGGTGATAGTACCCAGCATGGAGCTGTTTTGAAGGTTAAGGGTTACTATGACAGTGCTGAGGTCAATGACTCGCACATAGGAAGCACTTTATGAATATTATTATTTCAGTAACTGGGTGACCTTGGATAAGTCACATGACCTTGAGCAATCCAGCCTTTTAACTTCTCTGTGACTTGGTCTTCTCCTCTGTTAAATAGAGGTAAGCAGAGAACTGACCTCACAGGGTGATTATGAGGAGTAGATGAAATTGTGAGTCTGAAACCCCAAGCACAGTTTCCTGCACACAGCTGGCATCAATGATGTGGTACAGACTGAAAGACTGCGCAAGAGTAAGTTCTGCCTGGGGCACGCTCTGAGTTGGGCTGGTCCTGACTCTCTAGAGGGAACATCTAAGGCCATGGGGATTGAAGTACTTTGCCTGGAGCAAAGCTTATAATGCCCTTTATCCTCCTTGATATAAAGGATTGTCATGTCAAGGCAGATCTACTGTGTGTGATCCAAGAGGGCAGAGTAACAGTTATATGTAGTACATGAAAGAACTTTCCAATAGTTAAAACCATTTTGTAGAAGGGAGGGTGAGCTCCGCATCACTGGAGGTATTCAAGGAGAACTTGAAGCCCTCTGGTGGAAACATTAAGAGAATTTCAGGTCTGAGACTGAAGGCTACATTAGGGTTTCCCAGGTTTGCTTATTGGCAAGAATCACCTGGGAGCATTTATTAAAAACACAGATTCCCTGCTGGTCATCCCAGACCCACTGAAGCAGGCTATTCTAGGACCACCCTCTCCACATGATTCCTACTGGGAAGTTTGGAAAACGTGGGCTAAATGACCTCCAGTCTCCTTCCAACTCTGAGATTCTGTGAAAAAAGGATTATGGGGAAATGAGACATTCTGCGCAAGATCAGGTCACACTGGCTCCAGGTTTCCTCGCGCAGCCTTAGGGGCCTGCTTCTTGGCCAGGCCACAGAGCCCATGAGTTCCTGACACTTGCTGCTTTGGGCCTGTACCTTGGTTGGCAGGGGCTCCACTCCCCTCTACGCTATCCCCTGCAGGGCCCTGTCATCAGGCCCAGCCCTCAGTACAGAGTGAGCAGGGGTCAGAACTCTGTGTTTGTGAGAAACAGCACCGGACCCTCCTGACTTCCTGCAATGGGTTTTGTTTACTTCTTGGATTTTGCTTGTTTCACCCTGGTTCTTCCTACAGTTACTTTCTATAGGCATTCATTAGAATTAGCAAGATAACTTTTAATGAAAGACCTGTGCCTTGTGAATAAAAGCTGCTTTATTAGCACAAAGCACCATGCTAATTAGAAGTTTGGGGAGATGCAGTTTTGCCTCCTTGCAATAATAATCATAATGATGAAGATAATTTTGTCTCGTGTTTATTACAGTGCCTCCCCGCAAGCTTCCCTGTTCTCGGCTGCAGCTCAGGTATCAGCACTGGGGGAGGGCACCGCAGAAAGGCATGCTCGAACCCAGCTGCTGTCCAGATGCTGGTGCTGCCCGGTTGTTAGTCCCCCTGAACCCCCTGATGGGGTCTGTGGGCATGCACGCACCACCGAGTAGCATGAGGTGCTCCTGTGCCAGAGCCTTCCCCTCTGAGGCCTCGCTGAGCAGGGGCAGGGCTCCAGGGAGGTATAGGACAAGGCAGGGCTCAAAGATGGAGTCCCAGAGAATGAAAGACCTCTGGGCCTCGGCTCAGGCCGTGGCCCACATGCGGGTTGCCTTCCCTCTTTCCTCTCTGACTCTCGTAATCTCTCATCCATCGGCATCCAGCCTGAACCAAGGGTGACCAGCCTCCTCGAACTGCCCGGGACTGTGGAGCAGTCCCCCAGGATGCAGGGCTTTCAGTGCCGACACGGGCAGTGTTCTGGGCAAACCAGGACAAGTTGGTCACCCTACTGACACCTTTGTGTTCTTTGTCCTTTAGCACCCTGGCGGAATGAGCTTGCCATTCCTGTGGTTGCCTTTGCCAGGCCTCACTTGCCACCTGTGAGGGGAGCTCATGGTTGTTATGGGACTTTAACGAGTTCATATATGAGAAGTGCCTATTACCGTGTCTGGCACGTAGTAGATACTCAGTGATGTTAGCTGTGCTTGCTTCATTGACTTGAGTGAGAGTGAGATCTCTGAGATGCCCTGGCCTCCATGTGGTTCACAAATCCTCTGTGTGGTGACTGCTTGGTCATACCCCATGATGTGATGCTCACTTCCTCACATGGGAGCCTTTTCTTAATGACTGGTGCACCATTCCTGTACTGTCAGCTCTAAGGACCCATAGAGAATGGGACCCTCTTCTTGAAGACCTCCCCTGGACTCCTAAGGATTACTCACTTGTGTCCAGTCTGGGCCTTCTCCTCCCTGGGCGGGGTACCCCTCCCCTGGTGAGACCTGACTCCTAGCCATGTCCTTGCTGTGTCCTCTGGGTCAGCTGAGGATGCTTTTCTCTACTGCAGCCAGGTGTAGCAGGTATAGATGGTGCCCATCCTCTGAATTACACCTGAGATGAATTTCCTGAGAACAAAAGATGACTGGCCTCTGTCCCCAGAATCACAGGCTCTGAACTGCAAAGATCTAGAGGAATTTTTAGGCAAGGCCCTGGTTTCCCTTTGAGATACTCTGCATAGACTCCCCTTTCTCTGGCTCAGCCTACAGGCAGGTACCTATGTACTCCTTAACTCAAGGGGGCAGGATACTAGAATGGTTAGGACCCATGGCTTCCTGAACAGCCTAACTGTCCAAATCTTACTCCCCAGGGGTACCTGGGTGGCTCAGTTGGTTGAGTATCCCAGTCTTGATTTCGGCTCAGGTCATGATCTCATGTGAGATTTAGCCCCGTATCGGGCTCTGCAGTGACAGCATGGAGTCTACTTGGAATTCTCTCTCTCCTCTCTCTCTGCCCCTTCCCCACTCGCTCTCTCTGTCTCTCTCAAAATAAATAAATAAATGTAGATCTTACTCCCCTACTTTTAGCTGTATAACCTTGGCCAAGTCACTCAATTGCAGTGTCCTCATGTGTAGACAGGATAGTTCTTATGGCCTAGCGTGTGTGAAATAGTGAGTGGTACTATTTAGGGTTATTATTAGTCCCATCCCCCAAGGAATGGACATGAAGTATATGGCTCCTTGTGCACAGATGGGAAGATGACTGGGCGAGGTTGAGATCTGCTCCAGCATGTCTGGGACCTGGACCTCCATATGTTTGTCCCAGACACTATGGGGAACTGTTCCCAGGATCGTGGACCTATCCTCTCAGCAAGGATTGGAGTCCCCATGCAGCGTTAGTGGCTGGTGATGTGGCCTGGATGGGGCGGGCATGTTTGCACCAGCCACTGGTGGGCAGCTCTGAGGTCAGAGGATGGATGGAACATCCCTAAGAACAAAAAAGAGCCTAGGGAACCCAATGGGCACAGCACAGAGCACTGCCTGGCACACAGTAGGGCCATTTGGGAGAGGGAATGAAAACAGCAGTTGTAAATACATTCCAGGCCCTGGGCACCCTTCACATGTGGTGGCCATATGCTTCTGTGACTTAGGTTGGTTGGCCAGTGGAGGCTGCAGAGGCCTGTGTTACTTGAATTGGAGACTGGAAAGGGGGTGAGGTTGGGATAGTGTGTGGGTGGCCGGGGTGGGAGGAAGGAGGTTGTGGGGCTGGGGGTTTCTGGGCTGATGTACGTGGGGAAGACAGATGCTTTGAGGACCCTTGGAAATGACTTGAATGGCCTTGTGGCTTTATGTTGCCTCTGCATGCATCGTGAGCACTCTCTTACCACTGCGGGGGCTGGGGGTGCATTGCACAACTGACTCTTGGTGCCTCAGTCCTGAAAGTTCCATCTCATAGCTTTTTCTCCAATCCAGTACACAGTTTCTTTCTCTTATGGAGCTTGTTTCTCTTACTGATGAAAACTGGCTGCCCTCAGTCTATTCTTGAATTTGCCAGATTATTTTTTCCAATAAAAGCTATTTTTATAATAACTTCCTGTTTTAAAAGTAAATTATCACTGTGTATACTTGAAAAGTATTTTTATTTAAATATGTAGTGGTACTTTGCTTATTTTATATAAAACCAACAGCAGGACTGTAAGTAGCAATAAATTGCTCAAATCCTTTGTCACAGCTGTTGAGCATTCTGGTTATTATCCTTTTGATCTTATTTCCCAGGCATATGTACTTTTTTACCTAGTTTTATGCCTATGATAGTACACATAATTTTTTTTTTATTCTGCTTTTTAAAATGCTTTAACTTGAGGGGTGCCTGGGTGGCTCAGTTAAGTATCTGACTTCAGCTCAGGTCATGATCTCCTGATTTGTGAGCTCGAGCCCACATCTTGCTCTGTACCGACAGTGCAGAGCATTTTTGGGATTCTCTTTCTCTCCCTCTCTCTCTGTCCCTCCCCATTTAATGCTCTCTCTCTCTCTCTGAATAAATAAATACCTATTTTTAAAATGCTGTAACTTGAACTGTTAAACAAGAAAAACCATGAATGAGCATAGGTTGATAATACTATCTAAGAAGCTCTACCAACATTTGTGGAGGTAGGGAGGTTGGAATGCCAGAACTCCAAATAGAAGAATACAAGAGACTGAGCAGGACTTGCCACAAGGGAAATAAAAATGGTTAATTAACCATGAATGATAATCAGTCTCATTATTGAAAGAGTTGATTAAAGCAAGGGATGTTATTTCCCCTGTTCATATTAGCAAAGATTTTTTTTAATGATCCACTTACTTATTGGACAGAATATATATTAATTTGCATAAATACTCTGGAAAGCAGTTCGGCAATACATTTCAAGAACCATGTGTTTATTTGTTTACTAATTATGTTTTCCCCCTTGTGAACATCTTACATTCTTTTCTCATCTCTCTCTCTGGTGGTCTTACTTTTTTCAGTTGAATTGTATTGAGAATTTTAAATGATAAAGACAAATTTTTTAAATAAAGATAAAAAAATTTTTTTTTTGAGCGAGAGAGAGAGAGAGAGAGAGAGAGTAAGCGAGCTTGGTGGGGGGGAGGGGCAGAGACAGAGGGAGACACAGAATCTGAAGCAGGTTCCAGGCTCTGAGCTGTCAGCACGGGGCTGGACACAGGGCTCAAACCCGTGAACCATGAGATCATGACCTGAGCTGAAGTCGGACACTAAACTGACTGAGCCACCCAGGCGTCCCCTAAAGGTTTTTAAATTTATTTATGAAATCTCTACACCCAGCATAGGGCTTGAACTCATGACGCCAAGATTAAGAGTCATGTGCTCTTTCAACTGAGCCACCCAAGCGCCCCTAAAGATTACTCTTTATTCTACTTATAGATCCTTTTCACAGTCTGTCTGACTGTTAAGCATCCGGGTTTCTGTTCTGTATGTTTTATAAAGTTAGATTTGTTGATCTTTGTTATTCTTTTATGGCTCCTAGGTCTAGAAAATAGTCTCCACTTAAGAGGTTGTATAAAAAGTTCTGTTGAGGGGCGCCTAGGTGGCTTAGTCAGTTAAGCGTCCAACTTTCGCTTAGGTCATGATCTCGCAGTTCGTGGGTTCAAGCCCCGCGTCGGGCTCTGTGCTGACTGCCAGCTCAGAGCCTGGAGCCTGTTTCAGTCTGTGACTCCCTCTCTCTCTGACCCTCCCCTGCTCATGCTGTCTCTCTCTCTCTCTCTCTCCTAGAAATAAATAAAAACATCAAAAAAATAAAAGTTCTGTTGACTTCTGGCTTTTTTGTTCTTTGATTTCAAAAAATATTTCAAGTGTAATTCTCTCTAGAGTTTACTTTGATTTTTAGGTTAATTGAGAGTCTCTGTTTTGTTTCCCCAGAACTGTTCATTGGTTATTCTGATACCCGCTATTAATCCTCCCCTTCTCCAATTTATTTGTGAGGCCTTCTTTAGCACTTCTTAAATCATGACTTATTATTATGGACTACATTTTCCAGTCTATCTTCTTTCTGTAATCTATTTTTCTTTGTTTTTTTTTAAAAATAATTTTATTTAAATCCAAGTTAGTTAACATATAGTGTAATAGTGGTTTCAGGACCAGAATTTCGTGATTCATCCCTTACGTAGAACACCCAGTGCTTATCCCAACAAGTGCCCTACTTAATGCTCATCACCCATTTAGCCCAGGCCCAACCACCTCCCTGCCAGCAACCCTCAGTTTGTCTTCTGTATTTAAGAGTCTCTTATGGTTTGCCTCCCTCTCTGTTTTTATCTTATTTTTTCTTCCTAGCCCCTGTGTTCATCTGTTATATTTCTTAAATTCCACACATGAGTGAAATCATATGGTATTTGTCTTTCTCCGATTAACTTATTTCACTTAGTGTAATACGTTATGGTTCTATCCACATTGTTGCAAATGGCAAGATTTCATTAAAAAAATTTTTTTTTAATGTTTATTTAGTTTTGAGAGAAAGAGAGCACGAGCTGGGGAGGGACAGAGGGAGACACAGAATCTGAATCAGGCTTCAGACTCTGAGCTGTCAGCACAGAGGCTGATGTGGGGCTCAAACCCACAAACCACAAGATCATGACCTGAGCTGAAGTTGGATCCTTAACTGACTGAGCCACCCAGGCACTCCCTCATTCTTTTTCTTTTTTAATGTTTATTTTTGAGACAGAGAGAAGGGCAGAAGGACAGGTGGACAGAGGATCGAAGCCGTCTCTGTGCTGACAGCAGCAAGCCTGCTGTGAGGCTCAAACTCATGAATTGTTAGATCATGACCTGAGCTGTAGTTCGACTCTCAACAAACTGAGCCACCCAGGCGCCCCAAGATTTCATTCTTTTTCATCACCGAGTTATATTCCATTGTATATATACCACATTTTCTTTATCTCTTCATCAGTCGATGAATATTGGGACTCTTTCCATATCGAGCTATTGTTGATAGCCCTGCTATAAAGATTGGGGTGTATGTGCCTCTTCACATTAGCATTTTTGTATCCTTTGGATAAATACCTATTAGTACAATTGCTGGATCATAGGGTAGTTCTATTTTTAACTTTTTGAGCAAGCTCCATACTGTTTTCCAGAGTGGCTGCACCAGTTTGCATTCCCACCACCAGTACAAAAGGGATCCCCTTTCTCTGCATCCTCGCCAATATCTATTGTTGCCTGAGTTGTTAATGATAACCATTCTGACAGGTGTGAGGTGGTATCTCATTGTGGTTTTGATTTGTATTTCCCTGATGATAAGTGATGTTGAGCATCTTTTCATGTATCTGTTAGCCATCTGGATGTCTTTTTTAGAGAAGTGTTTGTTCATGTCTTTTGCCCATTTCTTCACTGGGCATTTGTTTTTTTGGTGTTGAGTTTAATAAGTTCTTTATAGATTTTGCGTACTAACCCTTTATCAGATATGTCATTTGCAAATACCTTCTCCCATTCCGTCGGTTGCCTTTTAGTTTTGTTGATTGTTTCCTTTGCTTTTTATCTTGATGAAGTCCCAATCGTTAATTTTTGCTTTTGTTTCCCTTGCGTCTGGATACATATCAAGGAAGAAGTTGCTCCGGCCAAGGTCACAGAGGTTGTTGCCTACTTTTTCCTTGAGGATTTTGATGGCTTCCTGTCTTATGTTTAGGCCTTTTGTCCATTTTGGATTTATTTTTGTGTATGGTATAAGGAGGTTATTGTCCTCAGTTTAATTATTGTAGCCTTATAATACTGGCTACCCTACCTTTTTATTTTTAGGGAGACTTACTTGTTTATTCCCCTTGCTGGAATTTAAAACCATTTCAAAAAATGGTTTTGTATTAAAAAAATTTTTTTAATGTTTATTTATTCTTGAGAGAGAGACAGAGCATGAGTGAGGGAAGGGCAGAGAGAGAGGGAGACACAGAACCTGAAGCAGGCTCCAGACTCTGAGCACAGAGCCCAATGTGGGGCTCAAACTCACAAGTCGTGAGAGCATGACCTGAGCCAAAGTTGGATGCTTAACCAACTGAGCCACCCAGGTCCCCCAAAAATGGTTTTGGATTTTAAAGTTAAAAAAATTTCTAACTTTTGAGTAGGAATTACAGAAAGCAATCTATAAACTGGTTTCTGAAAAAAAATCTCATTTCAGTTGTTGGTCATTAATGAGTATGTTCTGTATCTTCACATACAAATCAGTTTTTGAAGATATCTTTGTGAACTTTTCTACTTTTCTTAATATTGATCAGATATGTTTCCCATTCTGATTATATATTTTATATTATTATTGCTATTTGAAATAGGATCCTTAAAAATTATATTATTGCGAGCATATGGGAATATTACTGAATTTTGTGTTTTTATTTTGATGAGCCACTTCACCGAGGCCTTTTTAATTTGCATAGTCCGTCAGATGCCTCCTTTGGTTTTCTGAGGTGATGCAGCCATTTCCTGTACACATAATCATTCTGTTTCCAGTGTTTATGTTTTCTGTTTCTTTGGCCAGAACTTCCAAGACCAGATTCAGGGATACCGGTATGGGAAGGGAGCCTTACTTTGCTCTTCATTTTAAAGGGAGAGCTCTGACATTTTCCTTGATGTTGCGTCTAGCTTGAATGAGATCTGTTGCTTTTATCCCAAGAGGCTGTTGGATTTACAAGCACAACAGAGACTCCTTTCTAGCCCTCTGCACATCTGGCACGAAGCACTAGGGGCTCATTGTTTGTAAGTGTTTGCCCTTTCTAGAATTCCCAGCTTGCCCTGAGCTTCGCGCCTACAGAGCCAGTCCATTTCCAGACCTTGTTCTACCTCTACGGAAAGTCCGACTCCTGGGGCTTCATTCCTCCCTGGCGGGAGGCCTCATCTCTGCCAACCCTACCAGCTGACATAAGGGGCAGCGCCTGACACTGGATGGTGGCGGAGCTGGAGGCACCTGGCACAGCCCTGGACCAGGGGAGGCAGTGAAAGCACTTCTTAACAGGATGACCTACAGAAGACACCTGCAGATCCTCAGTCATCTGGACTTCTGCCCTTACCCCACCCGTCCCCTGTCTTTCCGCAGACCAGCTCAGTGAGGTCACCAGTACCTGCCTTGCCCTCCCAGCCTGCTGGGCACTGCTGGCCCTGTGCTCTGGAGGCCTTCCTGGTCCAGGGGGAAAGCGGACACAAAGAGAGGTTAACACAGTGCAGGAGGAAGAGGTCGCTTTCATGCTCTGTGAGGCTCAGAGGCTGGAGCAACTAACTGCTTAGGGCAGTCAGAGAAGGCTTTTTAGAGGAGGTGACATTTGAGCTGCTCTTAGCATGAGAGTAGAAAGTCTGTGAGGCAGATAAGGGAGAGGGCTTCAGTTATGATAATTTTGATAGACTTTGCATTACTGTTCAGGATGGGATCTGTAAAAACTATAATTTATTGTTGGCATGTAGGAATATTAATTGAATTTTGCATATTTATTTTGGAGCAATCTTTAAAAATTTTTTTTCAATGTTTATTTATTTTGGGGAGAGAGAGACAGAGTGTGAGTGGGGGAGGGACAGAGAAAGAAGGAGACACAGAATCTGAAGACAGGCTCCAGGCTCTGAGCTGTCAGCACAGAGCCTGACGTGGGGCCCAAACCCACGAACCACGAGATTATGACCTGAGCCAAAGTCAGATGCTCAACCGACTGAGCCCCCTAAGTGCCCCTTGGAGCAATCTTTAAAAGCTTAGGGGTCTGGGAGAGTCCAGCCTCTTTGGGGGCAAGACAAGAGTGCAGAGAGATGGGACAGTGCTGTCTGAGTCGGTTAGGGCCCCTGGGGTTCAAGGGTTAGAGGGAGATCCCCAGTAATGGAGGTGATCCAAGATTTCCGAAGAGGTGGGATAGGGGCTGGACTTGAAGCATCAAGATTTGGCTGGAGGAAGGGGAGGGTAAAGTGAGGGAGGCACAGAGAAACAGCGTTCCCCCTGTGCACCTGCCTGGTACTTTGTCACCACGTTTAGTACTTTTTATACTGAATTTTCCTGAGAGCTCTGCCAGGTAGATGATAATACCCCTGTTCCACAGATGAGGAAACTGAGGCTCAGGGGATTTAAGTGACTTAGATGAGCTGGAGAGCCTAATTTCTGAGCTTCTATGCTTTTAGTGCCTCTCTTTTCTAATGTATGTTCATAAAAAATTGTTTTGTTGAGAAAGAGCTCGCACACCATACAGTTCACCCACTTAAAGTGTACAATTCAGTGGCTCTTGTATATTCACAGAGTCGTGCATTACAAGCCGTCATTACAATCCAGGTTTAGAGCCCCCACCCCTTAGTTGCCACCCCCCAAGACCCCCAGCCCTAGGCAACTACTACTCTCCTTTTTGTGTCTGTACATTAGCCTGTTCCAGATAGTTCATGTCAGTGTCCTCATAAAACATGCAATCATTTGTGATTGCTTCTTTCACTTAGCTAATGTTTTCAGGGTTTATCCATGCTGTAGTGTATATGGGTACTTTGCTTCTTTTTATTGCCAAACAGTATTCTTTTTCTGGATGATACCACGTTTAGCTTCTCCATTCATCTGTTGATGGGCATTTAGGCTGTATGCACTTTAGAGGTATTGTAAATAATGCTGCGGTGAACATTCCCGTATGATGTGTTTCATGTGGATGTGTGTTTTCTTTTTTTTTTTTTAATGTTTTATTTATTTCTGAGAGAGAGAGAGAGAGACAGCGTGAGTAGGGGAGGGTCAGAGAGAGAGAGAGGGAGACACAGAATCTGAAACAGGCTCCAGGCTCTGAGCTAGCTGTCAGCACAGAACCTGATGCGGGGCTTGAACCCATGAACCGTGAGATCATGACCTGAGCCGAAGTCGGATGCTTAACCGACTGAGCCACCCAGGTGCCCCTCGTGTGGACTATGTTTTCATTTCTCTCCTGTGCATACCTAGGAGTGGAATGCTGGCTGGGTCATGCGGTAATAAGTCCAGGCTTAAGCATTTAGGAAACTGCCAGACAGTTCTCCGCAGCGGCTTCCTGGCTGCCTCTTGTGCGGGCTTGCCTTCGGAGTGACAGGGCTGGGAGGAGGGTTAGACCACAAAGCCTTTGTGAAGCGCCTGTTTTCAAAGTACAGTGTTAGAATGAAGTGTGAAGATGGCTGCCTCCTTTGGTGATTCCAGAGGACGGGTTCTTGCAGGAGCTCAAGGACGCTGCCTTGAGTGCTGGTCGTGAGGGGCTTCTGCACTTGAGCTGGTCGTGGGCTTCTCCTTCTGCACCTGAGCTCATAGGCCGTGCTATGACACAAGGTGCTGGAATAAACCCAAAGGCTCAGGATGTGAGAGAGGGAGAAGTGTGACCCATGGTGACAAAGGCTCTTGGAAGAGAGAGGGTTTTGAGCCTGGCACAGGGGAGATGAGTGAGAGGAAAGGAGGTGGGGAGGAGAGGCAGGGTCGGGGCCTTGTGGTTTAGGGCAAGTTCCTGCGCAGCTATGGCCAACTGTGCCCTGTCCTTATTCTTTGGCTGCAGATTTGGCCGAGTGCAAGCTGGTTTCTTTCCCCATTGGCATCTACAAGGTCCTGCGGAATGTCACCGACCAGATCCACCTCATCACGCTGGCCAACAACGAGCTCAAGTCCCTCACCAGCAAGTTTATGACCACGTTCTGTCAGCTCCGAGGTAGGCCCCGGTCAGCCAGACAGGAAATCATTCCCTGGGGGAGGCTTCGAGGACGGACCTGTGCCCCCCCTGCAGCCTGGAAGCCTTTCAGTCTCACTCCTCCCTCTAGCTGGCTGTGAGTCAGACTGACTGACGGTGAAGGGTGTGGGTCCAGTGGAGTGTTTGGGGTCCTGAGGCCCACAAGTAGCTGTTTCTCAGTAGACTTGAATGAGCCCGTCCCCCTCCCCAGCCTAGCACTGCTTTCTCAGTTTAGGAGTGACAGATGCCAGGGACGTTGGTGTTTGCTGGGCCCACCCAGCGCAGTGGACACGGGTACCTGGAGGCGACGGGCAGGAGACCGGCAGGTGGGCACGGCAGATTCTCTGGAAGTGACTCCTCCAGGCAGGCTGGCAGGATGCAGCGCCCGCCTCCCTCTCCATGGAGCAGCCCCTCTGTCCTTTTGCGAGAATCCCCTGCTCAGTGAGCCATGGGTGGGCGAGCTGATTCCTGCCTTCCGGAATTCTGTCTGACAGGGGCATGAAATAGGTCTAAGGGCCCGTTTAGAGAAATCAATAGGTCAGATTCTGATGGAGTGGGAGGGACTTGAGCAAGCATACCGCCCACGGCTGATTAGGGGCCTTCTAGAGGATGCAGGGGCCTTGGGCAGAGCTCGGAGGGAAGAGGGAGGAATGAACCGGCCAGCGGGTCCCAGGGACAAAAAGCAGCTTGTAGAGTGCTCAGAGGAAGCTGTAGGCAGGACGTGGAAAAGCCACCAGCTGGGTCCAGCGCAAGGTCTGTGTGCTCGATCCTGAGTGAAGCTCACCGGGCTCGCTGCATTTGTGCCTAAACAGTGTGGGGGAGGGGGGTTCTAGGGCAGGACGTGGTTCCCCAGAGGCACTGCGGGCACCTTTAACCAGGCTGTCCCATCCTTCCTTTTCTGGTGGCTGCTTCCCTGCACAGATGCAATGGGCCCTCACAGCCAGCAGGCCCCAGTGGCTGCGGCGGTCAGCCCTGGCTGAAATCAGAGTCATCTGAGGAACTTTTCTACAAACACAGTTGCCTTGGCCCTGCCCCCAGAACGATTGGATCAGAATGTCTGCATATGGCCTGGGCCTTGTACACATCTTTTGAAACTTACAGCACTCATTCTGAAGTGGCAGCAGCCAAAGTGGAGGCCACGGGTCAGGAGTTATACCTGCCACTGCCTGAGGGACTAGCAGGCGAGCCGTGCGTGTCTTGGTTTAGGAATGGTGGGGACTGTGGCACACATGCCCCTCTCCGTTGCTGCTAGGGCTGCCGTGGGTGGGGATGCTCGGTTTCGTTCAGTACAAGCCAGAAATAGGGGTTTTGTGTGAATTTTTACCAATTTTCCTGGAATATGGAAGCCGATAAAACACCCTTGCACAGTAGATTTTGCCCATGGCCCATCACTCGGAAGAATCTCCCATAGTGTATTAGAGCTGTCTCTCTCTGCCATCTCATTCCGTGGATGGAAAAGGAAGGTCAGGGAGACTGAGGCTTGTCAGAGACCTCGCCACAGCACCCCCTTGCAGGCCAAGGTTGCCCTCTCAGGCCTCGTGCATTAGCCCAAGGGTCCCCTGGAGATGTTTGCTTCGCGGAGGGTGGAAAGATAAAAAATAGGTGGTGGGGGTTGGCTGGGACCTCCAGGAAGGGAAGTCATGAGGATGCTTCCTTCAGGTAAGAAGAGGTTCATTGTGCTTTCCTTCCTTGAACGTCCTCCCGAGCACCTGTCATATTCCAGACCTGTGTCTGGAGGCTGGGTGACCAGCTCTCTCCCGGAAGGAGCCCAGGGTCACAGAACAGACTTGTCTGCCACACCAAGTTCTGTGATGCTGGCGTGCCCCACATGCTGGGAGCAATGGGAAGAAACCTTAATTCTTCCTGCGAGTGGCATGGCAGTGGGTGGGAAGCAGGGGCTTTCAAAGGACTTGACATTGGACAGCGCCTTGTTGGGTGAATCAAGAAGCCCTCTCCAGGGGCCACAGTGACACATGCCAGAGAAATGTGCCCAGAGCCCACTGTGTTTGCATCTTAGCTGTGGAAATATACTTATCATAAGATACCCTTCTGGTCAGAAGTCTGTTGTAGGATGCAGCTTGAACCCCCTCCGTGTGCTTGGCAGCTGCTAACTCCCCCACACCACCCTCGATTACAAAGGAAAAGCTGTGATGTGCCTAGTAATTGCATTTCACAGAATTGGCAGAGCTGGTGACCAGGGGCAGGGAGGGGCTGGAGCCGAGAGCAGCGCCCGGCTCCCAGCTCCCTAAGACATGCTCTAGGCCTGGCCTTATTATCATTTCTCTTTCAAATAGAAAAACTGTCTCCTTTTATGTGTGCAGGGGAAGCTGGAATAGGCTTTGCTGAGCCCTCCCAGGCCTGCCGGCTTCCTCTTCCCTGTTTGTGGCTCTTGGGAGAGGAGGTGGGCTGCCTTGGTGCAGGGGAGAAAGCCATCTGCTCCCTCCCTCCCTGCAACACCATCTCCTGTGGGAGCCCCAGGGACTGTCTTCTGCTGGGCTCATAGCCTCCTCGGGGTTGCATCCCCTTGATGTCCTGCACCCATTTTATAGGAGGAAAGAGCAAAACCTGAGAAAGCCAAAGGGCAGGTGCACCCTGTGGAGTGGGTTTTGTGGTCAGACTCTGACTCTTCTGTCCCCTCTTCTCCGACGTACCTTTCTCCCCACTTCCTCCTCATTCAAACCATTCTGCTCCTTTTATTGACTGTGTCCGAGGTCTTCCAGGCCGCAGGTGCACGAGACACACCTGTGGAAATCCACAAAGAGCACCCAGATGAGACGCAGAGCTGTTTATTGAGACCCGGCTCCTGCCGGGAGAGTGAGCAGCTGGCAGCCGCATCTGGCAGAGACTCAATGGCAGCCGAGGGGCAGCAAGGCTTTGTAGAGGATAAAAGCGGAAGCTGGAGGCAGGCCAGCTTGCAGGGGGCATCCGACATGATTGGGTAGGCCACGTTTCGACTTCCTGGAGTTTGCCTTACGTTGGAAATTGGAACAAAAATCAGGGAAGCTGTCAGTAATCGAGTCCTGACCATTCGGGGCCGATTGGAACGGGAGTGTTACTTGGCTTCCTGGGCCGTCACAAGGGACAGCAGTCTGACTCCCTGCAAGTCTGACCCGGAGCAGAGCAGCCCCCTTGGCTGGTCACCACGGCTAGTGGGCTGGCTCCCTGGGCAGGGCGCTGCAGGGTGTGGGCCAGACTTGTGTGTTGATGTTTGGCCTGGCCGTTGTCTGCGTGTGTATTCAGTCGCTCACACAGCCCGCCTTTGAACTCAGCTCAGCCGTTCCCCAGGAGCACCTGTTGTGGCCTGCCTGCGGGCACCAGCTGGTGAGTGAGAGCCCAAGGGTCCAGAGTCACTGGGCGCTGAGCCTTCACGGTTCCACACGTGTCGTATCAGTTCCCCCTGCGAGCACCCGCCATTGAGGCTGGGGTGAGACGACAGAGACCCAGATGTGGTTCTCGGGGTGCTCCCCGTCTCTGGGGGCAGGCATGCGTACGCATGGACAGCCACGTTAACGCGTGAGGGGTGACGCAGCACACATTTCTTCGAAGCCTGGCGGGCCGAGGGGCCATGAGTGAGTCCTGCTTTGGGTGGGTGGGTGTGTCGGTTTGTGGGGGTCGCCACGACGGCGCACCGTGGCCTGGGATGCTCACGTTGACTTCTCACAGTTCTGGAGGTTTGGTGTCTTCCGAGGCCGGCCACTCGGCTTGCCGGTGGCCGCGTTCTTACTGTGTCCCCACCCGGCCTTCCTGTGTGCACGTTTTCCTGGGTCTCTCTGTGTGTCCTGACGTCCTCTTCTAAGGACACCAAGCAGATTGATTAGGGCCACCTAACAGCCCGAAATACTGGGGAGTCAGAAACTTCCAGAGGAAATGGCTTGAAGGGGTCACTGGGCAGAAGGAAAAGGGGGAATTCCCAAGACATCCTTTAAGAAGATGGGAGGTGTGTTTGGGAGATGGACTAAAAACAGTACAAGACGGAACATTACAGAGCAGAGGATATGGTGCATCACCAGTGAGCGAGCGGTCCTCAGAGAGTCCGTCAAGAAGGAGCCGGTGCAGGTGACCCAAAAGCAGTGGGAGATGGGGGCCGGGGGTGTCTCCCTGTGCTTACCGCTTTGCCTCGGCCCGCTGGCTTCCTTTCCTTCAGTGGATGACACTGAGTGGGTGAAGGAGGAGAGAAGGCGGCATCCTAAACCACACAGGGAGAGCAGGGCAGACGCTGCAGTGGTCCCTTGGATGCCTTGGTTTTAGTTGGGGGTCAGGCAGATCTCTGTTGGGCACACATCCGGTGCCCTTTACACAGCCCAACGCTGGGGGCATGGGGCCTGGGAGGGTCCATCTCACCCGAGTCATTCACAGAGGGCAGCTCCCCGTTGCTGGTGATCAGAGGAGTTCCTACCTGATACCAAGGCGGTAAGGAGATTGTGGCCTTCGCATCCATTTTCGTCTTCAGTCCTCAAGGATGTCTGTCTCGTGGGGTTACCTGGCCAAGCTCAGCGGGGCAAAGGCCAAGACTATGCACATGCTGTGGGCAGTGGGTCAGCCCCCCAAGCAGAGAACTAAAGGAATCCCAAGTATTATGGAGCTTTAGTATCCTTAGGCTAGAATAGGATGGGATAGAGAGAGGATTACCAAGGCCAGTGTTTTAAGGCTCTTGGGCTCTACTACGAGGTCATCGAGCCCTGATGTCACCCTGAGCCTAGGACCCACCAGGTGAGGAACAGCCTGCCTTGTGATCAGGCTGAACCAGGACCTGCAAGATCAAAGGCTGAGCTGTCAGATGTTCAAAGCATAGACGCCCAGACCTGGGGCATGATGTTTTCTGTTTCCCTCTGGGTCCGCTCTCCATGCTGATCCTACCCTCTCTCACCCTCTGGCTGTGGTCGGGTGTGGCCAGTGGGGAGCCCCCCAGCAGATCAGGGGAAGAGAGAGGAGCAGCTCAGTGAATGTATTCCCCTGGCACCTCCCCATGAGGTCCACCTCGGGCTGGCTGTGCTTGTCGTCCCGAGGTCCCTTCTCTGCAGGCAGTCTCTGCATGACTGTCTTGCCGGTGACAGCTCCTTGCTCTTACCCCGGGGTCCTGCACGGCCCCTTGAGGTTTCCCTACCATGTCTTGTACCTTTGTAAACAGTTTGTTGCAAATAAAGCCTCCTTGGTTATCCTAACTTGAATGTGCCATCTGTTTCTGGTTGGTGCCCTCATTGCCACTTATTTGCTCTGTCACCACGGACAGGTTGTTTAACTGCTCCGTGCCTCAGTTTCCCCCTTGGTATGGCAGACTCATACTGGTAAAGCCTCTACCTCATAAGGGTCCCACGAAGATTGAATGAGTTAGTGCATGCACGGCCCTGGGAGCCACTGCATCCCCAGCAGTATCCAACATAGTCCTGGCACGCGGCCAGAGGTGTCAAAACTACACACAGAGTGGGCGAGTGAATGACTTCTCGCCACACGGTCAGCCGATAATGACCTCCCACAGATGTCG
Source organism: Hyaena hyaena (assembly GCF_003009895.1). Lineage (NCBI taxonomy): Eukaryota > Metazoa > Chordata > Mammalia > Carnivora > Hyaenidae > Hyaena > Hyaena hyaena. Next base: position 583,638 of record NW_024080705.1, read on the forward strand.
CATGCCCCAGTTCTTGCCACCTGTGATTATGTTCCCTTACACGGCAAAAGAGGCCGTGCAGATGTGAATACGTTGAGGATCTTGACAGCCCTGGATTAAGCAGCGGGGGGGTCCTCACAGGGTCTTCATGAGGAGGCAGGAGGGCTAGAGAAGTGGAGGTGGTGGGAGACGCAGAGCCTGGAGTGATGCAGCCGCAGGCACGGAAAGGCTGAGGCATGGACTCTCCCCCTAGACCCTGCAGACGGGACACAGCTCCCGGCTTGACTTTAGTCCTCTGGGACCATCCGGGCCCTCTGACCTCGAGAGCTGGGAGATGAATCACTTGCGTTGTTTCAAGCCACCACATTGGCAGTAATTTGTTACAGCAGCAATAGGGAACCAATACGCACCAGAAGAGTTGGGGTGGGGGGTGGGGGTTTCTGCCTTGGTATCCCCACCTTGCTTGCTTATCCTGCTCTCCCACGTGACCTCACAGTGGAGCCAGGGGGTGCCCCACGAGAGAAACCTTCTCCAAAGAGCCACCACGCCTGCTTTTCTCAGCTGCCTTATTTCCCTGGGCGCCTGCAGCTTCAGTTCCTCCTGTGGCACACAGGTGGCGTGCAGGCGGAGCTCCAAACGACACTCCGTAGGTCTTGTTCAGAACCCGAGTAGGGGCTGCCACCCCCGCTGCTGTGAAAGAGGAGGCTGGAGGGCCCCTGTGGGGCGAACCTGAGGCCCGCTTCCCTGCGCAGAGCAGGCCTGGGGCACTCGCGGGACGTGGCCACCTCTCCTTGGGCCGTCCAGGCAAGCATGTGCCGCTCCATGAACTGGTGGCGGCAGAAGAGTGGTTTCTTGGCTCTGTACCACGTGTCAGAGCACCCCACAGTGTGTTGGTTTAAAACAACAAGGCGCTATTTCCTTCAGCTCCGTGGGTGGGCTGGTCTCTGTTGGCAGTTCTACCGAGGTCCCTCGCCCTTCAGGGCCTCGCTCCCTGTGGCCTCTAGCCTGCTTGGACTTCCTCACAGTGGCTGGGCTCCCAAGAGGAAGTTAGTGGCTGGTGCCGAGCTTGATGTCTGACTTTGGACATCCCTGAATGTCACTTCTGGTGTATTCCATTCATCAGAGCAGTTGCAGGGCCAGCCCAGACTCAAGAGGTGGGAACTAGTCCGCCTTGTGATGGGGGTTGCCACCAAGTCTCAGCCCAAAAGGCCTATGGCCATCTGTGGATGGCTTTCATCATTTATTAGCCTGACCTCCCATGGATATGTCACTTCTGTCATTATTTGCTCAGTCATTTATGGCTGCTCTTTGCCAGCCACTGTGCTAAGAATCATGAGGAACTACTAGGCCCTGGCATTTCCCAGCTGTGTGACCTTGGGCAAATTATTGAACCACTCTGAGCTTTCACTTTCTCATCCTAAGATGGGCATAATAGTGATACTTCGTGGGAAATGTATAAATCTCATAGGCTGTTAATTTGTTCACTTCGTTTATAAGTCCTTATAAACCAAACTGTGTCCTTTTTTCCTGGCAAGTGACAATAAATATATAAAATACGTTCCCTTTGGAGGGTTCTTAGGGGTACCCTGCAGAGGGGTATTTGTGCCACACAAGCAGGAGAATGTCTCATCCTGCTCCGTGCCAACCCAGGAAGCCAGCAGACCCGGGACGTGGTCAGCAGCTCAGCACAGGCTCTGATGCCTGCTGCCACTGGGCTCCAGCGAAGATCTCCCTCTCCCCGTGTGACAGAGGCTTTGTCACACCCCGTCATTCCCCTGTTCCAAGCCCTGCTTCACTCCTGAATCTGAGATTTAAGAGTTTCTATCCCTCCTCTGTCCTTCCTGCTTCTTGTACGTTTCTCTAGTTCTAAAACTCCAAGGCTTCATTTGAGGCACCTGCTATTTGTTTTGAATGGGCCGTGGATGCACACAGTAAGTGCTCCAGGGCTCAGAGAGGGAAATAGGGAAACAAATTCGCCTCTCATCCCCCGATGCCCATTTCCTCTACCCAGAGCAGCTGCAGTTACCAGTTCTAGAGAGATCCTCTGCGAGTGTGAAGATACATGTATTTCATGGTATACTTACAGTATACCTCCACGGACAGGCGCTGGTAAAGCACTTTGCAAGTATAAGATTATTTAAATCTTGGGGTGCCTGGGTGCCTCCATTGGTTAAGCCTCTGACTCTTGATTTCAGCTCAGGTCATTATCTCACGGTTCGTGAGTTCGAGCCTCACATCGGGCTCTGCACCGAGAATGGGGAGCCTGCTTGAGATTCTCTCTCTCCCTCTCTCTCTGTCCCTCCCCTGCTTGCGCCTTCTCTCTCTCTCTAGTAAAAAACTTTAAATAAGTAAGCAAATAAATGAATAAATAAAATAAAATAATTTAAATCTTTACAGCGCCACAAGGTCAGTAGTGTTATCAGCTCTTTGTTTCAGATGAGGAACCCTGAGGCAGAGAGGATTTAAATAACTTGCCTGCAGCCACGCAGCAAGGCAGGAGGGATCAGGACTGCAGTCCACCTCCTCATCTCCTTGGCGAAGCTCCTGGGAGGTTGTGCGCATCGTATTGCAACCTGTCTTTATCTCGTAGCAACTATGTTAGAAAGTGGTCCATGTCAGTACAGTGAGAGCCACCTTGTTCTTTTTATGCGGCAGAGGGTGAGCACTTTGCTTTAGTTACTTCCAGACCTGGTTAGAGTTTTCTCACCCCTTCCTTCCCTCCACCCATTTGGATGTGGCTTTTGGAAACTTGACTCTTGTCTCCTCGCCCCTCTGCCCGCTGTGGACAGTGGCTGTCTGTGCTGAGCACGGACCAACTGAAGGACACCTACTGCCTCACCCCAACAGCTGACTGCCCTGCAGGGGGGCCTCATCGGCAACAGGCAACATGATTGCTCACTGATGCAGGGTCACGGCCAAGGTGCTGCTAGTCCTCGATGGGCACGTGTTTTTGGAGCTGGCACATTCCCTCGCTGCCTGGCTACATAATTATTACAGGGCTGCCTCATCTGTCCTTGAATGGAATCAGCAGGCTTCCTCTCTCTGCTGGGGTCAGTGTAAGGCCTCTGAGTCACACTTGGCAGTTGTCCAAGCTACGGATGGTGCGGAAGTAATAAGAAGAACTCGGGGCAGGAGAGATCCATTAAACAGACACCGGAAACCGCAGTTCACTAGGGATAATAAATAAGGGAATGTCGTGATGGGCTGTTCTCAGGCCGTGGACAGTCTCAGGAGCCAATTGGAATAAGGTCTTCTCCCAGGGCCCCCGTCCGTTTTGGGGGCCCGGGTTGTTTGACTCTGAACCCTGATGTAAGAGAGCAGAAAGAAGCATGTGGAGTCCCGTTAACGCAGCCCCCTGGGACCAGAGGACCTCAGCCCTCTCTGTCCAAGAGAGAGGCTGGCGGGGCCTGGGCATTGTGACACCACCATGAAAAAGAGTGTATCATGGCCCCAGGGCGGAGAAGCAAAGCCACCTGTGGCTGCAGCTATGATATTTTTTGAAGCTTAGCACACTCGCCGGTCAGGTGGCTGGGGCTCTTGTCCACACTTCTGTTCTTCCTTTGAAGTGGAGACAGCGAGGAAGCCTCAGGTGCCGAGGGCAGGGCGACATAAAGTCCCGGGAGTTTGCCAGGACTGGGACTTGATAGGTGTGCTGGATTTGATCCCAAGAAGCCTGTTTTCTTGGTCCTCCTGTGGTGACGGGGGCCTGGAAGCTGCTCCACAGTTTGGTTCCAAGCTACCAAGTCTTTTATGAACAACATTGCACTCATAAATTTGACATAAACTCTCGAGGCCCAGAGGATTTCACTGGAGCATTCTGTCAGACTCTTAAACAAGAATTAACATCAGTTGTACATAGTCTCTGCCAGAAAATAGAAGAGAGGGCCATGCTTTCCACCCCATGCTGTGAAGTACTTTGAGGCCAAATTTAGATAAAGGCAGCGTGAGGAAAACCATAGCCAATGACTCGTGAACTGAGACACAAAAATGTTCAGCAAAGTATTAGTGGTCAAACAGGTCAGCAGACACAAGAATTGTATGCCACACCCAAGTGGGATTTGTTAATTTTTCCAGATGTGCAGGTTCGGCTCAACATGTGAAAAATCCATCAGTGTTTTCCATCCTATCAAAGGCTAACGAAGAAGGATCCTATGATCTCTCTGTTGACAAAGAGAAAGCACTTGACCAACGAGGAAGCCAAAAGCACCTCAAGGTGGTAAAGAACATCTGTAAACGTCCTGTCAGACTTGCTAATGAAATGTTTGTTTTCCCTGTACATTTGAAAACAAGGCCAGGATGTCTTCCCTCATCCTGAAATTCTCAACTACTGCAGCAAGACAAGGAAAGGAAATAAAAACATAAGTTGGAGATGAAGAAATAAAACTGCCCCTGTTTGCAGACAACATGATGGTCTGCGTAGAAAACTCCACGGAATCTACAAAAGCAAAACCAAAACCGTCGTAGAACCCATAAATGAGTTCAGCAAGTTCCCAGGGATACAGACCACCCACTCATTCCCAAGATGCTTTCCTTGGCTCCTGCCTCATGTAGGGTGAGCCCCTTCCCGAAGCCACAGGCCCTGCCTCCCCTGGTTTCGGCCTCACGTCTACCACTTTTCTCCTTGCAGTCTTCACTCTCAGAGCACTGACCCCTTTTCTGTTCCTCGGACGTGTCCAGATCTTTCCTACCTCGGGGCCTTTGTGTTTGTTATTCCTGATAGCTTCCCCCTGGCCTCTTTACACACTGGTTTCTTCTCATTCTTCATTCTGGTCACACATGCCTTCCTAGCAATCTGAAATCATCTGATTTCTTTGTCTTTGTTCATTACTCCCTGCCCCCCCCCCCCCTCCAGTTGGTGTGTCAGCTTGTTGAAGGAAGGAACTAGTGTTGGCCGGGACTTACCCCACAATTGCACAGGAGCTGCCACATGGGAGGTGCTGAATGAGTGAGTGAAGGCTGTCTTCGTATCGCTGTGTCTCAGTGACTTTCTCATAAGTCATGTGTCCCACCCAGCTGCATCCACCTTCTCTTTTATTTTCCCTTTCCATTTCTGCTTCAAAGTTCGCTTTCAATTTTGTTTCTCATAAAGGCCCCATAATCCAAGAATTAAGTCCCATGGGATTGTACCTCCCTCACAGAAATTCCATTTATTGCGTGCTTTTACTTTTCAAAGACTATCCTTTTAATGTTAAAGTGCTGGGTTGAGTGTCTAAGGGGGGCTTAGTGAACATCTGTGTCATGCAGCACCTCCTCTCAGCCCTGCTGCAGACGGGCAGGGAGGACCTCAAGGGGCCGTCCGGAGAGAGGGTGGGCCCATGGACACAGGAGGAGGTCAACTAGAACCAGCCCCTACTGCTTCTCACCCCCTTCCCTCACTCACCGCTGCATAAGCAAGGGTTTGCTGAGTATCCTGAGAACAGGTGGTGTGGAGATTTAGGTCGCCACACTGGAAAAAGCTGGGTGCATGAATGGCCTGTGTCTCTTGGGGAGTCTGGCTGGGGTTTGAGCCCTGCTACTGGGAGTTGGGAGAGGAAAGTCAAATATCTGCTGGGGAGAGGTTGGGGTTTGGCCTTGGACAAGGTATTTCATCTCTCTGTGAACTGGGGGTAATAAGTTATGATAAAATTAAAATGATGATTGCCTATAAACCCTTAGAACAAGTGCCTGGAACATAGTAGTTCTCCACAGATGTTAGCTACCATTATTCATTTCTGTTATAAGCCCCCTACAGGAAGCTAAGCTTTTGGTGTTGGGCGGACGAGCTCTTCCCTAGAATCCCTCCCCCGCGTGAGCCTAGCCCTTGAGCACCTGCTGATTGCAGCAGGAGCCTGGTTCCCGGAGAGGGCACCTCTGGGCCCCCTTGGAAGCTCGGTAATGAAAAGCCTCCCCTTCCTTCCCAAGTTTCAATGCAGCCCCATTGATGACCTTGCTGCAGTTAAGGACCTGAATGCCAAGGGCATGAGCCCTGCCTGCCCAGCCGCTACTCCCTCTGCCTCTTTTGCTTTTCTGAAAAGCTTCTGAGCTGTGAGAGAGGCCACCTTTCAGGCAGATCCAGCCCCTCCTCCTTGCAGCTGAGTCTTTTCTCTGAACCTGCCGCTGAAGAGACAGACTTCAGAGAGCAGCCTTCCCTGGGGAACGTGAAGCCAGGGCAAGGGGATGATTTTGTATCTACGAGTCTCTGAATCTTTAGAGCAGTGATCTCCAGAGGATGCACCAAGCAATGACTTGGAAAGCTGCCCAAGTTCTCTTGAGTGAAAAAGGCAGGTCTCAAAAGCATATATAGTCTATGATTGCATTTTTGATTTTTTTGTTTTATTTTTTTTTAATGTCTGTTTATTTTAGAGAGACAGAGTGTGAGTGGGGCAAGGGCAGAGAGGGAGGAGACCAGAACCGGAAGCAGGCTCCAGGCTCCCAGCAGTCAGCACAGAGCCTGAGGCAGGCCTCAAACTCATGAGCTGTGAGATCGTGACTCGAGCCAAAGTCAGATGCTTAACCAACTGAGCCAACCACACAACCCTGCATTTTTGTTTTTTTAAAACAATACTTGTCCATCCATTAGTCTATCTGTCTATCCATTCATCTGTTAGTGTACACAGAAAAAATATGAAAGATTGGATACCAAATAGCTCTGGTACTCCCTAGGGGTGGGAATACATATGACTTTCATTTTTCTGTGTTCCATATTTTTGTGATGTCTGTATTTCTACAATGAGCATGCGCTGCATGCTCATTTTAGAAAGCAGTAAATGGACTTAAAGGTAATCCAGCCGTACCAGTCAGAGTAGGCCCGTCTCGAATCAGGAACAAATAACCCCAGATCTCAGTGGCTAGAACAACGAACGTTGGAGTTACAGTTGCGATAGCGTCTGGTTTCTGTGAGAGCAATCAGCACCGCCCAGGGCTAGGCTGCGTGCCACCTTCAGTAGTGACTGAGGACCGGACTGTGACTTTCCTTGAGTGGGTAGCTCCACAAGAGCGCATACAGGATCAGTGTACAGATGCTCCCTGTGTTTCGTGAGATTCATAGAGAAGGGAATGGGAAGATGCAGTGACTGTCCCCGTTCCTCAGGGAATGGCAGGGGCTGGGGCGTCCGGACACCAAGGCTGGGGCGAGGCCAGGTGGGGCTGTGGGGGAGCACAGTCTGAGGAAGGCTGAAGACACTTCCACGGGAAGGTTCAGGACGGAAGAGCAGTGCCAGCCCCTCTGCTGGGGAGGCGTGCCCGCGTCAGCCCAGGCTTCTCCACCGCCAGGGAGCTGAGAGCTCTGCATGTGACTGATGGCGTTGTCATAGCTGCTCAGTGTGTCCCTCCCCGTCTCTCTCCTGCCTTTCAGTAGCTTTGCTCCGCGCCTCTTTATCTTGCTCCAGCTGTGACTCAGGAGCTCTGCATAGTCTCCCTCCCTCGCATGCTCTTCGCATGAACGTCACCCGCAGGCTTTTGTGCCACCACAGCCTCTCCTCTGGGAGCAGGACAGGTCCGGTGCTTCCAGGTCTCGTAGATGCAGAGACCCGCCCCTCATCAACCCCCTGCTTGCTGCCGTCCCTGGGCACCCTGGGAAGGCCACCATGTTTCTATAAAATGATTTGTGTCCTTTCTCTTTCCTGCACCTTAGGAAAGGACAGAGTTAGTGTTTATTAAACACCTACCGCATGCCAAGTGCTATACACATATCCTCTCCTTCATTCTTCCTAGCTACATGGAGGTAAGTTTTGTCGTCTCATTTTTTTAGAGATGAAGTGACTCAGAGAGGTTTGGTGATTTGCCCAACATCACACAGCTAGTAAGTAGGGCAGCTAAAATCTGATTTTGATGCCCCAGGTATCAGGAGGCCAAGACTACTCCATCACCCAGCACGGTTAATTAAAAAGTACAAGCCCAGCAAGGCATTCCTGCCTCCAGAAAAGTTTGCTCAAGAACCACTCTGAACGGCGGGCTCTTCTTCCTAAACTCTTTGGACCCTTGTGACTTTCCACTTGGCTGCCATTTGGTTGACCCTCACTCTGGAAGAGTTGACTCACTCCTGTCAAATTATACCAACCTGCTCACATTCCTGCACTCCGTACCGCGAGGTTAGCCCTGTGCTGGTCTGGGAGCAGCAGGGAGAATCTGAGGAGTTTCTGTTCTAATCAGCCGACAGCAGTTCCTTTGCTTCTTGTCAAGTCTTTCCTGAGCACCCTCTCTGTGTCAGGCCTTGTGCTGGGCACACAGGATGCAAGGATGCACCTCACTGGTCCTGGCCCTCCAGGGGCCTCTGGCCTGGCCTTGGGTCCTGGTTGGTAACTCGGCTTAAGTCTTTTTCCTTGGAGTCCAGCTCCAGCATGTTCGAACACCTTCCGTGCCCTCTTTGCTGGGCCAAACCAACACCACCTGCCTGCCTGCCTGCGGTTCTCGTACCTCAGCCAGCTCTGCCTGCTTCCCGTTTACTGTTCCTCTACCCCCTTCCCTCTCTCCCTGGGCCAGCAGTACCTGGTCACCCACAGCAGCCTGGCGTTGTCTCAGTGGCCTGGGCCGCATCGACGAGCCGCTGGAGCCGGGCCACACACATACCTACTTGCCATCCTCAGCATGATCTCCTCAAACCTGGGTGCAAGCAGCAGGTGCCCACCAGCCTACGAAGCAAAGCTGTCTGAGGTGCAGGAAAGAAAGGCCCCTGGTCATTCTGGGAACCTCCATTCAAGGGTGTTGTGGCCCCTAAACTAGCCTCAGTGATGATGTCACACTTGCTACCTTGAACAGGGGTGAACGATGCCAAGGACTTCCTAGACTGGCCGCGCCCCTCAGTTTTTGTGTCGGGGCACTGGGCAGAGCCTTCTTGCAGCTCACCTTCCCAGACTGGATGGCCCGTCTCTACCGTCCCCGAGCTGACTGGTGGCAGGGCACTGAGCAGCAGAGATGACCGGCTGGCGTGAGTTTTCTGCTAGTTAGGGATGCTCCCTCGGGGTCCCCTGCAATGGGAGCCAGCTGCAGGGACGGGGTGCTGGGTGAGGCCTCTGAGACCCCCAGGGAGCACCCTCTCCTCAGCTTCTGTGGCCCCACCAGCCCTGGCTTTGCAGGCTGCAGGTGGAGGCAAGCTCCGGAAAGGCTCTCAGAAGCTGTCTGTAGTGGTGGATGCTTCGCACAGCACTGAGCCGCTTTGGGGCTGTCATTACTCATGCCCACCATGGTTTGATAAAAGGCTTTGATTGTTTGTTTTTAGGGGTGTGAATGTTTTTTTAAATTTTTTTTCAATGTTCATTTTTGAGAGCAAGAGAGACAGAGCATGAGCAGGGGAGGGGCAGAGAGAGAGGGAGAGACAGAATCGGAAGCAGGCTCCAGCCTCTGAGCTGTCAGCACAGAGCCTGACGTGGGGCTTGAACTCGCAAATCACAAGATCATGACCTGAGCTGAAGTCAGACGCTCAATGAGCTGAGCCACCCAGGCATCCCCAAAAGCTTTTTTTAAATAGCTATTCTGAACATATCAAAGGCTAAGGATTATAAAACCAAGAAAGGCAAGATCCTCTTCCCCACCCCCTGCAGCAGTTACCCAGGTTGCCTCCACCCCCTGCTGTGGAGTCTGGCCCTGACTGGGTCAGCAGGTGGTGTGTCCCCTGCAAGCTCATGTGATGCTGGGGCTGTACTCTGCTTCCCACTGCTCGGTGCTCCAGGCACCTGCTCCCCAAAGGCCTTGGAACCCTGAGAGGCCATCTGAAGCAGGGGAGGATGGTCTTGTGCTCACTGTAGCTTCAGGCGAAGGGCGTGCTCTTCTCTTCCAAGTTTGGGCAGTTAGAAATACAAGCCTCCACTCATAAGTAATTGGATTCCTGCATTCACCAGGTACCAGCATGGTTTGCCTAGCTGTCTGCCTACCCGTCTATCTCACATACTTCCATAGTACTTGCTGTGTGCCCAGCACCGTTCAGAGTCTTTTTCATGCTTTAATTTACTAAATTCACAGCAATCCTATAGAAAAGACTGGTACTGTCCTCATCCTACAGATGAAGAAACTGAGGCAGAGATAAACAATTTGCCCCAGGTCACATAGTCCGGAAGTGGCAGAGTCCAACCCTGAACCCACAAACACCAGGCCCCAGAGCCTGGCTTTGTCACCTTCATGCCATATGGCCACTTCCCACAAGCCCTGGGAGGGGCTGGGGCAGTGCCCCGACTTCATCTGTGTAGCCCAGCCGGTGAGGGCTGCCGGAGGAGTGCGGCGGGTTCCAGGAAGGCAGAGCCTAGCGCCCGGGTGTGAGGAGGCCTTCCCAACCACGGGAATGAAAACAGACCTGGGGACAGTTGAGGATGTCGGCCACCTCCTCGTGTGTAACACCGACTGGCACCTGCCAATGAGCTCAGCAGTGGAGCAGTGCTCTCAAAACTCCCTCTTTGTCCCCAGCAACTGCCTCCAGAGGCCAGACTGGCTCCCTGAGTGGCCCATTGCAGGCCCCGCTGGCACGTGGACTGCAAGCTGGGGATTTGGGGGTGCTCTGGCAGCCAGACCGCCCACAGTGCCACGGACGCATTCTTAGAAAATGAGGGCTTAGGGAAACGCACCAAGCAGGAACCGAATGGCCTGGAAAATTGGGCCAGTTCTTGTCCGGGAACAAATGTCCATTGCAGGCAGGTGGCTTCTGAGAGTCTCCATGTGGCAGCCACCCCCTGTCTGGCATGCGCTCCCCGCTGGTGTGAGTGTGCCTGGGCCCCAGATCCCGCATCTGGCAACAGCGTCCGGTGAGAATTAAATAACACTATTCTTATGGAGAGTAATAACCTTTCTCCATGTTTATGTAATAACAAGGAACAACTCAGTTTGAGAAAAACAATGTGTATGTGGAACAGAAGTTTAGCAGAATCGTGAGGCTGACACTCCGCTTCATTTATGTACTCATTTGTGCACTGGTCAGATACCAAGCACTCTGCACTCACCGGGCACTGTGCCATGGGCACTCTGCTAGAGCAGAGCGAAGCCCCATCGTCATGCAGCTCCCATTCTTGCAGAGAGGTGGCCAATGTACACACAGGTCAACATGTTAGGTGACAATAGATGCAGCGGGGGTAAACCCTGCAGGGGATAGAACCCTACTTCAGACAGGGTGACATTTGAGCAAGGACACACGTGAAGTGGTACACAAGCACTGCAAATATACTGGTCAAGAACATTCTAGAAACAGGGGCCTACCAGTGCAAAGACCCTGAGGCAGCAGCCTGCTCGAAATGGCTGGCAGAGGCAAGCCTGGGAAGCACTGGACTGGAAGCCTCTAGCATCCCATCCAACACAGTGGCCTGATAACTGTCATCTGGATAGGGGCATTTTCTGGTTTAAGGTGTGGCTGTCCAACAGCCTGGCTGCTGGGGGGGTCTTGAGTTTGTGGGGGGCAAGCAGTGGTTCTTCAAAGGTGGGAAAATCAGAGGCAGGCCAGCCAGGCCCCCTGCATTATCTGTTTGCTACCTGGGGGAGGGGTGGGGAGAGTCATTCATCAGATACTTTCTGAGTGGCCATAGGGTGCCCCTCAGAGGGCTGGATGTAGGGAACAAGAGGAGTTAGATACAGTTCCTGGCCGCCCAAGCCCCAGCGTGGTGGAGCAGGGGCCTGCGGGGGGCTGGTGGTCAGGTGTGCAGAGACAGAGAGCACATGGGCCAGGGCTCAGCCCTCCCTGCCAAACCTTGGGAGGGGCCGTTGGGCAGCCCATCTCACATACCTCAGGGCTTTTTCCTGGAGGGGCAGCGGGAGAAGCATGGAGCACAGGGGGAGGAGCAGGGTGAGCCTGGTGGGTCTGGTGCAAAATGAAAATGCAGGAACCTCATTCAGAAAGCAGGGGAACATCAAAGTGCCATTAAAGGAACCTGAGCTTTTTCTTTTTTCCGAGGTCTCTCTCAGGGTGTCATGGTACTTTTCATTTGCTACTTAATGTCCTTCTAATTAAGGAGAAATCAAAACTTTAAATTATTAGTGTGGATTTTACCATTCATCTTTTTTTAAAATGCTTATTTTTGAGAGAGAGGCAAAGTGTGAGTGGGGGAGGGGCAGAGAGCGAGGGAGACAGAGAATCCGAAGCAGCCCTAGGCTCTGAGCTGTCAGCACAGAGCCTGATGCAGGGCTTGAACCCCCAGCCATGACCGAGCTGAAGTCGGCCACTTAACTGACTGAGCCACCCCGGCGCCTCTTACCATTCCTCTTTATACTGTACGAGGCCAGTTTTAGATGTGTGTATCAGAGCATTTGGCTTGCATGTAGTAAGAGATTACACAATGACTCGTTTCTAGAGGGTGCCTTGCATGGGCCAGAAGGACAAATTCAAGCCAGACTCAGGAACGTTGGAAGGAGGAAGGCAGGAAGCGTATCCTCTCATCAGCGTCTAGAGTGTCCCTGCCCCACAACGCAGGGCACATGCGCATGAACCTTCAAGCCCGACAGCCCCCACCGCCTGCTGGACCTCCATGCTTTGTCTGGGCCAGGGACAGGTCGTGGGGAGCTGCAGCCAGGCAGCTCAGGATCTTTAAACCTCAGCCTCAAGACGTGTGCGAACCTGGGTCGGGGTGGGTAAGAGGCTCCCTCCCGCCTCGACTTGTCCTCCAGATGCCACCCACTAGGCATCCTTTTGTGATGCCAGCCAGGGGCAGGGAGGGTGGGGACAGCTGGCACCGTGCTACAGCCGGGATGCCGTGGGCACTCGTGCCCAGCTGCTGCTCCTTGTGCCCGGGCCTCTGCCCGGGGATGAGAGCTCACACAGCTACAGGGCAGGGGTGAAGAGGGGGAGGCCAGCCCGCCTTGGGGCAGCCAGGACAGGAGAGCAGGCTGCTGAGAGACAGGACCAGACATCACCTGACATTCCATGACTCTGGCTCTTTGTAAGACACAGACTCCAGGATACATATTAGGACTTTCAAGGTGGTAGGACAAAGCATTCGAACTCAGGTGTGGGACCCTCCTGAGCCTAGGACCCCATGTGATTGCACTGGTCACAGACCCACAAAGCTGGCCCCAGAGAGAAGAGCCAAGGTCATTCTTCAGGTCACTCAGCATTTCTGGGCCTCAGTTTCCTTTAGGTGAGACAAGGTGACAGGGTTTACCTGAGTCCTGTAGTGAACGAGGGGCTCACTGCAAGGTCACGTGTGGACAGGGGCTGGGAAACCCCCAGAAACCAAGGCCTCTGCTGGCCCAGCCTCTTTATCTTGGGCTCATGGCAGCTCTCCTTCTCTGTGTCTCCCGTTCTCCAGCGCCCAGCTGCCTTCCTCTGTTTCCTTAGGTTATGTCCTAGTGTTAATTGAGCACCTACATGTGCCAGCCGTGTGCTCAGCACTTTGCATACGCCTGGTCTTCACACAGCCCTGTGCTGTGAGAGTAATAGCAGCGAGTGTGAGTGTGTCCTGTGTGCTGGCCTCCACGCCAGGTGTGTTCCCCACACTACTGGATTTAACCCTCCGACAACCCTGCGAGGCACGTTTATTATTAGTCCCTTTCTGCAGATGAGCAAACTAAGACCTGATGTGGTTAAATACCTGAATGAACAACTCTTGGGCAACGTTTGAACCAGGCAGTGAGGACTCCCCACCCCCCACTCTCAAGCCCTGCATTACGCTCCCTCCCCATTGACTCTTGGCTTCTGCCCCTCATCCCTGGCCGTGCCTAGGGCCCCCAGGACCTCCCAAGGCGTCTCTCTGTAGAATACACGTCAGCTTCAGCTTCTACCAGGCCCAGCCCTGCCTTAACAGATCCCCAAAGGAGGGACTCCCAGAGGCCCAGCTCACCTTCTCCCCGGGTCCCGGCATGGGTCGCTGGCCAGCCTTTGGAGCAGCTGCCGTGGGGCGGGAACCCGCGCTCCTCTGGCCACAGCTGGGGCTGAACAGGGGAGTGGGGTCACGTGACGCAGAAAGACCTTGGCTGCCCCTGGCGGCTCCTTGAACAGGGAGGGTGGTAGAAAGCGGTGTCCCTCATCTCGGCTGTGGATGTGGGAGTCCAGGGACTGTCCACCCTGACCTGTCCTGTTGAGCCCAGAGTTGAGGCTCTGTGTGAGGGAGGATGGAGCCAGCCAGTCCTAACCTTTGTCTAAGCCACACTTCCGTCCAGAGAGCCTTCCGTTCCAGAGCCCAGAGCTGGGAGCCCCTCTGGCATGGCGGGCGGGCCCTCCTCCTGCACACATGGGGCGAGCCCCTGGGGGGACGCCTCCGTGGCTGGGCTTACCTCGCTGCCTTCCTGGCCCCGGTGCCACTACCCCTGTCATCTGCTCCCTTTCACTTGTCTTTCTGTTCCTCCTGCACCTAGCAGAGCTCCGCCTGGAAGGGAACTTCCTGCACCGGCTCCCCAACGAGGTCAGCACCCTGCAGCACCTCAAGGCCATCGACCTCTCCCGGAACCAGTTCCGTGACTTTCCTGAGCAGCTCACCACCCTGCCGGCTCTAGAGACCATCAACCTGGAGGAGAACAACATCGTGGGTGAGCGGCCCTGGCCGTGCGGGCCCCGCGCCTCCCTCTGTCTGCAGTTCCGCCCTCTGCCCTCCCTTTCCTCGGGCTCGCAGGGTCACGGGGCATGGACATGGGGCTCCGGGGTCAGACTTGCACAGACCTGCGGGCCAGGGTGACCCTTCCGGTCTGAGACCCCTGAGCACAGGGCACTGAGCCCGGAAAGGGAACCATCTGGAGACCCTGCCACCTGCTGGGGCTGGGTTGCACACCCACTTTCCCCCTGCAAGTAGAAGGCCTGGGCTTCCTCCCAGTCTGCCCTGAACCAGTGGGCCGCCCCGGCCTACAAGCTCTCTCTCGCATCTCCGCTGGCCTGGGCAACCTCCCAGACCCTCCAGCTTGGACCTTATGTACATCCCCTTCCACCTAAGTTCCGCAGCTCTTCACTGTTAGTGAGCCGGGGCTGCCAGGCCAGTGTGTCCAGGGCAGTGCCTCTGTGCCTTCCGTTGTACACATACACTCCCCCCCAGGGAACCCGAGGGTCTCCACCCTGGGTTCAGAGTGCCTTCTGCAAATGGCAGGCCCAGAGGGTGGTCCTTTCCTCCTTGTGGGCATCCTCTCCAGCTGCTCACCAGGGTCCCTCTGTGCCCTCCTCCCTGGCTCCGTCCTCTGGCTGCCTTGGCTCTCAGCAGCCCATCTTCAGCCTTAGTTTGTGCCCTCTCACGTCGCATCTGATGTTGGCCATGTCAATAATGACCCCCTCTGCTTCTGCTTTTATCTTTGTGACTGCTTTCATGGCCATTATGCCATTTGACTAAAAGCAAGAGCTCTCCAGTGGCTTGGAGCTGGGCGGAGAGCGGCTGCCTCCCACATGTGCTGAGGATCCCATCTGTCAGGGATGCTGCTCGAGGACCCTGGCCGGGGTGGGGGCGGGCAGGACCAAGTAACCTCTGAGGTTTGGAATCTGTTCTTTTACGGAGGAGTAAACTAAGGCTCAGAGAAGCCGTGAGAGTGCATCATGTCGCACAGTGAGACTGCAGAAGTGCCGGGCCAAGTATACAAGACTCTAAAACTCGGCTCTGTGCCCGGGAGGGGGTGCCTTGTCTGGCCCCTAGGATGGCCCTGGGGCTGGGCTCTGGTTTGGACGTTTCCCTCCCAAGACCAGGATCCCTGAGTGCCTTTGGCCCCACATTGGCTCCCCAGTCCCTTGAGCCCTTGTGTTGTCTTTGGGTGGAAGGCACATGTCCAGAAGTGCCTGTCACCGTGAGGCTCTCCCTCCTATGCTGCCATGGCTATCTGGGGGTCTCGCCCTGAGCCCTTCATTCTCAGCCAGGCCCTACCCACTGGGCCTTTCCTCCCCCACCTCCTGGTCTCTGAGGCCATTCCTGATGCCTCTGCTTCCTTCTGCTACTTACCTGAATGGGGCAGTTACCACGCAGGGGCTACTCTGAGCTGATGCGGAGACCAGAACGGGGCTCGAAGCTGCAGGCAGGCAGGCCTGGACAGGTGCTGGCCATTGGGCCCCCCACCCCCGCTTCCTGCCCGCAGCCCCGGAAGAACCCATTACCTCTCTGAGCCTCAGCTTCTTCTCAGCTTTTAGACGGAGGTTCTCCCTCCACCCCCACTCCCAAAGGCAGCTTGCCCCAAGCAGGGGAGCAGGGTGTGGGGCCCTGCGTGCTGGCTGCAGTACAAAGCGGGCAGCTCAGGGTGCTACAGGTCCCCCACTGCTTCCCCTCCCACGAGGCCACCATATCCCTCAGCAGCAACTGTTCCCAAAACAAAGAGGGGCTGTTTTGACTCATTCTCCTGGGTAGGTATCTCTTCCTGCCTGTGAAGTGACAGTGATAAGTACATGTGGGAGCTCCTTACACTTTACCAGGAATGCTCATGCACAGGCCCAGGGCCCACTTGCTGGATGTAGAAACTTCAGTCTAAAAGGTTTCTCCTGGCCTTCACAGCCAGGGCTCTGTCGTACACCTGGCCAGATGAAAGAGACAGCTACCCCGTGCTTTTTCCCAGCCAGGCCCACCTATGCAGAGCCTCCTGAGGCCCAGCCAGGGCCAGGCCCAGGGCGTATGGACATGCTGGAGACTGCCCCTATTTGGCAAAGACCCTCGCTTTCCCCAAAGTTCGGAGGCTCCCAGAGGGGCTCGACTGAGTCCAGAGCCTGCTCCTCTGCGGGAGGCCTTGGGGTTCTCCCACATGCCCCCCAAATGGGGAGAAAGCTGCTGTTCCCATGCTGGGGTCTCCTCACCTCCTTGCTCTACCTCTCTCCGAGCCACCCTAGTTACTTGGATTGCTTCTAACTCTCCAGAATAGCGGGAAGGCCAGGCTACAGTCTTCATCGCTCGGCTGGATGGAGGAGGGCTTTAATCGGTGAGGAAGGTGAGGGCTACACAGTCCTTCATTATGGAAATAGCTTTGCACTTTTTGCCAGCTGCAGCTGTCTGCAGGGTCACATTGGGATAATTGTAGTAGGAGCTTAGGATGCCTTAAAAGTGACTTATTTCTCCCCTTCAGAGCCCACGGAGAGTGTTGAAAACTTTTTTTTCCCCTGAGAAATAAATTTGAGATGCACGAGTTGCCTTTAAGCTTAATTCAGCAAGCAGGAACAAGCAGCTCTGAAGGGGCCGCCCCTAAGGGTAGCTCCAGCCTGGTCCCCAGAACACCCGGAGGCTTGCAGCACCCTGGGAGGGGTGGAGGTCAACTCCCGTCACCTTCTGCTTTCTGAATACGGCTGGTGCCCGATCTTCCCCCACTCTGGGCCAGAAGTGGGGGGTAGAGGAGAGAGGGTTCCAGTTCATGGAGGGGAGAAGGGATGGGCTGGGAGGGACAGGGACACTCCATGCCTGCTCTCTGACGCGAGCTGTCAGCAGGTCATGGTGCTGGTCCTTGGTGCCCAGCGGTAACTGGATGCTCAGGTCATGTATGTGGTACATGGTAGCCCCGTTGCTGCCCCCTCCCCATACTGAGAGTCCTGCGGTCTGTGCATGATGTCTCCATACCCTCATCTCGGAGCTGCCGGGCTCCCCACCCCCACCCAGTGTGGAGCTTGGTGTCTGCCATTCAGCAGGTGCTGGGGTGATTGAGAGCACCGAGCTAGGCAGGAGTTCCTAAGCCCCAAGGCTTGGGCACAGTAGGGCAGATTGTGTCAAGTTGCTGGCTGTGATCCATTGAGCCGTGAAGTCAGATCAGATCCGAAGGATGAGGTCAGAGTGTGATGGAGCACGTCACCCGGAGCGTGGTAATACTGCTCTGTGACTTCTATTTCAGTTTTATATACACACAGACACGTGTCCTGGGCTGTGATGTAAAAGTGTGTTTCTCACTGTGGGTTGTGATGAAGAAATGCCGGAAGCCAGTCCCATGAGTTGTCCTGCAGAGGTCTGGGCTCTGTCCTCAGCCAGCCTAGCCACTTGCCCCCACACTTCACACCGCCAGCTGCACAGTAGTCTCCCCTCTGCTCTTCTCCATCCATGTCTCTGTCCATCACAGTCACCACCGTCTATATCCTCCTGGTGACGGGTACATGACAGGTTTAGTGCCACCTGTTTATCCCCACCTGTCCCCCCTTGCCCACCCTACCAGCCGGCACTCTGAGTCTGAAAGTCCCTCCTCATGTCTTGTCATTTTCTCTCCCTGTGGCCCTTTTCCCCGCCCCCGAGGCCGCAGGTCTGGGCCGGTTTAGGTGAATGTGGTGTGTGCAGATCAAGGGGCCTCCACCCCCCCCCAGCTGGCCCCAGGGCACACACAGCAGCTGATGGGCCACTTCCAGGGTCCTGGAGACAAGCCTACCAGGACATAGGTGTTTTCTCTAGGCGCTCCCCAGAGGAAGAAGATTTGTAGCTTAGAGTGTTTATCCAGACAGCAGCGAGTTACAGGTTTCTGGACTATGGGACGGTATGCTTTCCAAACCAGAAAGTGGTGTGTACGTGCTTCTAAGTTTTTTAGACCAGACCACTTGGGGAAAAGTTGGTTCTGGAAACAGCCTAAGAGCTACCAAGATGAACCAGGCGCAGGCCCTGCCCTCAGGCTGCTTCCAGGCCGTGAGGGAGGTGTGAGTGGAGGCAGGTGGCAAACTCTCACAGCAGCAAAGTCATGGTCAGGATGCCAGGTGTGCCAGGGGGAGGATCCGGGCAGAGGGTGGCCGGCCCTGTGTCCTTGTGAGGTGGGGCTCCCGGGAGAGCCCAGAGAGGGTTTCAGAGGAGGCCGAGACACTTAGTCATGGTGGGTGGTGCCATGAGGACGTGATGGATCACTCCTCCTGCGACAACCCTCCCTCACCCTGGCAGCTGTCACCCATGACTCGAAGGTGGATGTGGGAGCCACACTGAGTCTGCCGGAGAGCTCGATCCTACATAGCAGTTCTTCGTACTCCCGGAACATGTGGGGGTGCAGAGAAGATCAGGTACTTGGGAGACTGCAGTTTGCTAAGCAGGGGACTTTTTTCAGTTAAGCTAGAATCAATTTTCCATAACCCTCAGCTCGCTGGGGTTTTTCCCGGCATTCCAGACAGAGCTGGAGATCAGAGGAGAACAAGCTCTTGCTGAGAGTGTAACAGAGCGATAGCACTTTGAAGGAAAAAGCGAGTGTCTGTATGACGCAGGGATGCTCTGGACCGCAGCTACTTCATCCTGCCCTCATGCTGTTTCACTTCTTACCATCGAAGCCAGTATTTCTGAGTGGGGTCTCTGAGCAGCCCCTGAGAACTTGTTAGAAATGCACATTCTCCGTCCCCAGACCTCCTCAATCAGAAATGCGGGGAGGGGGCAATTTGTGTTCACCAGCCCCCACCCCACAGGCAATACGGATGCGTACGAAAGTCTGAGAACCCCTGCCCAGGCTCTGGCTTCTCAAACCGACCCGCAAGTGTGGACATCACCTGGGGGCTTGTTAGAAGCACAGACTCTCGGGCCCCACCTCGGTCCTCTGGGGTCAGAATCTGCACCTGAGCCAGATCCCCAGGTGATTTCTGTGCACAATGCAGGCTGGTCTGGGGCCGTTCCCTAAAGGCACCAGGTGCCATCTCAGGGCCATTGTCTGTGCTGTTGGGCCCCCCCAGCCCCCCCCCCAGCACAATTGCTCTTTAAGCCTTGCAGAATCCCACAGGGTGCACGCCACAGAGCCCACATCCGAACCCCCCTGGAGTCCTAGCTAAAGACGAAGGCTCCCAGGTCCTCTGTCAGACCTACTGAATCAGAATTTCTGTGGATGGGCCCAGGGGTCTCCGTTTCTAGCAGGTGACCTGGGCGGGGGCAGCAGTGTGTTCACTGAGAATCTGTGCCCCACCCCCCACCCCCACCTCCTGGCTTCAGTCTGGGCCGCGTGCCAGCCCTCAGATGTAAGGTTTCCACGAGTACAGGACGCTTGTCCTGCAGGACGAGGGCGGGTGTGGGGGCACCGTGGGGACCTGGAAGGAGCACGGCTGGCCCAGGGGGTCACCGGCACCCCTGCTGTGGCCCTGTATCGTAGCGTCCTCCCTCTTCTCTGGCGAGCAGGGGCGGGCAGTCCTTCTGGGAGCCACAGCTTCTCTCTGGCCTTCCTCAAGAGAAGAGGTCCTCCTGAATGCAGCCTCCGCTATCCTCCTAGGCTGCGGGCACAGATGCCCGCCAAGACGTCAAGATCGCCCTCCCTCGATGTTCACCTAGCTGTTCCAGCCTCGCCCTGTCCCACACAAGAAACCGAGCAGTGTCGGGGGCAGAGGGAACGCAGCTGTTTCCCTTGGTGGGAGGGCTTCGGCAAGCTGACCGTCCTGAGGGCTTCTGCAGGCTCTGCTTGCTCTCCTGCGTTGGGAGGGGGATGGTAGTGCTGACTTCCACATGCTGCGGGAGGGGTGTGCATGGGGGTGGGCAGAGGAGGACTTCCTGGAGGAGGGGGACAGAGTGGGACTGGTCCTTCTCCACTCCCTGTTCCTCTAGTGGAAGGAAAGGGAAGTCTCACTAGTGCTTCCCCTGGAACCCAGAAAAAAAATTATTTTGGGAGAGAGAGAATGAGCAGGAGAGGGACAGAGAGAGGGAGACAGAGAATCCCAAGCAGGTTCCATGCTGTCGGCACAGAGCCTGACACTTGACCTGAACCAAAACCGAGTCAGACGCTCAACCGACTGAGCCACCTGGGCACCCCCAGAAAATGTTTTTTTAGGCAGAGAAAACCCTGGAGGAGCAGAAGTGGAAATAATACTCTATTTGATCTAAAGAGACAGAAGTGCACAAACTTCTCATTACCCCACAGCTGGCATGCCTAGCATGGCTGCTCTGTAATTACCTTGTTGAATTTGCCTAGACCTCTCTTCCGGACAGGGGGCATTCTCACCCCTCGGCAGCTGAGGCGAGAGGCTCACGGAGGGCAAGCAGCCTGCGCTGGACCATGGCAGAGGCGGGGTTTTATGCCAGGTCTTTGGTCATCCCGGCCCACGTGTCTTTGGTGTTCCGGAGCCCGTCCAGCCTTCACTGGATGGGAGAGGAGGGTGTGGGTCGCTGTGTGAAGAGACAGGTGCCGCGTGCCACGTGGCTGGTAGGATGCATAAACAAGGTGGCAGGGTGCAGAGGGCTGGCTCTCCCCCACCGGCCTCCCCAGAAAGAATGCTGGAGCTGCAGAGGCAGCTCTCCCTGCGAGAGGGCACACCACAAGGCCTCATTAGCTGCTGGCTGGCAAGAGGCTGATTAGCAACCAAATTCCTGCCCCTGAGACAGGTCAGAGCTGAGAAGCTGGCCTCCCAGCCTCCTTCCCCATGAAGCTGCCAGGCTCTCCTGGGGGTGGGGGCTGGTCTGATCTGAAGAGGGATTAGTAAGTGGTGTGCTTCATGCTCCGAGTGCCAGCAAGCTGCTCCGTCAGCGGCCTGTGCCCAGAGCTGTAAAAGTCACCTGCGAAATCAGCAGGTTGTATCTTCTGAGCTCCTCCGTTTTCCACCTCGTACCACATGGGGTTTAGCCAAGGCCACGGTCCCCGCTGATCAGAATTTGCCAGGGAGGGACCGTGCCGAGGCCTCAAGGGCGTTGAGAGGTCAGACTTGCCGCCCACGCTGCAGACCCACCATCGCTCAGTACAATGAAGAAGCGGCAAGTGGGGGATCTCGGCCAAAACAAATGCTTCTGGACACAAGGCCCTGCCTCCTGGCAGACGAGGTGGTGGTTTAAGTGGGGGGCTTGGGTGGCAGCTTTCCATGGCAGGTGCCTTGATCTGTGAGTGCCGGCTGCCCTCACAACTTCCCCTGGGCCCAAGATGCAGCTTGAACCACAAGAAGGGAAGGCTCCTTAGAGTTT
Organism: Hyaena hyaena; assembly: GCF_003009895.1. Lineage (NCBI taxonomy): Eukaryota > Metazoa > Chordata > Mammalia > Carnivora > Hyaenidae > Hyaena > Hyaena hyaena. Next base: position 605,258 of record NW_024080705.1, read on the forward strand.
CCTCAGGCCTGCCTGCCTGTCTTCACTCCGGACAGACAGCCGAGATCACCCCGTCCGTGGTGGTAACAAAAGCAGAAGTCAGGGCAAACTCCTCTTCCACCTCCTCTGCTCTTCTCCTGGTGGTCTGGGGCCCCCTCCAAGGGAGAGAGCCTCTGAATTGGACTCCACTCAACTCTGACCGTGCTCCCATCCTCCCTCCTTTCCTTTGGCTTCTCAGAGTTCCGTAGCAGAAAAGGCACAGGTCCGAGGCTCCACTTAAATCATTTGCATGAGCACATCCCCTCCCCTCTGCACGCCTCTGTTTCATCCCTGCTGCAGAGTGGGCAGGACAGTTCCACCCTTTGGAGCTGGTGTCAGGGTCCGCTGTGGTCACTTCCCACCAACTGGTGTCAGGCTTGTCCTGCCCTTCAGCCAGCCTGGAGTCCTGGTCCTGTGCTGGTGCTCAGCCTCCTCCCTGACCCCTTGCCCCCCAGCCTGCTGGGCCTCTCGCACTTACCCAGGGACCAGGACACAGGAGGCAGAGGACATTGCTAAAGGGCTGGATAGAGGCTAATTGGTGAGCCACAGCATCCTGGGCAGGGCTCAGCTGGCCAAGAAAGGCTTGCCAAAGCTGTCCTTCCAGAGGACCCTGAGTGGCCAGCCCGCCGCAGAATTGTGGCACTCACCCAGGTCCCTGGGAGCCCATCTCCCCTCCCCTTCCGGATCCACACACCCTGAAGTCGGCTGCTCTACCATCTCTGGTCGCACTCTGGCTTCCGAGGAGGATGGGATTTGAGACAGGCACGTGGTAGCTGAGAAGAGGGAATGATCACTGTGTGCAGGCTTTAAGCCTGGCAAGGATTTGACTAGGCTGGCAGGACTGGGAGGACCCTTTTCTCCTGAGCCTGGGTCTAGGGCCCCACACCTGTCCAGGGGGAAATGTAGCTGATCCTCTCCCTGGGCACTGGGTGCGGACTTCCCTTGAGCACATCTAGCTGCGAGCAGGCTGAGCCTGACCCTGTCCCCTCCCCTCCAGGTACTGTCAAGGATCCCCGGGGAGAATGACTTGCCCTCAAGGTGGCAGCTGTCTGAGTGCCACAGCAGACTCATGCTATCTCCCAGAATGCCCTTGTCCAGCGTGACAGAGTACCAGGCTGTGCCCATGGGCAGCGAGCAGTAGGTGCGGGCATCCCTTGAGCTAGCAAGCAGCCTGGGGAGGTAATCATCACACAGTGCAGGGAGGCTGGCCACCCGTGGAGCCAGGATGAGGGACCGGCTGGGAGTAAACAGGCTTTAACAGCAATTAGTGCGAGTTAGATGTGGCCCCCAGATGTGATGGCGGGGGGTGGGGGTGCTCCTGTTTGCACACCCTGCTCATGTGTCTGCCCACAGGGAACGAGCAAGTGAGTCTCTGGGCAAAAGACCTCTCACACACTTGGTCTCTGCCCAAATGGAATGGCATTCTCTGTGCCAGCCACTGGGTGGTAAAGCCTTGATTATTTGAAACCTCCAATTATCCAGGATGCTCTTGGCATTCTGTTGGTGGCACACAGGCGAACAGCAAGAACAGCAAGCAAAGAGTTGTTTGATGTTTGTTTAAAACAAAACATTTGCACACTCCATTAGGCAGCCGGCCAGTCTCCCGCCAGGCTTCTGTCTCTGTCCAGAGTGCTGGAGAGTAGCTCCTGTGCTCCAAACCTCAGAGCGCAGGGAACAAGGCTTGTAGGAGCATAGACATGAATTTAGGCAGTAGAAATGTTCATTCATTCACCAGTGGTCATTTTCTGATTGGACAGCTTGCTGTGTGTCAGGCACTGTGCTAGAGACAGAGATGGGAGGGACAAGCCATGTTCCCTGGTCTCCCGGGCCTGTGGCATGGTCAGTTACACTAGCTGATACTCAGTGACCATTAACTTCACATCCAAGTATGCTCTTGTTCAGTCCTCATGACAATAACGGGCACTGTTATTCTCTCCGGGTGAGGAAACCAAGGCATAGGGAAGTTAAGTACCATGGCCATGGTCAGGCCGCCTAGGCAGAGAGCCAGGGTTCCAACCCAAGCAGTCTTGCTCCAGAACTCCAGCTATTCACGACAGTGCTTGGTATAGGGACAGATTTTTGCACACAGCTACAGGGAGATTGGAAGCCACAACAGAGTTCCAGGCAAAGCACATAACCTTGGTTGGAAGGAAGCTCCCTTGGAGTGGAGAGAAGGGTCTAAGGTGATGAGGCAGGATTCCCCAAACCATATAGGCTGTCAGCCTCACCCCTGGCAGCTCTGCCTCACAGAGCAGAACAGATAGCATCCCAGGATGGAAGGGCTGTGTGCGTACTTTCACCAGATTCTCCCGTTAAGCGTCATCGGTACATCCAGCAATGCCCGAGCCAGCTGTACACTCAAACCATCTAGGGAGCTTTTAAAAACCCTCATGTGGGGTGCTTGGGTGGCTCAGTCGGTTAAGCGTCCGACTTCGGCTCAGGTCATGATCTCACAGTTCGTGGGTTCAAGCCCCGCATCGGGCTCTGTGCTGACAGCTAGCTCAGAGCCTGGAGCCTGCTTCAGATTCTGTGTCACCCTCTCTCTCTGACCTTCCCCTGCTCATGCTGTCTCTCTCTCTCACACACAAATAAAGAAAAACATAAAAAAATTTAAAAAAAAAGAAAAACGCTCCTATCCAGACCACACTCCATGCCAGTTAAATCAGAATCTCTCGTGGTGGGCTTGGGGCTTGAAGATTTTTTTAAACTCCCCGGTTGGTTCCAGTGTGCAGGTGTGATAGAACCGCTGAGCCAGAACCTTCCATCAGCACCCGCATTCTGTCGTGAAGAAGCTGTAACCTTCCTCCTCCTCCCCGTGTCTGTCCTCTATGTGTGTAGCTATATCACAGCTGGGCCCTGACCACTGGGCTTGGCTGGGAGGGTACAGGGGTGAGCTCTGTGGACTTGCATCTTTCCCTTGGGACTGTCCTTTCACACTGACCCTACTGTCCTCTGGACCCTGAGCATGGCGCCCCAGTCCCCAGTGCCCTCTCTCCTCCCTGTAGCACAGCGCGCCTATCTAGCATTTCCAGAGGGAGCTTTATCGATAAGCCAGAGGCAACTAAGGGCATACGGATAACAAAATAGTGGGCCAGTTCCCAAAGTACAAGTTTCTGCCAGAGAACCCTAGTTGGAGTGGGGAGTTGGCCTGAGCTCTGGCACCTTTCACTCGGGGGCCTGTGGTCCCACTGGGGTGGGCTGCTTAACACGGCTCTCCAGCTATGTGCTGGCAGTGCTCAGTCAGGTTCAGTGGCCTCACCTTAGCAGCTTGAAATTGGCCATGGTGGGGGTATTTGCACTACAAAAAAAAAAAAATCAGTAAATGCTGCAGATGGGATTTTTCCCACCTCAGGGAGTGGGTTGTTAAACATTAGCCAGCACCCCACTGCTCACATCTCCCCACTTCCTCACTGTCTTCAGCGTCTTGACCACTCTCTCCCACCACCACCTTCAGCTTGTTTGGTTTTTCTCGAAGCTGGTTTCCCTTGGGGGTGGGGGATGGTGGGAGGGGGGTTACCTAGCTCATTCTTACCTGGTGGTTATCTTAGGGGCCTTTCTTCTTATTTTTCCAATAGTAAGGGACGTCTTAATTCTCTGACAGTGGTCCTAAATCTGAGCAGAAGGGTTTATAGAGTTAGTGTCAGCAGCCTTCGTTTCCAAGCATGGAGAAGAATTTTCTGCGGAGCCATTTTCACGTCTGTCCCCACCCCTGGGAGAAGAACCTTTAGGGGAGGCGATTACTTTCCCATCTGCATCTCTGGTCACCCCTGCCCTGCCTGACACTGGCCATATACACAGCAGTTAGACATTTCTGGTCCCCCATGCCTGTGTTAGATACGGGCACACTGCTGACTGGAGGGAGGGAGGGAGCGAGAGTCAACCACCGAATTGTCATTCTTTAGGCATTTGGAAGAACTAGAAGAGACCCAGAAGAGCCTGGGGTTGTGGGTGTGTGGGGGGGGGACTGGAGGCAGCGGCCTTCTGGTGGCCCACTTGAGGGAGGTGGTGGGGGGAGAACAGAGACTTCAGCAGGGAGGAAGGGTAGGCACAGCAGAGCAAAGACAGGAAGTCTGACCGGGAAAATAAATGCCAGGCAAGGGCCAGGCAATTTGATTTACTTTTTAGCTGTCTCCAGAGCAGCCAGTAAGACCATGTTGTTTATTTATGAGAATTGTTATCATCCGCCTTTGATCGCCTATCAGAGCCTGGCCGAGGAGTGTGCAGGGGAAGCCCACTAGCCCTGCTCTGCTGGCCAGCCTGGGGACGTGGAGGGGGGAAAAAGCAGGGACTTTCCTCCTGTTCTTTCTCCAAAGCTTGTTGTGAAGGAGGGAAAAAAGTGTGTTTAGGTTCATTAATGGATTCTTTTTTTTTTTTTATTGAGTACAGTTGACACACAATATTACATTAGTTTTAGGTGTACATTATAGTGATTCAACAAGTCTACAAGTTATGCTCTGCTCACCACCGGGGAAGCTACCGTCTGGCACCATACAGTGCTGTTACAGTGGCAGATTCTTTTTTTTTTCCTAATGTTTATTTTTGAGAGAGAGAGAGACAGAGCATGAGCAGGGGAGGGGCAGAGAGAGAAGGAGACACAGAATCCAAGGCAGGCCTGAGGCTCTGAGCTGTCAGCACAGAGCCTGACGTGGGGCTCGAACTCATGAACCTCGAGTTCATGACCTGAGCCCAAGTCGGATGCTTAATTGACTGAGCCACCCAAGTGCCCCAAAGTTGTGGATTCTGAAAACACTCCATGCTCCTCATGGTCTCCCTGAGGTGCCTACCGCATTCTCCACAGCTTGGTAAGCTCATCTTCCTTGTAGTGCATTATGGTCCCCTGCATAATGGCCCCTGTGACCCCATGAAGCCAAGGACCATTTTATAGATGAGAAGTGGAGGTTCAGGGAGGTTAAGGGGCCTGCCTGAGGTTGCACAACTTATTTTTTTAAGTTTGTTTATACTGGGGGACTGCGGAGGGCAGAGAGAAAAAGAATCCCAAGCTGGCTGACAGCACAGAGACTGATGAGGGGCCCAAACCCACTGACTGAGATCACGACCTGAACCGAAATCAAGAGCCAGACACTAAACCCACTGAGCCACCCAGGCGCCCTGAGGTTGGAGCCACCCAGGTGCCCCCAAGGTTGCACAACTCTAGATGTCAGGTCCGAGGTTATGAACTGGGTCCCTTCCCTATGCACTCCCCCAGATGGCCTGTCTTTCATCGGGGGGCTGAGAACGCCTGACCACACAGCGGCCCCTGAGGGCCGTGAGCTCAGCCCGCAGGTCATCAGGGGCCTGCACTGACCTCGGTGCCTCTTGAGGGCAAGGGCTGCTTCTGTGTTCTTCCAGCACCCCTCCCCGCCTCCCACCCCTGCCAGGATGCTCGGTGCAGGGCTCTGCAGGGAGGGGTCTGTGCAGTCACTGCCCCTGCCTGGCTCCCTCCCAGCCTTCTGGAGGGACAGACCAGGCACGAGTAAGGAATGCGCATGTGAACGTGCTGTCTTGTTACAGACGTGAGTCTCCATCCCGCCAGGTTACCAGAGTGTGCCTGCTTGTCTCTCGGGGCATTTTGAGTGGGGCCACGAAGCGCAGCCTCCTTGATCTTAGTGAATTACGTTTCTAGGCACCAAGTGTGCGCCAAGGCTGAGGAATGGGGACAGGCCCGGCCGTGGGCGAGCCTGGACTCTCAAGCAGGAATGTGGCCACAATCACCTGGAGACGCTAAGACGGCTCACAGGGCCTAAGGCGCAGGGCCTGGGGCACAGCCCCTGCATCTTTCTCTGGCACCTCCGATGCCATTGTGAGGAGGTGTCCCACAGGGGCAAACTCCACGCTCCTCAGAGTCTTGGAAAATCAGGAACTCTGGCCAGAAGGAGACCATCCGGGTCGGAGGTGGGACAGCCAGCCACGTGTAAACCTTCCAGTGCGCTCCAGCCCGCCACAGTGTATGGGCGCCATGCTTAGTTTCTAAGCTGCCACGGAAGCCACAGGATAGGGGGCCTCGGACCCTAATCCTAGAAGGGACCTTAGATGTCATGGGGCCCAGCCCCACCCAAAGCAAGAGTCCGAGGCCGCTGGTCCCTCCTGGGTTCTCTCTGCTGGGCGGCTCCCTCAATACCCTTGGCCCCTTCTCAGGGCCCAGACCCCTCCTTTCAGGATCCTTTTAGACCGTGGGTGCCACACGTATGAAGAACAGCACCCTGGAATGCACATATTTTTCATCCTGTCTCCAGCAGGGCCGCCCGGCACAGGACAAGTTTGCCAGGTGGTAGTGCTAATGGTTATTGAAGTAAGGTCAAGCTGACCGCAGGGAAATAATTTCCTCTAAATACTGCCCACTCTGAGTCTGCTTTTATTGATTGCTGTAAGCTGCCACAGATGTAGGCAGGAGTCTGGGATGGCTGTCTGCAGTGGGAGGAGGGTCAGACAGGGCCCGGGCACACCGGCTGCAGCGGCGGGAGGTGACAGGAAGGTGCAGAGGACTGTGTCCCACCCATGCTGCACTCACGGTGTGGAGTCCAGGGATGGGGTCCTTTTTCTCTACTATGTGCCTCCATGTGGCTTTAGGGCTCACCGTGCACTTGGGGCTCTGGGAGAGTCAGAGGAGCGTTATTCTGGCTTCATAAAAGTGTTCTAGGGGCATCTGAGTGGCTGAGTCAGTTGAGTGTCCGACTCTTGGTTTCGGCTCAGGTCATGATCTCGCAGTTCATGAGATCAATCCCTCTGTGGGGCTTCGTGCTAACAGTGCAGAGCCTGCTTGGTATTCTCTCTCTCTCTCCCTCTCTCTCTGCTCTCCCCTGCTTGCATGTTCATTCTCTCTCTCTCTCTGTCTCAAAATAAATAAATAAAACATTTAAACAAAAAGGATTCTAGAACTCCCATCCTACATTCTGCAGTCACAGGCTGAGAGATGAAGTAATCCCAGAATGCCTTCTGGACTCTGCCTCTCATTATCTCTAATAGTGAAGGTTGGAAACAACCTGAGTGTCCCTCTCCATACCATGAGTGACCATGTAGTCATAAAAATGTTGCTGACTTGCAGCCTGAAAAGGCGTTTACGGTCTGTCATAGAGAAAAGCACATTGTGGCATAGTGTCTAGGAGGCCATTTTTGAACCCCACATGCACCTACGCGCACACGCATATTGAAGATGTGGTAAGGCCATATACCAGCACCCTCACAGTGATTGGCTTAGGTGGTGGGCCATGGCTGATTTTGGTTTTGCTCATCAATGTTTTCTCATTTTCTAAGTCCGATGGTCCAATGGCTGGTGCTAAAGAGCCTGTGACCTATAACAACCTCGGTCCATAGATGCCTGGTCCTGACTGGCATATGTGCACAGAATGGGTCAGGCCAGCAGAAGGGCCCCAGCTCTTGAACGTACTGTGGTCAGAGTTGCTTAAGCAAGTGGTGGTGACAGTGGGGCCAGCGTGGTGCCAAGCCTGAACAAACTTATGAGCTAGTTGGGGAGGCAGAATGTTCATTCATGCATTCACTGGTACAGCACATAGTTGTCGAGCATCCTGTGGGCCTGTGCTGGGCGCTGCACTCACAGGGCAGACAGGCATTCATCGGTTGCAGTACACGATACACGATATGTGTCTGGTGTAAAGTGTTGTGGGAGTTTGGTTGTACACCAGAGGGAATGACAGGAGGTAGCCCGAGCTGGAATACAAGGGTCAGTAGGACATCACTGGGAGGTGATGAGGGCATGGCCCACCAGAGAGGGGAGAGTTAAGGCCCTCTTCCTCTCCAGCTGTGCCCAGGCCCAGAGTCTGGCTTCTGCTACCTCCATGACGCCGATGTGCCTTGGTGGCCGTGAGAGGCTTCTTTAACCTCTCCGGAGTTCTGTTTCCCCATCCACAAAATGCAGGTCACTTCATAGTCTGCTCCACCCTCCAGCCATATCTGTCTCTTCTCAGGATGCTGGGAGCATAAATTTTCCTCACTAAGCCTTATCCGGAAACTTCTAGTTGGCCCCTTGGGCTTGTCGCTTCCTGGCTTGGCTGCTCCAGCTCGTTGATGCTGCTGTTTTTGACACAGTCCACCGGCTCCATTGCTCCTTCCTCCACGTTGCTTATACGACTTGACCAGTTGAGTCAGGATGGGGAGCCACAGCCAATCCCAGCTCCACACCTGAGGAGGCATCACTGTCTGTCAGCGGAGGGGTCTGGAGAGCACCGCAGACCCTGGAGAGGCCGGCACCGTGGTAGATTTGGAAACGACGGCCAGGAACCCAGGCAGCACTGCTATCTCTAGGCCGGAGTTGTGGGGATTTGCTCCAAGGCCGGGCCGCACCTGTCTTCATGTCACGCCCAGCAGACCTGCGGCAGGGGCATCATGGGAAGACCCCGCTTTCATGAGCACCAGTCACTCTTCAGGCCCCTGGCCTCCCTGGCCCAGGGATGGAGTCAAGAGTCCCTAGAGAGAAAAGTCCTAGTCCAAACCCCTCTGGAGAAACTGAGGCCAGACCAGTGGTCCCCAGGGGCACGTGGGGAGAAGGGGTGACTTAGCAGCTCCGAGCCTCAGCCCCCCATCTCTGAAGTGAGGCTGTATTGACAGTTGAGGCCACATTGCCCTCAGCCCAGGGGGCCAGCCCTTAGCCAGTGGCTCAGAGCTACCTGCCTGTTGTGGTTACCTTCCAGGGGCCGCAGGGCAGGTGAATGGAGCCCACTCTGGCCTTGGCCTCACCCCGCAGTGTTGTGGGACGAAACACGGGGATCTGGGGATCAAGAACTGTCCTGCCTTCACCGCTTACCATCTTGGTGACCCTGGGCCCTGTCACAGAAAAGACAGTGATGAAAACAGTAAAAACAGACTTTATTCAGGACCATTACAATAGGAGAGAAGAAACTGCAGCACAGAACAGGCTCGAGCCGCAGTGCAGCGTGGGCATGTGGGAATGGATAGCCAAGGAGCAGGGTGGGGGTCGGTGGGTGCAAATTGCAAAGAGGAGGTGTCAGGATGAGTGAGGCTGAACTGGCCTCACAGGATTCTTGCTGCAGGCGGGGGGGGGGGGGGGGGGGGGGGGGGGGGGGGGGGGGGGGGGGGGGGGGGCGGCGCACAGACCCCACCTGGGAGTGGAGGAGGACGACGAGTCTGATCAGATGTCAAGGGTGGAGGATCCTGTCCAAACCAATGTAGCAGGATTCTAAACTAGACAATGAGCCGAACACAGAAGCCCAAAAGTCAGGCTTTTAATTGTAATGGAAAAACTTCAGGGCAGCTGAAGTAGAATTAGAGCGCCTTTGTCATCACCAAGAATCTGAGGCTGTTTCCTTACCTGCAGAATGGGTTATTGTGAGAAACCAGCTAGCACAGCACCTCAAATATCAGTTCCCAGAAGCAGCCTCCTTTGCCGAACCCATTTGCACAAGGTGCTCAACCTCCCTGGACCTTGATGGCCTTCTGTGTCACGTGGGGGTTACAGTACCCTGTGCAATAACTTTAGCTCTTAAAAGCCCAGTGCAAAGGGGTTTTTCTATCTGGGTGATCTGGGGTGGAGAGCATGGTGTCTGTCCCCCCCCCACCCCCCGCCACCTCCCGCCCACATTGCTGGTTGTGTTGGTGGCCATGACCATGACAAAGCAGCTGCTAATTAGTGAAGAAGGTAAAGGCTCCAAGTAAGCAGCCTTTTTCTTCCCAGACTTTTTTAAAAAAATTTTTTAATGTTTATTTTTGAGAGAGACAGAATGCGAGCAGGAGAGGGTCAGAGAGAGAGGAAGACACAGAATCTGAAGCAGGCTCCAGGCTCTGAGCCCCAAGGCAGGGCTCAAACTAATGAACTGTGAGATCATGACCTGAGCCCAAGTCAGATGCTTAACTGACTGAGCCACCCAGGCGCCCACCTTCCCAGTCATTATTGGTTGGGAAAGTGCACTTGGAAGCCAAGAGCCAGCACAGGCAGCCCTTTCCTTCGCTCCCCCCCCCCCATTCAGCAGGGCCCCAGCCACTGGCCGTGGGGAGCAGCAGGCTGCGGGCAGGGTGAAACAGGACGTTAGCATCCACATGAGCATCATGTAAGCACTGCGTGTCTTCCTCTTGCTTTTCCTCCCCTCCCAGGAGTAAGTCTCCTCCCAACCCGGCTTCTGGAAAAGCCTTGTCTTTGCTTCCTTCTCTACCTCACGGGCTCTGGGTCCCTCCCGCCGCCTCTTTCATCATCCAGGTCCTCTCTTCTATCACATAGGCTCCAGCCTGTAGCACAGGTAATGACCAGTCCCTCCCATCACGCTGGTGATTCAAGGGCAGAGAAAATCTTCTGCCTTAAGTAGCTCGAATTTTCTGTGCCACTGGGCCTGGCGTGCAAGGCCATGGACCAGGCCCTGTGCTGACAAACAGCTAGGTCCTCAGGGTACCAAGAGCCAGGTCCCTCAAGATGCCAAGGAAGGGCGAGCTCCTGGCTGCTTGTTCCAGCTCTGGGACACCCGCACGTGCCTCTTCCGGGCTCTGATCAGGTCTCCGTCTCAGCCATCAGCCTGGCCACCCAGTGGTTAGTGACCTGGGTCAAAGTTGCTTCCTCCCACTGTGCCTCAGTTTCCAACTTCCTCCCGGCTCTCATGGTCTCTCTGCCATAACCTGTACAGCCTCTGGCCAGCAACCCACGAAAACGAGGATGGTCAGGGACTTTCAGGTCGGCTCTCCCAGCAGAGGACACAGGCCCACATTGGGGCTTCTGACCTTTTCCAAGTCGTGGCGAAGGGCCCGGGGAGCTGTGGCGCTATCGGGGGGAAATCTCTGGCTCAGCGCCTCTGCCCTGCCCACCATCTCCCATCCAGTTCATCTCCTGGTGGCTCCGGCTCGCTGCTGGCCGAGCTCTGGGGCTGGCACCTTCACGCTCCAGAGCCATGGGCTTGTCCTTGGGGGTGCGGGTGGTGCGCTGTGCAGGGTGCAGGCGCCAGACCCATGAGAGGAGCAAGGGGCCCTACACCTGCCGCTGGGTGGCCGGAGCCCGGCGCGGGCCCGCTGCCTACAGTCCCCCCCTTGCTTTTACCGTCTCCCTGGATTGCACAGGTGAGAAAGCTCAGATCCAGAGATCCTGCCTGGGGCAACAGTCAGTCACTGGAACAGCTAGTCTTCTCTTTCTTTCTTTAAGTTTATTTACGTATTTTGAGAGAGAGAGCACCAGCAGGGGTGGGGCAGAGGGAAGGAGAGACAGAATCCCAAGCAAGCTCCTGGTGACTGGCACAGAGCCCAGTGCAGAGTTTGAACTCAAAAATTGTGAGATCATGACCTGAGCTGAAATCCAGAGTGGAACTCTGAGCCGACTGCTTCCCCCAGGCGCCCCTAGTCTTCTGTTTCTGATTCCAAAGCTCTGGTTAGCATAGTAACCATTCCCACACCCCCACACCCCTAACACACACACAATATCACATGGAATCAAGGTGGGGGTATTCACCTGAAGAATGTTCTGGGCTACAAGTTTCAGAAGTTTTATCCTGGACATGAAGGGACAGGTGTGTTCTGCACTGTGACCCGGTGCAGAGCAGGGAGGTTGGGAGCTTCTGGAACAAACCTGAGAATCTCCAGGAAACCCTTGCTCACAGGGCAGGTGAGCAGAGATGCTGTGCCTGCCAAGGGGGCCTTAGAAGGTCAGAGAGTCTGTGTCCCCGGCTTCCCTCAGAGGGGGAGTCCCAGGGCTCTGAGAAGGGACTGTTCCTGGCTGGGTGGCCCAGAGAGCTGAGTGTCCTGGTCAGAAAGCCACGCGCTCCTGCTGAGTCCTGGGAAGTCCTCGTGGAAGCACCATTCTCTGTCTTCTGTTCCTCAGGGCACCGTGGACGGTTCTCGTGGCTGGTGGCAAGTTGGAGGAATGGATGCCAGGCTGGAGGGCCAGATGGAAGGTGGCTTCAAAAGCCAGCCGGCCTGGCTTCCTACCCCAGCACCTTCCAGCTCATGACCATGGCCCGGTTACCTAACCTCTCCACAATTTTCCCCATCTATAAAGTGGAGGTAACAGTGGTATTCAGCCACGCAGCTGCTGTGGGGGTTGAGATATTTAACACGAAGAGCTGAAATCAGCGAGCACTTGACACTGGCACTCGTTAGTTAAACAAAAAAATAAGCTTCAGCAACAGAACTTGACCCAATGCAGAGATCCCGGACCCTTGCAAAGTCCCACTTCGCTAGGAGCATCTTGGGCTGACAGCCTTGGGGAGAAGAGGCTCCCTTGGGTGCTGAGTCACCTGCTGCTTCAGATTGAAGGCCTTTGGGTCACTCTCTCCCCTCCTATGGCCACCTACACTGGGCCTGGATTCTGCAGGCCACTGTGAAAGAGCCGACAGCCCTTGAGTGGAAGTCTTTACTGACCCTCAGTTTCCTCTTCTGTAAAGTGGGCTGAGAAACACCTGTGGTGCTGTGGCCCATGACTCTCAGAAGGATTAAGTACGAAAGTGCTTTATAAACTAGAGTGACAAGCACTTATGAGAAGTTGCCCCGGGCCGGCAGCCTCCCCTTCCCTTCTCCCAGAAGAGCTAGGGGGTAGCTGTGTCCCAGCTACCAAGTCCAGAGGAGAGGAGAATATGTGCCTTCAGAGGATTCAGTTGTGGGGGCACTTTCCGCAGAGCCCAATGTGGGCCCCCCTCACCCTCTTCCTGTGCTGTGGGGCCCCAGGCACTACCCTCCCCTCACTGCGCAGCTGCAGGGCATGGGGAGAGAAGAATACTCCACAACGCTTGCTGGAGGTCAGGGGCCCGTCAGCCTAGAGGTTGGGGCGGGCAGCCCCAGGCAACCTCATTTGAAGGCCTGGGGCCAGCATGTGGCTGGAGCCCCTTGTACACTCAGCATGGCCTCCAGAGAGCAGTGAGGTGAAGTAGACACACATGTTCTTTGGCAGAGCAATCAATCCTGCTGGGCCTACATCCGAAGACAATAGCTTTGCGCAGTGGCAGTATCGTAGCCAATGAGGTTTATCCGAGGCGCAATTATTGCTAGTTGAAAACTTTTCTACATCCAAGACATTGTCACAGCCACCCTTAAGGACAGAGGCCGCTTGGCTGTCCATCACCGGCAGAGTAGAGAGGCGGAGTGCAGTGAGGACACGGGATGGTGTTCTAGGCAACAGTCTAAAGCAGATACACGAGATCTATGCAGGAGTTTGCGGGTGGCTTGTAAAACATGGTTCGGTCACCAGCACTGTTAGTCCTGGGCACTGATACCCTCTGAGAGGAAGATGGCCGGTGCCAGGGCCAGGACAGCAAAACCTCAAGAGGAGCCTTGCTGCAAAGTCAGGAAGTGCATCTAGAGAGTATGGGGTGGGGGGCTTGTCAGAAGACTCGAGCCAGAGTGGCCAAACCTGGGGGCAGGTTGAGCACCAAGATGATGAGATACAGCAAAGAACTAAAAACTGCTGGAAATACAGGGATCCATATCGACAACAGGTAGATAGAAGGGGAGAAGGGGGGGCTCTGGCCTGTGGTACAATGCTGAGGGGCTGCTGGAGTTGGAAAGTCAATTTGCAACCATCGTAAAGGACAGATTAGGCAGGAATCCACAGGTGTTCAGTCTAGAGGCAATGGATTTTCATTTGGATGAGCAGGATATTTGCATGCTCTTAAACTGTGTCCGCACAGACCTCTACATTGCAAGGGAGGAAAAAAACAAAACGGTAATTATACAGTGGAGAAACCAAGTAACACCTGGACTGGATGATGACAGTCAACATCACTTATGAAGGACAGATGGGTGATACCCCAAGACCATAGCACCTCTGCGGTCTTTCAGCCGAGGACCCAAAAAGCACCAGATAAATACAAACTGTGGGACTCTTTCTTTTTTAACAGTTTTAAAAAAAATAGGCTCTACACCCAATGTGGGGCTTAATCTCATAACCCTGAGATCAAGGGTCACGTGCTCTACCGACTGAACTAGCCAGGTACCCCAAAATGTGGGACTCTGTATTAAAAAGACAGAGCTGATGGTCGTGATATTCTTCCAAAATGTTGGTGTCATAAAACAAATGAGTCCAAAGAAGACAACTAAATGCAATACCTGAGCCTGTACTGGACCCTGCACTGGAGGGGAGGCTTCTAGAAAGGACATGATTAGGTCACCTGAGAAAACAAACATGGGCCGTATGTTAGGTAAGCGTTCTCTCCATGTAAACTCATGAAATCGACAGCTGTGGTTACAACAGAGAATGTCTTTATTCTTAGGAAATACACAGTGAAGTAGGGTAAAGGGCCATGATATACGTATATTACCCTCAAGTCAGAAAAAAGGTGTGTGTGTGTGTGTGTGTGTGTGTAGAAAGAGAGCGCACAGACACATGGACAAATGATAAAGCAAAGAGGGTAAAATGTTAGCAACTGATGAATCTGGGTGAAAGGTATGTGGTATTCTCTGTATTGTTTTTATCTTTACAACTTTTTATAAGTAAATTATTTCCAAGTAAAAAGGTACAACATAACTTGAGAAAATAATATTTAAAATGTCCCCAAGTAAAAATATTCTTACACTGAAGCTCTAAAGCTGGACACAAACTAGTATCTTCCACATATATTAAGCTCAGAGGTCGGCAAATGAGTCAACGGTGAAAAAAGTCAGGGCAGGGATAATCTGGAAAGAGGCTATGGGTTATAGCTTGATGTGGATGGAGGTCACAGGTGTGTGTACCTGATTGTACACCTTCCTGTAACTGAGGCATTTAAATCGGTGATGCTCTGTGAAAAAACATAAACAGAATGAGATCTAAAACAGTACCATTGACCTAAATTAAAATTATGTGCGGGCGCCTGGGTGATCAGTCGATTAAGTGTCCGACTCCTGATCTCAGCTCAGGTCTTGATCTCAGGGTCATGAGTTCAAGCCCTGGGTTGGAGCCCACTTTAAAACATCTATATATGCTATATTATCATGTGTCAACGTGATCTAAAACAACCGCAGAAATAGAAAACCCTCAATCTGCCCAATGGAAGGCACTCGGAAGAGGTAGAAGTTGGTTCTTGTCGTTACTGATGGCCTGGGCTTGTGGGGACTCAGGGGTGAGGCCCTGGCCCTGTCCTGGCTGGGGTGGGAGGTCCCACGGTGCGTGGGCTGCTTGCAGGGTTGGGTCAGGGCAGAGTGAACGTTTGCCTCCAGGGCATCTGGCCCTGCGTGTCATGGCCTTGGCTCCTGGCCAGTTGCCTGCTCTGTGCCCAGCTACTGTTCCGAGTGCCTTGTATTAACCCCTCTGAGCCTTACAACAAGCATACTGGATAGGTGGTATTATTTCCCCATCACACAGAGGAGGAAACTGAGTCACAGAGAGTTGGTTTCATTTGCCCAAGGATACACAGCTAGAAAATGGCAGAGCTGGGATTTGAACCCAGGTGGCTTGGAACATTCTCTAAAGCACAACATGGGCTCTCCTAAGGAGACTCTCCCCCACAGTGCTCCAAAGTGGGGAACAGAAACAGAGTGGCTGTCCCTCACGGTTCCCTGGGGCCAGTGGGAGGGCCTGGCTCCTGGCTGAGAGGTTCTGCAGGCCCTGGTGTTGCCGACTGCCTGAAGAGCTGGGCCCTCAACATGTGGGCCTGAAAAATGCCATCCAGAGGCCACTGACACAGCCTGCCCGCCCCCCGCTGCACCCAGCTCTCCCTCTGGTATCTTGGTCCCCCTCTCTTGCCTCTACCTTCCCCTCATCCAGACCCGACCTACCCTTCAAGTCCTGGCTCAGCCGCCACTGCTGCCACTGCCGTGCCCAGCCCCACCCCTCCCTCCTGGACTCCTGCAGTCTTTTTGAGAACTCAGACTCCAGCCTGGGCTCAGCTAATGATGGGTTTGGGGCCTTGGGTTGCCTTGAGCAAGTTGCTGAATTTCTCTGGGCCTCAGTTCCTTTTCATAGTAGTACCTGATGTTCATCAAGTGCTGAGTGGAGTACATCTTCTCTCCTGTCCATCCCCAAGCCACCCGGTGAGGTGTATCCTGTAATATTATTAAGGTGTGAGTTATTTGTTCACCGCTGTTAATGTGGCCTATGGGGTCTTGACCTGAAGACAGTGATCTTAAAAGTTAGGTATGAGACTGTAGTGTTACCAAGAGCGAATATAGCCTTTGCCTTGTTTTTTTTTTTTAATTGAGATACATTTCAGGTAACACAAAATTAAGCTTTTACTTACTGATTTATTTTTAAAAATTTTTTAATGTTCATTTATTTTCGAGAGACAGAGCATGAATGGGGGAGGAGCAGAGAGAGAGGGAGACACAGAATCCAAAGCAGGCTCCAGGCTCTGAGCTGTCAGCACAGAGCCCGATGTGGGGCTCGAACTCCTGCACCGTGAGATCATGATCTGAGCCGAAGTCAGATGCTTAACCTACTAAGCCACCCAGGTGCCCCTTATTGATATATTTTTAAGTCGGCTTCATGCCCAGCACAGAGCCCAGTGTGGGGCTTGAACTCACAACCATGAGCTCAAGACCTGAGCTGAGATTAAGAGTCAGATGCTTAACCGATTGAGCCACCCAGACTCCCCATGAAATTAATCACTAGGAAGTGTCCAGTTCAGTGGCATTCAGTACCTTCACCGTGTTCTGCAGCCTTCCCTTTATCTAGTTCCAAAGCGTACTTTCCTCATCCCAAAGGAGAGCCTGCCCCCATTCCCCAGCCCCCCGGCAGCCACTAGCTAGTCTTTGTCTCCATGCAGCTGCCTGTTTTGGGCCTTTCCTACAAATGGAATCCTACACGATGTGACCTTTTGTGTCTGGCTTCTTTCATCCAGCCTGATGTTTCTGGGGTTCATCCAATCATGGCATCTGTCGATGCTTCCTTGCTTTTTATGGCTGAACAGCATTCTGCCCTTTGACTACCACCACGTTTAGTTTATCCTCCCCCCCCCCATTGACTGCTGTCAGCAGTGTTGCTGTGAACACTCGTGCACAAATATTTGTTTTAAAGTTCCCGTTTGCAGTTGTCCCAGCCCCACCCGGGAGTGGCTTTGCCGGGAGGAATGGCAGCCCTCTCCCTGAACGCGGTTGCGGTGGGCGGATGGGCCCCGAGGGGCCCCCACCCCGCGGCTGGGAGCCAGCAGCTAGGCCCAGGTGCGCTGGGTGCTGGAGAGCTGCACCGGCGCCCTCGTGCTCCCCACCCACCTGGGCGCCCCTAACCTGTCCTCTCTCCTCACAGACGTCCCCGTGGAGAAGCTGGCCGCCATGTCCGCCTTGCGCAGCGTCAACCTCCGCTCCAACCCGCTGAACGCGGAGGTGCGCGCCATCGCCCCGCCGCTCATCAAGTTCCACATGCTCGTGTCTCCCGAGGGCGCACGTGCCCCGCCGCCTTAGGCCTCCCTCCCCGTGCCCACCCAGCAAGGGGCAGGGGCCACGCGGCCTGGCACCCTGAGGGGAGGGAGTCCCACAGACCCACGGGAGGCTGAGCCTGGGGGCGGGGGTGGGGGTGGGGTGGGTGGTGGGAGGGGTGCAGCCGGCCCAGGATAGATGGCGTAGAGCAGTAGCGGGCCCTGGCACGCCCGGGCGGAGGAGCCGAGGTGGGGCTGCAGCCCGGCCCCCGCGGCTTCTGTGCACACTTGAGCAGAACCCCCACCCTCTCTGAGCCCTGTTACTTGGGAAGCGGGCAGTGGCGGAGAGGGTCTTTGCCTCCTTCGAGCTCCTTGGAGGCTTTTTGGGCAATGGGTGCCCTCAAGTTACCTCCAAACCGACGGGCACCTTCTGAGCCCACGGATGGCTGTCGCCGAGCGCTTTCTGGGTCCCTGTGGGTTTGAGGCCTTGTATCCGGTGTTGAGAACCAGCGGCTGCCCTGAGAGGAATAGAAGACAACCTCCATCCGTTTCTTGTTCCCGAGGACTGACCCACGGGAGGCCCTCCGCGGGGCCCCGTCCTCAGCCCCGTGGGCCTCCGGATTGGCGGGAGCCGGAGCCGGGAGTCACCGGAAAGCTGTGGAGAGAACGCGGCCCTGCGCTCCGGCCAGAGCCGGAAACGTGCGTGTAGGAGCCCGAGGCCCACCAGGCCAGGAACCCAGCGGAGCCCAGCAGGTCTGCTCTGTCCTTCCTCACGATTAAGAAATCAGCGGCGTGGGAAGTTCTGAGGACAGACGGGGGTGCCTGGTATCGCCCCTTGAGCCCCAGGAGAGGTGGCCCAAGGGAAGCAACGCCACTTGTACCTGTGGCTCTGGTACTGGGTGGTTGGCAACCACCGCGGTCTCCCCCTGGCAGCGGCCCGGCTGCCTCACCGTTGGTCCAGCTGGGGGCAGAAGGCTCTGGACCATGGGTTTGTGGCTGGCCAACTCCCAGGCTCCTGCCCAAGCCCTGATGACCGGCTCATTCCTGGCCTCTCCACCCGGAGGGTAGGAGGTGGCCAGGCTGGAGGGCTGTCTACCATCCCTGTTTGCCCAGGACCGAGGGGCTTCTGGGACGTAGGACGTCCGTGCTACCACCAGGACAGTGTCCGGCAGACCGGGACAGCTGGCTTCCTACCAGGCGAGGGCCCAGGGCTCGGGACTGCTGATAACGTGTGCAGATTGGAGAACCCTGCTCTCTCAACGCCCCGGGCATCTACCTCCCATCCTCCCCTGTGGCGCACGCAGACTCTAGCCACAGCCCATCTGGCTCAGGAGGCACCCGAGGCCACGGGACTTGGGGCAGGCCAGACCCCCCAACCGGACATCCATGCACCGGTAGCTGCTCCCCGGCCCAGACCTGCGCTCCTTCTCCCCTGCCCAGGCCCCCCGTCTCTTGGCACGGACTGTCGGCCACCCCCGTCGGCCCATCGCTGGGCGCTCCGTGTCCTGAGACACGCTTATCCCCTGAGGCCTGGTTCTCCAGGCTCCGGGCAAGGGGTTTGCAGGGCGGGGAGGCAGCCAGCCTGGCATCGTCAGGGCCGCGGGGTCCGCTGTGGACGAGTGAGAACTGTGGTCCAGGCCTCCCCGCGACCTGGAGTGGGGCTACTGCTTGTCCGAGAAGAGGTGCACTTTTCCGATCTGCACAAAGGCGCCGTGTGGCCAGGGCCTTGCAGCCTGAAGTGTGCTCTCTGGGCCAGCAGCACTGGCAGCCATGGGACCTTGTTAGAAATGCAGAATCCGGGCCCCACCCCCGACCTCCAGAATCCTAACCTGCGTTCAGCAAGAGCCCCAGGTGATTCCTGTAAGCACTTTACCCTTCGAGAAGTAAGGGCCTCCGAGTGACCTTGGGGCTGAGGTTCTCAGCCCTCCCCCTGCTGCTCCAGGGCTCTGAGTCTGTGCTCCTCCCCCTCCCCTAAACTAGCTCTGGGAGACCCTGGGCCTTAGATCTTTTCAGAATGTGTGTGACTCCCGGTGAAGGGACTGTCCTGAAGTCACCAGGATTGGGGTTGCCTGGCCCTCTGGACACTGCCTTTCTGGTTCACTTCTGCATCCCCAGCTCCTGTTTCAGGTCCTCACATCAGGGCCGTTGCAGGAGTTGCTTCTGGAAGTTCTTTCCTGCTCTGCCTCGAGAGCGTGCCCCCTCCTGTCTGGGAAAGCTTGGGCTGTCAGGAAGCCCCCCAGATCAGAGCCCACAGTGTGAATGAGCCCTCAGCTTCAGTCTGCAATAAAGAACACGTTGGTTGCATCTGCCTGATTGGCGCTCGATTCATTCTGCCCACACAGACCTCCCATAGCCTGGGTGTTAAACCCCAGGGGCTGCCCCTCTTGCTGAAAGCTGAGATTAAGAAGGCACCCTGGGGTGATACAATAGTCACCGATGGGTGCAGGCCGGGCCGGTAGGAGTGATACCTGCCCAAGAACCATGCTTGGACATGCCAGACGCTAGCCCTGGGGGGCCTGCTGTCCCCCCCTCGCATGCACTCACTCTGTGTTTTTAAAGAAATGTTTTTTAATGTTTATTCATTTTTTGAGAGAGAAAGAATGATCAGGGGAGGGGCAGAGAGAGAGCAAGACACAGAATCTGAAGCAGGCTCCAGGCTCTGAGCCGTCAGCACAGAGCCCGTTATAGGGCTCGAACCAGTGAACCATGAGCTCATGACTACGTCGAGGTCAGATGCTTAACCAACTGAGCCACCCAGGTGGCTCATTTTTAAAAACATTTTTAAAAAATGTTTATTTACTTTGAGAGAGAGAGAGAGCATGAGCAGGGCAGGAGCAGAGAGAGAGAGAATGCCAAACACGCTTTGGGCTGTCAGTGCAGAGCCAGATGCGGGGCTCGATCCCACAGACTGTAAGATCATGACTTGAACCGAAATGGAGAGCTGGACACTCATATGACCGAGCCACCCAGACACCGCACATTAAAAAAAAAAATGTTTTAAGTCCAATTTTGTTTTCTAAATCTGAAAGACCAACTCCGCTTGTCTTGAGTTTTATGCCACACATGCTAGTTTTTTGTTTAACAAACACAGAGTTTAGTGGGTAACAGGCCACATCTAAGCAGGTGGCAGATATTAACCCATTGAATCCTGCAACAGCCCTAGCTAGGGCTGAGCTGGCCGGACCCCTTCCTTCTCCAGCCATCTCCTGTTCTATAAAGGGGCTGTACCAGAAGATCTTGGAGGGCCTTTCTGGAACATATGATCCCTCTTTCTTGATTTTGGGGGACCAGCTGCAACTGTCTCTTATGGATTAGCCTGTACACAGGCTGCCCTCCCTCACCCCGAAGGTCAGACCGAAAACTCCATTTCTCCTGGCCCAGAGCTGGCTCAGCAAAAATAGCACCGGACCGCTCCGTTCATCAGACAAAGCTCGCGGCTCCTCACGGCTAAGAAGCCGTGGCTTGAGAGAGTCTGACTAGCGTGTCCCTAGGACCAAAGTCATGGTGCTTAGACTGCTTTCAGTGCTATGGAGGATGGGCACCTTGCGCAAGGCTTCGTGAAGATCATGATCTGGTTTAGGGATGGGTGGCATTTAGAGGCAAGGAGTTCAAAGAGTCTTAAGATGCCCACTCTTTCCTGATGCTCTTTACTCAAGAGTTGAGCGGTCTGTTCCTTTACATGATTCAGGAAGCTCCCAGATGGAACAATAAAGTTATTTACAACTTTAACTTCCTGGGCAAGAGTTTCCTGGAATTGGTACCATTATGCTGAAGAAGACGGTGATATAACAAAGTCTTATTAACGGCGATGGTATGCTGCGTGGGGCTAGAGGGGTTTTGATTATTTTTTTTTTAATGTTTTATTTATTTCTGAGGGAAAGAGAGAGAGAGAAGCAGCTTGTGCAGGGGAGGGTAGAGAGAGAGGGAGACACAGAATCAGAAGCAGGCTCCAGGCTCTGAGCTAGTTGTCAACACAGAGCCTGATGCGGGGCTAGAACCCAAAAACCGTGTGATCAAGAACTGAGAAGAAATCAGACGCTTAGCCGACTGAGCCACCCAGGCGCCCTGGGTTTTGATTATTCTTGAGATATGGTTGACCTAAACCTATATTAGCTCCAAGTGTCCGGCACAGTGATTCGATCTATGCACCTATGGTGAAAGGACCACCACAGCGTCTAGTTGACACCCATCACCACGCACAGAAGGTGTCGAACCTCAGTCTCTCCAGAATGCCATGCTGGACCCAGCTTGGCACTGCCCTTTACGTGAAATGTGCCAGTTGCTTCTCAGAAAGCCAGCCCTGGCACCAAGCAGTTCCTGGAAGGGCGAGTGCTGGCGGCTGCCCCCGAATGCCTGGCCAGGACCCCCTGGAGAGATGCCAAGGCTGGGAAGGCACCTGGGAGAGCACGTGACTCGGGGCCCAGGAGCAGCCAGGCCCTGCTATGCACGGACCTGCATCTCAGGGCCAGGTGGGCCGGACCCCACCCCCAGAGAAGGGCCACAAGCCTTGCCGCTTTAGGTCTGAGCAAGAGCTCCCGCTGAGCTCCTGCTGTTTACCAGCCCTGGGCAGGCCTGTGTGCCCCTCATTTACCATCAGCAATCAATCCCCCCCTGGTACCCACCGAGCAGGTGAGGAAACAGGGTTAGTTTGCAGGGGGGGTGGGAAGCAGTGGCCTAGAGAGGAACAGAGCTGGGTCTTGAACCGGAAGGCTTGGACAGGGAAACGGTGGCTCTCCCTGGCTCACGGGCGGCCTTTCGCATCACAGTCCTGTGAAGAGGCCTCTCAGGGCCTTACTCTCCTTATCTATGAAATGGGTGCTCCCGCTGCCTTCCTTCCCTGATGTCAGAGGGGTTAGCAACAGATGCTGCAGGGAGGTGGCCCTCAGTGAGCAGCGTGACGCCCGTTTCACGTGCCGGCGAGCTTCTCCCGCCTGCAGACACCTGCCTTGTGCGTGCGCAGCCCTGATGCTTCGGCCAGAGCCTCACGTGTCTCAAGGACCCGCACTTGTCATGCATTGCTGGAGGACATCTGGATGCTGGCAGGAGACTGGCTTCCATAGGAATGAGAAGACCGACAGACACCACCTCCCCCCCTCCCCTGCCCTGCACAACCCATGCTCACAGTTCATGCATCTCTGAGGGCGAGGCCCTCAGGCCTTGGCTCGGAGCCAGCTGGGGCTTGTGACGCACTATGTGTGTGCATACAAATTCTCACAGCCAAGGGACCCACGCACCCTCTTCCCTGTAGACCGGAAGCCCTTAGATTAGGGTGTCCTCAAGGCGGACCCTGCAGGACTGCCACCTCGCACAGCGCCAGTGGCCATCATCCGTGACGCGCTGCTTGGCACCAGCCACACAGAGAACAACGAGTGGGCCCCTGAGGCTGTCCGAGGGTGGCGCTGGGTCTCTGGGCCACACAAGAGGGTCTGCCACTTGGACGTTTTGGAATCCAGGTTCCCAGGCCCACTGGGGCCCCGGCAAGCCAGACTCGAAGCAGAGCCCATACCTCTGCACCTTGAAACGTCTCAGTTTCTCCCCTGCGTAGCCCCCAGAGAGTCCTTCTAAATCCTCAGTCACTCGTCTGCCCAAGTCTGCAGCGGCCCTCTAATGCACTTCAACAGAAGAGCCAAGTCCTTATAATGCCCTTCAAGGCTGGTGTTTTCTTCCTTCCGTTACGGCTCTGCTTCGTGCTACCTGCTCCTTCGCTGCACTCCGGGCACACTGGCTTCCGCTAACACTCCAGGCTGCTCGTGCCTCAGGGCCTTTGCATCTCACCAGGGAAGTCTGCTCCCACGGACTGACAAGTAGTAGGACATCCTCCTCGTTTTGGTCTTCCCATCCCTCCCAAGCCATGGTATGGTGCCTGGGACTCTTCCTAAGTGAAGTGGCGGTAGCTGGTACGCACAAGCTGAGAGCGCATGCGCAGTGCCCTAGGACCCCCGACCCCACCTGCTCCTGTGCCTGAAGTCCCACCGCTGTGAGGCCACCTTTTCCTATGATCTTATTCCAGGCCTGGTCGGGATGGCGAAGGTTCTCAGGTTCTCCCTGAGGCCCTCCCTGAGAGGTTGCCCGGGCCCTTGCAGCTCAAAGCACGGTCCTCGAGCAGGCAGCAGGCAGCGTGGACCGCGCGTGGGGACGTGCGGGGACTGCAGAGGCCGGTCCCTCCCCGGTACTTCTGAGCCAGAATCGCATTTAACAAGATGCTCACGTGACCCGCGGGCGTGCTGAAGGTTGAGAGCCTGGCTTTCGCCAACTGGACCCTGTCTCACTGTCTCAGAGTCCCGGTGGCAGGCAGTGCCAGAGTGGAATTTTCAGACGCCAAAGACATGTATCTTATTACCGCATGAACGTGTGCCAAAGATTTTACTCAGTTTTATTCATTGATGAGGGCGTGGGTGAGGTGGTGAAGCTGACTCCCAAGAATTGGAGTGTCCGTAGCTCTTGACAGAAGAAACTGCTGGAATCAGCTTGCTGCTGCATCCACACCTGCTGGCATCCTACAGGGCAAAAAATAACCACTGGGGCCGACGTTCTTTCCTGCTGCAGAACAAATGCACAATTTCACCTGTAACTTTTGAGTCCATGCCCTTCATTAACGGCAACTAACAAACCACAGTGGTACATTCTCGCGGGCAAGCGGGTTAAACAGTGCTTCCAGCGTGCGCTTCGCTTCTTGGCCTCAGCCCTGGGTTTGGGTAATATTTCCTAAGAACGGATTCCCCTGGGAGGGGGTGACTCTTCCTGGGACCAAGAAGATTACCAGCTCTGTGTTTCTGTTAAAGGATCCAAAGCTTGAGGGGAAGGAAAGTGCCAGCATTGCAAAAAAGGAACAGAGTAAAAAAAAAAAGGGGGGGGGCAACAGAGGAGGTAAAAGCAGTAAAAAACAAAAAAAAAAAAAAACGCAGTAAAATAAAAATATACACTAACAGCTTACCATGTGTCTGTGACTATGCCGAGTGCTCTCCATTTCTTTTCCCACTTAATCCCGACCACAGCATGGGAGATAGCTACTTTTCGTATTTCTGTTTTCTAGAGGAAGACACTGAGGACTGGAGGAGACCGGGAACCTGGCCACGGGCAGACCAAATAACTGGCATTCAAACCCAAGCCTTTTGAGCAGAGTCCATGTTTCTTAGAAGCGTCATCCAGGGCCCAGGAAATGGTTTACAAAAGTACACCCCCCCCCAATCCAGAGGAGGCCCCCAGGCGGGCTTCAGAAAGCTGCCCACCTTCCCCAGAAGCTTCAACACCTTTCCCAAACACCCCTTCTTCCTGACACTGTGGAGCTTGTCCTGAACTCCACTTTGGGCCAGAAGCCTGCACCGCCACCGCCCAGGGTGCAGGGCCCCAGCCACAGGGCTGGAATTCCTCGGTGCGCTGCCCAGCCCCCTCTCCAAGGAGAGACTTCTTACCCTGGGTTCTCCAAGGAAGGTAACTATCAGAGCACGAAAGTTCTTCTGGTCCAAACTCTCCCATTTCATTTGTTTGTATGTATGTATGTATATATTATTTATTTTTGAGAGAGAGAGGGGCAGAGAGAAAGGGAGAGAGAGAATCCCAAGCAGGCTCAGCGCAGAGCCTAATGAGGGACTTGATCTCACCAACAGGGAAATCATGACCTAAGCCAGAATCAAGACTAGCCACCCAGGCGCCCCAGCCTCTCCCATTATCTGGATGGGAACACTGAGTTTCAGAGGGAGGGTTCCAAACGGCGTGTGGGGAGACCCGCCCAAGACCGTGCAGGGAGCTGGGGACAGAGCCCTAACAGATGCACAGGTTTCCTGGCTCCGGCCTAGGGTTCTTTCTGGGGCCCTCGCTGGGTCCCCGTGTTCGGGAGCTTGTCAGCTTAGCCTCTCCTCCATGGCTGTTGCTTTAGCTGAGCTGTAGAAGTGAGTCAGCCATTAGAGCCCCCACTTGTCATTTATAATGCAGCTAACAGCTCTGGCCTCCTTCCTTAGGGAGTGCTCACTAATCAGCGTTTGAAAGCTTTCTGAAGGAAGTGCTCTGCCCCCACCAGGCTGGCTGGGGACAGGGAGGGGCACCTCTGGGGCTCCTAGAAAGGGCCCCCACCTCCATCCAGACCCCAGCCTCTCTGCAGCTCCCCTGGCCTCACCCTTCAAGGGCACAGTCCCTTCTCCCCTGGCCCCCTCCTCTACCACCAAATCGATGCTGAAAACCCCAGCATCGTGCTGGGGTCTGCTTCCCAGGGACCGTATTGCCACCTGGCTGAGACCCCTCCCCCTCCCTTGTGGCTTTGAACCCTTTCACAATGATGGCTATGCCATCGGCTTTCCTTGCACCACAGGCCAAGTGCATTTTCATTTCCAGGCTGGGAAAGAGAGACTGAGTCTCCCATCGGAGATGCCTGGCTTTCCCACCGCCGGGGAGGATTCCTACAGGACACTGGTGGCTTCATGCCAGCCTTTCCTCAGGCTCCTACCAGCTCTGCAGGCATCTCAAAGCACACGTCCGACCCTGCTGGGCCTGTGCATTCCATCCGCACCCGCCCTACGCCTGTGACCAGGACCTCAAACCTCCAAGGAGTGGGGCGCCTGGGGGGCTCAGTCAGTTGAGCATCCAACTCGATTTGGGCGCTGGCCGTGATCCCAAGGTTGTGGGATTGAGCCCTGTATTGGGCTCTGTGCAGAGAGAAGAGCCTGCTTAAGAGTCTTCCTCTCTCTCTCCATCCCCCTCCCCCACTTGCGTGTGAGCGCTTGTTCTCTCTCTCTCTCTCTCTCTCTCTCAAATAAACTTGAAAAATAAAGAAATAAACTTCCAAGGAGAAAGGCAGTCCTTCAGGCACTTTATTAGCCACTATGGCCTCCCTCACTGCCCCCCCAAGAAAGCTTGATTCTAAGAAAATCTCCCTCTAGCACCTCCCTTTCTCCCTTTAGACTCTTCTCCAAGCCGGTGTCCCCATCTGTCAAGGGCCTTCTCAGTCCCACTGCCCTCATGCCACCTCCTGGTACCCAGCTCTTCAGATGGAACTCGGTGTCCAGGACAGTGGAGCTTTCCGTGAAAAGAGTCCCTGCAGTCCCTGCGCTGCAGCTGGCAGGGGTGGGTTGGGATGCAGAGCGACCCCCTGAGGATGAGGGGCCAGGCCAAGAGCTTGGCCAGAACGGGCGGAGAGGAAAGCCCTGAAGGGCATGAGGAGAGGGCAGACCCCCCTCAAGACGGACAGAGACTGCTTTTGTGCCCTGGATGGTTACACCCATAGTATCTCAGATGCTGTCAGGGGGCCAAGACCCTTGAGGGCAGGCCGGGAGCGGGGGGGGGGGGGGGGGCGCAGGGCCAATGCCCCAGGAGTCCAGAAAAGGGTTCCTCCTCTGTCAGCCAATGTCCAGCTGCATGGTACGGGGTAAGGCATTGGCTAATGCAGTGGCTTTCCCTGCAAAATAGAAGCAATGGTGCCTTGAGTGAATGAAGGGCTCCGGATCCAAAGTTCAGGATTGGGAAGCACCTCACCCCTGCCTTCAGGTGGACCTGGGAGGAAGGTCTGGTCTAAGCTAGAACATTGAGGTCCCTCAGGTTTTCTGGGAGCGCCGTTGAGGTAAGGAGGGGAATGAAAGGGGATACTTTTTTAAAAATCTGCATGGAAAGATCTTTACCCAGTCCATCTGTTTGGCTTCTACCCAGAGCTTTGGTGATAAGGAAGGGCACAGTATGATGGACACTTGACCTCTAATCCTCACAGCAACCTCGACAAGAAGATCATAAATCTCGTTGTACAGATGGGGAAAAGGAGGTTAGAGGGCTTAAGTGACCCGCCCTGGGTCACACAGGTAATAGAGGAAGAGTTCACACGCAGGTCTTTCTATCCACGGCAATGCCCTCCCGCCCCTCAGAGGCTGGACCCACTGAGATCATTGTGGGTGGTGCTTGGGTGTGTCCGTGTACTTTGGCCTCGTGCAAAGGTGGAAGAAGGCAGTCTGCAGAACAGGAGGCAGAAGGAAGAAAAAGAGGCTTTGCGATCCACAACTAGTCCAATAGAAAAGATGGGGAGTGTGGGAACTTGGCCACAAGCCTACGTGAATGCCCTAGAAGGATGTGGCCGCTGAGGAAAGGTGAAAGGCAGGGAAAAAGGGAAAGAAGGGTGAGGGGAGAGAAAAAATGGGATTGGATTAGTCAAAGCCTAGTGCCCAAATCAATGCAGTTCGTATTTATTGAGCACTTACTAGGTGCTAGGCACTGTCGTAAGTGCTTGACTATAGGGTGGGTACTATTATTATCCCTATTTTGTAGATCAGGGGAAACTGAGGCACAGAGCAGTTATATAACTTTCCTACACCTACAAGTCACACCTACAATAAACGGCAGTGCCCTCGACTCCACATTGATCAAGGGGGCTTGATAGGACATGTCACAGTCAGAGGGACTCCAAGAACGGCGCGCACTTCCCTTGGAAGGTGGACTCCAGCTGGTAAAATAACTAAGATTTATGGAGCCCTCACTGTGTGCCAGGCACTACTCCAAGTGCGTCATAAAGAGTAATTCCAGGGGCGCCTGGGTGGCTCAGTCGGTTAAGCGTCTGACTTCAGCTCAGGTCATGATCTCACAGTTCGTGGGCTCGAGCCCCGCGTCGGGTTCTGTGCTGATGGCTCAGAGCCGGGAGCCTGCTTCGGATTCAGTGTCTCCCTGTCTCTCTGCCCCTCCCCTGCTCTCTCTCTCTCTCTCTCTCAAAAATAACAAAACATTAAAAAAAATTAAAAAAGAGTAACTCCATTCATCTTTAACACTGCTCTAGGAGATGCGTACTATTAGTCCCATTTTACAGATAAGCCTGAGGCAAGCCACAGAAAAACAAAAGCCCAGAGAAAATCAGATGTTTCTCCCGCAGCAGGGCTGACTCGAGAGAGCACTCTCCATCCCTCCTTTTTTCTAAGGGCCATCCTGGACAAAGAGAGGGTGATTTGAGGCAGAAGTACCCACTGCTGCCCACTGGGATCCAGACACCTGCCCCAGGGCGGGGTTAGACCCAGTGGCCTCTAAGCCTTCCAGCTCTGAGACTCTGATGGCCACTCAGGGCATAGGAGGAGGTGGAGGGACACTAGGAGACAGCTGGATTCCAATCCTTTGCTCAAAACCCTGGATATGAACCCCACCCCCAATAAAGGAAGGAAGAGGCCATTCACTCTCACCTGCCTGGAAACTAGGATCTTCGTTCATGTGACAAAAGTCTATGGAGGTGACTGTTGGGGGCTTAATGGGGGCTGGAATAATGGGAGGGAGCTCCCGTCCTGCTCAAAGGGCCATTTATTGAACATCTACTATGTGCTGGGCAGAAACTTGGATGTGTCATTTATTCGCCTCGAAACCATTTCACAAACGCAGAAATTGAGACTAGGGTGCAGTCTTAGAAATTGCCCAAGGGGAAAAGTGGTGAGCGCCTGGGCGCGCTGATTCCAAAGTCAGCGGTCACCCAGGGGACACATTGTCCCCACTCTCCTTGCAGAGCTCAGAGCTGATGGGGAGCCCCCACCTCCCTCCTTTGGCGCTCCTGTGTATTCACAGCTGCCTCTCATTCCCTTCTCAGGAGGGGCCCAAGGTCTCGGACACCAGCGTGAGTGGCTAGGGGTCACGCTGGGGTGGGATGAGGAGGAGGAGCGGGGACAGGAGCCGGGGTGTGCGGCACCGGGAGAGAGGTACGGAGTTAGTGGCCGTCGCTGCCAGAGCTGCAGTGGGCAGTAGGGAGTGTCCCCTACTTTGGAGGGGCGCTCGGTCCCTGCCTAGAGAGCCTCATCCAGGAGGCGGGCCCGGGGCACAGCGGGCAGGGGGCGCTGCGGCGGACACAGGCGTGCCGGTTTCCATGGCGACGGCGCCTCGCGCGCGAGCCCCCTCTCTCGCTCCAGCCAGGAGAAGCGAGGGGCAGCGGGCGACCGCTGCAGAGCCGGGCAGGCAGCAGCGCTGCGCGGGAGCCCCACCACCGCTGTCGGGCTCACTCTGGGTGCTGAGGTGGAGCGAGACCCCGCGAAGGGCCGGGCCCTACGGGCACACGCCCCCTGTCCGCTTCCTCCCGGCCCCGGACTCGATCCGCTGAGCTCAGAGGTAGGGGCGCGGGCAGGCCAACCCAGCGCCCCCGGAGACTTCCTCCCTGCCCTGCCAGGTCGGAGGGGCCCGCTGTGCCCTTCCTCAGAGCCTGCAGGAGTGGGCAGCATGGAGGGTGAGTGAGCCCAGAGCTGGGGCTGAGGGTGGGCTGCAAGTGGGATTGGGTCCGGTACTGACTCAGGAGCAATAAGCCAAGAGCAAAGGGGCTGAGGTATCTGATCGCTGAGAGCTGTCCAGAGCCAGGCTCTGTGACAATGTGTGTGTGACAGCGACAGAGAGACCCTGAGAGAGGGAGAGAGAAAGACCTAGAGTGCTCTGTACTGTGTGCGTGTATGTGGGTGCCAAAGACAGAGACAGAGAGACAGGGAGGGAGAAAGAGACCCGGTGCCTCTATGTCCGTGGGTGCATGCACTGCCGCCTGCCTGGGCAGGGGGTCATTGGAAACCAGGTGAGCTCAGCTATTGACCTCATTGGAATTGTCACCCACTGACTTTGCTTGCTAGAAGGAGTGGGAGTAGCGGGGTGGGGGCGGGGGGCACGGTGGTAATGGAATTCTAGACAAGGCTTCTTCCATGCAGAGAGAATTTTTCTCCCTGGAGGAAAGGTGGGTTTATGGACCTGACCTGCATAAGTCCCTGGCATAAGGCTGCGTGCTCCAACCTTACCAAGTGGCGGGGGGAGGGGGGATCCAGAGCCCCATCTCCTCCATGGTGGGCAAGGGAAACCATATTTATGCTAAGAGCCTAGAGGACTGAGGGCTGGTTGACTGGTTTGCTGGGTATCTTTGGGGTGGTGCCTAAACCTCTCTGTGCCACTGGTTACCCATCTGTTAAATGGAGAAACTTACATGAGGCTGGCTTCACAGGGTGGCTGTGAGGGTAAAATAAGACAAGATGTGTTGAACAAATTCATACCAGGAAGAGAGGCTGCTTCGAGAGATCATAAAACCTTGAAATTCCAAGGAAATAATTGCACTGCCAGCGAGAAGGAAAAGAGAGTTTCACAGAATGTCTTGGCGGCCGCACTTGTAGGATTTGAAAAGTACACACACACACACACACACACACACACACACACACAGATGCAAGGGAGAATGCATTACCCAAGATGAATCTGGAAGATTGGCAGAATCTGTAAGAACAGCGTTAGCAAGACACCAAAGGCCGAGAGAAGAGAAGCCAGGGGAAATTAACAAAGGCAGAGCAAAGAGCTTTCGAAGTCTAAGTAAGGAGAACAAGAAGGAATTTGGCTCGGGGCTTGAGGTATGTGGTGCAAGCTTAACACCCAAGGGAGGGCAGGTGGAGCAGGGCACAGGCAATTTTACTCCAAATGACAGAATAAAGAGCATAAGGAGGAAACTGAAGCCCAAGAATAGGCGATAGGAAGAAGGCACCAAAGCCCAGACAAATGACATCCCAGGGACGTGGAGGCAGATGTAATCATTGCCATAAAGGAAATTGTAAAGAATGAAAGAAACACTAGAAAAATGAAGGTAGGCAAAAGTCCTGATTTTCAAAAGGGAAGTAAAGGTAGATTGATTTAAAAAAAAAAAAGGAAAAGAAATCTCTAACCTGCTAAGCTTAATATTGGCCTCTATTAAAATTCTAAAATAGATGACCACACACGTAGTGAAAACTTAGGAGACAATAAAGCAATTGAACATCTCAGGATTTTTTTCAAACGATGCCATCCTGTATTTGCAAAGGTACATGCATGAGCATTTTCACCGCAGGGCAAAACTGGAAAGCATTTCGGTGTCCATAATTAGGTAAATTAAATGATGAAACACAGCTGCAATGGCATAGTAGGTAGGCATTAAGAATCACATTTAGGATTGTGTTCACAGGAATGAAAATATGTTCCCTGCCCACTGTGAGTAATTTTATAAAAGCAGGTTTTAGAACACTTGTAGAGTATGATCCCCTTTGTGCAAAATTCCATGGGCTTATTATTGGAGATATATGTAAAATACATGCAAGGAGATGGTCATTAACATCCTCGCTTGGACTCCCCTGCTTCTGAAAGTGCACCCTAAGACAAGGGCTCCGGAACAGGGAGTCTGTTTGATGCCTGAGAGCGGAAGTCAAGAGAGCAGGACGGGAGAAGGAGAAAAGACAAGAAATGGGTGCACGAACGAGCTGGGTGTAGCTGTGGGCACCTGAGGGCTCTGTCCCTATCGGGACCCTCAGAAGAACGTGCAGAGGGCAACCCAGGTTTGCCCCACGTGAGATGGGAAGCTGCCGCTGTTTGCCCCTCGCGTTGTTTCTCCTCCTGCACACCTAGAAGGTTCCTGTTCTTGGCCTCAAGGAAAACAGAGCAGAGACACCCTCGGGTGCAGGCTTGGTGGTGTGCAGGGAGTGCAAGGAACAATCCACCACGGCTCGACCTTCGGGCCGCAGGGGTGCAGCAAGAGGCGTCACAGACACATCGGCCGCGGGGGTTATCTCGTGTGAGATTTCAGTGACGTTCACTCTCTGCTCTGGTAGTGCTCAGGACTGTTTGAAAAAAAGCACATCATTTTTTTAATGAAAACAAAACATTGTTTACAAGAAGAAGGAAAATAATGTAGTGCTCGTGAGGAGCCGGTATTAGTATTCATTAAAAGCAAATTGGACCGTGGGGGGACCTGCGTGGCTCACGGCTGAGCATCCAACCTGGGCTCAGGTCATGATCTCACGGTCTGAGGGTTCGAGCCCCGTGTCGGGCTCTGTGCTGACAGCTTGGAGCCCAGAGCCTGCTTTCGATTCTGTGTCTCCCCCTGTCTGCACCTCCCCTGCTCTCTCTCTCTCAAAAATAAATAAACGTTAAAAAAAAAAAAAAAGCAAATTGGACCAAGACCACCAAATTTCTTCTTGCAGACTGGAACAAAGATGAATTACGGGATTTCGGCAGGACACAGCAAAGATCTTTGGTGAGAGCCCTGGAAACTGACGGAAAGATGTAGAAAGAGGCTGGAGGACTGATGACGGGGCTTTCATTAAAGCCTTCAGTGCAACATAGAGGTCCTTCGGGCTCCCACTTGGACCTGACGTTAAGTAATGTAGAAGGAAAATAAAAGGCATCCTTATCAAATCTCTGGATAAGGACCACAACACCCACATGGCAAAAGACTCAAGTTTAAGGCTATCTCAACATACAGATCGAAGACAAGAACATGACATGTAAATGTAAGTGAAATGCAAAGTCCTAAAGTTTGGTCCAAAAAGTCAAGTGCATACATGTAGGATGAAGGAGGCCCTGGCTTGTATTCCTGAGGACAATTACTGGGCAGATGAAAGCAGACCGTCAGTGAGATGAGCCTAGAACCCTTTCCTTGAAGAGCCCCTGGCTAGTCTGGCGGGACACAGGTGGGGGGAGGGGGATGATTCCGGGGACCTATCCTTGGTCCCTGGGGCCCCAGGGAGCAGAACTTGGACAGGGGGAAGACACGTTACACTAAGATGATTCAGCTCAACTGTCAGGAAAAACTTCCTAGCACCCAGAGCTAGCCTAGGAGCTGGCTCCTCACCAGATCTCATTATCCAGCTTGGACAAGGGTCATTAATGAGACTTGGACACCAGACTCATTATGCTGATGGGAGCCTGAAGGGGGAATTGTTGGGCGGCTGGACCAAAAATAGGGCCTGGAGGGTTCTCTGAGGGCAAAAGCCCCCTCCCAGGACCTACAGATGGCCGCTGCAGTCTGCTGAGCTCCTGCGGACTCGCTGGGGCCCGCTGGGCAGGAACCCCCATCAGACTTCCCACTGGCCTTGGCCGTGGTGCTCTGTGCGCTAAGTCAGCGGAGCAGAACAGATCAGACCTATACCCCACCCCCACTTCTGGCCCCTGTCTAGTGGCTGCTTGGGCACCCCTGGCAGCCTCCAGCACTGCTCCCCCAGCCTGGCAGAAACATCTTGTCCGGGTGGGTTCTGCTTTTCCACAGCCCCCGGAAACACTGCCAGAGGCGCTGTGTCCTGTGAGATTTTGCAAAGCACCTCACGGCCTTAGAGCTGCTCATCCTGCCTGGGAAGTGGGGAGGGAGACCGTATCACCCCCATTTAACAGATGACAAAACTGGGCTCAGGAGTGGCAGTTTGCCCCAGCTTGAGCTAAAGCAGGTCTGCTGGCTTCTGCACAAACAGCCTAGATTCTGGGGACACCTGGAGCTGTGTCCTCCATGGTGTCCGGCTATCTGGCTTTGTCCTGATGACCAGTGGCACCTTCCTGGCTTGTGGCGAGTGGGGAATGAGAGGAGTCTCAGCTGCTGCTGGGGAGGCAGAGGCCAGGTAGATGCTGTCTGGTTCTCACAGCAGACATGGTCTGTATGACGTCAGTCTGTCCTGCTCCTACCAGTGAGTTGTGGCAATAATTACGGTATTTCTGCTCCCATCATTGTATGGCCAGTCCCCTGCAAAGTCCCCAGGTTATCAGATCCAGGAGAGGCCTGGGCGAGCAGGTGCTCAACCCTGGCTTTAGAGACAAGGAAACTGTAGCCCAGAGAGTGAAACTGACAAACACAGCTAATTTCTACCAGATCAACTTGCGATCTCAATGCAAAAGAAATAATTCAGTCTCTCCTCAAAAACCTTTTGCCGCTTTCTCTTTAATAACTAAAATTGCACCATTGGAGCTTTTTTTTTCCTTTCTGATTTAAGGTTTGACTCCCTTTGAAATGCAAACACTGAAAAGAGGCATTCATTGCACTTGAAGCTGTTGTGAGTCATTTCATCATCTGTGCGAACAAATTCATCAGGATTATTCCTGAAAGAAGATCATGCTAGCAACAGGGAGGGAGAGAGCATAAGTACCTTGGGACAGGGATGCTGAAAGTTCAGGTGGGGATGCCTGGTTGGGAAGTACCGGATGGAGGAAGAATGGAAACCAAAGGTATTAGGTGTTCACTTCCATTACTTCTCAGTTGAGCTCAGGGTAGCCTGGCTCTGCGTCCAGCCACTGTGTGCCTGTTTCTTCAGGAAAGGTTTCAGATGACCCATGCATGGTGTCAGCTTTGCAGCTGGAGCCTGGGGAAGGCAGGGACCCCTCAGATCAAAGATCCCCAGTTGCCACAAAGGGACACTGGAGATCTTAATAGATGGCTGGATGACACCAAGAGAAGAGGAGAAAATGATTGGAGGTAGGAGAACAGAGCAGGGGCTCAGACTCAGCCTGGGTCACCTGGCTTCCTTAATGGACTCTGAATCCTGGAGCGAAACTGCCTCCTGTGCTCTCAGAGCATGTCTCTGCTTCTGAGCTTCAATTTCCTATCTGTGAAATTAACAGTTCTTTCCTTGTCAGAGATAGCTTGATGCTGTATCAAAAGTAGTGCAACAGTAATAGAAACAGTACATATCAGAGCCAATGGAATACAGCTAAAGCAATTCTTAGAGGCAAATTGATAGCCTTCAGGACCTATATTAATTGCCACCCTTTATTAATTGTCTCCATGTTCCGTGCCCTGTGCCAGATAGTGGGGATCATTCTGAGATAGCTTCTGCCCCAAGGCATTTCTAGCTTCGTGGAAGAAAAAACATTTCTGCACCTAGCTGCAGTAGGAGACGGAACGTGACCAGTGCTACAGGCAGACCATGGGGAAGAAATCAGGGAGCCCTTGAAAGGATGCTCCTGGGCCTTACCTAGAGCAAGAAAGAGGAGAGACCCTTCCCTTTCTGCTCTCCCCTTAAATTCCTTCTACCTTTATATTCTAAGGTCTGAAATTCCTTTAAATGTGCTGAGAGTATAGGCTAGGTTTAATAGGTGAGCAAAGGGTAGCTCAGAATCTTCAGTTTTTACCGAGAGGTAAATGATTTGCATCAGAACCTTCTTTCCAGAATCTAGGTTTTGATGAATAAAACAGAGAAATCTGGAGAGCTCCAGGAGGAAGTGAGGAGAGATGAAAGGATCTCAGAGTAGAAGGGAAAGTGCAAAAAGAGGCTGGCTTGGCTCATTCTTCAGCCCTCAGCCTTGGCCTTTGCCAATCCAAAGGATTCTGGGAGACCCACCTGCTCTTACTCACTGAGAAGGGGCCAGGCTTGCAAGACCTGTGCTGCTGTGGTGGGTGCCTGGGATGTGGCGGGCTTGAGCTCGGCTGCCAGGAGGGACAGAAGTGAGGGCACAGGTCTCAGGAAGCCTCCTTCCTCAGCAGCGATCTCCCTACGTGGCCACCTCTCACTCAGCTGTGGGGCCCCAACACAGAGCTTGCCCTGGTTGGTTTCCTTGGGAACAAACCCAAATGAACTGGGTCCTCGCTGTAATCCCTTGCCCCCTGCTGCTTCCTGCCACATAGCTGATTTCATCAAGACGCAGCCCTTAGGTCTATGAGGCCCTTTATCATTTACTCTGATGCTTACGGAGCCCGGTAACCACCCCCTGAGGTAAGGAGGTGCAAGAAGCCCAAGCCATCTACCTTTGAAAGCTGAGGAGAACACAGGGAGGGGAAGTGGATCTCCCCAGCTCACAGAGGAGTACTAAGGGGCATGCAGGGTTAAGCTCCCCCATCGGCAGTCCTCAACCCCAAACTAAATATTCCTCCTTGTGAAAACTGCAAAAGCAGCTTTAAGAAACGTTCCCAAGCTTCTCCTTCAAACCAGATTCCCACACGCACACACCCCTCGCCATGAGCCCCTCTTTCCCGTCTGCACCAGCGAAGACTTCATGGAAGATCGCATGGCCTATTAGAGGAAGCAGAGGGAGGGCTGCTATCTCATCTGGGGAGCAGGAATCTTGGGGCTCTGCCCCTACCCCTTCCAACTGTTCCTGGGGTTTTGAGCCTGGACTCCACAGGTTCTAAGGGGGGTCAAGGATGATCAAGTTGGATGTCCTTGTATTAGTCAAGACATTGAGCTACAAGCAACAGAACTGGTCTCTGGCTAACTTAATCAACAATGGGAATGTACTGGAAGAGTGTGGGTAGTTCATCCAACAGAAGGAAAAGCTGTGTCATCAGGATCCAGAGCCAAATCCAAAGCAGAAAAGGTCAGATTGGCCATCCTTCGGCCAGGGGCAAATGAAGACTCCTGATTGACAGTCCCTCTAAGGTTTCATGTAGAGAGGGCTTCCTCTCCAAGACTAGAAGGGGTAACGGGTGCAAGGGGAGCCACAACCCTGCATGCCCACCACTCCCCTGAAAGTGTGTGAATGATCAAGTGCACTTTTAGAGCTTTCAAAGACGGTGAATGCTATCTGGACAGGGACCATGTCTTGGTATATCAGGACAAAGCACTAGGAAAGCATCTGTAAAATGAGTTCAAATGCATCAGAGTCTCAAAGAGTTTGGTGGCCCCCACAATGTGAAGCGCCTTAAAAGCACAGACCATGATGAACTACAATGGTTCGCAAATTTGTTAACACCTGAAAATCACCAGGGGCACCTTTAACAAAACTACCAGTGCTTGGACCCCATTCCCAGAGATTCTGATTCATCTGGAGGGAGTGCTGTGTTGTTAAAAGCTAGGTGATTTGGATTTGAGTTGGTGTCTAGAACCACTGGTGTAATCAGTTTAAAATCACATTTAAAATCAGAGCTTCCTCCTGATTGCAAAGGTCAAAATGCAAGTCAGTGAAAAGGAAAATAAAAATCACTTGAAATGTCCCTGTGGACAAACACTATTTTTTGTGCGTTATTTGTACACACACCTGCACAGCCTTTTACACAGAATGCAGGTTTGTCATAGATATTATTTTGTAGCTGTTACAACCAGTGGTCAGTATTTCCCCCCCCACCATTAGATCTTGTTCCCTAGGATAAGTCCCTAGAACTGGAATGGCCGGATCCTGGAGCAAGTCCTTTGCAGGGTGCGGGATGGACGTGCCCACTGTGAATCTTGAGCTGCTGTGTGCTCCCCCAACACACACACACCTCCCGCTCACCCTCAGCCACACTCCGGCCATCACTGAGCACTTTTTTTCTCGGCCATCCTAATCGATGAAAAGGTTGTTCTTTAAAACTGCACTTCTTTGATCACAAACGAATTTCAGCTCTTTGTCTTATGTGTTCATCTGCCATTTGTGCTGTTTTGTGTCGTATTCCTCAGCAGGTCCCTGGTGCCTCCCGCCCGGGTCACGTTCACTCAGGAGGCTCTCAGGAAGGGCTGTGGGATGGTGAGCCCCACGTCTCAGGGGTGAGGCACGGCTCCCATGTGGTACCAGGATGGACCAGCAGGTGGCGATAACAATGTTATTAGTGGGGATTGCTGTGAACGCAGGGAAACACATACCCAGCCTGATTCTGGGCTCAAGGCATTCATTTTGGTGGTGTTTTCTCCCTCACACATCTTTCAGGCTTTGCAGGGAGGCCCAGACCAAGAGTATTATGAGGATCTCACCCTCACATACACTGTGTAACTTCCCACTGTCAACACTACCGCTATTGAGCTAAGGCGTAGGGAGCGCAGTGTGCCAAGGTCCTTTTACTCATTATCTTATTGATTCCTCACCACTCCTCCTTTCAGGGCATGTGAGCTTACGTTCCATTTTACCAGTGAGAACCCTGGTTTCCAGGGAGGTGACGTGACCTATGTTAGGTCATAGCCAGGCATCGTGTGTTTCAATTTTCAAGATGATAATGCTGAGTTCCCATAGAGGTGAGGCAGTGTTTCAGCCCTTCGGGGCTGCTATATAACAAAATACCGCAGGGCGGGGCGCCGAGAAACAACAGAAACTCAGTTCTCAGCTGTGTCCTCACATGCTGGAAGGGATGAGGGAGCTCACTGAGGTCTCCTGGAAAGGCATTCATTCCATTCATGACAGCTGGCCATCATGATCTAATCACACCCCAAAGGCCCCCCATCGCCAAATCTCATCACATTGGGAATTGGGCTTCAACTTGTGAATTTTGAGGAGACACAAACATTCAGTCTATTGCCTGAAGTCGTCAGGAAGGAGGCAGGGGGGAAGGCTGGGACTTCCCAGTTTGTGCGTGTCCGCTCTTTCCAGGTTCTTCGGTCCAAGTCCTTTAAGTCTGTGGTTCTCGGACTAGACTGTGCATCGGAACTGCCTGGAGGATGTGTTAAAACAGCTGGGTTTCTCGTTCCCCAGGGTTTCTGGTTCCCTAGACCAGAGGTGAGGCCTGAGAATCTGCATTTCTAATGAGTTCCAAGCAATGCTGATGCTGCTGGCCAGGGCCACACACTGAGTACTAGCCTACCCCAATCGTCTCTCTGGCCCCCAGCTTTCAGTGGCCTGGGCTTGCTCCCTGAGGCCACCCGAGTGCCTAGGAGGCAGCCATTATTATATCCCGCGACCTCCAGGAAGCTCCGCCCCAGTAGGGAATGGTTTCATTGGGCTCAGCAGATAAGATTTTCATAGGCTTTAATGTATCTATCCACAAGGGCACTGGGCATGCCAGAAAGGACAAGTCCAAGGTACTAATGAGGTCTCGGGCTGGCTGGCCTGGCGCAGCAGGGGCGGGAGGCCTGCCTGCTGCCAGCCCGTCTCACCCCGACCCAGGGGAGTTGCCAGGAATCCTCTTCAAGAAAGGATCATCATGCTGAGAGCTGCATGGACGGTAGAGACAGATGCCCAGCTCAGCCAAGGGTCTAGAGATGGGCAGGGTTGCTCCGGGCTCCTCCCAGGGACAGACTGCAGAATATAAGCTCACTTAGCAGTTCTCTGAGGCCGAGGGAAGGGCAGAGGGCAGACAGACCGAAATGTACCCATGCACACGCACAGATGTCTTCGAGCCGTGGGGACTGATTCAGAGCTGATCTGGGGCTCAGAAGGCATGAGCTGCCTGGAGAGGCTCCCAACAGACCCTGGGAGGGGGGTTCCTTCCAGAGGAGCTTGTGAAGGCCCTCCAACACCAGCAACGCCAGCTTGCAGCAGGGCCCTGTCGCCTGGTGTCAGAATCCACCTTTCCTTCCCTTTCCCCTTAGCCACTTACTGAACCATTTACTATGCACGGGCGCTGAAGAGACGTTAGGGATACGACTTCCAAGGGTGGGGAACAGAAACCAATTACCCTGAAAACAAACAGAATATTGGCTGGAGGAAAGTAAATAAGGTGCTATGACAGATAATAAATAGGGGGGCACCTACTTGAAGCAGAGTGATCGGGTCAGGCTTCTCAGAGAAGACAGCCTTTAAGCTGAGGGCTAAAGAGGGGGAGGAGACAGAGCAACAGAGCATAATGGGCAAAGGAGAATGTGGCAGGAGCCAGGTGAGAGATGGCAACAGGAATCAGACCGCAGAGTGTTCTGGAGGCCAAGTAAAGAGTTTGGATTGTATTTGAAAGACAATGAGTGTTCTGCAATAATTCTTAGTGGCTACTGCCGAAAATACTGCTGGAAAGCGGATGGGATCCGACAGGGGAGGGATCAGGCTGACATATTGGAGTCCATTGGTCAAGCTTGGCATTAAAAAAGAGGCCACAAGTGTGCACTGGTGGTTTAGTGGTGAGCAGAGCTGCCTTCCAAAACAAGACCTCTGATGGAGCCCTCAGATCTAATTATCAATTACAGGAAATACAGGGGACAGAGTAAAACATGTAAAGTGACATCACAAGGGAACACTCAGCGAAATCCAGTCTGCGAGAAATTCTACAAATGGCTCACTCATTTATATGACAAATAAATTGTAGGGGGAAAGAGGCAGAAGGAGAACCTAGAAAATAAAAGAGATTAAGAGCCACATCAACCAAATGCAACGTGGAGGTGATGGTAGATTTTACAGTAA
Source organism: Hyaena hyaena (assembly GCF_003009895.1). Taxonomy (NCBI): domain Eukaryota; kingdom Metazoa; phylum Chordata; class Mammalia; order Carnivora; family Hyaenidae; genus Hyaena; species Hyaena hyaena. Next base: position 645,172 of record NW_024080705.1, read on the forward strand.
TGGGCCTTAACGAATCACATTTGCAACGTCACATCGCCATTCCTCCTACTGAGCGGTAGAAACCATTTCTCCTGCAGCTTGAATCTGGGCTGATGTTGTGACTTGCCTGGGCCACCTGATGGTGGTAGAAATGACGAAGTGAAAATTCTGGAGCCTAGGTCTTAAGAAGCCCGGAGCCTCTTCTCTTGCTGTCTTGGAAGCCTGTAGCCACCAAGTTGTAAAGAAGCCCTGTGGGGGCTCCCGGAGGAGGAGAGATCATGTGGGGAGAATGCAGGCACCCCGGCCAATGGCCGGCACTAACCACCAACCATGTGAGGGGGGTCATCTTTGGCTTCCCGGCCCCAGTCAAGCCATCAGGTGACCACAGCTGTATGGGCAATCCCAAGAGAGACCTGCAGAAGGGCCGCCCAGGCTGCCGAGCTACAGGGCCACACCACTAAATTTTGGGGTGCTTTGCCACATAATAACAGGTAATAGAAACAGATATCTTTTTGTTGTTGTTTAACTCTTGCAGTTTTTTTCTATTTTAAATTTACATCTTTTAAATCTACATCTTTTAAATTTACATCTAAGTTAATTAGCATATGGTGCAACAATGATTTCAGGAGTAGATCCCTTAATGCCTTTACCCATTTAGCCCTTCCCCCCTCCCACAACCCCTCCAGCAACCCTCTGTTTGTCCTCCATATTTAAGAGTTTCTTATGTTTTATTCCCCCCTCCCTGTTTTTGCTTCCTTTCCCCATGTTCATCTGTTTTGTATCTTAAAGTTCTCATATGAGTGAAGTCATATGATATTTGTCTTTCTCTGACTGATTAATTTATTTAGCATAATATCCTCTAGTTTCATCCATGTAGTTGCAAATGGCAAGATTTCATTCTTCTTGATTGCCGAGTAATACTCCATTGTGTATATATATACCACATCTTTAACCATTCTTCTATCGATGGACACTTGGGCTCTTTCCATACTTTGGCTATTGTCAATAGTGCTGCTATAAACATTGGGGTGCATGTGCCCTTTCGAAACAGCACACCTGTATCCCTTGGATAAATACCTACTAGAGCAATTGCTGGGTCATAGGGTAGTTCTTTTATTGTTTTTAATTTTTAATGTTTTTTAAAATTTATTTCTGAAAGAGAGACAGCATGAGCAGGGGAGGGTCAGAGAGAGAAGGAGATAAAGAATCTGAAACAGGCTCCAGGCTCTGAGCTGTCAGCACAGAGCCCGACATGGGGCTCGAACCCATGAACCGTGAGATCACGACCTGAGCCGAAGTCGGATGCTTAACCAACTGAGCCACCCAGGCGCTCCGGGGTAGTTCTTTTTTAACTTTTTGAGGAACCTCCATACTGTTTTCCAGAGTGGCTGCACCAGTTTGCATTCCTACCAGCAGTGCAAGAGAGATCCTCCTTCTTCGCATCCTCGCCAACATCTCCTGTTGCCTGAGTTGTTAATGTTAGCCATTCTGACAGGTGTGAGTTGGTATCTCATTATGGTTTTGATTTGTATTTTCCTGATGACGAGTGATGTTGAGCATTTTTTCATGTGTCGGTTGGCCATTTGGATGTCTTCTTTGGAGAAGTGTCTGTTCATGTCTTTTGCCCATGAAATCTTGTTTGGCTCCTCACTCGAGCAAACCAATTATTTAGAAATTACATAACAGGGGTGCCTAGTGGGCTCAGTCAGAAGAGTGTGCAACTCTTCATCTCAGGGTCGTGAGTTCAAGCCCCATGTTGGGTGTACAGATTCCAATAAACAAACAAAGTTTAAAAAATTATGTAAAAATCAGAGGGGCGCCTGGGTGGCTTAGTCGGTTAAGCGTCTGACTTTCGCTTAGGTCATGATCTCACGGTTCGTGGGTTCGAGCCCCGCGTCGGGCTCTGTGCTGACTGCCAGCTCAGAGCCTGGAGCCTGTTTCGGAGTCTGTGNGACTTTCGCTTAGGTCATGATCTCGCGGTTCGTGGGTTCGAGCCCCGCGTCGGGCTCTGTGCTGACTGCCAGCTCAGAGCCTGGAGCCTGTTTCGGAGTCTGTGACTCCCTCTCTCTCTGACCCTCCCCTGCTCACGCTGTCCCTCTCTCTCTCCTAGAAATAAATAAAACATTAAAAAATTTTTTAAAAAATTATGTAAAAATCAGAGAATTTGAGTACTGGATGCTGGGTAGTTGATAATATTAGGACATAACTATCAATTTTGTTAGGTATCATAATGATACTGTCATTATGTGGGTTTCTTTTTTAATCCTATCTTTTAGCAATACAAACTGGAAATGTTTATGGATGAAAGGAAGTGACATGATATTCCAAAGAGAGGTGGGTGAAACAAGATTAGCCTTGAGTTGCCCATCGTCGAAGCTACGTACGCTTGTGCACGCTCACTATAGTGTTCTCTCTTGTGCATGTCTGACATCTTCCATGTTAAAATAAAGCTGTTTGAGTGTAACTGGATGCCCTGGAATGCCTCAGCAGGGGGTATCACCTCTTCCTCTCACTGTGCACTTGAAGTTTGCAGCGTCTCCGCCCCCACCCCCACCCTGAGTGCCCCTGCTGGTCCCTCCAGCCCTGGTCAGGCCAGCTCATTGGCCCTTGAGCATCTCTAGCCTCCAGATCCCAAGCCTCCGGTGGGTCTCCAGGCTAGCGGCAGAGCTCTGGATGTAACAGATGGCTCCCCAAAGACTCTCCATCCCCTGGAGCAGGCCACATGCAGTCCCAGAAGCAGGTAGGAGGAGAGTTTATGAGACAACACCATGAGTCACCACATCTAATGGCTTCCCAGAGGAGCTGTGTTTGAACACTGAACTCCTACTTCGCAAAGGTGGCTGGGGACGCGCACGCTAAAGCCTGAAACTGATTTGGAGACACACAGGGCAGGACCGCCTCTGCTGTGTATTCCGGAGCCGCCTTGAGAACGTCACAGAACCCCTCTGATCTCAGTTCTCCCATTTAAAAAAAATTTTTTTTAATTTATTTCAGAGAGAGAGAGAGAGAGAGACAGCATGAGCAGGGGAGGGTCGGAGAGAGAGGAAGACACAGAATCTGAAACAGCCTCCAGGCTCTGAACTAGCTGTCAGCACAGAGCCCGACATGGGGCTCAAACCCACGAACCGTGAGATCATGACCTAAGCCGAAGTTGGACACTCAATTGACTGAGCCACCCAGGCACCCCTCAGTTCTCCCATTTCAAATGGGGCTAATACCTAACATGTTTACCTCGCGGGGTAACTGGAAGGGTTAGATAAATAGATACCTATGCAAGTGCATCATCAGACGCTGAGCCAGTGAAGCAGCTGACACCATGATGGGATAGAGTGAAGGAGGCAGGGTAGCCTTGGCTTTGGATGGTCTTCTGGTCAATTGAATGTGTGCCTTTGCTCTTACCCTGGTTCAGAGACCTCTTTCATTGTCCATTCCTCTATTGCCTTCTTGCCTTTCCTAGCTAACGTTCCGTACAAGAGATGAGGAGAGGAGATGAGGAGAGACAACGAAGTTTCTGAGGGTATAATAGTCAGGGTCTAAAACGCTCAGAAAGTGTTTATCTGGAGGTTAACAGAGGGTGTTTATGGGGTGGGGGAAGGGAGGTAAGAGAACCAGCAAGGGATAGATGAGCACCCAAGACTGGCAATCCCAGGAAGCTGTCAAGGAGAGAAAATAGTGTAGAGAGAGAATAGTGTAGTGGAGAGAAAATAGCTAGAGTCATGGAAGAGGGTCACCTAATAGGAGCTGTATCTATAAAGACGGCCCCACAGGCAGAACTGGGCCAGGCATGGAGGGAGTCGGGAGATGAATACCCTGACTTCTGCCTTCTCCAGTCCTTTACTCTCCTTCAGTGCTTTCCATTGTCGGAACCTGGTCAGAAACCAGAGAGCAAGGGAATCAGGCTGATGTAGTCCTTAGAGGTCAGCCTCTGGGGCAGACAGCAGGGCTAAAAAGGACGGAGCCCAGATGGGGCCGAGGCAGGGGGCTTGTATGTGAATGGAGAATAGCCAATATTGGGAAATGAGCTGTGGACAAGATGAGTCGGGGGTATGAGATGAGCGTTTGGGTGCTGGGGGTTGAAAGTGCATCTGGTTGCAACTGGTGCTGAGCACATGATCGGGGCGCTAGGGCACGCTCAGGAAGGTCTGAGATAGGAAGGTCTCACCCAGTGGCAAGGAGTCAGTCATCTCTTCCTTGCCAAAGATCCTGACCCATATGCTCCTTTGCTTCTAGGGGAGCCCTCCCAGGCTCCCAACGGCAGCTGGCCCCCAAGCCAGAATGGGAGTAATGCCAAGGCCACCCTGGCTGCAAACTTCACCTTCTCCTCCTACTACCAGCACTCCTCGCCAGTGGCGGCCATGTTCATTGTGGCCTATGTGCTCATCTTCATCCTGTGCATGGTGGGCAATGCCCTGGTCTGCTTCACCGTGCTTACGAACCGGCACATGCGCACTGTCACCAACATGTTCATTCTCAACCTGGCGGTCAGCGACCTGCTGGTGGGCATCTTCTGCATGCCCACCACTCTCGTGGACAACCTCATCACTGGTGAGTACAGGCGACGGAGGCGGCGAGAGTCCCCTCCGCCCCCCACCGAAAGCATTGCTGGCTTGGTCTCTTGGCCAGGATGTCATTGTCTCAAACTCGAGACAATCTTGTGGCTGAGGGATTAGGTTAGAGAAAATAGATGCAATGACTAATTATTCTCTTTGTTCCAGGCATTGTATGACCAACTCTTCCTGCATCACCTTTGCTAACCGTTACAGCAATCCAATGAGTCATGTGTGGTTCTTATTCTCCTGATTTTGGGGATGGGGACACTGATGCTCAGAGTGATTAAGGGACATGTGCGTGGTTACCCAGCTGAGTGTCAAGTCCCATGTCCTCACGCCCATGTTTCTAACCACTACACCATTCAGTGTCACTCTCCTGGGTAGCGCCCCTGGGCAGGCCTAGAACCCGTGGGAAGAAGTGGTAGGGAGGTAGGTTTCCTCTGAATAAGGACCTAATAATCCACTCATTTGAGTTGTTCTCCAACGAAAGAGAGTTCTGTCCTACAGGTAGTGAGCTGCCTGTCACTAGGAGTATCTAAGTAGGGACCGGCCGGCCATTCAGCAGTGACTTGGTAGAAGAGATTCAGGCAGAACTAGACCACCCAACCTCTAAATTCCTGCCTGTTCATCTTCCAAATGCCAGAGCGATCACACTGCTGTCTGCTCTCTCCCGTGTGGTTTGCCTTTCTTGTTTCAGAATCAGGCTCCACAGACCCCGAGACTCTAGACGGGAAGGACTATTTTCCAGGGCCATGGAGACGCCTGGAGGGCTGAGCTCGCAGGCTCTGAGCTCAGGGCTCCCGGAGCCCAGCTCCCGAGCCTGAATAACCCCGTCCAGGGCTTACCAGTGACGTACCCAACTTGGGGCAGGGGAGTCAACTATGTTTCTATAGGTTTCAAGACCCGAGAAGTAGAACCACGCAGAGAGCTTTTCCTCGGCTGCCCTAGCTGCCCGGTGGGCCCTTCACTCACTGCTGGAGCTCATGTTCTTTCAGGGCTGCCAAAAACACACAAACTGCTCATCCTTCTGCCCAGCACACCCAGACCTGCACGCGTGCATGCACACGCACGCACAAGCACCAAGCAAGAGTGATAGGACGAAGTCACTAGCTGGGTAAGGCGGTGTCTGCCCGTCCTTTTCATGTGGCTCCATTTTATTTTTTTTTTAACTTTTTCAGAAAATGTTCACTTTATTTACTTTTTGACAGACAGAGAGGGCATGAGCAGGGAAGGGGGAGAGAGAGAGGGAGACACAGAATCTGAAGCAGCTCCAGGCTCTGAGCTGTGTGTTAGCACAGAGCCCAATGCGGGGTTCGAACTCACGAACTGCCAAGATCTTGACCTGAGCTGAAGCCGGACGCTCAACCGACTGAGCCACCCAGGGGCATGCCTCAATTTTAGAAATTGTTGGAATAACATATTCAGTGTAGAGCCTGCTTAGGATTCTCTCTCAATCTCTCTCTCTCTCTCAAAAAAAAAAAAAAAAAAAAAAAAGATCACCCTTCTAGTGGTGAGAACTGACCGCGGTAGTTGGACTGCTCAGTTCCTCCTTTCTGGAAGTGTGTAAGCAGATGGCAGGATGGCCACCAACAGACCATGAAGGAAGATCTGAGCCACCATGAGGACTGGTCTAAACGGCCCAAGGCGTCTGGCTCTTTGCGGATGAGGCCCTCACTCTGTCATGGACTCTGTCATTGCAGGGTGGCCCTTTGACAACGCCACGTGCAAGATGAGCGGCTTGGTGCAGGGCATGTCCGTGTCGGCTTCCGTGTTCACGCTGGTGGCCATCGCAGTGGAAAGGTGAGAGCGCTCCCGGCTGGGTTATTCCTGGCTGACAGAGGCCCGGCCCTCGGAAGAGCCACTGTCTCCATCGTTGTGCTGACCAGAAGGCTGGGGCTAGATCGTGAGCCATAAAGGGAAGGGTCGTGGGGCTGTCTGCCCTCTACACTTGGGGGCCCTGCAGAGAATAAACACCACCTCCTTCTGGAAGGCCTGGAGGCAGCTCCTGCGGAGGTTGAATAGGGATTCCTGGGTCTTATGGGAGCTTGAGGGCAGGCCTTGTTTCCTAAGTGGTGGTTCCTGCAATTCAAGAGCTGAACCGGGAAAGCCAGTTTCCGCGGCGGGGGGGGGGGGGGGGGGGGGGGGGGGGGGGGAAGGGTGCTCCCTGTTTCTGCTCCTTCACTCCCCCTCCACGCCCCCTTTGCTGTCCCCTGGCCTTCCAGCTACCTCTGGTCTCTTTCCGCCTCAGATTCCATCAGATTCTCTGATGAGCCTACAGAAAGGAGCCCGGGGCCAAGAAAGGCTTGTAAGCAATAAAAACTTACCCAAATGCACACAGTAGGTCCTTCTTCCCTCCTCCACCTCAGTGAGCACTTGCACTCAGGGTTCATCTGGGCACTTTTGTCCAGAGCATGGGAGGCAGGCAAGGACACTGGCCAAGATGACATGGGGACAGCCTGTCATGTAGACTCCACACCTGAACTCCCCAAGGTTTTCTGGAGAATCCATAAACAGCTAAAAATGTTCTCTGCTACACCTACCTGATCAGCCTACGCAGGGACAGAATGTGCAGACCTATCACTTGGCTAGCTGCCAGCTAATCAGCTTACCCGCCCCCCCCCCCTCAAATGCACAAACAGGATTGTTTGCCGCATCCTCTCTCCTGGTTTTGCCTTTGTTTCTTGACTACTCAGTGGGGAGCTGATTCCCGCTCAGGTGAGAAACTAGTTTGCTTGCAAATGAACCTAGATCTGCCTGACTGCTCTTGGAAGCTGCCCACGGTGCGGTGCGAGGACGCACTTGGAGTGCCCCCCACCCAGCCTCAACCAGGGCAGCTCTCGCCCCTGCCACGGGGACCCCTGGGCCCCGTCCCGAGCCCGCCTCTCCTTCCTCCCTCCCCGCAGGTTCCGCTGCATCGTGCACCCGTTCCGCGAGAAGCTGACCCTGCGCAAGGCGCTGGTCACCATTGCGGTCATTTGGGCCCTGGCTCTGCTCATCATGTGCCCCTCGGCCATCACGCTGACCGTCACGCGCGAGGAGCACCACTTCATGGTGGACGCCCGCAACCGCTCCTACCCGCTCTACTCGTGCTGGGAGGCCTGGCCCGAGAAGGGCATGCGCCGGGTCTACACCACCGTGCTCTTCTCGCACATCTACGTGGCGCCGCTGGCGCTCATCGTGCTCATGTACGCGCGCATCGCCCGCAAGCTCTGCAAGGCCCCCGGGCCCGCGCGGGCCGGCGGGGAGCAGGCGCCCGAGGGCCGGCCCGGGGCGCGGCGCCGGGCCCGGGTGGTGCACATGCTGGTCATGGTGGCGCTGGTCTTCACGCTGTCCTGGCTGCCGCTCTGGGCGCTGCTGCTGCTCATCGACTACGGCCAGCTGAGCGAGCCGCAGCTGCACCTGGTCACCGCCTACGCCTTCCCCTTCGCCCACTGGCTGGCCTTCTTCAACAGCAGCGCCAACCCCATCATCTACGGCTACTTCAACGAGAACTTTCGCCGCGGCTTCCAGGCCGCCTTCCGCGCCGGGCTCTGCCCGCCCCAGTGGGCGAGCCCCCGGGAGGCCTACTCGGAGCGGCCCGGCCGGCTCCTGCGCGCGCCGGTCTCCGCGGAGGTGCAGCCCAGCGACTCGGGCCTGCCCTCCGAGTCGGGCCGGAGCAGCGGGACGCCCCGGCCCGGCCGCCTCCCCCTGCGCGGTGGCCGGGTGGCCCACCACGGCTCGGCCGGGGAGCGTCCTGGCTGCTCCCACCTGCCCCTCACCATACCAGCGTGGGATATCTGAGTGGGATGGGGAGTGTGGGCCCTTGAACCTGGGGCCCCCAACGGGACAAGGGAGGCCCGGACACAATAGCGGCCAGGTGTGGTGTCAGAAGACGGGGCGTGCGCCTCCCTTTAAAATACAGCTACGAGCTGTACCTTCTCTACTGCCTTCCCCCTTGCGGGGAAGGAGCTAAATTTCCACTACACCCTTCCCTGTGGGGGACTCCACACACACCCTCTCACTGAATCCCGACACGACTTTAGGAATCAGTTTTCTGGTACCCCTTTCTCCAGATGTGAAACTGAGGACCAGAGAGGAGGTGAGGAGGTGAGCCTTGGCGGGGCTCTCAGCTGGAAATCTCCCAGGAGCCCCACTCCAGTGCCCTTATGGCCATCTGCGGCCGTCTCCAGAAGGGCCCGTGAAGGTGGGGCACAGTGAAATGGGTACATCCTAATTCTGCAGCTGGGAAGATCGGAAAAGCATAATTGTCCCATCCATTTGATGCTTTGTGTCCATGTCCCGGGGTCTCTTATGTATTACGGAGTCCACTCCACCTCACCCTTTCTGGGAGAACCCGCTGTGCCCTTCCAGCCAACTCTGTGTAGCTGTGCCTTGTTTGTTCCAAGAGGTATTCTGGGCTGTTCTCTTCTCCCCGGAGAGCTACAAGGGGACGTCGCATCTGAGCAGCTGCAGAAGGAGTGTCAGTTGCAGACCCTCTGGGTCTTGCTCTTCGGGTCTGAACCCAGAGAAAAGAGGAGGCCTCTCCACCATCACAGGCCCAGGCAAGACCTTACCAGGCGACAGGCAGCTGCATGGCCACAGGGAGGCCTCAGTTTATTTATTCGTGGACAGGAGGAAAGGAAAGCACAGTTGCTACTCACAGCCTTTGGAAGGACATCAGCCCAGTGGAGGTGCAAGCACAAAATCTTCTCAGGGCCCTGCTTCTCTGTTCCCTCGGGGCTCTGAAGGGACGTAGGCCAATCAAAGCTGGGTGGCCTTTGGGGCCTCCTGGACGACACACATTAAACCCCTCCCTGGCACAGAAACTTGTCCTCTGAAAAGGGGCGGGGACCAGGGGGCCCTTGTCTTTTTGGCTCTCACCCAGCACACTTGCATCACCTTGAAGAAATGAGGCTTCTCTCCAGGAGATGGGAGGAAAGGGGCTCTCCTCAGTGATCTCTGCATGGCCCCGATAATCTGAAGTGAACTGGACGTTTTCCCCCTCATCTTGATAGAAAACACAACGTTGCTGGAATTTTAGTACATTTCCAGGGCTCAGGCCAGAGAAGGCAGCCCTGCGGCTTGATGGCCTCTGTAGTAGACAATGATTTAACCCTGTTTACTCCACTCTAAGTCCTGGACATCGGAGCAGAGGAAAGTTCCAAAGTGGTTGCTCAGAACGTTCTCCAGGCTGGTCTGCAGACACTCTCATTTGACCCATGTGAGAGGTTGTTGCCATTTCACAAAGTAACTGAGGCCGCAAGGGGCCAAGGTCACAGGCCACAGAGCGGCAGGATGTGGATCAAAATTTGTCTTCTGATGGTTTCTGCCCACGCTGCATCCTGCCTCTCAGGGAAGGTGGATGGGGCATAATGGGAAGGAGAACCGAAGTTTCTGCGAAGGTTTCCTTCCTGATGGTAAACCAGAACACTGGTGGAGCTAGAATCCCTCCAAGCTGTCAGTCTGGGAAATGGGAGCCTATTGTGTCTACTCTTGTAACATCTGGACTGAGCTGTTCCGTGCACTATATCCGTACCCCGTGTGCTGAGCGGGCCGCCAGGAGCCACCATGACCCCACCCAGGTCCAGGCGTCTGGGGGTGATGGATGCAGGTCTTAGGAGAGGGTATGCCATGCCGTCCCTCCTTAGCTAGTGCATGTGTGGGCCCCATGTCTGGTGCTTGGTGTTTAGTCTCGCATAGGCCAGCGAGTTCCCAGCTGCTTACTGTGAAGAACTCTGTCTCCAGGCTCTAAAAGTTGGCCAGAGAAAGGGCCATCTCAAACCCAGATGCTTGTCCCTGTGGCTGGGTGGGACCTGTCCAGAGACGCTGTCTGGTCTTTCCACCAGGGCGTGTTTCTCCTTTAGCATGGCCTCCCCCACCACAAAGTCACAGCCTTTACAGCTGGGGGAGATCAGAAGGCTCAGCCCAGCCAACCTTTCCACCAAGGCCCCTTTGTATTATTTCCCCCAAAGATGCCATGCTTCAAAGACGGGGCCTGCCAGAAACGGCAGTAGGCATAATTCATATATTTTGCTGTTGATTTTCTTTTTAAAAATCAATCAAAGGCGAGGCCAGCCCATTCAGAGATTGGATCTGCATGGTAACAAGCCGGCCTTTATGCTTTCATGAGGGGGTGAGGCCTTGCGGGTATGTGTGGAATGTTTGTTTTTTGTGTATGTGGTAAAATATACACAACATAAAACTTATCATTGTTCACACATCTACGGGTACAGTTCTACAGGCCATAAGTGCATTCACACTGGTGTGCAACTGTCACCACTAGAGATTTCCAGATTTTTTTTTTAAACATCCCAAACTGCACCTCGGTACCTATTGAACGACAACTCCCCATTTCCTCCCAGCCTCTGGTAACCACCATTCTACCATCCGTGTCAATGAACCTGACCACTCCAGGTACCTCGTGCAAGTGGACAAATACTCAAAGTATTTGTCCTTTTGTGTCTGACTTACTTCACTTAGCATAATGTCTTCAGGGTTTATCTATGTTGTAGTGTTTGTCAGAATTCCTTTCCCTTCCCTTCCCTCCTCCCATTTCCCTTTTATGAGAGAGAGAGAGAGAGAGAGAGAGAGAGAGAGATTGAATCCCAAGCAGGCTCCATGCTGAGCATGGGCTCAATCCCACGACCACGGGATCATGACTTAAGCCAAAATCAAGCGTCAGATGTTCAACTAGCCGAGGCACCCACGCGCCCCTGGAATCTCCTTTTGTTTAAGGCTGAATAATATTATATTGTATGTATACACCACATTTTGCTTATCCATTCATCCACTGGGTGGACATGTGGGCTGCCTCCTTATTTTGATTACTGTGAATAATGTGTGGAGTTTTATGATACTGGAAGTCGTTCCTGAAAATAATGCCTGCGTGACCCTGAGGACAGACAGCTCCGGTGGGGAACTCAGGACCTCTCCCAACTCAGCACTGATGGATGACAGAAGCAGAGGCTCAAGGGAAGCTGTGACCCATCTCACTTCCCTGTGCCCACCCTGCTGTTCCGAGCTTCTGCTGGGCTTTTACTTCTCCGCCAGAGTGGCTACAGAGTTGTATGTTCCCTCCATGGGATGATATCTTATGAAGCTATTTTTATAATCATAGCTTTCTTCTCCTCCCTGGAGTCCTGTGTCCCAGTACCTGGGCTGTGTCAGGAGCCCTGTCCGGCCACCCTGAGGCACACGAGAGTAAGCAACGCAGACTTCTTCTGACATGCCGTCCTTCGCCTATGGGCTGGTCTCCTAAGGTAACTGCCCTTTCACAGGCGGAAAGTCTGAAGGTGAACTGGATGTGTCGTGGGCAAAAAGGGCCAGAGGCCTGTTGACACAGAGCACCCTCAGCCCGGAGGACACCGGGAGGGACTCTGTGTCCCATCCTGCCGTGTGCAGCATGAGCGGTCATTCTAATCGTGGGTCTCCGCTGATGAATGGCCTCTTGACTTCCCCAAGACCATGCAGCACTCAACGGGCCAATGTGAGCTGGAGGCGGGCACCTGGCCTGGACCCCACAAACCACAGTCTGCCCGGCCCTACGCTGAGGACTTTTCTTGGGGCCTGGGAGACACACGAGTTGATTTGGGTTGGATGGAGGGCGGAGCTGGCAGAGGAGGACGCGAGCCCCCTATCATTAGTCTACTGTGTATTCATCCAGAAATCCAGATGAGAGCCAAACCTCTCTCTGGATGGACAAAGCATTGCTATTAAGCTCTGTACCTTTTTGCATCCGTTTCCTCGGCTCACCCCTGAGAAGTGCCACCGAGGAAAGATAGATGAGAAGGAGGTAACCCAAATGGGCTTCATTACAAGCAAACAATGTTGAATCGACAATAGATTCCTTGTTGAATAACCCAATTATTTATGCTTACGGCAGTTTATTGTTGGTGCTTTCTCTCTCGACACAAACACTCCATAATCGTTGTGGAAATTTTACAAAATGGAGATAAGCAAAGAGAAGAAAAGAAAAACACCCAATGCCCATCACAAAAGATAAGCATAAAGTCATCTTCAACTTCTATATCTTGACTTATCTAGTCAACATATATAGCCACATGTTTTAAAATTTTGTACCATCTTTATTAAGGCGTAACTCACATACGACGAAGCTCACCTATCGTCATTGTGCACTTTGATGAGTTTTTGCTTTGTGCACAGTTATGTAACCAGCACCACACCCAAGATATTTCCAGCACCGCCCCCCCCCCCCCCCCCCCCCCCCCCCCCCCCCGCCCCGCCAAGTTGCCTTGTGCCATACTGTAGTCAACCCTCTCCCTCACTCCTGGCCCCAGATAAACACTGATGTCAAAATGTTATACTGATGTCAAAATGCTATACACCCAGAACCATACGGTGTGTGGCTCTTTGGGTCTGGTTTCTTTCACTTAGCATGATGTTCTTGAGCTTCACGTTGCAGCAGGTATCAGTCCTTTGTTCCTTTTTATTGCCAAGTATTATTTCATTGTTTGGCTCTATCACATTTTATTTCTCTGTTCATCAGTTAATAGACATTTGGGTTGTTAGTCAAGCATGGATTTATGTATTATGAATAATGCTGCTATAAACGAAGTCATAGACAAGTCCTTACAGTATACAGGTTTTCAACTGGGTAAATACCGTGGGGAAATACCTAGGCATGGGTTTGCTGGGTTGTAGCTAAGTGTAGAGTTTAACTATATAAGAAACCACCAAAGTATTTTCCAAAGTTGCTGCACCGTGTTGCACCCCCATCAGCAGCCTACAAGTGTTCCAGTGGTTCTTGCCAATACTTAGTACAAGTCTTTAAAAATGTTCCTGATGGGGGCACCTGAGTGGCTCAGTCGGTTGAGCATCTGACTTCCACTCAGGTCATGATCTCATGGTTCGTGAGTTGGAGCCCTGCATCAGGTTCCCTGCTATCAGCATGGAGCCCGCTTTGGATCCTCTGTCTCCCTCTCTCTCTGCCCCTCCAGTTCTCATGCTCTCTCAAAAATAAAAAGTAAATATTAAAAAGAAAAATGTCCCTGACGTAGGTGCCTTGAGAGGCTCAGTCAGTTAAGTATCTGACTTTTGATCTTGGCTCAGGTCATGATCTCACAGTTCATGATTCATGAGCTTAAGGACTGCATCAGGTTCTGCACTGGCAGCAGAGCCTGCTTGGGATTCGGTCTCCCTCTGCCTTTGCCCCTCCCTTTCTCGTGCCTACTCACGAGTGCTCTCTCTCTCTCTCTCTCAAAATAAATAAACTTAAAAAAAATGTTTTTTTAATTTTTAAAAATGTCCCTGATGATGTTGGGGATCTTTTCATAGGCTTGTTGGTCATTCTTCTATATTTTATTGCAAAATGTTTTCAAATCTCGTTTAAAAATATGATGGTATGGGGCGCTCAGTCGGTTAAGCGTCTGACTTCGGCTCAGGTCATGATCTCATGGTTCGTGGGTTCGAGCCCCACGTCGGGTTCTGTGCTGACAGCTAGCTCAGAGCCTGGAGCCTGCTTCAGATTCTGTCCCCTCTCTCTCTGACCCTCCCCTGCTCACACTGTCTCTCTCAGAAATTAATAAAAACATTTTAAAAAAATTAAAAAAACAAAAATATGATTGTATGGTAGAGACTTTAGTGCAAAACTGTGCCCTAAATCTAAGAGCCACTTAGCACTAATAGATGATTTTTAAACTCATCAAGAATGGGTTTAAAGCAAGGTAAGTAGGTGGAACATGGTAGAAGTGGGAGGGCTATTTTAATAGGTGATTAGGAATGGCCTCTCTGGGGGAGGTGACAGTTGAGTACAGATACGAAGAAAGCGAGGGAGAGCAACCCATTTGAACAGCTGAGGAAAGAACAAGCCAGACAGAATAGCACTTGCAAAGCCTCTGAGATAGAAAAGGGTTAATGAGAAAGGAATGCATGCATATCCAGTGGTAGTGAATTTCCAGAATTTACTGGGTCCCGTTTACATTTACCCAGTGCCCGTTGAAAGCCAGGCATGGTACTGAGAGCTTTTGTCTGATTTCTCCCAAGACAGTAACCTCCATGAGGACAGGGACTATGTCTATTTCACTCACCTTTGTAGACTCAGACCTGGGTGCACAGGAGGCACTCAGTAAGTGACTGCTGAACGGATGAATAAGATAAACAAGTATTTATTACTATTCCCATTTTATAAATGGAAAACTAAAGTCTCAGAGAAGCTAAGTCACTTACTGAAGGTCGACCATAACTAGATGGTGGTGAATCTGAGACTCAAATCTTGGTCCTTCTAACCAGAAAGCACAGGTTTTACAAATCTCCCGAGCTGCTGCGGATTCTCCTTCCCATATTTGGGAAACTGAGGTTCAGAGTAAAACAGAGAGGCTTGATGGAGGTCCCCCTGGAATCCAAAAATAAAACTAGCCAGCCACAGGCTCCAGGCTGCTGTTTTGGCCAGAAGACCACATTTCCATCACATTCAGTGGCTTCCAAAAATTTGAGACGGAAGGAGTACCAGCAGCTTAATTAAAAGGTGAAAATTTAGTTTGATCCCACACCACGTGAGGCCTGCACGAACTGAAAGAAATCATTGGTCTGACTCCCCTGCCTTGCGCTCACTGATGAGGCAGAAGCTGTCCATCTGGCCGTCGTGTCTTGCCTTAAGTTGTCTGTGTGCTCCGTTAGCTGCAATGCCCAGGCCTCTGAATCCCCGTCATTGACAAATACTGCTGTTGTCATGTGCAAGGAGAAGCAGCAAATTAATGTGGGTGGAAAAATCCAAGCTTAGTGATTTGGGCAAATTAGTTTATATGTCACATAGCCAGCAGAGGTGTTAAATCACTCTCTGTTTGGGAAGCGATCACTCCCCACTGCCTCTGTCTTGCTCTCTGCAGGGAGGTTGGAACAGCCAAAGTCAAGCTGTGTTAGTGACAGAGCAATCCACATTTCCGTGTTTTGATCACCCCCAAGAAAGAGTGTTTCATGTAGCATATTTGTTCATTCACAGTGCTGCCTGGAGGTCCTTTGAAGCCACCTCTAATGATCAAAATCACCCCTTCATTCTCCTTTGGTCCATGTCTTTGGAAAATGATTCTGTGACCTATGCTATAAATGATGTAAAATAAACTCATTATGAAAGGTGTGTTTACTTTCTACTTTCCATCGCATGAGGAGCTTTCCCTCTTTTGCGTCTTTACTGTGAATGAAAAGTTTCCAGGCAAATAGTCATCCCCTCAACATAGGTAGACAGTGGGCTATGTGATCCCCGACATAATTGCAGTATTCCCATTCTACAGATGGGAAACTGAGTTGCATGGAGGCCAAGGCACTTCCTTGAGGTTCCCATATCTTATAAGTGGGGGAGTCAAGACAAAGTTTCAGGCCCTGTGTGTGGTCCAATCCAGCGTTCTTGACACTTCACCGAGTTACTTTCTTGGTTAGCTCCCTACTTCTAAGCATACGTGACAAGTTTAGATAACACTTAGCTCTGTCGTGTATGCTCAACAAACCTAGTGTCTGTTGACTCTGGGAACATGGACCTCTCACAGTCCCGTAGGCAGAGACAGAAAAGAGAACAACTATAATGCGGTATAGTGCTTGTTACAACGGGATATCACGGTTGGCCAAAGAAGTAATGGGACAGGCTGAGGTGCATCAGAAAAGAATTCCCATAAGAGGCTTGAAATAATTCTTAAAGACCAGAATAGAGACAGCCAGGTGGACAGGAGGGTTTGAAGCAGGGCAGGGATGCACCCAGATCTTCATCCGTTAAAGGTTACGCTGGCAGCAGGTGGAGAGTGACTTGGAGGGAGATGGAGCTGGAGACCAGGGAGGTAGGAGGTATTTGGGGGAATCCAGGTGAGATATCCTGGGTTTGGCTGAGGCACTAGGAATGGAGAAGAGACATCAAGTTCATGGATGTTTGAGAGCTCACCTCAATATTTTCTGATACCTGCGAGGACGTGGGAGAATGGGCCATCATTCTGCGATACTTTCAGTTGCCGGTAACCAGCGTAAACTAAAGGTGTGCAAGTTAGTGAAGACGGTTGGTCCATCCAGAAGCTCGACAATGTCACCAAGGACCACGCTGTCTCCATTCAGCTACGCTGCCATCTACAGTGTGAGCTTGGCCCTCAGTCTGGCTTCCCTCATGGTACAGAATGCAGCTACCAGCAGTCAGAGTTGCGTGCTTTTTTTTTTTTTACATTGAGAGAAAGAGAAGGAATATTTCTTTTCATGTCTTTCTTTTAAGTCATGAGAACAAAGTAACTTCTCAGAAGGAGGCAGAAAACTTATATTGGATCATATCAGGTCAGGTATCCATTCCTGAACCAGTCCCTTGGCCAGGTTCTGAATCTCATGTTCTTTGATGGGGTTCTAGAACAGTTAAAGGGGATAGGATTTGGGGTGACTGGATGGCTCAGTCGGTTAAGCGTCCGACTTCAACTCAGGTCATGGTCTTGCAGTTTGTGAGTTTGAGCCCCACGTTGGGCTCTGTGCTGACAGCTGGGAGCCTGGAGCCTGCTCCTGATTCTGTGTCTCCCTCTCTCTCTGCCCTCCCCCACTCACTTGCATGCTCTCTCTCTCAAAAATAAATATTAAAAAAAAATTAAGGGGATAGGATTATAACGACTGATTTATCCAAATCGAGCCCATTGCTGGAATGAGCGTCAATCTCCAATCTAATTAATCTGGGGAGGGAATGACAGATTGATGGGAAGTTGTATCCATTAGAATGTCTTTCAGTCCACAAGTAACATAATGCTCTGCATCATACTGTTCTAAATACAGCAAAGTCAATTTATTATATTAACTATTAGTCAAATATATAAGTCAAAATATAGTAACTATTACTAAGGTCAATTTGTTATCTTTTCATGAGAGGACTTAAAACAGGAAACGTGCAGGGTTAATTAAGTCAGCAGCTCAGTGACATCAAGACCCAAGATCTGTCACTTGGCATCTTCATTTTGGGTACATTAGTGTTACCTGCAGCCTATCTCCCTTCTAGATTGTAAGATAGCCATGGTCGGCAAATTCCAAGACAATGTGTAAAGGAAGAAGAGCATCTCTCATAGAAGCAAGAGAACCTTTGCCAGAAGACCCTACCACACCTCCCCTTAGATTGCACTCGTAGAATTCTGTCACTCATTTGCAACCAAACCAGCCATTGGCAAGGGGAACAAACCCCTCCCCTGGCTATGTGATGGCACCTCATTTCCCAAAACACGCCACACGTGGGGTGGGTAGATGCAGGTCTGCACAACAGAGTCCCATTGGGGAGGAGAAAGAGGAGGGAACAGGCGTTAGGTGGGCAACCACCAGTGACTGCTCCAGGCAATGGGCTAGGAGGAACTTCTGGGTTGGATGACTGTGTAGTTCAGGTGCTGTTAAGTGAGAGAGAGGGCTCAAGAGAAAAAAATGGTAGGCTCATTTCTGGACTTGGTGAATAGGAAATGCTCATGTACCAGCCAAGCTGAGAAGTCTAGAAGACAGCTATGTTGTTGATCTTCCCTTTCTTAAAAAAAAAAAAAAAAAAAAAAGTTTATTTATTTCGAGAGAGAGAACACATGCAAGCAAGGGAGGGGCAGAGAGAGGGAGAGAGAGAATCCCAAGCAGCCTCTGTGCTGTCAGTGCAACAGCCCAACAGGGGGCTCCATCCCATGAACCGTGAGATCATGACCTGAGCTGAAGTAGGAAGCTTACCCGATTGAGCCGCCCAGGCGCCCCACCATCCCCTTCTTCTTAAAACCCCATTTCTTTCTCTGGCTTCCAAGACACCGTACTTCCTGTTTTGTCTCCTACCTCTCTGGCATTCCTTCTTTAACCCTTTCTTGGCACTTCTTCTGCCATCCATCCCTGGAATATTGAGATTCCTCGAGGTTCTGTTCTGGGCCTTCTGCTTTAAAAAAAAAAAAAATTCTAAGGTTGCCTGGGGGGCTCAGTTGGTTAAGCATCCAACTTCGGCTCAGGTCATGGTCTGGAGGTTTGTGAGTTCGAGCCCTGCACTGGGCTCCAAGCTAACAGGGTGGAGCCTGCCTGGGATTCTCTCTCTCCCTCTGTCTTTGCCCCTCCTCTGCACGCTCTCTCTCTCAAAAGGTTCAGTCAAGCTTCCTTTCTCTTCTGAGTTCCAGGCCTCTTATCTAAGCACTCACTGGACTTCTCAGCCTGGACTTTGGTCTCCACTCAGCCTGCAAAACCTCTGTAAGGTCTTCTCCATGATTTGTCACTGACAATTTTGGACATTTTTTCCCTGTCTTCTATAACGGACTATGCAGACTTAACTTCAAGCTGCCTCCTTATCCAGCTCTATTGCTATCCTGGGCCCCTGTTGTCATGTCCATCCATTCTTTCCTCTCTCCCCCTGCTCTGCTGTATCTGTTGTGGGCAAGGGGCAGGGGCCAGTAAGCCTCCATAGACTAGGTTTCCCAAACTCCTGTGTCAGAAGAATATAAGGTTATATTATTGTTCCCAATTACTCACTCTCTTCTCTGAAATAGGAGCATAGGACCCTTTATTACCAAGCTCCTTATAGCGGCCCCCTGCAGGTAAATACATCTCTCTGTCCCCTTGGCATCGGGCCTGGCTACATGACTTGCTTTGGCCGATGGAAAGGGAACAGAAGTTCAATATCAACTCTGACCAGAAGCTCTAGGAGCCACAATGTGGTTCAGCTGTTTCTCTTCTCCCTTTACCATGAGACCAATATAAGAGCTGTTCCCTCCGTCAGGATCCCAGAATAACAGACACCCGGAGCAGAGCCAAAGCCAATCTGTAGCCCTGACCTGTAACCTGAGGGAGAAACGAATGTAGTGAGATTTCAGGGAGGGGGGAGCGCTGTCTGTTAATACCACGTTATCTAGAAAAAGCTAATTGTAACTGTAACTTGGTGCAAGTTACAGAATGCCCTGCTTAAATATGTGCCATTGGCCTTAGGTCCTAGTGGTGGACAGCAAGTGGTGTAGCCTTTGATCATTTAGAAGGCAGATTCTGTACCAAATAGCTTGTGAGTTTAGGCAGAAAGGTCGGGAAACAGACTGTTATGAGTGTGACTTGGTTGTTTTTAGGTGCATTGGATAGGCTACTACAAGAATGGGATGAGCTCAGAAAAGAATTGGCTGTTTTGTCAGCAGAGATTAAAACTCAGCCTTGGGGGGAGCACCTGAGTGGTTCAGTCAGTTAAGTGTCCGACTCTCAGTTTCGGCTGAGGTCATGATCTTGCGGTTGGTGAGATCAAGCTCCACAGCAGGCTCTGTGATGACAGTGCAGAGTCTGCTTAGGATTCTCCCTTTTTCTCAAATAAATAAACTCAAAAAGAAAACCAACAACCTCAGTGTTGGGACAGAGGCCAGATCAAGGGCATGAGCAGTGGCTCTCAGTAAGTCCTTTGTTGGATAAAGTGGCTCTTAGTAGACTAAGAGCAGGGCTCTCCAGTGGCAGCTTGGTAAGTTCAAGTTACCTTAGCAGTTATGCCTAGAGAGAGGGGTACGTCTCAAAAAGAATTATATGTATGGTAATTTGCACATAGAACTGACCTGAATCAGGTAAAATGCTATTCAAAGTTGAAAGAGAGGTGCACAGCCAAGATACATCAGCTTTGGTTAAAAGATATGATTGCTGGAGACCAACATTTGGGCTCCAAAATTTCTGTGGGCAAGATGGAAGCTGAGACAGCTGCTCACCCCCCAAGAAGTCAAAAGTTATGAAGAGCAGGGGCTCCTCCCAGGGACCTGAATTGCAACTTAATCAAGGAATGTTTCCTACACCCCGCAGGAGTCTGGAATTCTAAGAACCAGCGATGGTTACTGAGTCTCTCGTTTTTTCTTTTGATGAATAGAAGTTTTTATTCAGTCTTGGTTCAACCATTTCGTATAAGATATAGACGCTGGCGGGCAGTCGATAACATTTAGTTGCCCATTAGTCTCTGGATTAAGAGGAACCCTAACCCTATCTGGACATAATACATGTCCATATACATAATATCATGAGCTATTAAGCTCTGACCTTGATGTCACGAGTGGTTGAACCTTTGGGGTGTCACTCTTGGTGGGAAGAGTGGGTATATCTTTCAGGCAAAAAAAGAGAGAAATGATTATTTATGACCAAGAAGGTAGCCTGTGATGAGACTATTATTTTTACTATTTATTTGCTGCTTTCCCTGAAGGAGAATTAGACGGCCCTAGACGTGGCTGCCCATTTGCACTGTCAGCTAAAGGAGGAGTATACTTCCAGAAGACACTGGCATCGGGCAAGGTCACAGAACTTGCTTTAGCTAATTGAATGTGAGTGGAAGTGACACACACCATTTGTAAGCAAAAGCGTAAGAGCCGTTGTGTGGTTTGGGCATTTCGTTTTCCCCTCTGCTTGGTCCTGGTAGGGTAAGCTGGGGCCGCTACTTCAGTCTCAGTCCGCAAATGAGAAGACATGCCGGGCAAAGCCGCAGGGGCCTCCTGATGCCACCGTGAAGCTTGAACCAGAAATAAACGTTCATTCTTGTAAGCAAACTGAAATGTCTTATACTCTCGGGCACAGCAGCATAAACTCGTCCAAACTGATTAATACGGTTGGCCTGCATCTGGGCCCACCCAGTGGGAAACACTGGCAGGAGACTAGAAGATGTGAGGAAGGCCTCCCCTTCCTTTTCGGCCGCAGGCACCATCTCCAGGTAGGCAGGCCCACTGGTCTTCCTTCTCTTGACCTTGGGCCCTGCACCCCTCCCT
This sequence comes from Hyaena hyaena, assembly GCF_003009895.1. Classification (NCBI taxonomy): domain Eukaryota; kingdom Metazoa; phylum Chordata; class Mammalia; order Carnivora; family Hyaenidae; genus Hyaena; species Hyaena hyaena. The sequence continues at coordinate 666,350 of NW_024080705.1, forward strand.
TTGGGTGACCCTGCCTCGTCCTCTGGCCTGGTGGTAGTGGCTTCCTGCTGTTGCTAATCTGTATTTGGCTTCTCAGCTCTTCTATTACTTATTGACTGATTTTCTGCATTAAAGTCCCTCTGTTTTAAACATTTTGAGTAGTTCTGTCTAATTGGAGTCTAGCCGATACACCATTCTATGTATACATTTTGGAGCAGCTATTGATCACAGATGTCTCAGACTTTGTGTGATTTAAAAAAAAATACGTTTAATGTTTATTTTTGAGAGAGACAAAGACAAAGCATGAGTAGGGGAGGGGCAGAGAGAGAGGGAGACAGATTTGAAGCGGGCTCCAGGCTCTGAGCTGTCTGCACAGAGCCTGACGCAGGGCCCGAACTCATGAACATGAAGACGGTGACCTGAGCTGAAGTCAGATGCTCAACCAACTGAGCCACCCAGGCGCCCCCATGTGTGATTTTTTTTTTAAAAGGACGACATGTTTGATTGTATCTTTTTTTTTTGTTAGCATTGTAACTGTTTTTAAGTGTAGAGTCCAGTAGCATTAAGCATGTTCACACTGCTATGCAGTCATGACTAGCAATCATCTCTAGAACTTTCCTTTTCCCAAACTGAAACTCCATGTCCATTAAACAACATTAAACAACGTCTCCCCAGTCCCTCTTTCCCCCAGCCCCCTGACAACCACCATTTCACTTTCTGTGTCTGGGAATTTGACGACTCTAGGTACTTTTTAGCTAAGTGGAATCAAATAATATTTGTCCTTTTATGCCTGGCTTATTTCACTTAGCATAGGGTCTTTGAGGTTAATACATTTATTTATTTGAGAGGGGGGAAGGGGGCAGAGAGAGAGAGGGAGAGAGAGAACCTCACACAGGTTCCACATTGCCAGTGCAGAGCCCGATGCAGGGCTCGAACTCCGAAACCATGAGATCACGGCCTAAGCCGAAACCAAGAGTTGGACTCTTAACCGAGACACCCAGGAGCCCCTCATTCCCTTTTCAAGCAATCAGCCCCTCATCTTCCACTCTATCCAACCACTGATCAATTCCATTGAGTCTACCTTAAACAGAGCTGTTATCGCTCTTCTCTTTTGCCACCCAAGTCCAGGGCACGGTCGGCATCTTTGACCTGGGCCACTTGCTAAAACTTCAATCCAGGCTCCAAGCTGCTAACAGAGCCACTTTCTTTCTTTCTTTCTTTTCTTTTTAAGTATATATATTCTTTTTTTAAAAAAATGTTTTATTTATTTCTAGGAGAGAGAGAGAGAGAGACAGCGTGAGCAGGGGAGGGTCAGAGAGAGAGGGAGTCACAGACTCTGAAACAGGCTCCAGGCTCTGAGCTGGCAGTCAGCACAGAGCCCGACGCAGGGCTCGAACCCACGAACCGTGAGATCATGACCTAAGCGAAAGTCGGACGCTCAACCGACTAAGCCACCCAGGCGCCCCTAACAGAGCCACTTTCTGGGCTTAGGATTAGCAATCCTAAAGCACCAGGATTAGCAATCCTAATCATGTCACTTTCTTGCTAAAAACTCTTTTTTTTTTTTTAAATGTTTTATTTATTTCTAAGAGAAAGAGAGACAGCGTGAACAGGGGAGGGTCAGAGAGAGAGGGAGTCACAGACTGAAACAGGCTCCAGGCTCCGAGCTGGCAGTCAGCACAGAGCCCGACGCGGGGCTCGAACCCACGAACCGCGAGATCATGACCTAAGCGAAAGTCGGACGCTTAACCGACTAAGCCACCCAGGCGCCCCACTTGCTAAAAACTCTTAAGTTGCCCATTGCTTTTAGGAAAAAGTTCAAACCTTATGTTGTGCCATCCGAGGCCCTCTGCCATTTAACCCTGACCTACTTCTCTGGTCTCATCTGTTAATAATCCCTTTCCGGCTTCTGCTTTGTCTTCTTCGTTTCATTAACCCCTTCTTACCGTTCAAGTCATAGGTGAAGGGTAATTTCCTTGGAGAGGTTCTCTGCTTCCATAATGCAATGCCCTGTACTTCCTCTATCATTTTACTTATCCACATTTATTGTAATTATTTGCTGCAATCTGTCTCCTCTTTGGACCATGACTTCTTTAAGGGTCAAGACCATGCCTTTCTAAGTGTTACATCCCTACCACCCAGCACAGACAGTCGCCACAGTAAGTGTTAAATAAAACTTAGTTGTAGATTTGAAAGTTTTCGTGTTTTGGGGGTGGGGGGCGTCTGAGTGCCTCAGTCAGCAGAGCATCCAACTCTTGCTTTTGGCTCAGGTCATGATCTCGTTTGGGATTCCCTCTCTCCCTCTCTCTCTCAAAATAAATAAATAAAACTTAAAAAAAAAAGACAAAGTTTTCATGTTATAGGGTCTATAGGTGGTAGCTGACACCAAATGCATACATGAGATAATCTAGGGAGAGGGTATTTCTAAAGAGAACATGAGAAGTAAGAAAGATGATGATGATTAAGATGAAGAGATGGAGAGGCAGCCAAGGGGGAGAATAAGAAATGAATGGCCAGATAAGTCAGAGAAATGTTAGAAGAGAATGAGGTCATAAGCCAGAGAAGAGAGTGCATCAGGAAACTGGACGCACCCAACAAGGTCAACCACAGCAAAGAGAACAGGAAACAGACAGAAAAGAAGTACCACCGGAGTTGTTACAGAGCAAGAAAGACCATGTCTGACAACACTTGGGTTTATCCTTTGTCAAACTAATATACTGAAGAAGGTATTGCCCGCCTCCTTTTCATTACTTCCTCTATCCATTCCCCTGGCATAGATTCATTAACCATCGACTCTAGGCCAGGTGCTTCACTAGGTCCCAGGGAGAGATGAGAAACAGAACAGCATCCAGTCGGGCCTATGGATCTCACCACCATTGCCTGCAAGGGAAAGTGACAAGCACTGCCTTGTGCCCTAGCAAAGCCGGGGCTTGGCATTTTATGGGAGTTGGTACTTACTGGCTTTCCAAACACACTCAATGAAACCAAAGTTAGTGTCCAAGTCCAGAGGTCAGCAGTGCTTTGTTATCTTGCTCTGAGCTGGCAGGAGGCAAAAGGGAAAGTGTATGTGGTGCACTGCTGCAGACTCTCTATCTGTTCCTAAGGCAGTCGCAGCAGAGATTTGGGGGCTTCTTCCAAGGAAGCTAATTCCTGTGCTCAAAGGCAAAAAACTGATAGAGCAGCTCAACCAAAAAGCATCCCCATAAGAAACTCTCTGAACTTACTCCTTAATGTTCACTCTGCAGAGATTCCTTTGACTTCCAGCAACACACTGTATTGCCGACTAAATCACTGCTCTACTATTTTCTTTCCTGTCCTGTGCTCCAACTACAGTAAAACAGCGTGGCATACTGTTCAAAAGGTCAGTGAGTCATGGCCTTCTGAAAATTAATGGGAGTCTGGATGGAGACAAGGGAGGGACACTCTTCTTAACTAATTAGACAACTATCTTATTAGGTTTTCATTTAATACAGAGGACATCTCATTTTATACAGTAGACATTGTTTTGAAGTAAAAAGCTTAAGTCAAAATGTCTTGAAAACACATTATCTTTAATGCCCCCGGAAAACAAGATCATTTAAAGAAACCCAGCCCACCAAACTAGGCATTCTTTGAAATATGGGGGCACCTTATTATGCGGGCACCTGGGTGGCTCAGTGGGTTAAGCGTCCAACTTTTGGTTTTGGCTCAGGTCATGATCTCACAGTTCATGGGTTTGAGCCCCACGGCCGGCTCCTCCCTGGACAGTGGGGAGCCTGCTTGGGATTCTCTCCCCCTCTCTGCCCCTCCCTTGCTCTCCCTTTCTCTCAAAAATAAATAAACTTAAAAAAGAAAGAAATACTCATTAGTATATAATCAAATAGCGAATGATCAGTTCCTAATTTGTAATTTGGATTTTGAAATACACTTTTTTTTTTTTTTTTAGATATATAGGATTGGGGAAGTGATGCAATTAATTGACCACAATAGCTTGAATTGGACAATCAGACTTTAGCTGTTGGGATCTGGCCTGAGTTAACAAAAGATGGAAAACAAGGTCCAAAGAACTTATGCCTGAGAGAAATGTGCTCAAGGGACTCTGACCTCATGCCTGGACTTTCCCAATGCTTACATCTGAGAAGTCCCTGGGGAACCTGGGGTGGGTTGAACAAGGAAAGGGCCAGAGTGAATCCTCCTTCACTGGAGAGGGTGAAAATAACAAGTCATACTTCCAGAGTGCTTACAACAAGCCAGGCTCTTCCTCCGACATTTTTATGAATTAAAAAAAAAAAATTGAGGGGGGCGTCTGGGTGGCTCAGTCGGTTGAGCATCCGACTTTGGCTCAGGTCATGATCTCATGGTCAGTAGGGTTCGAACTCCATCCCGTCTGGCTCTGTGCTGACGGCTGGGAGCCTGGAGCCTGCTTTTGATTCTGTGTCTCCCTCTCTCTCTGTGCCCCTCCCCTGCCTGTGTTCTGTTTCTCTCTGTCAAAAATAAATAAATATTTAAAAAAAATTTTTTAATGTTTTAGGTTTACTTCTTTATTTAGAGAGACAGAGACAGCGAGAGTGGGGAAGGGGGGAGAGAGAGAGAGAGAGAAAGAGAGAGAGAGAGAGAGAGAATGAGAGAGAGCATCCCAAGCAGGCTCTGCGCTGCCAGCTTAGAGCTCAGACTGAGGCTCGAACTCATGGGAGATCATGACCTGAGCCAGATGCTTAACCGACTGAGCCACCCGGTTGTCCCCCTTACTGGGACTCTTGACATGAATCAACTCAGTTAATCATTCCAACAACTCATGAAATAGTTACTATTACTCTCTCCACTTCCCAGATGAGAAACTGAGTGAGAAAGGTTAACAGCAACTTGCCCGCTCTCTTACACTAAAAAATGGTGGAGCTGGTGACTCACCTGGTAGCCATCAGGGGGTCAGTAATAAACCTCGCTTAAAATGCACAGAAAAACGCAGAAAAAATTCGCTTAAAATGCACACCTTTAAGATCAAAGGCAGGGCGTGTCTGATGAAGCCTGTGGCTTCAGAACGTCTTTTGAGACCAGGAATTACTCTGCGCGGGGGTGGGAGGGGGTGGGGAGGGGTAAGCGTCAAAGGTGAGTTCCCAGTGTGCACGGTGGCGGAGAGGTTGCCAGTCTATTCCTAGCTGGGGCAAGACGAGAACTTGAGCTTTTGGCGTCCTCGGTCAGAGCCCTAAAGCACACGGGGCGGAGGCGGAAAGAACACTGCCAAAGCCAGAGCTCGCCGCTGGCCACGTGGCCCAACCTAGGAGCTGAAGGGCGGGGGGAGGAGGGAGGCCTGTCCGCAGAGGCGGGGCCGGAGGGGAGGGGCGCGGGGCGGGCCGGGTCGGATGGAGTGCGCCTGCGCGCGGGGTGGGTCGTCCGCTTAAAGCCGTTCCCCGCCCGGCTCCGGAGTCCAGTCTCCTGGGTGCGCACGCGCGGAGCTTTCCCCTTGTCAGCCGGCGCCGCGTGCGGGTTAGTGGCTCTGTGGCGGCGGCGGCGCTGGTCATCCCCACCATGAGCGGCTTCAGCAGCGAGGAGCGCGCAGCGCCCTTCACCCTCGAGTACCGAGTCTTCCTCAGTGAGTGTCGGCGTACCGCGACCTCTCCCCGTCCTCCAGCCCATTCATTCCCGGGCCTCGCCTCGCCTCGCCTCCTGCCCGGGCGCCGTCGGCCCGCGCTCCGCCCCTTGTCCGGGGCGCGGGCCGGGTTCCTCGGGTTCCTCGGGTTCCTCGGGCTCCTCGGGCTCCTCGGGCTCCCCGGGCCTTGGGCCGGCCAGGCCCTCCCATTTCACACGTCCCGCTCGCGGGTCGGGGGCGGGGGTGCGGCGGGGGTCGGTGTTTCTCTTTCACATGCGCGGTGTGACCTCACCCCGGGCCAGGCTAGTTCTGCAGGTGTCCTCGGGCAGCGTCTGATGGGAAAGGAAACCACTGAGTCGCTCTAGAAAGGTGTCTGGAGGTAAACTAATCTGCATAAGAGGATTGCTTGATTTGTAGGCACGGGCGCAGGGTGGGGGGATGACTCCCTAAGGACCTTAATTCCTGAACTGTAGCTCAGCTTGTGGGCACCAAGCAGGGTGAGATCCAACCCCTCGTTCTGCAGTGGGGGAAACAGGCCCGGAGCAGGAGCCGTCCGAACCCGTCCCTAGGGGGGACCGGTCGCGCTCCTGCCCCTCCCGCCGCGGTTTCCCTTGTAGCGAGAATAATGGAAATGAGTCTTGTCGTAACAGTGCTGAAACAAAGCTGTTCGCCTCAAATCAAACAGGTGACATCAGTCTGGGAAGCTCGAGGGAGAAAGTGCCAAGTTTTTACCCCTGGGCAGGGAATCGGCACCTGAGTCCACACCTGGAGCTGCACTTGGAGCCCAGCACGCCCGCGGGCTGGGGCTGACCGGGCACCGCTTTCCCTCGCCCACCGCCTTTTGTGTTGCAGGTGGAGGAAAGCAGCCTCGGGTTTTTCTTGATCTCTACCTACCCGCCTGCCCCAGCCACTAGGAATAGATTATTGGAGTTCGAACATGGTCAGCAATGGCGGTTCTGTTGTAACTGTAAGGAGCTGTTTTACTCGGAAGGAAATGGGCAGGTGCAGGAAAGTCTTTGCCGGTGATGTATGAAGTACAGGAAAGAGCCGGGTGCAGGGGACCGATGGAAACACGGAGAGAATGAACTAAGATCCTAGCAAAAAGTAACGTGCTGTGGGAGGAAAGGGAAAGTGAACTCAGGTTTACCCATGTAGCTGAAGATTACCATGTAAAATCCAGGAAGGATGGGACTCCCCATTTTCTTTAATTTCAGACTTAAATAAGGGCTGTGTAGGATCTTTTGACTAATAGTTCACTGAACTATTTTTTCTGGAGTTAGAATTTCTCTGTAGGAGGGATTTAGAGAGGTGACTCTCAAGTTTGAAGGCAGAAGGATGATTGGGTAATTGGCTTCAAGCTATATTTGGACAGTAGTTTCTACTTAGGTTATGTAACTGATAGCAAGAATTTCATGGCCATTGTGGAAGACCATAGCCACTCCTTGACTGTGATGCTGGCTCAAGTAATTTTTTTATCAGATGGAACTCTTTGGGACTTAAATACCAATATTAGAACTAACTGTGTAATTACATAATTTTAAGGGTTTTTAATCAGTTTTTTTTTTTTTTACTACCCTCCCTTAATAGAAGAAGACTTTTTACCTCTATAAAGTTACATGTGCCAATCTCTTTAAAACTGATAGTGGATTGGACTGTGAGGTCACAAGTGACTCTGAAGGGAATGTAATGGGATTGGGGATGGTCACTGCTCAGTTTTTTCTATTCCACCTTGATTTTTAAATGTGAGGGGATATAGTGTGGACTGACCTTTAGGTTTCCTAAAGAATATAAGGTCTATTTTTTTTTTTAATGTTTGTTTATTTTTTTGAGAGAGAGAGACAGCATGAGCGGGGGAAAGGCAGAGAGAGAGGGAGACACAGAATCGGAAGAGGCTCCAGGCTCTGAGCTGTCTGCACAGAACCTGATGTGGGGCTCGAACCCATGAACGGTGAGATCATGACCCGAGCCGAAGTCAGATCTTAACCAACTGAGCCACCCAAGTGCCCCTGTAAGGAAGTTTTTGGATATTGTAGTTAAGTCTCTAGAATATAGAAGTTACCTGGGAAAGGGTTGTTGGACCTTGATTATCCTTAAGAAATATAATCTAAGATGTCTCTGTCTTCCTGGAACATTGCTTAAAACAACATGGTTTTCTGACTCAGCAAATTGGTCCCCTCCCTTCCCCCCCAAGCCCAACTGTTATATTAGTTGTGAAAGCTGTTAACTGATGTAAGATCAGTCCAAAACAATTTGATCGCCTTTTGTATGCTAGGCCCTGCTAGAGTCTGGGGATACAAAGGTATATAAGGCAGCCCCTGCCCTCTTTATAGAGGTTAATATCTGTTAGATGCCTAAGGAGAGCAGAGGATGAAAATGTAACCCACTCTTGGAGGGATCCGGAAGGTAAAATGTACAACAACCAGTTTTTCTTGTGTGGGAATAAAAACTGTCTACTTCATTATTCTGGTGAGTGGCGTTGATAATGGGAAGGGCCATGAAAGTGCAGGGATGGGGTGTGCATGGGAAATCTCTGTATCTTTTTCTCAATCCTATGGTAAACCTAAAATGACTCTAAAAAATGTAAGCATTTTTAAAAATGTGTACTTAATGCATCTGAAAATGCAATTAACAAAAGAAATTGGTAATGACTTTTTGTAATTCATTTTGCAGAAAATGAAAAAGGACAGTATATATCTCCATTTCATGATGTTCCAATTTATGCGGATAAGGTAAGATGTCCTTACCATTTAAACATAGTCCCTTTACTCAGATCAGTTAATTCCACATATGCATTTTCTTATACATCTTCGGAAGTGCTTAAAATGCCTCATTGTGCTGCAAATTCAAGGTACATTGACTAAGAAGTCAGTCTTAAATCCAGATTATTTGGCTAAAGAAGCAATAATAATTTGGGGAAGGAGTAGAGGAACAGATAACAAATGTTTCAAAGCTGCCTTGGAACTAAAATCTTAGTACTTCATAAGTGGTTTTAAAATTAACCAGGTAGGGGCGCCTGGATGGCTCAGTTGGTTAAGTGACTTATGCTCAGGTCATGATCTCATGGTTTGTGAGGTCGAGCTCCACGTCAGGCTCTTTGCTGTCAGTGTAGAGCTCGCTTTGGATCCTCTCTCTCTCTGCTTCTCCCCTGCTCTCTTGCTCTCTCAAAAATTAAATGAACATTTAAAAATAAAATAAAATACACCAGGTAGCCAGCACAAAATTTGGGTCGTGGGATATTTATTAAATAGCAAAAATAAACTAGATTATTCAGTGACTATAGGAAAATTCGGTACTTTCAGTGAACTGGTAGAGTTAAGATGCAAATAATGTTGATAAAGGTTAAGTCTACAAACTTCTAAAAAGGGATGTCTGTTCCTATACATACCAGTGAGCTGAAGAAATCCAGCACAGATTGATAGGCTTACCACAAATCGGTAAGAATCTTAGTTTGCTAGAATAAAATGTCTACAGCTATAGATTCCAAAGTCTTTGTGGTCCTTTAGAAGTAGAATTGCTAGCGATCCTTTCTGTTTTTATGTTTTCTAATCTTTTTACAATGAGCATAGATTATTTGTACACATTTAACTAGTTATTATTTTTAATTCAAAGCTTGTTTTAGCTTCCTTCCTAGTAGGAGAAGTTTGTACTTCTGACATAAGGACAGATGTCTGCTGCGTTGTTGTTGTTGTTGTTGTTGTTGTTGTTGTTGTTGTTGTTTTTGAGAAGAGAGAGAGAGAGTGTGAGCAGGGGAGGGGCAGAGAGAGAGGGAGACACAGAATCTGAAGCAGACTCCAGGCTCTGAGCTGTCAGCACAGATCCCGACGCAGGGCTCAAACCCACGAACTGTGAGGTCATGACCTGAGCCGAAGTCGGATGCTTAACCAACTGAGCCACCCAGGCGCCCCTGGAGTTAACTCTTTATGACACACTTGGAGTAGTGCCGGGCACTGGTGCCTGGTGTGGAGAAATAGCTTAGGGCCAATTATGTGTCACAGTTACAGGAGGGACCTCTAATTGGCATGTGTCCTCCTGTGGGATTCTCAAAGTTGTATTTATTCAGAAACTCTTAATTTGTTACGTCTGATTTGCTGGGAGTTGGCATGAGCTGCAGGATCCTTCCTTCCTCCCTCTTGAATTGGCATCATTTGGTTGACTTGATTTAGTTTGGTTTAGTGTATAACTAGTGTACATGTCAACGTACTTTCTAGTATCTCACACCGTTTTGAGTAGTTAAGAGGTATAAAATGATGACTGAAAGTTTATTGATGGTAACTTGCCATATAGAAGTTTCTTCTAAGGAAGAAAAATATTTTCTTAGAGGTGTGTGTGTGTGTGTGTGTGTTTACAGTGTCCTAGTCTGGGCTGCTGAAACAAAGTACCATATTTTTAGTATATGTGCTGCTAAAGCACTTGTAACAGAGTACCATAGACTGGTAGCTTATAAACAGCAGAAATTTATTGCTACAGGGAGCCTGGAGGTCTGAGATCAGGGTGCCAGCATGGTTGGGGGAAGGCCCTCTTCTGGTCATGGGCTTTTAGCTATGTACCTTTGTGGCAGAAGGGGCTAAGGATCTCTCTGGGGCCTTTTTATTTTTAAGGCACTAGTCCCATACATGAGGGTTCCACCCCTGTCTTAAATACTTTCCAAAGGCTCCACCCACCGTACAGTAACCATTGAGGGTTAGGATTTCAACAAATGAATTTTGGGGGGACACAAACATGCAGACCTTAGCTATAAGTAACTGATACAATATTCTATAGTATATAAACTCTAATATTCTAGCCCAGGATCAGAATGCTCATAACCATTGTGGTGCCTAGTTTTATGACTGCTTCAAGTTACCCCAAATAGGAAACTGAGACCACATTTTGGTGCCGTGCAGAATGTCTTCACTCAGATTATTCTGCGACTTCTTGAAGTCTTGTCTGGGACTGAGTGTGGCTGTAATCTGGGATTACTCAAATGAAGAATGTGCCTTTGCACAGCCCTAAGCTGGCTCAGAAACACAAGCTCTTGCAACAACTCTGGATTTCTCTAGTGTCCAGATGTCAGTGACCTTCAGCCCTTTAGATTCCTATCAGAGAAGCAGGAAAGAGTTCTTTTGTTTTGTTTTTAAGGAAGTTTAGTATATATACAAAATACCAAAAGGGTGTGGTACACAAATTGTTTTGGATTAAGCCTAAATGAAAGATCTGACTAATTCCATTGGTTACAGAAGAGAGAGAGAGAGAGAGAGAGAGTGTGTGTGTGTGTGTGTGTTTAATTCCAGTGTTATTAAGTTTATGTAAATACATTTTATGTGTTTGGCAGTAGACTTTATCTCTAATATGGTCAGTCATTCAAAGGGTGAAAAAAAGGGAATGTATCTTTCACAAAACTCTTTACGCTCTGCTGAGGAAAAACCCCCAAGGGCTTACATTCGGCTCTATGTCAGGACCTCCCAGTGTGGACAGCCACTAGGTAACCAAGGCAGCCAGTTCTGGGAACCCATGTGACGCCAACACCCTGCCTGGATCATTTCCAAATCCATTCAGTGGAAGAAGGCAAAGGCAAGGGCTCACTGGATTTTGTCCTTTGCTCTGGGTCTATCCTGGGGTCACATATAAAAATATCTGTAGCTCAGGGTGTCTTCTGACATTAAAAAAAAAAAAAAAAAAAAAAACCTTTTAAAAAGAGAGATTTTGAAAATCCAGAAGGTAGCATAAACAGTGTGAAATAGTGAGTAGATTAGGGTTTATCTAAATCTGAAAGTGTTCAAATATCCTGACTTGATATTTAGGTTGAGAAGTTTGGTATTTTTAGGTTCTGTGCCTTAAACTTTGACGTTAAATATTTGTTGTAACAACGCAGGCTTCTTTGTTTTACCAGTGACTGCTGGGAGAGTATGTAAATCAGGAACTATGTTTCTTTCCTCCTCTTCTTAAAGTTCAGCTTATAATCAAATAGGTTGATGCTTCAGAAATTTAATGATATTTTCTGCAGTCGTGCATCATTTTTTAAAGATTTTATTTTTAAGCAATTTCTACACCCAACATGGGGCTCAAATTCAGAATCCCAAGATCCAGAGTCGCATGCTCCACCGACGGGGCCAGCCAGGCGCCCCTGCACTCATGTTCTCATTCTTTCTGAAGATACTCTCTCACTGTACCTGAGCCCTTTAGAAGAGATCTAGTCAAGCAGATACTTGGTGGATTACTTACTTCCTTATGGGGTTTGCTTTGTTTCGAATTTTCAATTTCTCTTTATAGACAGTTCCTTGAATGGAAGTTTTTAAATGTCAGTGAATTAATAACAGACTCTGTTTTCTCCCCCAACTTTATATGTGTATAGAATGGGTTTTCTGGATTTTTGTTCTGTTTATCTTTTGGGTTCATGTTTTTTAAACTAACATTAGTACTGGGGACAGATGAAGACTGATGGCCATTAAGCTTAATCAGCATGTCATAGCTAACTTTTTCCCACTTCCAGTGAGCTTTCAGGTGACTAAATTTTGAAAACAGATATTCTAACCATAACCTCTGTGGTCTGTCGACTTCGTTGAAAAGGTAAAGTTGAGATGATTAAATATGCATATAACATACCACAATGCCTGGCTTTATAGGAAAGTCTCAGTAAGCAGTAACCAATCAAATAGGTCGATGATGTTGAGTACAATGTCTGATTTTTTTTTTTTTTAGCCCTTCAGAGCTCTATTGTATAGGGTAAAAAAAAAAAAAAAAATCACTGAATTAGGAGTAAGGAATCTTGACTTTAGTCCTGGTTTTACCACTAACTGACTTTTCAATATTGAGCAATTTACTTCATCTCTGAGCTGTGTTCATCCTGGTGGGTGTTTTTAGATTACATTCTATGTTGACGTCCCATGATTCTGTGTATATAGCTTATTGACGAAACCTCATTAAAGATCATTATTTATAAAAAGGTCCAAAAATATTGTTAGTATTTATTGAGTGATTCCTGTAACTTTAGGCACTATGCTAAAGCCCTTCTGTGGATCATATCATTTGGCCATCATGTTGTTCTCTAAGCCAGGCTCTTTAGCCCCGTTGTCCAGGATCAGCAGCCAGAGATCATAAGCAGTCGTGTCGTGCTTGAAACCCAGATATTTTGGCCCAGAAACTGTGGTTTTAACTGCTGTGCTCCACTTCCTTGAATGATTATGGAATGTATGTGAAGTGAATTTTACTTTGTACCTTTTATACGTTCCCAGTTTTCTACAGTAAATATCTCTTTGATAATGCAGACAAAAAGTCTTGCTTATTATTTTATTACTTTAGCTTAGAGTTCAGAGGAAATGAGTGAGAGCTTTTTTCCCTTTGGAAAGGCTCAGAAGTCTTCTAGTCCAGAGAGCCTTGGTGGCCCCAAGGCCTTCAAGTGGCCACAGATGAGTTTCTGAGGTTCTGCGAACTCTGCAATACTACGATTTGGGGTAAATAAATGTCATTTTTCCTGGGAAAGGTTCTGTGTTCAAAATCCTTACTCATCACTGGGACGCTTGAGTGGCTGTTGGTTAAGCATCCGACTTTGGCTCAGGTCGTGATCTCAAGGTTCATGAGTTCAAGCCCTGTGTTGGGCTCAGTGCTGATAGCTCAGAGCCTGGAGCCTGCTTCAGATTCCCTGTCTCTCTCTCTCTCTCTCTCTCTCCCTCTCTGCCCTCCCTGCTCATGCTCTGTCTCTCTCTTTCTTTGAAAAAGAAGTAAACATTAAAAAATTTTTTTTTTAAAGAGTAAATTTTAAGTATTGCCAGACACATAAAGTAAATATGTAAGGTGATGAAGAGCGTAATTTGCTTAATAGAGGGATCATTTCACAATGTACACATATACCAAAACGTCACATTGTACACCCTGAATACATGATTATTTGTCAGTCATACCTAAATAAAGCTGAAGAAATTGAATTAAAAAAAAAAAAGTAAATGGGTTCCTGAATTATTTCATTGAAAACTGATAAAAGTGAGATCATGACCTCAGCCATAGTCGGACACTTAACTCACTGAGCCACCCAGATGCCTCTGAGATCTCTTTTTGCAAATTTCATTAAAGCATTTTTAGTGTTTTGTGGGACCACCGTACTGTTTTCCATAATGGCTGCACTAATTTACATGCGCAAGGAGGAATCCATTTATGTTTAATAGCTTAGAGTTTATCCTGTAGCCAAAACACTGACACTGAAGTCCAAACCTAAAACTAAGGATTAAGAGCCATTGTCACCTGGTGAGAACTTAATAAGGTATAATATCCTTAGACAGGATTAAATCTAGTGCACCTTTTCAAAAGTCCTTTTTTAGGGGTGGAACATTTCCTTATTAATTGTGTGAGCTTTTCTGATAGGGATTTTATACTCCAAAACTGTTCTAGAAATTAAAATACAAGCTGCCCTTCTTTTTTATTAGCTTCTTGCTTGTCGTCTAATCTCCAGATGAATTTAGAAGAAAATCCTCTCTACCACCACCGATTTTCTGCAAAGTTTATTGCAGAACAGAAAATAAAAGGAAGGATGATGCAATCAGAGAGTGATTTTGTATTTCTTCCCAAGTCTGGCATTTACTTGGTTTCTGAAGTTATCTAGAGAAATACATAGTGGGTCAACTTGAAGATGCTAATTTAAAAGCCACTTAGTGGACCTTGAGGGTGTTATGCTGAGCGAAATAAGTCAGGCAGAGAAGGACAAATACCATATGTTTGCACATATAGGAAGATTAGGAAGAACTTAACGGAGAACCGTGGGGGAGAAGAAGGGGGGAAATAGTGGGGGAGAGGGAGAGAGGCAAACCATGAGAGACTCTTGAATGCTGAGAACAAACTGAGGACTGATGGGTGTAGGGGGGGAGGGGGGAGATGGGCATGGAGGAGGGCACTTGTGGGGATGAGCACTGGGTGTCATATGGAAACCAACTTGACAATAAACTATTTGTAAAAAAAATAAATACAGGAATAAAAAATAAAAGCCACTTAGGTAATTTTGCAATGTCATGTTCACTAGGCTTTGGATCCAATGTTGGACACAGATCGTAAGTCTTAAGGTGTTCATAGGCCTCCCAATAAGGACACATGTAACTTTACTACGAAGATTCAGTGATGGCATATAATTAAATTAAGAGCATGTTCCCTATTAACACATACTTAGCTACATTAGTTATAATAGCCTACCAAATAGCCATCGCCTGTTCATTAGTAAACAACTTGTTAGGCTACTAACTTGATCTGTAAGAAAACGAACCGGTTTGGAGATGAAACCCCTGATCAACATACTATTGAAATATTCCTATTTAATCACTGAAATTAAAAGACTAATCAAGATATAGGTTACATTTCTCCTACCCCTAAGATATTTTTATTTACACTCTTTTTGATTTAATGGAATGATATAATAAATTTAGACTTAAGTTTCCAATCTGCTTAGCATCTGAGCACCTTTAACATTGACATTCTTATGAAATGATTATAAAGTTGGAGAGTGAGTGTTATGTCTCTGACTTTTGGAAGTCAGAGCTAAAGCTATAGTTTGCCTTTCTTTTCTTTCTTTTTTAAAGTTTATTTATTTATTTTGAGAGAGAGAGAGAGAGCATGTGTAGGTTAGGGCCAGAGAGAGGGAGAGAGAATCCCAAACAGGCTTCATGCTATAAGCACTGAGCCCGATGTGGGGCTCAAACTCACGAACTGTGAGATCATGACCCGAGCTGAGGCCAGGAGTCAGACGCTTAACTGACTGAGCACCCAGGCTCCCCTAGTTTGCCTTTCTTCTGCCTCCTACAGGCTTATGCAGATCATCCCACTAGGGATACTAACCCCTTCCTTCCTCTGAGACTATAAATAGGGAGCTGAGAACTTGATGCCAGAGCAGGGATTTAGAATCAAAGCAGAGTAGAAGTGGGGAACAGATTCTCCTCTCAATCCAGGATTGAGCTAAGTAATAGTTGAAACCAGTTAGGATTAGAGAAAGAAGGCATGAATTTGTAACTGGGTGGTAATAAATATCCTAAAGCCTTGTCTCAGGATTTTAAATGCATAAATGTTGGAAATATCAGGCACGCCTGGGTGGCTGAGTCGGTTAAGCATCCGACTTCGGCTCAGGTCATGATCTCACAGTTGGTGGGTTCAAGCCCTGCGTTGGGCTCTGTGCACAGCTAGCTCAGAGCCTGGAGCCTGCTTCGGAATCTGTGTCTCCCTCTCTCTCTGACCCTCCCCTGCTCATGCCATCTCTCTCTCTCTCTCTCAGAAATAAAATTAAAAATTAAAAAAAAAAAAGATCCAGTAATCACTGTGGCATCTATATACACTTGAAAATGTACTAAGCATCATTCATTTTACAGACAAGCTCCCTCTCCCAGGTTTGTGAACCCCACACTCCCCCACACAAACCCCCCACCCCCCACCCCGTAGCCTGAGGCCTCCACTCAGAAACAGTTGGATTTGGAGCTCTAACTTTGAGGGAGTCAAAAGAGTGTTTATTCTGTTCACTGCTAGTCTTCAGTGCCCAGGAAAGTAACACAGAACAGTGGCACTTGGTAATTAATTACTTGTTGAGAGAACATGAATGATTCGGCTCTCTGGCGTTTTGCAGGATACTCCCTGCTATTTTTTGGCTTAGCTAATATTTTAATTTTTTTAATTTATTTTTTATCTTTGAGAGAGAGCTAGTGAGCAAGGGAGGGGCAGGGAGAGAGGGAGACACAGAATCTGAAGTAGGCTCCAGGCTCTGAGCTGTCAGCACAGAGCTCAGTATGGGGCTTGAACCCACGAACTGTGAGATCATGACCTGAGCTGATGTCGGATGCTTAACTGACTGAGCCACTCGGGCGCCCCAGGCTTAGGTAACTTCTAAAAAGCACCAAACCTTCAGGCTTTTGGAATTACTCCATGCAGTGAAGTTATCTTACCATTTTCAGAAAGATGTTTTCTTCCCTGTAATATTGGTTCTTTCTTTGCTTGCTTTCCATTTCAGTTAAGAAGGTTTTGTGATATTAGGTAATGTGGTTTTTGAGGACCTATACACATTTATCATTTATTTCACTAAAATGATCAATATAGTTAACAGACTTCAAATTTGTACATTTTAGCTCTATTTGCTACCTTTTTCTTGAGGTAATTTATTCATTTGGTAATGCATTTAAAAAAAATTTACTCTTTTTCACTTCTCAGTTCCTCTTTCACGTGGTAACAGCTCCATCTTGTGAACATTTAGGGTATTGCTGCTGAAAACTTACAGTCTGGATTTGCTCGTAGACTCATGGATCTTTCATTTTAATACCTGAGGTGTGGTACCAGATAGAGGCGGTTCTTGAAAAGAAATCACATTTCTTTGATTAAATCTTGAAATTTAATGAAAGATTGGGCCTACCCATGAACAACATGTTACGTTTTCTAAACCACACAATTATTACTTAACAGGGATAGAACATTTAGTCCTGGATTTAAAGATCTCCATTTTTTGTGGGTTTTAGGTTATATCAAGTAGGTGTTAAGAGGCTTGATGCAGAAACTCATGAAATGCTCACTGGGGTAAGAGAACAAATTAGCTCCCATGACCATCTCGCCTTCTGTGTGTTTCCAGGATGTGTTCCACATGGTGGTTGAAGTGCCACGCTGGTCGAATGCAAAAATGGAGGTATGTTTCTCCTTACGGTGATGATCAGACCTGGGGTATTAATCTTGATCTAGCCACACTGATTTGCACTTGCTTGAGGGCTCAACCCCTGAGTCTAGGGTTTTCTTCTTGCGAGTCCCAATAACCTGTTCTGCAGTGGCGTCTCCCACTGCCTGCCAGTCACCCCCCAACCCCCCCACCCCCACCCCCTGGCTCCGACTCCATTTACTATTTGCAAATACGCTGCAGACTGTCTTCCCCACACCTTCTTCTGGCTTCCGAAAGCCTAGAATTACCTTTTTCTCCTGTCTTGTCCTCTTTAAGTCTATCACTGATTCCTACACAGAGTCACCGGGCTCTCTTTAGTCACCCCGGCCACCTGTGATTGTTTTGGAATTTCTGTTGCGTTTTGCAAATTTCTTTCTGATGACTCCTAATAGATTCAGCTCTTTGTCATGGATATTTGTTACATATTTTATATCACTTAATTAAGCTTTTTGACAGTAACCATATTTTGCATGTAATATATAGTCAAATATGTGAATAATTTAAAGTGTTTTAAAGAAAGCCTAAGTTGGATAATATGTATTTTGCCCATTTCCTACAAATCTTAAAACTTTTCTCAAATGTTAGGATTTATTCCAGGTAATTTTATTTTTTGCTTTCTTGAATAAGGAAATTTTGGGTTTTTTTTTTAAGATTCCCCCCCCCCCCCCCGCCTTCTTGATAGTTCCTGTCTACCTCAAATAAGTTTTCCACTTAAAGTCTGTTTAGGGAAAAGCTTTTATATCAAATCATTGAAATGTTAGAGGCAAAATATATCATTACAGTAGAATTAGGGGATGTGCATTCCATAATTCATTTCCTCAAATCCCCATTTGAATAGTATTTTATATCCAAATATTCTGTGATTTGAATTTTTTTTTTTATTTCAGATAGCTACAAAGGACCCTTTAAACCCAATTAAACAAGATGTGAAGAAAGGAAAGCTGCGTTACGTTGCAAATCTGTTCCCTTATAAAGGATACATCTGGAACTATGGTGCCATCCCTCAGGTATGTGTGTGTGCGGTTGCTCAAAGTGTACATTTTAGCTTACAAAAAATTAACTTACAGCTGTTGGTGAAAAAGATTTAAACACTTGCCAAAAGTTTATGCTAGAGTAGATTTTACCCACCTAAGAGTAATTATTTTAATACTTCCTTGAATAAACTTAATTTCAAGATAAACTGAACGATAAATGCTTTATGATATTTAAATTCACATTTGAAGGTTTTTCTCTGAAATACTGACTTTTCTGTATGGACTGGTTGTAAACCATACACATTGTTTCTTTACAGAACAAGTGGCAGAGCGGGACCCTGTAGGCTAGTGGTGGGAAGCACGGATTTTTGGCCCCACGCCCCAAGTCCGCCACTTGCTAGCTCGCCTAACGTGCCTCTCTTTCCCCCTCCCTGAGACTGCTCTCCCCGAGGCGTTACTCGCATTAGCTCACAGGGCTACTGTGAGGAACCTGGCACCTGTAAGCTTTCCTGTTGAGAGTCCCGATTTCTTCTTCTTAATGCCAGTCTTTTTGTGGGAAAGAAATAATGGGGTTCTGTTTTCCTAAGCAGACAACCCTGTGAAGAGGGAGGACGTCTGTATTGGTTACCAGTTTATGCCCAGCACAACACCTGTGTGTATAGTAGGTTCTTATTTAAAGTTTGAATGAAAATCACTAGAACCATATCTATTATGAGTAAATGGTGGATATTTAATTCTGGTTTGGCTAGGCTAATAATGCCTGTGGTACTTAACGATTTTACGTGAAATACTCAATTTACTTTTTCCTGTTGATAAACAGTTTGTTTTTATTAACCATTAAGTCTATTAAGTAGACTCTGCTGTGAAACAGTCTCTAAGTTAACAAAACATAGATCAAACTCATCCAGTAACCACAAAGCCATTTGTCTGCCTTAATTATAGCACTTTACCTTGTATTCCACTTCATTTAGTAGTTAGCCTCAAAATATCGTCCCTCTCAGAAAACACTGCTGAAATACTTATTCTTCCGAAGGTTTGATTTGACCTTGTTGGATCTGGTCTTTGTTTATCCCCCTTCACTTTTATCTTTTTGCCTTTATTCCACCTGAGTAGGTAAACAAAGCCAAGAAATATATTCTAGATTGGGGGAGAGAAGAACTAGAACAATAAATACCTTTTAAACATCCAGGGAAGCACAAGCCATCGTTTTTGTGTGTGTGTGTGTGTGAGATTTCTGCAAAGATTCAAGAAATAAAGCTAGCAATTGAAAGCTCCAGAAAATCCTGAATAAACACTTCATTCTTGGCTCCTGGTTGGTAATGACATGTAACCATCAGAACATCTCATTTCCGTTTTAGTATTACTATCTACCTATCTCTGTTTTGGAAATCTATTTTAAAGAAAATCTAGTTCATAGAAGATAGTGAGCACGAAAAGTTCATCAAAACACTTTTCTTTTAATGTGTTTTTTAAGTAAATATTTGGGTCTGTATTTCTGTTTGCATGTTGTCTCAGCTATTATGGGGTTGGTTTTTGTCTGTTTCAAATAGGAGCATTGTTGAGGCACCTGGCTGGCTCAGTCAGTAGAGTATGCGACTCCTGATCTCAGGGCTGTTAGTTCAAGCTCCACGTTAAGTGTAGATCACTAAAAATAAAATAAATAAATAAACTTAAAAAAAAAGTATCATTATCTGTTTTAAAGCTTAAATTTAGGGATGCCTGGGTGGCTCAGTTAAGTGTCCAACTCTCCATTTCACCTTAGGTCATGATCTCACGGTTTGTGAGTTCGAGCTCCGCATCGGGCTCTGCACTGACAGCCCGGAGCCTGATTTGCTATTTTGTCTCCTCTCTCTGCCAGTCCCCCACTTGCTCTCTCTGTCTCTCTCAAAATAAATAAAAAAACACTTAAACTTAAAAAAACTAAAATTAAAAAACAAAAGCTTAAATTCAGTTTAGCATATTTAACATAGCATATTTATTTGAGCATAGATAGCATATTTAGCATAAAAGGGCCCCAGCGTTTAATTAAAATTATTGTGTGTAGTGAAGATTCTTAGATATGAATAAAGAATTTCTTAAAACTGAGAAAACAATAGCTGAAGATTCATATTTTTGGAGAAAGACTCATGGGCTATTATCTTTTAATGTCAAATATGGTCCACTCTGTCAGTAGCTTGTATAGGCATGATATACTCTCAGCCTTATTTATTTTTATTTTTAATTAATTAATTTTTAGACTTGGGAAGACCCAGGACACAATGACAAACACACTGGCTGTTGTGGTGACAATGACCCAATCGATGTGTGTGAAATTGGAAGCAAGGTAATGAAATCTGAAATGTTTCTGTAGTGTCAAGATGATAGTAATGAAGTTTACAAAGGTCATACTTTAAAAAATATTGTGAATAAAATATATGAATATTAGTGAAATAATGATATCTCTATGACAAGTTAAAAGCCTCTAGGTCAGCTAAGCCTTTGTATGTTTAATATGTGCATTTAAACCTAGTCAAAAACATGTGTATATTCACATGACTGTATATACATGCTGAAGAAGTGAGTGTGTTCTGCTTTGGAAGGCAGGTGACCAGTCAGTAGATGAAGAGTACCAGGAGTAAGATTTCATCTCACTACAAGGCAAACCTTGCCTACTCATTGGGAGCAGTCAGCAAATCGACCCATGTCAGCTAACCTCATGAGCTGGAGGTTTCTGGTCAGAATTTCCTTATCATGTAGGGCAGCTCTAACATCATGACTGTAGTTACAGTTTGTTTATGATCTTTCTCAGGCTCAGGGAAATCGTTAACTGAAAAGAAAGTTGACATTCAGGTCTTTAAGTCATAAAGGTAAGCCATATTGTATGACTTGCCTAATTCAGTTGTTTGTATAAAATAAAAAGTAAAGAGAGTACATTTAAATATGTGTTTGAAATTTATTTCTTTGGCACAATCAATGACACCTCAAAAAATATGAATTATCCTGAATGATGTTACTGATTTTCTTAGGGCCTCCAAGGTACTTATTTTCAATTTTGATAGGACAGGGATTTGCTTGTTTAGCTTTTTAAAAATTGCTTAAAGAAACAATCTTAGGTAAGTTTGCAGAAGCTTGGTGTCTTCCTTCTTTCCTATTATCCACCAAGTAAGATTTTGCTTCCAAAGTTTCATCCTGTGGTATTGGCCTAACTGTGGTTCTTGACTCTCAGGTATGTGCGAGAGGTGAGATCATTAGAGTGAAAGTCCTGGGCATACTGGCTATGATCGATGAAGGAGAAACCGACTGGAAAGTCATTGCCATTAATATGGATGATCCTGATGCAGCCAATTACAATGGTAAGGAAATTTGAAGATCTAAAGTCTTTTTATATCTAAATCGTACTCCCCACCAAATTTAACCTATAGAGATAGAATGGCCTTCCGTAAGCCACAAGGAAGAAGCCCACACCTTAACTCTTTAGGAATAGCAAAACCTTTGACAAAGCATTGTTACTCCACCCAGTGAACCTTTTAGTAATTCCCTGAGCAGTTAACTAAGTAAACTTTCTCCTTCATTCCAGGAGAGAAAAAATCTGGTGGTTTGTGTTTACTCTTTTCTCTTTTCCTTTCAGACATACTAGCATTCTTTTGCTTTGTGTATTTATTTATTAAAAAAGCTTATTTTGCTTGAGATGCAATCTACATGCCATAAAATTCACCATTTTAAAGTGTACAGTTGTACGATTTTTAGTACATTTACTCGTCTGTGCAACTGTCTGCACCATCTGATTCTAGAACGTGTTCCCCACTCTGACAGAAAGCCCCGTCCGTACCTATTAGCAGTCCCTCCCCGTTCCCATTTGCCCCAGCCCCTGGCCATCACTGATGTATTGTTTGTCTTCATGGATTTGCCTTTTCTGAACATTTCACACAAATGGGATTGTATGGTCATGTGTCTGCCTAGCTTCTTTCACACAGCATAATGTTTCCAGGGCTCATCTTCAATGTAACGTGTTTCAGCACGTCATTCCCCACCACCGCCCCCACCCAGTTCTTTTTTGGTGGTGAAATTCACTGAACACAAAATTTACCATTTTAACAATATTAAAGTATACAGTTTGGTGACATTTAGAACATTCACAAGGTCACACGACGTCACCGCCGCCTAGTCCCAGGACATTTCGTCACTCTAGGTTAGGTCCTTGAGCTGGGAAGAGTATCCTGCATTATCCACATGGGCCCCATCTAGTCACGTGAGTCCTCAAAAGTGGAGAACCTTTCCCGGCTACAGCCAGGAGGATGTGATGGCCAAAGAGTCAGAGTCAGAGAAACAATCAAAGGAGGAGAAAGACGGACTTTTTGTGTCAGATAGTTCTGTGTTATTTAAATTTCGTGTGGTGGAGAATGCATTCATTCCACTGGTTTGCCCTTTCACAGTGACTCTCTTGATCATTGTGCCCACTTTCACATGTGCTCCTTACACAAGAGCACACATGCTATGTGGCATGCCCTGGCACAGTTAGTGAAGGCGCCCCTGTCATTACGTCAGCAACATTTGCGAGGGCATCACTGTCCTGCAGTAGAGGCTTGAGAGCACTGAAGACTTTCTCTGGGTGGTTGGCCCCATGGCGCAAGTAGCCTGCAGCTTTCGCTCCATGTCAGCCTGAGACCGCCTCTGTGTCATCTGTTACAATCTGAAGCATTTATTGGCGTTTCTAGATGGAGAGAATTCTTGACTAGCCACAACTTAGGGAGGGAAGCGCACAGGGCCATGGCAGAGGAACACTTAGCCACTGAGGCAGTCGTGTTGAACACGTCGATCCTCTTGGTCGTTGTGGAGCCCGCGACAGTCAGATCGCCCTGCTGCTCTGTGGGGACCGGTGAAAGTAAGCCTGGGGCTCCACGCTTGCTGTGCCAGTGCTGCCGGCCTGGTTAGGAAAGCCGAACCCACGAAGGAACAGCACGGAGTCAGTGCTGTCATAGGCGGGCTCTTGATGTGTCATCAGGATGCAGGTCAGGTAGCTCTGGAGACTACTTCTGTCTTTGTGTGTGCAGCATTGCAAGAAAAAGAACAAAAGTTGCCTGGGCTTCTTTTTTTTGCCTACCTATTCTTTCCTGGATCTGGTGTTCCGGGTTCTCCAGTCTGGATCCCGCATACCTTTCAGTGTTTGGTTCACAATCAGACAGTTAATCAGCTCTGACAGTTTTCCTCACTGTGTTGTGATTAAAAAAAACATATTTGTTTTTTGTTTCCAAGTCATGGCAGAAAACTCTCTGGAATTTCCTGAGTGTTTAGGAGTGTGTTTTATGGCTCTTAATGAGCCCATTTCTTCACACTTGAGTTTATACCAACGAGGTGACTTAGGTAGAGCTCCTAGCTAGCCTCAGACTGGGGCTGGTCACCGAAGACCAAGTGATTGGAGGGTGGGAACTTTCAGCCCCTCCTATCGGCCTCTGGAAGGAGGAGGGGAGACTGGAGATTGACTCTCTAAAACTCTGGTGGATTTTGGAACATTTTGGAGTTGTGAACGCCTGCAAGGGGCTGGAGTATGCCCACCCGCCCTTAGAGCGCCTGGAAGCTCCCCCCACCCCTGCCCTTTGCATCTCTTCCATTAGGCTGTTCCTGAGACGTATCCTTTATAATAAACCAGTAAACATAAATAAAGGGTTTTCCTGAGTTCTGTGAGTCATTTTAGCAAATTAAACATGAGGAGGGAATCCCATGAGCCCTTAAGGCCACTGGTGTCTGAAGTGGGATCAGTCTTGTGGGCCTGAGTGAGTCCCTGTCACCTGCAGGAGCTGATGCTCACCCCAGGTAGATCTTGTCAGAATTGGATCGAACTGGACACACCATCGGTACCTGGAGAACTGGAGAGTTGGTTTGTTGGTATAGGAAAATGCCCACGCTTGCATTTCAGATTTCTGGATTTTCAAGTTTTGGTGTCAGGTGACACATTTTATGTTAATTATGTCCCCTGAAATGTATCTGTGTTTAAACATTTCCCAGTTCACTTTGTAAACTTTTCATATTTTTGGTGGTACTATGATAATAGAATGCATGATATTCTTTACATAGATTATAAATTTTATTTTACAAAATTTAAATAAGTTTTGTTGAATGCATTCCTGCTTACAATAATAAAGTTTATTTTGAGAGAGAGCTCCCTCGCCTTAGGAGGAGGGGTGGGAGGGCTGGAGGGAGAATCCCAGACAGGCTCCCTGCTGTCAGCATGGAGCCTTGAGATCAGGACCTGAGCCAAAATCAAGAGTTGGACATTTAACAGACTGTGCCACCCAGGCGTCCCAGAAAAGTGTTTTTAAAAATGACATTTTTCAGGGCTGGCTCAGTCGGTTAAGCATCTGACTTCAGCTCAGGTCATGATCTCACAATTCGTGAGTTCGAGTCCCACCTCAGGCTCTGGGCTGACAGCTGTATCTCCCTCTTTCTCTTCCCCTTCCTCTCTCTCTCTCTCTCTCTCTCAAAAAATAAATAAATAAACATTAAAAAGAGACATTTTTCTGTTGGCCAGAACTAGAGCATTCTGATATAGAATGCCTATCCTATAGAGCGAGAAGTCTAGTCTCATTTAATATGTAACCCATCGTAGATTTCAGTGTAATCCATTTTTCTTGTATTTTGTAATTGGGGTGTGATCCTCTAATTATAGCCTTAGCCTGTCCTTTTTCGTATCTTCTGCCCTTCTCATAGAAGTTATACTTGTCAAACTAGCTCTTTCATTATGTAGCCCCTAGGCCTTTCTCCCTCCTCTCATCTAATAGAAGTTACTATTGTATTGATTGTTCCCTTAGTACCTAACATTGGAGCTATTCTAAGACACTAGGTGATTTCCTTTCAATGTCTATGTGTTCTCTTTTCAGAAGGGTGATTAGTTCTAACTTTATCTTGAACTTTTTTGATAATCCATCCTATCGCTCTCTCAAAGTACATACTTGATATTTTTATGGCATGAATAATTACATATTCATCTTGCAATCTGCTTATTCTCTTCTTAGGTATTGATGATGTCAAGCGGCTGAAACCTGGGTACCTGGAAGCTACCGTGGACTGGTTCAGAAGGTACAAGGTTCCTGATGGAAAACCAGAAAACCAGTTTGCTTTCAATGCAGAATTTAAAGATAAGGTAACGTGTCATTTAGAAGTGTAGCTTTAGGCCCATTTGTATTGAGACCAGCTTAACCATATTGTTACCATTTAAAGACTCTCTGACCATGAAACAGATGTTAAAGATATGGTAAGACAGCCTTGATATGGATTCATTTAAATGTTCTCTTCCATATCTGGCACAAGGAAATGAATTCAGAAAAGACAATTTATCTGGCTTTGGGAAAATGTTGATAACAAGGAAAAAACACTTATCTGTGCTTGTAATGCAGATCTCTTCACATTACAGGATTTTGCGATCGATGTTATTAAGAGCACTCATGACCACTGGAGAGCATTAGTGACGAAGAAGATCGACGGGAAGGGAATCAGTTGGTGAGCAGGAACCCTTCTCTGCATGTTTAACACAGAAAGCACACCAGCTGGCACCAGAGGTTTAACAGCCATGAGCACAGTGTATTATTACATTCCTTAGAAAAGGGGTAACTGGTTTTGTGAGTCTGTGCCACAGTGAGGGGGAAGGTAGATACATAGGCAACTGAAGAGTACTCCTGAGATACTCTCTGAACAAGCACAAACTAAAACTATAAAAGGGACAGTGAGATCAGAGCTTTGTGAGGGTAACTAGGAAGGCTTCCTAGCATCAGGGTGCTCAGAATCTAGTGAGTAAAATAGGATCGAGTGCAAGAGTTTTGCTCTGATCTAAATATGTAAGATGTGTTGCAGCTAAATCAGGATCTACCATGCACACAAAATTTACCACCGCTAATATAATTGTGAATACTTACTGAGCAGTAAGCATACCAAGCATGTAGCAGAGATGCAGGGAAATTAAAGTTAACCAAAGTCATCCCTCAATAAGTGTTTCATAGTTAGGACTCACATCCAGGTCTGTCTGGCCCCCAGCCCATGTTCAGGATCATAGGCTTCCACTTGGGTTTTTAAAGATTTATAAGAGAATGCCCACAATCCCCACTTAACTAATGTTGTTCTTGAATAGTAGTCAATGAAGTGTATAAGAGAAATGATGTATTTTGATGCAGGAGTGTTGGAAATGGAGGAGTAAACTGTCACAGATGATGTGATTTTGTACCCAGAAAACCCTAGGAAATAAAGAATTCAAAAAGGTCCCCAGTTACAAAATGAGTATATATATATATTGATAGCATCCTGTATAAGTGGTTACAGAAACTACAATGGAGGAGAAGGTCCCATATGGAATAGTATTTCAAAAACAAACACACACACACACCAGGGCGCCTGGGTGGCCCAGTCGGTTAAGCCTCCTGCTCCGACTCAAGTCATGAACTCATGTTTGTGAGTTCAAGCCCCGCATTGGGCTCTGTGCTGACAGCTCAGAGCCTGGAGCCTGCTTCAGATTTTGTCTCCCTCTCTCTCCGCCCCTATTCTGAACTCTGTCTCTCTCTCAAATATAAATAAACATTAAAAAAAAAAAGAAAGAAACCGATTTGTATATAAAATATACATAGTACTCAGGAGCACCTGGGTGGCTCCCCTGGTTGGTTAAGTGTCTGACTTCTGATTTCAGCTCAGGCCATGATCTCGCGGTTTGTGAGACTGAGCCCCGTGGTGGGCTCTGGGCTGACAGCACCTGCTTGGGATTCTCTCTCTCCCTCACTCTCTGCCCCTCTCCCGCTGGCACACGTGTGTTGTCTCTCTCAAAATAAATGCTTTAAAAACAAAACAAAACAAAACACCAAGCTATAAACAAGATATTGCAGGACCCAGAAGAAGAACAGTTTAAGACTGTTGAGAAATATAAAATATGTTAAAAAGAAAAGTAAACTATGTTTGTGAATAGCATTGTAAATGATGTTTCAATGTGAATTGAAATAATTCAATTTCATTAGAAAAAATTTGCATGTGGAAATAGGAAAATTCTGGAAAAAAAAAAGAGGGTAGTGTTGGGGTGGGGAGAGGAGTGTGAATTGTTTTCATACTGCTGAGTGATATTGTTTTACTGAAAGTTTGATATTGAAAAAGAAAGTCAGATTACTCATTTCTGTTAAAAGTTTGGTAGATCCAATGATGTATGGGAATTTAGTTTATAATTAAATAAACGTGCGGATGAATGGTTGTGGACCAACTGGCTGTTGAGGAAGAAAACAGGCTAGATCCGATCTTCCTCCTTATTCTCCTTATGGCAGAAGCACACTGGCAACCACCACCATGTTCTGGCTCTTTCGATTTGTGTTTAAAAGGTGCTGTGACTGGGCAGGTGCTTCCTGAGCTCCCCACGGAAACAGCTCAGCACGTTTTCTTTACTACTTTATACTACTATATACTTTACTACTTTATACCCTTCTTTAATTGGGTGCAGTCTGTCAGCCCTCATCTTACATCAGTATTGAATTGCAGACCTGCAAATTTTGATGTGAAAAAATATAGTGAATCTGTTAATTAGCTTATGGTAGAGAAGCCCTTTCTAAACCGAACACAAACTAAAAATCCATAAAAGAAAGGTTTACTTGTGATATTTTTATGTATTAGGAGACAATTTTTCCCGGTTTTTTTAAATAAAGAAAACAAAGGGCAAAATAATTTATAAATAGCTTATTCAAATAAGAAAGGCAACTAAGTAGATGGAAAGAAAAGATAGAAAAAGGAAGTTTACATATAAGAAGGTGTACAGACTCACTCGTGATTTATAAAATGCAATTCAGCAAGATAATGATATCCCCCATTAGATTTGCAAAAACATTTTTAAATTAGATGATAGCCAGGGTTACCAAGAACAGACATATGTGGCTGTTGAGCATATAAATGGGTACAGCCTTGGTGAAGGAGAGTTTGACAGTATCCAGTCCAGAAATTAAAGCTGCGTGTACTTCTTCATACCACCATTGCTAGGAATATATCCGTAGTTCACCAAGATACATGCATAAGGATGTTCATTATAGTGCCCTTTATAATCGCAAAAAGTTAGGGAAAATGTAATGATTAAGTACATCTATATAACACAATGTGCCACATATGGCACATTAAAAGAATATCTTTATATGTTGATATGGAATGATATCCCAAATATATTAAGGGAGAAAAGCAAAGTTCCTAGTAGTATACTTAATATGATCTCATTTATGCAAGATAAACATACCCACACCCACAACAGCATCTATTTATTTATATTTAAATTTTGGGGAGGCACCTCGGTGGCTCAGTTGGTTAAGCCTCTGACTCTTGATTTCAGCTCAGGTCCTGATCTCATGGTTCATGAGGTTGCGCCCAGCATTGGGCTTTGCACTGACAGCACAGGGCCTGCTTGGGATTCTCTCTCTTCCTCCTCTCTTCCTGTCTCTCTGCCCCTTTCCCATACACACACGTGCTCTTTCTCTTTTTCAAAATAAACTTAAATAATTAAGATTATATTGCATCTATGGTTTATGATTTTTGAGATATTTAACACTAAGCATTTCCACATGTCATTAAAAAATGTTTTTATAATGTTATGTAACATTCCATCTCTGTATAATATCCCATCTCCTAGATATACCATTTTTTTAAAGTTTATTTTGAGAGAATGAGCACACAAGTGAGTACAAGCCATGTCTTATTCATAACTTAAAATTAAATTGGTACCTTTGACCCTTTTCACCCATTTCACCCACCTTCCACTCCATCTCAGAACATCCCAGTATGTTCTCTATATCCATGAGCTTGGTTTTGTGTTTTGTGTTTTTAGATTCCACATATAAGTGAGATTATACGGTGTTTACCTCTTTCTGTGTGACTTATTTCAGTTAGCATAATGCCCTCAGGTTCCATCTGTGTTGTCACAAATGGCAAGAACTCTTTTTTTTTTTTTTATGGCTGAATAATATTCCTCTGTGTGTGTGTGTGTGTGTGTGTGTGTGTGTGTGTGTACACACTACATTTTCTTTATCCATTCATTCATTGGTGGACCTTGAGGTTGTTTCCGTGTCTTGATTGTTATAAATCAAGCTGTAGTGAACATTGAGGGTGCAGATATGTTTTCCATTTAGTGTTTTCACATTCTTCAGATAAATACACAGAAGTCAAATTGCTGGATCAAGTGGTAATTCTGTTTTTAATTTTTTGAGGACCCTTTATACTGTTTGTGACTGCATTAGTTTGCATTTTCATCAACAGTACCCAAGGGCTTCATTTTTTTTCTACCTCCTACTAACACTTGTTATTTCTTACCTTGTTGATAATAGCCATTCTAGTGGATGTGATTCACAGTGGTTTTGATTTGCATTTCCCTGATGGTGAGTGTCATTGAGCACGTTTTCATGTACCTGTTGGCCAACTATATGTCTTCTTTGGAAAATTTTCTATCTGATGCTCTTACCCATTTTTTAATCAGATTAATTGTTTGCTATCAGGTTGTAGGAGTTCTTTTTACATTTTAGATCTTAACTCCCTATCAGATATGTGATCTGTAAATATTTTCTTCCATTTAGTAGGTTGCATTTTCATTTTGTTGATGGTTCCCTTTGGTGTGCAGAAGCTTTTTAGTTTGGTGTAGTCCCATTTGTTTATTTTTGTTTTTGTTTGCCTGTGCTTTTTGGATAAGTCTAAACATTTATCCCCAAAACTGATGTCAGGGAGCTTATTGCCTGTGTTTTCCTCTAGGAGTTTAATGGTTTCAGGTCTCACATTCAAGTCTTTAACCTATTTTGGGTTAATATTTGTGTACAGTGTAAGATAGTGGTCCAGTTTCATTCTTCTACTTGTGGCTGTCAAGTTTTCCCAACAGTTTGTTGAAGAGACTCTTCCTTTTTCATTGTATATTTTCACTCCTTTAACATAAATTAATTGACCTTATATGAATGGGTTTTATTTCCGGGCTCTCTAGTCTGCTCCATTGACCTCTGTGTCTGTTTTTATGCCAGTACCATACTGTTCTGATTACCGAAGTTTTGTAAGGTAGTGTGAAATCAGGGAGTGTGATGTCTCCAGCTTTGCTCTTATTTCTCAAAATTGTTTTGGGCTATTCAGGATCTTTTGTGGCTCCACACAAATTTTAGGATTGTTTGTGCTGTTTCTCTGAAAAATGCCATTGAATTTTGATAGGGATTGCATTGAATCTATAGATTGCTTTGTGTAGTATGAAAATTTGACCATATTAATTCTTCTAGTCTATGAGCATTTCCATTTATTTCCATTTAGTTGTGTCTTCCTTATTTCTTTTTATTAATGTCTTACAGTTTTCAGTGTATAGATCTTTCACCTCGTTGGTTAACTTTGGGTGCCCAACTGGCTCAGTCAGTGAAACATGCAACTCTTAGTCTTGGAATCATGAGTTCGAGCCCCACATTGGGCGTAGAGATTACTTTTAAAAAATTCATTCCTAGGTATTCTTTTTGATGCAACTGTAAATGTTATTATTTTCTTTTTTTTTTTAAAATTTTTAAAATGTTTATTCTTGAGAGACAGACACAGAGTGTAAGCAGGGGAGGGGCAGACACAGAGGGAGACACAGAATTCCAAGTAGGCTCTGAGCTGTCAGCACAGCCTGACTTGGAGCCTGAACCCATGAACCAAGAGATCATGACCTAAGCTGAAGTCACATGCTTAACTGACTGAGCACCTAGCTGCTCCAAATGTTATTATTTTCTTAATTTCTCTTTCCGATGGTTTGTTATTAGTGAATAGGAATGTAACAGATTTTTGTATATATTAATTTTCTATCCTATAACTTGAGTAAACTTGATTCAGGTAAACCCAGCTTGAATTTCATCTGACCTCCCATTTCAACCTGTTGTTTTTAAGTCTTAAGAGACAAGTTTTGTTCCTGTGACTCATGAGTACTTTTGTTTTCTTTAATAGCATGAATACTACGGTGTCTGAGAGCCCCTTCAAGTGTGACCCCGATGCCGCCAAAGCTATTGTGGATGCTGTATGTAAAATTTTCCTTGAAGAAGAACATTCCTCGTGGCTAAAAAAATATATGCTAATGGGGAAAGAAAGTATTTCTTTCAACAAATATCAGAGTTCCTCCTGCATGCATATACTGTGTGAGGTCCTGAAATTGCAAACCATGAGCACATACAAGTAGACATTTGACTGAGGGAAGAAGCTGAGAAGGATCCTTGTCAACCCTAAAGAGGGCGGATAGGAAAACAGAATTCTTTGTAACAATCAAAATGATTCCAGAATGTACCAACTAACCTAAGTGCCTCTGTACCTATCATAAGCCATTTTTCACAAAGGAATTAATGGGAACTTACTTGACTTGTTATAGAAAGGACTGAGAAAGTGGTCAAGTTTCAGGCACTGTGTAGGAGTGGTTCATAATCCTAGAAAAGACTTTCTTGTGAGGGAGTAAACTGTTCTTCAAAGAAATAATCTTGGCTTTGTATTATTTTCTTTTTTTTTTCTTTTTCTTTTCTTTTTTTTTTTTTTGCATTTTTTATTTATTTTTGAGAGACAGAGTGAGACAGAGCATGAACTGGGGAGGGGCAGAGAGAGAAGGAGACACAGAATCCAAAACAGTCTCCAGGCTCTGAGCAAGCATTCAGCACAGAACCTGACGCGGGGCTCAAACCCACGAACCATGAGATCATGACCTGAGCTGAAGTCGGACGCTCAACCGACTGAGCCACTCAGGCGCCCATGGCTTTGTCTTATTTTCAATTTTTGGACTAACCAAAACACTAAACCAGATAATCTTAAATTATTATCATTTATTATATTAAATAAGGAAAACAGAAAACACGAAGTCTGACTTCTGACTGCCTTGTAAGTGGGGTGTAGTACAAATCAAAAGAATAATTTAACAGTGAAGCCAGTATATTTAGATTTATTTTTATATATTAATCCTGACAAAGTTGAGTTGAATAAGAAAAATTGGGAGGGAAAAACCATTGGTTAGCAATCATAACTTTTCAGTGAGAATGCTCTGCGTACATTTTATGTATGTGTGAATATATATAAAATCATTGCAAGTGCATAAATCAGTTATTTCAAGACGCATTTCCTTTTGTTTATTCTCCTGTGTGCCTTCAAAAGCTTAGAGGCCTGAATTTGTTTCTTGGCAGGAGAGCAAACGTTGCCTTGTTCCTATATATTATGAATTATTTTTAGGACTTAAAAATTGGGAAAGTCCTCTTCTGTTCAGATTCTTTTTAATTTGTGTGTTGGTATACTTATTTTTTTCCTGGCATTAGACTAATATATTTTCATATTTTATTTTAGTTACCACCGCCATGTGAATCTGCCTGCACAGCACCAACAGATGGTAAGTTCTCCATTCTAGTAAAACCACACTAAACATCGTATGTATGTGGGGGAAAATTCTATCTGCATCTACAGATACATCTTACGTACCACATCTACAGAGAAAGAGAAGGGAGGGGAGGAGAGACAGTTCTAAAATCCCATCATGTCTATGGGAAGAAAGATGGCTGTACAGGCCCCCTTTCCCACCAGCCCCCATCATGGCAGCTTCCAGACCACGACCCACTCTTCTCCGTGGGTGCCGGGTAGATGCCTTGCAGATGTTGGAGCAGGTGCGGCTCTGGATCCTAGTCTGGCCACAGGCTGCTTCACCCAGAAAACGGTCCTCTCCCCCTTTAGATTTAGAATTCTCTATCAGGTTCTTCTGGTGAGAATCACGTGTGTATTGATTAGTATCAGGGGTAAAGAAGCCCAAAAGAAAACACTGTGAAAAAAAATCGCCCGTTTTTGCCGTAAGTGTCACATGTAATGTCACATTGTAAAATGTCACATGTAAGTTTGTTTTAAGCCAATCCATGCTAGGATGTATGTTGGGTGTGTTTTGATTCTTGACAGAGATTCTAATTTGGTTTTCTTTTCTCTGAATACAGTGGATAAGTGGTTCCATCACCAGAAAAACTAAGGAAAGTTCTGTGGGATACAAGCCAATGTTGCTGCGTCCTGTTCACCTGGAGTGTTGGGTGCAAAAGTAGTAGCTTTCAAAGCTTTAAATCCATAGAGTTCATCTACTAAAGCAAATTCTGCTGTGACCAATATATTCAGAATGTGACCCATCTGAAAGCATTGTTCGTGTCTCAACGAAGATCATGTTAGTACAAGCTTCACTGTCAGAGCAGTTGTAATTTGGGAGTCATTCGTGAATAAACGTGCACGATGACTACATATTGGTTGTATATGTTTACCACGTGTCAGAAAATAAAATTATTTTGCTGAAACTCCATTTATAATATTCTTACTTTAATCTGAGGCCTGATGTTACCAAGGAGGCGTGGGTGGCTGTTTGGTGTTTGTTTTCTATCAGTGATCTTATAAGTCAATTTTTTAATTATTAGACTAAAATTTACATGATTTTTAGGAACCTGAGAATGAAACCTCTGTGTTTACAGTAGTCCCGATGCTATGTTCTTAGCGAATTCCTAGCATCCCGTCGTAAGGTGAAAGCATTTCTATTAGCAGAAAGCAAAACCTTGCTCACCTTTTGAAATGATAGTTACTTTTTTAATTTGTCTAATCAACTAACTGGACCCTTAAGTTATTTACATTATATTCCGAGTTATTAGCCCAAATAGCTCCATGATTAAGATCACAGGTTTTGGAGCTGGACGGACCTGAATCTTCCGTCCTAGCCCATCGATGTTAGCTCTGTAACCTCGGGTCAGTTACCAACCACCCAACTTCAGTTCCCTCATTTGTAAATGAGATGTTACTCATGTAATGGCATGTATCAAGCGGATTTTTTTAACTGAAATTTTTTATTGAGATCAATGTAGATTCACATGCAGTTGTCAGGGATAAGATAATACAGAGGATTTCTCTCTATACCTTTCCCCGTTTCCTATAAAGTACGATTTTGCAAAATGATAGTAAAATGTCACTATCAGGACAGCGGCTTTGAGACAGACCACTGATCTTGTTCAGATTTTCCAGTTTTAACTGTGCTCATTTGTGTGGTGTATTGTGTACAACCGAACTGCCCAGAAGGTCCCTGTGTCCTACAAGATCCTCGACAGTTCTAACCACACAACCTCCTGGCGCCCTTTTATGACCATGCTTTCCTCTTTTTTTTTTTTTTTATGTTTTATTTATTTCTGAGAGAGAGAGACAGTGTGAGCAGGGGAGGGGCAGAGAGAGAGGGAGGCACAGAATCTGAAACAGGCCCAAGGCTCTGAGCTAGCTGTCAGCACAGAGCCCAACGCGGGTCTCGAACCCATGAACCGTGAGATCATTACCTGAGCCGAAGTCAGACGCCTGACAGACTGAGCCACCCAGGCGCCCCCACGCTTTCCTCTTTCATGTCCTTACACCCCCATCTTTAATCTCTGGCAGCTGCTAGTTTGTCCTCTACTTCTACCATTTTGACATTTCAAGAATGTTCTATACCAGATAGTGGGTAACCTTGGGATTGGTATTTTTCCCCTCAGCATAATTCCCTAGAGATTCTTCTAGGTTGTTGCATGCTTTTTGATAATTCTTTATTTTTATTCATCCGTTTTTATTGTTGAGGAGTATTCCATGGTCTATATACCAAACTGTTTTGCCTGTTGAAGGACTAGTGGCCGCAGTATGGGTTTTGGCCATCACAAGTAAAGCTGCCACGAACATTCCGCGCACATTGGTGTGCCAGTATCCCCTTACATTGTAATTTCTAGTTCAAATGATAGATGCATGTTTATTATTATTTTTTAAATGTTTATTTATTTTGAGAGAGAGCATGATGGAGGGGCAGAGGGAGAGAGAGAAAATCCAGAGCAGGCTCCTCAATGTCAGCTGGGAGCTGGACTCGGGCTTGACCCCACAAACCTGAGCTGAAATCAGGAGTCAGATGTTGAACTGACTGAGCCACCCAGGCACCCCAACAGATGCATGTTTGTTTTTTGTTTTGTTTTTTTTTTTAATGTTTTTATTTTGAGAGAGACAGAGAGTGAGCCGGGGAGGGGCAGAGAAAGAGAGGGAGACCCAGAATCGGAAGCAGGCTCCAGGCTCTGAGCTGTCAGCCCAGAGCCCGACGCGGGGCTCGAACCCATGGACTGTGAGATCATGACCTGAGCCGAAGTCAGATGCTTAACCAACTGAACCACCCAGGTGCCCCGATGCACATTTAGTTTAAATAAGAAACTGCCAAATTGTTTTCCAGAGTGGCTCTACTATCTCACATTTAAGATGGTTACTGCTATGTTTGCATTTTATCCTGTAAGTTTGTGTCTTTCACCAGATGTGGGAATTTTTCAGCCATATTTCTTCAAATACTCTTTTAGGCCTAAGCAAGCCCACTCTCCTTTCTTTCTGGTGATGCGAGGGTTAGGTCTTTGGTTACTGTCCACAGGGCCGTAGGTTCTGTTTTCACAGCCTATTTTCTTTTTCACACTGGGTGAGCTGTGTTGTTCTGTCCCCAGGTTCATGGAGCCTGTCCTCTGTCATCTCTGCTCTGGCAGTGAACCTGCTCAGATGTGCCATTATAATGGAACTGTGAAGTTACTGCACTTTTAGTTCTATGGTTTTTATTTAGTTCTTTTTTATAACTTCCATTTCTTTGCTGAGATTTTCTATTTTTTAACTTATCTCAAGGGAATTTCTAATTTACAGCCTAATAGTTTTAAGATGGCTGCTTTTAAATCCTTGTCACAATTCATCTCAGTATGGTATCCATTGTCTTTTTTCATTCAGTTGGGATTTCCTGGGTTCATGGTATGACGGGTAATTGTTAGTAGAATCCTAGACATGTCGTTTGTGGTGGCCTATTTATATCTCGTGTTTTAGCCAACATCACCCCACTTGGGCCCAGCACCTGGGGCTCGGCCTACTTTGGGGACTGTGGTTTCAAAGGCAATTTCATTTTCAGCAGCTTTGCAGTGTTAACTTTGGTGCCTGGTATTATCTGGTGCCCTTGGTGCTTCTGTTGGTGCCTGCAGGTGCTGCCTCAAGGGGCTGGTGGGTATCTCTTGGTGGGGGAGGGGTGTGTGGGACAACAGACTGATGCCCTCCATCTAGCCAGGGACTAGGCCAGTGTCCCTGGGCCGGGGGAGGAGAGTCTTACTTAGGCTGCAGGGATCAAGAGGCTTCCTGGACTCGTCCACCTGCTATAGCTGGATTTCTCCCTCCAGCTCAGGCCACCCACCCACCTAGGATACTTGGAAAAGGGGAGGCTGGGGAAGGAGAATACCTCCCTGGTGGCTTAGTCCGGGCCGGACTCCCAGGGGTCTCTCTTGCCAGGTGGTGTCACACCCACCATAGAGGGACGCCCATTCCCCAAGGGGGAGGAGGGAGCCCATCTGGGCTGCCTTCTACTGCTAGGTCGGGGGTCGGGAAGGACTCTCCCTTGGGTGGTAGGAAGCACGTGCCCTGCCACTGTGTTGTTCTCTGGCCCTGCTCC
Source organism: Hyaena hyaena (assembly GCF_003009895.1). Classification (NCBI taxonomy): domain Eukaryota; kingdom Metazoa; phylum Chordata; class Mammalia; order Carnivora; family Hyaenidae; genus Hyaena; species Hyaena hyaena. Next base: position 702,919 of record NW_024080705.1, read on the forward strand.
CAAAGCAGCTCACCTTACCACTTTCCAGCATTTTCCTTCCGTTGTCTCTTGCCATTTCCAGGGTTTGTAGCTGTGCTTCCCCGTGAGGAGCAAGGCAAAACAGGGCTACGCCATCATGTCTGGACCAGAGTCAGGAATGTCAGCGTTCAGATCTTAGCAATGTTTCTCTTGCTCCTCTTGCAAGTCTATTTTTAAATGTTGCCTCAGTCACGGTCATACATGATTTCTGAAGGGATTTATTAGTCAGGATGAGAAATAGGTTTTGTAATGGAAGATTATACAATGTGGGGGACTTCATAAAAATTGGCCCAAAAGTTAGGAATCAGTCACCAAGGTGTCTGCCGGTTTTTAATGCAGCGAATGATTTTTTTTCCCCAAAGACTTGGAAGTCAAACCCGACTATATTATTACCATGGTTAAATTACTTGACCTGTGTGAGCTTTAGTTTTCCCGTCTGTAAGATGGTCATTGACCCTTGTCACAGGGTGGAAGGAATGGAGGTGAAGGATGTCCCCAGTGCCAAGCTCCGAGCAAGTGCTCAGTGGCAGCTGGTGGTTCATGATTGTGATTTCAACAATACCGATTGGGATCAATGCATTTTCTTCAGAGAAGGGAATCTGAAACACCGGCCCAGTTGTGTAAAGGGTCTGACTGAGCACTCTCATTGGAAATTCACAATTCATTTGCACCATCACTGTGCCCCAGACCTGCATACGCTGCAGCTGTAAAGGCAATAATGTCGCATCTGATCCGCATATTTGCTCTGCAAGGGCTTCGGTTGTGCTTTTGCACAGAATGTTCTTTACGTGTATAAAGAGCTGCCCCTGCTGCTTTCTGGGCAGGAGGGAATTTGCTTTTTACACTGACAAGCATGAAGTGCAATTGCTTCGTGGCGGGCAAGTATTTATTAAACAATTACAAACTCAAGTCCATTACCACATAGTTCATTGTTCCCTCTGTCGGTCTGTGGAATCTTTCCTTTAGTTATTACAAAACCATCAAATTAACCAGAAAACATTCACCAGAAGTAAGATTAAGCAATGAAAATCACAAGGTTATGTGGCCATCGGAATTTTAGAAGAAGCCTGAGAGCAATCTGGCCTCCTCTATCAACAGTTTAAACTCATACTTACCCTCTGAGTCAGCAATTCTGCTCAGAGAATTCATTCCAGCTGACTGAGAAGAGTCAAGCGAGCGCACAGAGTATGACAGCTTTGTTTAGTACGGCAAAACGTGGACAAATGTCTAATTGTCCAGTTGAGAAGTGGCTAAATATATTATCAGTGCCATGTAGCAGTTCAAGAATAAAGTCACTGCATGGGCTGATATGGAAAAAAATGTTCAAGATATATATAAGTGAAAGGAGAAAATTGTACTCTGTAGTAGCTAACTGTGGCCTGTGGGCCAAATCCAGCCTGCTGCCTGTCTGGTAAGGAAAATCGCATTGGAACACAGCCGCACCCATTCATTTACAAATTGCCGTGGCTGCCTTCAAGCTACAATGGTGAGTTCAGTAGTTGGGACAGAGATCGTATCGCCTTCAAAGCCGAAAATATTTCCCAGTCAACACAGTACTGAAAACATTTGCCAATCTTTGCTCAGTCCTATGATCCTACTCGTGTTTTTTACAAAGTGAGCATGGGGGAAAAGAGATACATTAGTGGATGTGCTTGTATGGGCGTAGACAATTGCTGGAAACAAACCACAGTTAACAATGATGATGTCGGGGTGGGGACGCAGAGATAAGCATGGAAGAAGTGGGGTCCAGGGAGTTTCCTTCCACTTCATAAGATTCTGTGCTCTTCGAATTGTTTTTCTAAAAGCATGTGCAACTTAATTTTGCTTTTAAGAAAATCAAATGAAGTAGAACGCCAGTGGACAGTGCTCAGCGCAGCTAGTGGCAGAGGGCTCCTGGCTCCAGGCAGCTGGGTGCAGGGGAGCCTTGCACCACCAGCACCGAATCACCTGCGATGTTGATAAAAAATAAAGAAGCAAATACAAATATAATATCTATAAAATATAATATACACACATATTACATATGACAGATAACATATATATCTACATATATTCTCTCTATTCTACATATATTCTATATATATTCTATTATATATTCTCTATATATTCTATGTATATATATATTCTCTCTATATTTTATGTATGTATCTATATATATGTTCTATATATATTCTATATATATATAAAACACCTGCTGAATTAGCCCCAGGAGGTGCTAGGGCCTGAAATCTGATTTTGACCCAGCTCCCCCAGGTGATTCTAACATACCTTGATGTTTGAAACCAGTGCTCTAGTCATGAATCTCATCAACCAGCAAAGATTTCTCAGTGGGTTGTAATATAATCAGCATGAGCTAACCGACAAACATCTACCACAGCAATAGCAGCAACAAAAATAGCTCCCATTTGTGGGGCCCCTGGCTGGCTCAGTCAATTAGAGCATGCAACCACCCTTGATCTTGGGGTTGTGAGAGACTACTTTAAAAAAATGGTAAAAAAAAAGCTCCCACTCGGGGGTGCTTACTGGATGCCGGGCCCTGTGCCATGTGCTTCCCACACTTCCATCTTGTTCATTCACTTGCATCATGGGACCAGGGAGGCCAAGTGACCTGTCTGAGGTCTCTGAGCGCCCCACGCCAGGCCCTTTGTGAAGGACAGGAAATGAGATATCATCGCAGCCGCAAGGCCCTCCCCACAGTGACAGGCCGGTCTCCTTTTTCACCTGGCAAAGCTACATCATGCTGGTTGGTCTCAGGACACTAACTGGCTGGGTCACCTTCAACACGCAGCACGCAACTTCCACTCTTGGGAAAGAGGAGACTTGACCTGGGTTCCCTTGAAGGCCTCTTCCGGCGCTGACACCACACCCCCACCTCAGAGCAATGGTGTGGGTGTCTCGGTGTGACATGCTCCCCTCACTGCTGCACCCCGGCACCTAAGGCCCTCCTCCCCTAGCCTGTTCTGCTGCTCCTCCCCTGGGAGGCAGATGGTGTTGCCGTCCTCCACACCTGCTTCAAGTCTACTTCCCTCGCATGTCTCCTCTCAGCTGGTTAAACCATATCCACAGGGGGGCTCCGGCACCCCACGGGGAGGCAGCCTGGGCCCAGGGGCCCGAAAGCCACTGGGTAGACACTGTGCAAAGACCTGCAGCTTCCATTTTACTGGAGGGTGCATAATCAAAAGGCTATTCATAGGTTAAAACACACACACACACACACACACACACACACCCCTCCACACCCCCCCCCCCCCCCCCCCCCCCCCCCCAGACATGCTGTGGTTTCAAATGCTGGCCTTCCATAGATTTTGAAGAGAAACATGCTGTCTCAGGGAAGTTTGCTATCTGTGGCTTTGCCATCTAGGGCTATGCCACCAGATCCCTGGAGTCAAAGTTGATTCTCCTCTGGTCTTGGAGTAAATTCAGAGGCAGTTTGCAGGAAAGAGCTCTACTTCCCGTTTTGAGTCTTGAGTTCTGGCTCTGGGTCTGTGTGACATTAGGCAGATCTGTTTACTTCGCTGGGCCTCAATTTCCTCATTTTGTGTAATACCAGAGTGGACTCCTACCTGAGCATGTATTTTCACATGAAGATATCATGTCTCCAGGACTCTGAGATAGATAGTCCAGTGGAGCAGGGATGGGCTGGAAAAGAAAGTTTCTCTCTGGGCCTGGCACGGGGCTAAGAGCCGGAGTGACAGAAAACCACAGTCCCATGCTCTTTGCCTTCAAGAAGTTCACTGGTAGGGAGGTACACTAAAAAATGATTGTCAATGTGGAGAAACTGGCCCCCCTCACACACTGCTGTCGGGAATGAAAAATGGTGCAGCCACCTTGGAAAACAGGCGGTTTCTCAAAAAGTTGAACGTAGTGTTAGCAGATCACGCAGCAGTCTACCCCAAGGTGTATGCCAAGAGAGATGTGTCCATACAATCTGGACATATGTTCATAGCAGCCTTGTTTAGAGTAGCCAAAAAGTGTAAGTATCCCAAATGTCCATCAACTGTTGAGTGCGTAAGTGGTATGACCATTGCAGTAGTTACTATTCGGCCATGAAAAGGGATGAAATACTGGCGCGTGCTACAACCTGGATGAACCTAGAAAACATTACGCTGAGTGAAAGAAGCCAGACACAAAAAAACGTGTATCTTGCATGATCCATTTACATGAGAGTCTAGAATAGGAAGATCTATCCGGACAGAAAATACATTAGTGCTTGCCAGAGGCCGCAGTGAGAGGCAGCGGGGCCAATGGGTACGGGGGTTCTTTGAAGAAGGGTGGAAAATATGCTAAAATTGGTGTGATGACTGCCCAACTCTATGAACATACTGAAAATCACTGAATTGTACCCTGTAAATGGGTGACTTTTGTGATATGTGAATTGCATCTCAATAAGGCCGGCGTGAAAAAACCAAAAATGATTGTAAACCCAACATCAGAAGTGCTGTAATTGGAGAAAAGAGGCAGAGGGACAATTCGGGAAGGGGCCACCTGGGAAAGACTGACTGAGGGAGTTTGCTTGACCTGAGCCTTGAGAAACAAGGTGCAGAAGAGATGGAAGGGTGTTCCGGACACAGGGAACAGCCTGCGCAAACGAAGTGTCCCCAGGGCTAAAGAGGATGTTGATGGCAATACTCATCCTCTATTGAATGTTTGCACTGTGCCCCAAACCAAAGTTATACAGTCTTATGAAATCTTCATAAAAATCATTACTTCATTCACTCTGTCAGTTACTGAACAAGTTTCATTAGACACCTCCTAGGTGCCAGGAACCGTGCTAGCCACCAGAGACACTATACTGAGGGAGATGCTCATATTATCCATTTTAGGCATATTAAGATTAAATAAGTTACCCAAAGTGAGACAGTAAGTGGAAGAACTGGGATTCAAAACTGGCAGTCTGATTCCAGAGCTCATTTTCAAAAAATGTTCTTTGATACATCCCTATAAATAGTAATAATTTAGCATAAATGCATAAATATTATCACACATTTCTCCCTCTCTCTCATTCTATCACTCTCACTCTTTTTTTAAAATTATTTATTTTTAAAATTTTTTTATATGTTTATTTATTATTGAGAGAGACAAGACAGAGCATGAGCAGGGGAGGTGCAGAGAGAGGAGGAGACACAGAATCTGAAGCAGGCTCCAGGCTCTGAGCTGTCAGCACAGAGCCTGACACAGGGCTTGAACTCACAAACTGTGAGATCATGACCTGAGCCGAAGTTGGGCGCTTAACCGACTGAGCCACTCAGGCGCCCCTCACTATTTTTTTTTTTTAAGTTTTATTTATTTAAGTAATCTCTACATCCCACTTGGGGCTCAAACTCACAACCTTGAGATCAAGAGCTGCAGGTTCCTCTGACTGAGCCAGCCAGGCTCCCCACCCCCCTTCTCTTTCAATCTTTTACTTTTTCCTAGTTTGGTTGAGAGAACACTGTCAGATGACAGTGTAAGTTTGAAGGTGTACAACATATCAGGGCTCCTGGCTGACTCAGTCGGAAGAGCATCCGACTCTTGATCTTCAAATTGTGAGTCTGAGTTCCACGTTAGGTGTAGAGATTGCTTAAAGAAATTTTTAAAAAATCAAAGTGTACAACAGATTGATAAGATACACTTATGCACTGTAAAATGATTACCACCACAGCATCAGCTAACACCTCCATCAACGTCACCTCATATCATTCACCATTTCTTTTTTATAATGAGAATATTTAAGATCTACTGTCTTAGCAACTTTCATGTAATATAGTATTAACTATAGATCACCATGATCTACCTTAGATCCTCAAATTTATCTTTTTTTAAAAAAAAATGTTTTTAAACATTTATTTCTTTTTTGAGAGACAGAGAGACAGTATGAGCCAGGGAAGTACAGAGAGAGAGGGAGATACAGAATACAAAGCGGGCTCCAGGCTCTGAGCTGTTGTCACAGAGCCCGATGCAGGGCTTGAACTCACAAACAGTGAGATCATGACCTGAGATGAAGTCGGACACTTAACCAACTGAGCCACCCAGGTACTCCAGAACTTGTTTTTCTTATAACTGGAAGTTTGTACCCTTTGACCCAAAATCTCCCTACTTCCCCCTCAGCCCCCTGGCAACCACCACTCTACTCTTTCTAGGAGTTTGGCTTTTTCTGGATTCCATATATGAGTGATATCCTATTTACTTTTTTTCCAGCTTATTTCACTTTGCATAATGTCTGCAGACTCATCCATCTTGTCACAAATGGCAGGATCTCTTTCTTTCTCATGGCTGAATAATATTCCAGTGTGTATACATACCAAGTCTTCTTTAAGACCATTCAGTCATCAATGGGCATTTAGATTGTTTCCTTATGTTGGCTCTTGTGTCTAGTGCTGCAAGAACATGGGAGTGCAGATATCTCTTTGAGATCCTGTTTTCATTTTCTTTGGATATATACCCAGAAATTTAATAGCTGGATCATACGGTAGTTCTATTATTTTTTTTAATTTTTTGAGGAAACTCCATACTGTTTTCCATGGTGGCTGCACCAATTTACATTCCCCCCAACAGTGCACAAGGGGCCCCTTTTCTCCACATCCTCACCAACACGTGCTATCTCTTGTCTGTTTGATAATAGCCATTTTAAAACAGGTGTCAGGCAGCATCTCATTGTGGTTTTGATTTGCATTTCTCTGACAGGGGACCAGTGATGTCATATACCTGTTGGCTGTCTATATGTCTTCTTTGAAAAAAATGTCTGTTCAGATCCTCTGCTCAACTTTTAATCAGGTTGGTTTTTTTTTTTTTTTTTGCTTTTGAGTTGTATGAATTCTTTATAAATTTTGGATAGTAACCCCTTATCAGATATACAATTGGCAAATATTTCTCCCATTCCATAGGTTGCCTTTTAGTTTTATTTTTGTATATTCCCTCCCTAGCCTTAGAGGCAGCCATGTCTCAAAGATGCTTGGTTCCTTTTATTGGCAAATGGTATTAGAAACCAAGATCTGGGGGGGAAGTGTGCTCATTGCTACTGCGTTGCTGCTGCTTGTACATCCTCTCAGCTGACACAGCAAGGAAAAATATGTGTGTGTAACAACCTGTGTATACACACGTATCTATAACTATTTCCACATATAGCCATCTGTATCTATATTAAGCTAAATATCAAGTTCATACCAATGCCTCCAACTCTAAACCTGCTCCTCGAAAGCCAGAGCCTACACCTTGAAAGACCCCTTCAAAGAAGGAGGTGAAGGGACCCAAAGAGAAAAAAGGGAAAGCCAGTGCTGATGGGGATTGGAATAACCCTGCAGAAAATGGAGATGCCCAAATGGACCAGGCGAAGAAAGCTGACCACGCTAGAGGTTCTGTGCTCGCTCTGGCGTATAGTGCACAAATACTAAGACTGGAATGGTAAAGAGAAGATTAGCATGGCCCCTGTGCACGGATGACACTCAAATTTGTGAAAATGCTGGAGGTTCCAAGTGAAACATGTGCATTAAAAAAATATTCAGGGGCACCTGGCTGGCTCAGTCAGAGGAACACGCAACTCTTGATCTCTGGATTGTGAGTTCAAGCCCCATGCTGGGTATAGAGATAAGTTAAATAAAACTTAATTTTTTAAAAAAGTGTGGTAAAATACACATATCTTACCATTTAAAAATTATAATCTTAACTATTTTAAAAAATTTATTGATTTATTTTTGAGAAAGTGAGAGAGAGAGCACATGTGTGCAGTTGGGGAGGGGCATGGAGAGAGGGAGACAGAGGACCTAAAGCAGGCTCTGTCTGTGCTGACAGTAGAGAGCTCAACGCAAGGCTCAAACTCATGAACCATGAAATCACGACCTGAGCCAAAACCAAGAATTGGACATTTAACTGACTGAGCTACCCAGGTGCCCCATGACTGGCTCATTTCAATTAGCATGTCCTTAAGGCTCATTCATGTTGTGGCGTGTGTCAGATTTCCTTCCCTTTTAAGGCTGAATAGTATCCATTGTGTGTATATGTCACATTTTGTCCATTCATTTATCTGTCGATGGACACCAGGGCTACTTTCACCTCTTGGGTACTGTGAATAATGCTCCTGTGAACATGGGGGTACAAATATCTCTGTCAGATCCTGCTTTCAATTCTTTGGGCTATATAATGAAGAAGTGGAACTGCTAGGTCAGATGGTAATTCTACTTTACCTTTTTGAGCAACCACCATACTGTTTTCTATGGCAGCTATACCATTTTACATTCTTACCAACAGTTTCCAACGAACGGTTCCAGTCTCTCCATATCTTCACCAACACTTATTTTCTTGTTTCCTTCCTTCCTCCCTCCCTTCCTTTCTTCCCTCTCTCTTTCCCTTTCTTTCTCTCTTTCTTTTCTTTTTTTATTGAGTCTAACCATCCAGATGGATATGAGGTAGTATCTTATGCCAGCTTGATTTGCATTTATCTAACGGTTAATGATGTTGGGCACCTTTTCATGTTTTGGGCCATTTATAGATCTTTAGAGAAATGTCTGTTCAAGCCCTTTGCCCATTTTTGTTTTCTTGTCGAGACTGCTACATTTGGTTGGAATGAAATGATATTATGTAAAATCAAAGATAAGGCATTTATCTTAATAAAAACAGGACAAAAATGGCTTGAAAATCTCCCTGAGAATCACAGTGTATATGCCTTGCTCTAGTTTCCTAGAGAGCTGAAGACACAGGAAGCTCTGATTTGCCTTTCTCTTCTGAGTCATCTTGGAAAGAGTGAGGAAGGGACATTTTTGCTTATCAGGTTCCTCAACTCTTACAGTGATATAACAAGGGATGAAGGAAGTAACTTACTATTCAGAAGGATATAGGGTTTAGAAGAAAATAGTTTTCATGATTTTTCTGATTCCAAAACCCTTCCAGTTTTGGATGGATTCCCCGTCCATGAGTAAATCTAAGTGAAAACTTATGTTTGTATAACTATAATGACCAAGGAAACTAGAATCCAGACATATAGGTAGTTATAAAAACGTATTTCAGGAAAGGACTTAAAGTTAGATGCCCTTTCCCACTCCTTTGTAAACTAGGAGATAGATGCACAGTTACTTCAAGAAGAAGCAAGTTTTTTTCCTGATTGTACTCTAGATTACGTCAAAGAGGAAACATTTGGAAATTTTAACACTTTCATCTCTTCAAATTTTAAAATAAACTGCTTTTCAGGACAATTTTTCTAATCAACATTATATGAAATCCTCCAGATGACAAAAAGTGAAATGTTTACATTCTTCTCAAGAGTTGAACGAATTTTTAAGTATTGATACAGATGATACTCCAGTTTTTACCACTGAGCAGAAAGGTATAATTGATTTTCATCAACTCTGATTTTTTGGTTCACCGATCTCTCCTCTCCTTCACAGCTATGTTTCTAATGACATTGTCCAGGGTCACTGCCCCATTTCTTCCTCTCCACAGTCTCTCCTTGGGTCATTTTAGTCTAGCACACAAACTCAGTAGTCCCCCCAAACTGCATTTATCAGGCTCACCCATGCCCCCCATGTTGACAGTTCCAATAGATGCCATGAAGGTTAATTTTACATGTCAACCTGACTCAACTAAGGGATGCCCATGTAGGTAGGAAAATCTTTCTAGATGTGTCTGTGAGGGCATTTCTGGAAAAGATTAGCATTTGATTCAGTAGACTGAGTATAGAGATTTGTCCTCATCAAGGTGGGTGGGCATCATCCAACCCCTTGAGGATTCAAATGGGCCAAAAATGCAAAGAAAGGGCAAATTCTCTTTCTTCTTGAGCTGGGACATCCAGCTACCCTCAGATGGCAGAGCTCCTGGTTCTAGGGCCTTCAGACTCAAGGGCACACATACCAGCAGCTCCCTGATTCTCAGGCCTTAGGGCTTGGACTGAATCATACGACCTGGTTCTCCAGTTTGCAGATGGCACGCCTGGGACATCTTGGCTCCCAGTAACGACGTGGGCCAATTCCTCTGATAAACTTTCTCTTCTATACGTACCTACATATATACTACTGCTTCTGTTTCTCTGGAGACCAGGACTAAACACAAATGGTTTTCAATCTCTATTTCAGTTTCAGAGTCCTGTCTACCTACTGTTGAGCCTATGGAGGGGAATAAGAATAGAGCGGGGCAGAATTACATGAAAGTCCTCTGTTCAAACCCTCCACTGACTCTACAGATCACTCACAATAAAAGCTCAAGTCCCCACAGTGGCCTACAAGGCTCTAAAGATTTGCCCCCTGTTGAGAGACAAGTCTCCACTTCCTGGGGCAGAGTTACTGTTGCCTTTGTTTGGACCACCTTTTTAAAGGTGTTTATATGACAAACAGCCTGTAAGACAGAGTTTGAGCCTGGGGCAGGAATCCGATTTACTATCCAGCGTAACAATGCCTCCCTCTAGGTTAAAGGTCAGGCAGGTTTGCTTGCAGTCCACCAAGATTTGGGGTTCCTAAACTCGGGGTTCTGAGGCTGGAATGCAAACCCGCTCTATGGGCAGCATCCCTGGGGGCCGCTCTGTGTCACCCCTGATGGAATTTGAAGTGGGGTTCGTGAGCACACGGCTAGGAAAGAATTCTTGAGACGTCTTTGGTGCAAAAAGGTGATTTTATTAAAGTCCAGGGACAGCACCCGTGGGCAGGGAGAGCTGCATTGGGTTGTGAGGAGCGATTGATTATATACTTTCAAGTTCGTGGAGGGAGGGGAGGTATAGATAACTTAAGTGTCCAAGGAATTTCTGGATGCTGAAGGCAAGGTCTTATAGGACCCTGAAGATTTAGCTGTTGTCAAGATAAGGTTGCTTGTAGTTTTTAAGGAAGTGCAAACTTTCTGACATTAAGGCAGCCCTAAACATCCTGATGAGTGTTACACACTGCAGGTCGCTGACATCTATCAATGGGCTGCAGGCTGTAAGGGGGTTTAATTTAAACTACATTTTTCAGGGCACCTGGGTGGCTCAGTCGGTTGAGCATCTGACTTCAGCTCAGGTCATGATCTCACGTGGGTTTGGGCCCCGCATCTGGCTCTGTGCTGACAGCTAGTTCAGAGCCTGGAGCCTGCTTCCAATTCTGTGTCTCCCTCTTTCTTTGACCATCTGTTCATGCTCTCTCTCTCTCTCTCTCTCAGAAATAAATTTAAAAAAAAAAAGACCCACCTAGATTTCTTTCCTGCAAATTGTCTGGTCCCATTCTTTGTCTATTTTCTAACAACAGTTCGTCTTTTTCATATTAATCGTTCGCTTGTGATGCAGCTACACGTAAATCTTCCCAACTTGTCATCTGCTGAGTTTATTGTGTGATCATTGATGTGTCCGTGCTGCTTGGCCATATAAAACTTTTCTATTTTTCTGTAGTTGACTTTGTCAATCTTTTTCTTTTTTGGTGAGACATTGCAGGTTTACTTTTTTATTCTTTTAATTTTTATTTTTAATTTTTTAATGCTTATTTATTTTTGAGAGGGGTGGAAGGGCAGAGAGAGAGGGAGACACAGAATCCGAAGCAGGCTCCAGGCTCCAAGCTGTCAGCACAGAGCTCTGAGATTATGATCTGAGTTGAAGTCAGACACTTAACAGACTGAGCCACCCAGGCGCTGCTTACTTTTTTTTTTTTTTTTGACCTAGACAGAAAAGACAGAAAACAAAAACAAAAGACAGCACAACCAGGCGCATCAGTATAGAAAACCAGGAGAGGAAAGTGCAGCACTGGATGTCTGAAAGCAAGGCTGAGCTCGGACAGACGTCTGGTGGAACACAACTCAAAGTGTCGCGTAAGCGTTTCAGCAACGTTGAGCGACGTGCGAGGCACCACGACCGTCGTGCACCCTATTTGCAAACGTCACTGACGCAGGCTTCAAAGCCTCTCTCCTTGCTCGTTCTGGCAGGACAGTTTTTGGTAACAATCCTGCTTTGTTATGAACTATGCTCGTCCACTGTGTTGAGGGCTTCTTGTGTTAAGGAGCGTGAAGAATACAAGGATCAATGCCCACATTTTAAAGTAAGTGAGAACTGGAAGTCTGAAAACAAGTCAGGGGTAATCATAGTACGGATACAAATGACTATATCCTGAGGCTCAGTATTAGCAAGTGCTTGTATACCACCTTTTATAAGGTAACCCCCTAAGAGTATTGCCAGAATGTGCCCTTTTCTTTTCTCTGCTCCACCTTTCTTTTTGCCAATTCCTAACGCTGCCAGTAGACACTCTCAGGAATTGCTTAGTGTGTCAGGGTCCCCAGGTGACCCCCATCTGGGTTTGATGATATGCGTGGGGCCTCAGCCCACGGCTACAGCTTATCACAGCAAAGCACGCAGAGTGCAAGGAAAAGGTGCCCAGGGCAAAGCCCAGAAGAAGCCAGGCACTAGCTCCCAGGGTCCACTGCCAGTGGAGTCACACAGGAGGTGCTTCATTTCTCTAGCAAAGGAGCTGTGACGCGTGTGAAGTGGCTGAGAGGTGCAGTGCCCAGGGTGCTTACTGGGGGCCAGCCGCACAGGTGCCTTCCGCCTACCGCATCCCAACATCTAGACTCTCAGAAGGAAAGCAGCCGTTCAGCACAAACCACACCGAACAGACATCTTAGCCACGCTGAGCAACTCTTACCAGGGAGAGTGAAGGGAACTTTCCTGAAATCTTAAGTTCCCAGATGGCAGCCAAGGACCAAAAAGGTAAGCAGGCCCTTTCAGAGGAGAGCACTCTGGTGTGCTGCGCTGCTCTTTTCTGCACACTTCGTGAGAATCCCACAGGAATGTACTTTCAGGCTCAGGGAAGCTCTTCTAATTCAGACAACAAAACATAAAAAGAAAAGACATAATGGAGTCTGCTGCTTGAGATATGGCTGATGCATGCACGTTAATGAGCGGTAATAGTTCTAGTTGATCTTCACGAGCTTTACTGAAAAGTGGAATGAAAATAAATGGAAAACAAAGGAAAATTCAGTTTTGACTTAGTGAACCGAGAATCTTTGTCCTTCAGCATAAACAGGGCTATTTCAGGACTGCTAGCAGCAAAGCTTAGAAATCCTCACACTATGACTGAATGGACGTCGCATGATTACATATAATGAAGCAAAAACAGTTGGTAGCCACTTGGACTTACTAGTTTAGACATGAACTTTAGAAGTAAAAGGTGGGGGACCTGGGTGTCTCAGTCCTTTAAGCATCCTACTCTTGGTTTCGGCTCAGGTCTTGATCTCTCGGTTTGTGAGTTCGAGCCCCACATCAGGCTCTGTGCTGACAGTGCGGAGCCTGCTTGGGATTCTCTCTCTCCCTCTCTCTCTGCCCCTCCCCTACTCACTCTCTCTGTCTCTGAAAAATAAAAATAAATGAACTTAAAAAAATAAAATAGAAGTAAAAGGTAAAGGAGGCATTATAATATCATGTGTATGAAACTAGCTTCCTTCAGCTAATATTTTGAGGGTGGATACTAGAGGAAACTTCCTTTTGGGTACATTCTCTGCCAGGTCTTCTGTCACAGTCATTAAAATAGCCACCTTTGCTAAAGCCTTGTTCATTTTTTCAGATTTGCATCTACATGAGGGATATTTCTAATCGTTTCAAGATGCTTTTCCAGTCTCTCAATGAAAGGCACTGTGAATGCAATCCAATGTACCACATATCTGTGATAAAAGCTTTGATAGGCAAGTTTTCCTGGCACAAGGGCTTCAACAGTCTCTGCCTGGGGAGACCCTCTTCTTTTTTCAGCACTGCTTCCAAATGGTTATTCATGCTTTGCAGAGTATGACACTTCTGAGCCAAAAGGAAAGATGAACATCTGCTGTATCTTTTCCTTATCTTAGGAGTTGAATTTCTAGGTTTTTCGGAGCGATTTCAGCTCGAATATTTGTGATCTGCTGTGGTCACATAACTTATTAATAATCCTATTAGTACTTTCATAGGAATTATGTTCAATTTATAATTGTACTCAAGGAGAATTGAGCGGTTTACGACACTGAGTCTTAAGATCCAAAAACATCATTCATCTTGTCAGCTGACTTAGTTTTCCTGTCTGTAAAACTGGAGCAAGAAGACCAATCTCTAGGGCTGTCTTCAGAATTAAATGAGAACAAGCTTGGGAAGGACGGCAGAGCAGGAGCCTACGTGCCGCTCTGCCACTTCAGAGCGTAGGAACTTGGGCTTGGTTACTGGACGATTCTGAATTTCGGTTCTCTCATTTGCAAAGTGGGGATGAGAATGGCATCTGCTTCATAAGGGCTGTCATCAGGATCAAATTCGACGAGGGCGCTGCTCGGAACATAAACACTCAATGAGTATTAGCTGTTCTTTTTAAAAACAGAGACCTGCGATCGAAAGCAAAGGCTTTCTGGGATTCACCCTAGGTCGAGGGCGGTCGGGCAACTCCTCTTTCCCAGGACCCACCGATTCCCGATTCTGCCCGATCGCCTGCTACAGCAGTCGGACATGAAGTCTCCGTGCACCGAGAGACTCCGGACTCCCGCCCCGCCCTCGGAGCCCCAGCGCTGCCACGTCTCGCGCATCCCGCGGTCCGTAAGGGAGGGGGCGGGGCCACGTCGGGCCCGCCCCTGGGATCGCACGGCGCTTCTGAGCCCGCCCCTCCGCGGCCCGAGTCGTCGGTAGGCGGCCCCCGCGTTGCAGAGCGCAGTGACGCTACGAGGGGGCGGGGCAGGCACGCGCCCGGAAGTCCCGGGGGAGGTGGTGTTACGTATATCCGGCGAGTAGCTGGCGGTTTCGGGTGCTGCTGGGCTGTGTACTGTGAGGGAGGGTCGAAGCTGCCCGCTGCTGCCGGAGAAGCCCCTAGGCCGTGAGTCGGGGGCTGCTGCGCGGGGGGGAGCCGGGGAGCCGGAGGGGCTGGGGCGGACGGCGGGGAGGGTCGGGGCGGAGGCCAGCGCAGGCGGGGTTGGTGGGGGGGAAGTGACACGCAGGCGGTTCTGTGGGGCCGCGGGGCTGGTTCTGGGTGGGGACGGGCCGACTGAGCCGGTCTGTTCCGTTTCCTGCCAGACCCTGGGGTGTCGGGTCGATCTGCATTCCTTCGAGGGTCCCGCAGCGGCTGGGCGGGATAACAGTTTTCTTGTTTGTCCTGGGCGCTCCTGTTTGCGAAACGGTTTCGCATCTCGTCTCGGATGAGCCTCCCAGTCCTTGGTCAGGCGGGTGGGAGTCCTTGATGATTATCCTTGGTTTGCAACCCGGGGAATAATACAGCTCGCCGAGGCAGCGAATTGGCCAAGGGCTCGCAGATAGCTAGAGTGAGCATTCGAACCGGATCTCTTGACTCCTCGTCCAGTGCGCCGCCGCCCCCCCCCCCCACCCCTTCAGCTCTTGTGTTATCTGATGTTTTGAGTCGAACCCTGGATTTTCTTCTTCCACCTTCCTCTTTTCCTCCCTCTCTTCAATGCGTGGACACATTCCTTCATGCACGTTTGGTATAGATGAATGTTTTAGTGATTCTAGGCAAGAGGGTCAGGAGCACACTTGTCTCTCACAGTAAATTCTTTGCTCTCGTGTTTTCTCCTTTACCTCAATCCGTCTGCTTACGTCGTGATAGAGGACTTGTGGTGCTTTGCCTCAGGGCTGACCTTTGACATTTACTCCGCAGCAAAGCATAATTTCTTAGCTAAAAAACCAGCACCTTCCTATCCCTGATCTGTCTGGAATGGTGTGTCAAAGTTGTAAAGAGGATGCATAGAAAGTAACGTATATACTACTTGGCTTGTGCTCCTCGTTTTTGACTTCAATCTGTCAGTCCTGAAATTTGCAAATTTGGTTTTGGCTACGTTGGTAGTGCTTTTGTGTTAGCTGAGAGTTGTTTTTGAGTATTCTAATTTGCAGTAAGATGTCATAAGATGGGTGGTTCAAGGAAAAGTGATAGAATGCTAGTTATTAAAATACTCTTTTGAATGGTTAACATACTCGAAAGGTGCGATTAGTTGTCAGGAAGAAAACTGTAGAAGATTATCATCTGTGTAGGTGGTGGGTTAAGGAAGTCTTACGTTTATTTAAAAACAGTTTTGTTATTTGGATTTGAATTTTATGTGATGTTAACAAGAAGAGCTTTGGCTTTGGAATTTAAAAAGGAGGTTTTAGTCTTGGCACGGACGCTTTTTTTAGTTGAGCAGTTTTGATTAAGCCAGCTGACCCAGGAGTGTCAGCATCCTTGTCTTGTTATCTGAGGCTAAGGATTCCTCCCCAGTAAGGTGTGTGTGACGTTGAGATGAGATGTATATGCAGGTCTTGTATAAAACCGTGAAACTACTCATGAGGGATATGAATCCTGAGATCTCAAGGCTGGAGTAGCCATCAAAGACATTTCATTAACTTTGGGTAGCAAAATAGGGCAACTCTTTGGGTCCAGTAATGGTTTTTATTATTTTTTAACATCACCTGGATAGTTTCTTCAAGCGTTACCCATAGATCATTTTGGAGGGAAGGATTGTAGGACTTTCAAAGCAGGGATGTCAAGGGAAGAGGAACTGGAAAATCAAACTGGTTCAGTTACCATGAAAAATTCCTTAAGTTGGGGTTTTCTCCTTGTGACTTTTGGAGAATTCCGAATTCTTATTGAATTAGGAATATATTTAGAATGATGTGGTAAAACTTTAGAGAGTCTATAAACTATTGACTTTTAAAGGAGTGATCAGAGTAGGAGTGATCTTAATGAGAGGTGCTCTGTAAAGGTGAGCCATGCTTCTCCCAAGTGGGAGACTGAGAAAAGTAGGGAAGGGTGATTGGTTTGGGGGGGCTGTAGAGGAGAGGCACATTATTCCTTTACTTACCCTAGTGGAAACTTAAGAACGGGAACTTTGTAAGTCTATTTAACTCATTGGACTTCTGAAAGTGCAGACTGAGTTTCCAGACACATTATTTGACATGCTAAATTTGGTCTCTGCCAAAGTATGTTTTAATTTAACTGAAAAAGGCAAAAAAAAAACAAACCCAACCCTTATTTAATATCTTTTTTTTTTTTTTTAATTTTTTTAATGTTTTATTTATGTCTAGGAGAGAGAGAGAGAGACAGCGTGAGCAGGGGAGGGTCAGAGAGAGAGGGAGTCACAGACTGAAACAGGCTCCAGGCTCTGAGCTGGCAGTCAGCACTGAGCCCGACGCGGGGCTCGAACCCACGAACCGCGAGATCATGACCTGAGCGAAAGTCGGACGCTTAACCGACTAAGCCACCCAGGCGCCCCTTAATATCTTTTTATTAAAAGCTTTGACCTTAGCCTTTACCTTCACCCAAACTCCTAAGCTTCATTTGGCCTTCCATGAGAAGAGTCATAGAAAATAAGCATTAAACAGTCCCTGAAGTTTATAGATGAGGCTTAATTAAAAAACAAGCCCCAGTTATTGGGCAGAAAAAAGAAAATTAACGTGTATTATCTCCATTTTTCAGTTTTTTTTATGTAGGTGGATTTTTGTGGGATATAGGTGGGGTTTTGTGGATAACCCTGTTAAGGTCACTAGTAAAAGTACCAAAAGTGAATTTTTGTTTATTATTTTAAAGAAACAAAAATTCATGAAAGTTATATTTGATAGCAGTTGGTCGCATCTAGTATAGCCTTATGTTCAGATGCTCTTGCTGATGGAGAGAGGAGTGAAAGCAGAGGATCTTTCTTTTATTCTGCACCAAATCTGAGGGAGAGTTAGGTCTTGATTATTCAGATTATGAAAGGATTCTTTCATTTCTTCCTGGCTCTCCAAAATAGTCCTCTCTTTTTATAAGTTGAGACACATTATCTGTAAGAGGGGCCCAATCACTGTTGTTAAAGAAAGATAGCATTGCCGAGTGGAGCAGGACAAATTATGTCAGCTGATAGGATTTGGGTGGCTTTGCTTTTCAGAGCTGTTTACAAAGAAGGGTTAATATGCTTTCTATTCACGTTAACGTGCTTTTCATTTTCGTTTTTCTATTTAGTGTATTGATGTGACATTTTGATCCAGATTATTGATGGGACTGATTTCCTAGAGGCTTTGCTTGCGGGTAGACAGCAGGGGTGTATTTAGAGAATGTGAGCAAGCAGCTGCCTGGAGTAGTAAGTCAGACGGCAAAAGAGGAAAGTTTATCTTTAACTCCTAGTCTTTGGGGTATCATAGATTAAAAACGGTTAGGAAACCAGGACTTTGTGCGGCTTTGAGGACCCCAGAGACTTCCTCCAGGGTGCAAAATCCTTTCTTTCCTTGGGGCTGGAGACATGGGACTGGAAAGATGCATCAGGGCTACAGAAGAAGAGCTAACTGCTCCGGAACTGTACTAGCATTCGGAAAGCTCATGTTTGCCACTTTCATATCTTCCACAGGTAGCACGCGTTAATAATGTCTTTCATCTTTGAGTGGATCTACAATGGCTTCAGCAGTGTGCTCCAGTTCCTAGGTAAAGCCATTTCCTTAAGCTCTGTCTGAGGTTTCAACCTTTGTACGTTTCCTCCAACGAGCAGCCTTTGGCATGCAGAAAGCAAAATGACGGCAAAATATCTTTCTTTCTTAGGCCTCTACAAGAAATCTGGAAAACTTGTATTCTTGGGTTTGGACAATGCGGGCAAAACCACTCTCCTGCACATGCTCAAAGATGACCGACTGGGCCAGCATGTTCCAACACTACATCCCAGTAGGTTTGAAAATACCAGGTGACCTTTTGATATTTGGAGGTCAGTGTCAGGGTTGGGGGAAGAGTCCCCAGGTGATGCAGTTCCTGTATTAACTGAGGTCCCAGAAGACCGCTCATTTGAAAAAATTCACTATGGGACACACTCAGGTCATATACTCAGAAGTCCCCACTTCTGGAACTCTGTCAGTGTTTATTCTCACTAATTCTGGAATGGGACCCATCTCCCGTATCTCCTTCTAAGAAGCAGCAAACACTTTGTGGAGGAAAAAAACTTGACTTTTTAGAATAATTTCAGAATATTTTCACTCTTGTATCCTTTACAAAATAAAAGCTTCAGTACGTTTTTCATTTATTGGCTTACGATACTGGTAGCCGGGCCTTGTTGGATGAAGAAGTTTATTTTTTTTTTCTATTTTAACATTTTTCAGCATCAGAAGAGCTGACAATTGCTGGAATGACTTTTACAACCTTTGATCTTGGCGGGCATGAGCAAGGTAAGAATTCACTGAAGAACGGTATTGACTTATGGTTCACCATTTTGGTTCTTTTCACACCCTATTTTTTTTTTTTTTTTTTTAAGGCAGTGTGATTTTTACCTCTTAAGTCTTGATTAAATTATGATTGAGATCTTGTTAAATGAAGTTGTTTTATTTACTTATTGAGTAATATCAAACTTGTCAAAAGTTGCATAAATACAGAGAACTCCACTCCTTTATACTTTCTGCCCTGATTTATTAGTCTCCCTCTCTGTGTAATACGTATTTGTGTTTCAGTTATCTGACCCAGGGGGTTTTATTTTTATCTACTCTGTGGTGTATACTTCTCTTATTGCCATTTGTCTCCATGATCTCCTTTATAACATTTTTCTTCTCGAACAAGATCCAGTACAGAATCACTCACGTATCAGATTTCATCATGTCTCTTTTCTATCCCATACTGAGTGGAGTGTAAGTATGTAGAAAAGTGTTAGTTTTGGTAAGTAATTTCAAGTTTGTCCAAAGTGCAGAAGTAACACAGGGATTACTTGTGACCACTCCGATCTGCTGTGTACGCTCTGTCCTCTTGGCGTGGTTGGTAGGACATTTCCTTCCACCTTCTTGTTCTCCTCGTGCTTTTTGCCTGATGCAGGCTGTGCTCGTTTGGTTCCTAGATTCCCATCAGATGTCTCGTGTGGGTTTTGGAGATCCGTGGAATGGGGCATCATTTTCTGATGGACACTCACTTTACATTTGGCAAGACTCTCAGCATACGAGTGAAACGTTTAAGAAGTGGGAATAGGGGCGCCTGGGTGGCTCAGTCGGTTAAGCGTCTGACTTTGGCTCAGGTCATGATCTCATGGCTTGTGAGTTCAAGCCCCATGTCAGGCTCTGTGCTGACAGCTCGGAGCCTGGAGCCTGCTTCTGATTCTGTATCTCTTTCTCTCTCTGCCCCTCCCCTGTCTGTCTGTCTCTCTGTCTCAAAAATAAACATTAAAAAAAATTAAAAAAAAAAGAAATGTGAATAAATATTCTGGGGAAGTAGAAAAAAGAAACTATTGAAATTCTGTTGTATCTATTCATTTGTTATTAAATTGAGTTGAGAAGTCTTTTGGAGCATTCATCATATTATTAGGTTGAATGTTACATAGCTTTTTAAAAGTAGATTAAAAAAACCCCACGTTATTGGCAGCTTTAATTGGTTAGCCAAGTAATTTTTTTTTTTTTTTAATTTTAGAGAGAGAGCAGGTGCACGGGGGAGAGGGGCAGGAGGAGATGGGAAGAGAAAGAGAGAGAGAGAATCTTAAGCATGCTCCATACCGAGCATGGAGCCAGACGTGGGACTTGATCCCACACGTGGCCCTGGGATCATGATCTGGGCCAAAATCAAGAGTTGGGCACTCAGCCACCTGAGGCACCCATTAGCCGGTGGTTAAAATTTTGGTAATTTTAATCAAAAGGCTAAGGGGTGATCTAGATGATTTTATATTCTGTGATTTCATTAACATATAATTACATTTATTTTATTCATTGGATATTTATATCCCACGGAATCCTATGTAGTACAATCACAGTCACATAAAATACCTGTACAGAAAAAAGATTGAAAAGAATGTATACAAAAACATTAGCAGCATGTGTGTTTCAATGGAAGATTACAGATGGTCTTATATTTTTTTTTCCTTAATGAGCTTGTATTATTTTCATTACAGTAGAAATGGGTGTATGGTGGCTTTTCTGCTTTCCAAGGATTTAAATTCAGAGATAATACAATTATAAGCTGAACAGAGACCATTTGGAGAATGCAGGAATAGAAGTTTTTAGATACCTGAACTCAGAATTAAGTTGTTTGGTGTGATAGGTTTAGCTTTCAGGTTTTGATAGCGTAAGAAGGGAAATGTGTCATATATAGTTTTGTTTGAGGAAAATTTATTTAACAGAAATACTGTATCATAGTAACATTTTACAAAAGTTATTAAAGTGCTATACATATGGAGGTTTCCTTTTTTAAAAAAAACTTTAAATGTTTAACTTATGAAAGTAGCCTAGGCTCAGGGTGTCTGGCTGGCTCAGTCAGAAGAGCATGCGACTTTTGATCTCAGGGTTGGGAGTTCGAGCCCCACATTGAGTGTAGAGGTTACTTCAGAAAAATAAAGTAGTTCAGGCTCAATGTAACAAATTCAGTCTATAGTCAGCTTACGAATATGGAAGATGAAAGTTTCCCCAGCCTCTCCTTCCCCATCCCACTTTTCAGAGTTAACCAGTATTAACTCTTTGATGTAGAGATGCTTTGTTGTTCATCCCACTGAAATGAATGGCTTAGAAATTATAATACAATTAAAGCATTGCTTCCAAAATCTTTACCACCTCATGTCTTAAAAAATTAAAATTTATAAGGTATCCTGGTTTAAAGTTTATTTATTTTGAGAGAGCTCAAGCGAGTATGGGAGGGAGGGGCAGAGAGAGAGAGAGAGAGAGAGAGAATCCCAAGCAGGCTCCATGCTATCAGCACAGAGCCTGACGCCAGGCTCAGACTCACGAACCGTGAGATCATGACCTGAGCCGAAGTCCAGAGTGGAGACACTTGACTGGCTGAGCCACCCAGGAACCCCAGGCATGCTGGTTTTAAATACGGGAGACTGAGGTACTTGCCTGGAGACCTCAACCACCCGTCAGACCCAGGCTCCTGAGGACGGAGCAGGTGGGCGTGCCAGTACAAGTACACATTGGTTGGCCCAGGGACTAAATTGGGACTGTAGGTATGTGGGTAGGTAATTTGGGTCCTGTGGAGGAATTTAACTCCGAGGTTCCAAACGGCTTTGAGGCAAGGTAGGTCATTTAACTCCGTAAAAGCGACTAGGTGTCAGATAGTAGGGAGAGGTGGAAACTTTGCCGAACGAAAGAGAGCCCAGACCTCGTCTAAAGGGGCAGCCACGTCTCAGTTCCAGCTGATGACTGACCCGTGGGTGGGTGGGTGCGGCATTGCCACATGCTGCAGTTTGGCAGAAAAGCAGGCAGAAAACCTTGATTTTTGAATTTGAAAAAGTCGGATTTAGTTCATGGACCATCAGTGTATACATACCCTGAATTCTGATTTAATACTGGTTAGGACTTGGAGATGCCAAGTAGAGTCAAATGCTTTTGAAACCTAGCCAAGATTTGCCCATTTTAGGACAAAAAAAAAAAAAGATATATCTTTCAAAATACGTATTTTTTTAAATTAATGCAACCATAAACTTTGTCTTTCAGCACGCCGGGTTTGGAAAAATTATCTCCCAGCAATTAACGGGATTGTCTTTCTGGTGGACTGTGCGGATCATCCTCGCCTCATGGAATCCAAAGTTGAGCTAAATGTAAGGTTATAGTCTTTTTTTCCTTGGCCTCTGTGTCTGATTTTTTTTTTTAAGTTTGTTTATTTATTTTGAGAGAGCGTGAGTGCGTGCGTGTACTTGTGGGAGGGGCAGAGAGAGAGGATCCCATGCAGGCTTCTCGCTGTCAGTGTGGAGGGTGACGTAGGCTCAGTACCTTGAAACCAAGAGTTGGTCACTTGCCCGCCCGAGCCACCCAGGCGCTTCCTGGCCTCTATTTCCTTTAAGCAACACAGCTGAGCGGTGCCGGCGCCTCATCATTCCAGTTCACATCTGATGAAGGTCCTGGTTGTAGGAAGAAAGTGTTTTAAAATCTCAGACATTGCTTTTCACTGTCCTGAGGAAACTCAGCTCGAACTCGAGTAAGTTAACTTTGTTTGTATCTCTCATAGGGTGACTGTGGCCCTTTTGTTCAGACGACTGCCCAGTACATGTCTGTTGTCCCAACATAATTAACCCCCTTTCCTTTCACATGTCACATACAGTCAATGTTGATGAAGCGATGGCTTAGTTAAACCTTGGGAGTGATACTGAAGTTCTTGATGCTTTTGAATCCGGGTCCTCACATGGTGGCTGCCCACTCTCGCGCTGAATGACTTGGCACACGTGATCACAGTCTGTCCTCAGTCTTCAGTTTTGGTCACCAGCAGCGTTTGGTACTGTCGAGGGCTCACTTCAAGTTTTTTCTTTTCCTCAGTATTGCGTTTCCTTGGCTTCACAGTTGCTGTCATGTTGCTTTTGTTACCCCTCCTGCTTCACCCTGTGCCTCTTTTTATTTGATTTCTGTCTCTGCATTCTTGTTCCTGGCAGCATGAACTGTGTCACATTTATTTGTGAGTGTGTTTCTTGAATTTACAGCTCTCAGCTCAGTAGCCTTGCTTAGGAGGCATCCCTTCCCTTACTCGACCTCTCGGCACTGGTATTCCCTCTTCCTTCGAACTCCCAGTCACATTCTTGGTCTTGGTGTGCTTTCTCTGGCTGGTACTTCTCAGATTCTTTCACAAGCACCCTTTCCCCTGGGTCTGTACTTTCTCCCAGGCTGGTCCAGGTCACTCCCATTCCTTCCGTCTGCCACCCACCTGCTAGTGGCTCCCAAATGGATTTCTCTTGTTTTTTGTCTTTTTGTTTTTGTTTTTAATTTTTTTTTAAGTTTTTTATTTTTATTATTTTTTTAATATTTTTATTTATTTCTAGGAGAGAGCGAGAGAGACAGCGTGAGCAGGGGAGGGTCAGAGAGAGGGAGACACAGACTCTGAAATAGGCTCCAGGCTCTGAGCTGGCAGTCAGCACAGAGCCCAATGCAGGGCTCGAACCCACGAACCGCGAGATTGTGGCCTAACCGAAAGTCGGATGCTTAACCAACTAAGCCACCCAGGCGCCCCTTAAGTTTTTTATTTTTGAGAGACAGAGAGACAGAGCATGAGATAGGGAGGAGCAGAGAGAGAGGGAGACACAGAATCCAAAGCAGGCTCCAGGCTCTGGGCTGTCAACACAGACCAACCCGGGGCTCGAACTCATGGACTGCAAGATCATGACCTGAACCGAAGTCGACACTCAACGACTGAGCCATCCAGGCGCCCCTCTCTTGTTTAAACCTCTCTTGAGCTCCAGCCTCATACATGACACTGCCTACTAGACAACCCCACCTACCAATTCTGGTTTTCCGGAATGGAACTCTTCCCACTGCTACCTGCACACGTGCTCTAGGGCCTGTAAATTACTGTAGATTTCACTGCCCCCCCCCCCCCCCCCCCCCCCCCCCCCCCCCCCCCCCCGTCACATGCCGTAATGCTAGAAGACTTGTCCTTGGCCTACGTAACATCCTTTAATAGCTCTCTGTCGCTTTTGAGATAAAATCCACAAATCTGTATAGCATATAAGCTCTCTCCTGATCTTTCCTCTGTTTATTCCTCTAGCTGCTTTTCTCTTTACTGCCTACCTTGAACTCTATTCCAAAAATAGAGAGCAACTCATCTGTCCTTCAGTATGCACAGGTGGTTATCCCTGCTTATCTTTCTCACCGATCCCCACCCCCTTTTGCTGGTAAATTAAAAAATACCCTTTAAGAGGTCTCAGAGTTCAGCCACGACCTCTTCAAGGAAGCCTTCTCTGACCTCTGAGAGGGTTGTCTGTCCGCCGTATCAGTGTTTGTGGTCTTTACTGGCTTTCTTGTAGGTCTCCTCATCAGATCGTGAACTCAGTAAGGACCTAGTCTTGCTTCTTTGTGAAACCCAGGCACCCAGTAAAGCGTCACACTTAAGTAGGCATCTGGTTAGCATTTAATGATTGAATGACATCCTGGCTCTGATCTTGTCTGACATTTCCTGGAACTTAAGATGGTCAAAGTATGTTCCCCTTTATCCCTTCAGCTCTCCTCTGTTTTCCTAGCTTTCCCTGTCAGTGGTCACTGGTTTCCGAGGCTCGAGATCTCTGCCAGCTCTGGCCTTTCTTTTATCTGTCTTCTCATCTAGACAGCAGTCTCTGTGCTTCCCCCTCCGTGGTGCCTGCTGCACTGTTCCTGGGACGCTGCCATCTTGGGCTAGGTTGTTGTCTCTTGAGCACAGATTGGATGAACTCAATGTGTTTTTTACACACAGTTCTATCCAGGAACCTCTGGATTTAGGATCTGTCGGAGCTACCGTCTCACGCTGGCACCATAACGGTGGTCGTACCTTCCCGTTCTGTTTTACTGCTTGTCAGCGTAATGGCAGGCAGTGCTCCATGTGACTTTCTGAATTCTTTTCCTACTGTAAGGCCATTGCTTATATTCTCCTTTCTCCCTATCCAAATCCCGCCCCTCTTTCACAGCTTAGTTTGGGTTCCTCAGGACTCACTAAGACTTTCCTGAAGCCCACCATTTTCCTTGCCTTTGATTTCCCAGAACATCTTTTAGAATTTATCTTCTGTCCCTGTTCATTGTGACACTTCATCATCCACTTGCCGTGCTTTGCTGACAGATGGATGAACATAGAGTGAGGATTTCTGGAGACCACAGATATGTCTTACCTTCTTTTTGTTTCCCTCTCCGTGGCTGACATGGTTTGCACACATCGGGCACTCAGTGAATATCCAGGGAGTTCCTGTAGCCAGAGTGCTTGGTCTTCCAGGACTGCGCCCAGTGGAGAGCTTGAGGCTGGTCTGTGGGCAATTGATTGCAGGGTGAAGGTGGCACAGTTCTGCTGCCTTGTATGTAGACACAGCCGTAGGTTACAATTATTTGGAGGCTCTTAGGGGATTGTTACCTAACGTCAAGGTAATTCCTAGGGCTTCTTACCTAATGTTAAGAATGTTGTATCATGTCAAGATTTTTAGTTAATCACATGGGTAAAAAAAAGATCAGATTTTCACTTTACATTTGGTGCTTTATAGACCAGAGAAAGGGAGAGTTGTTTTCATTATCTGGTGCGTATGTATAGATTCCTCACGTAGTTCTTATGTTGTCTTCAGGCTCTAATGACTGATGAAACAATATCCAACGTGCCAATCCTTATCTTGGGTAACAAGATTGACAGAACGGATGCCATCAGTGAAGAAAAACTGCGTGAGATATTTGGGCTTTATGGACAGACCACAGGAAAGGTAAGAGAAAAATCTCGAGGAGGGAGACCTACGATAAAGGAAACTCACACCTTTTGAAACATTCGTGTCTTGCTGTCTAGATTTTATTTGTCGTTCAAAAGCTTAATTAGGCTTAGGCTTTGTTTTATCGTTGGTGATTTGTAATCACTGAAGGTGGGAGCATGTGTTTTCCCTGTTTTCTCACTGAGATTTTCCTCAGGTATATGGGGATGAAGAAATGGGTAGGAAAGGCAAACTTAGCAATTTAAGACTTTTCTGAGCCCCTTTCAAATCCAATTCAGAGAAATCTTTTATTTTTTAATTGTTTTAAGTGTTTATTTTTGAGAGAGAGTGCAAGTCAGGGAGGGGGAGGGAGGGGGAGGCCAGAGGATCTGAAGTGGGCTCTGTGCTAACATCACAGAGCCTGATGCAGGGCTCCAACTCACAACCTGCAAGATCATGACCTGAGCTCGAAGTCTGACGCTTAACCGACTGAGCCACCCAGGCCCCCCTTTACCACATTTTGATCATTTATCCCTACTTCGATCTGCTTTTGAGGGATGGAGAAAGCGATTCCTGTGATCACTTTCAGGCGTTTCCGTCATGGTGGTGCTCACAGCCTTTTCTTGGTTTTGCCTCCCATAGGGGAATGTGACCCTGAAGGAGCTGAATGCCCGCCCCATGGAAGTGTTCATGTGCAGTGTGCTCAAGAGGCAAGGCTACGGCGAGGGCTTCCGCTGGCTTTCTCAGTATATTGACTGATGTTTGGACAGTGAAAAGAAAAGAGTTCTACTTCTCTGGACTGATCCTATTCCCAGCTTCCTCATGAACTTTTCTAATAGAACAAGGAAAGCTCTTCCACCGTGTGTGGTGTTGAGAAGCCGAGAGTCTCTGTCAGCCCTCTCATCGCCCAGTGGTGACATGTGCTCTTCTCCACACTGTTGGGAGGTGACGCTGCCCCACAGGCCGGCACACGTCAGTGTCCCGGGACGCGGCAGCTGGCGGGATCTGCTGGGTGAAGCTGTGTGCCATCGTGGGGCCCCTGAAAAGAAAAACACGTCTCACCACTGGTTGATTTCAAAAGAAAGTGATTCTATTTTTTAAAGAAAGCATTGTTAACGTAATTGGTGTCCCTCTTCGCATTTTGAGTTCAAAATTTACTTGGTCCAGAGTTTTCTATTCTTTTTTTTTTTCCTCCTCATGATCTAATGAATGGCATTTAGATACTTCATAAAATTATGCACAGAAACACGTCGGAGGCCAGAGCTCAGTCAAGTGAACTCACTCGTGTTGAGATAACAGGTTAGTGACAGAAGCCCCAACCCCCGTGTCGCTGCCTGCCTTGTCACAGGTGGGCACCGCCGTGTGCACAGAGAAGCAGGAAAGGGCGGAACCTGGGCCTGGCAGTGGCGGCCGGTTTGCCCAGTGGCCCGCCGGGGCTGCCCCTCATCGGGGCCCATAGAGCAGGGTGCTCACTGCGGAGGGGTTAATTCTAGAGCGGTTATTTGCTTATTTTTACTTACAGAGTTACAAACTGCAGCCAGCCTTTGCTTTTATACTGTTGGGAAACTTCATTTCTCTTCATACACCCGTCTCCTGTTCCGCTGTAAGAAATGACGTTTGCCTCCTAAAAGAGAACACCTCCTGATTGCCCTGCAGCGCAGGGGGGTGTCTGTTGCTCTTGCACAGGTCCTAGGGGAAAATTTCCTGGATCGGTGAGTTGCAGAGGACAAAGTTAGCAGCTAAAGGGCTCTTAATTCTGTGAGTTGAGAACTTAAAAAAATCTGGTATGTGTATCATTTGTTTGGACCCAGGAAAGATGGATTTAGTGGACTTTAAAATGTTCACTTGCATGATTTGGTCTCTTTATTGGACTGTTCATGAGCTCTTTTTATCGGTTACCTGTTTTCTTGGCGTTTAAAGGTTAACATCTCTAGCTAATTTTTTTTTCTGGTATGAAATTGCTCTTCTCCATTCCAGAAATAAGCGGAATCTCTAAGAACTTTG
The DNA here is from genome assembly GCF_003009895.1 of Hyaena hyaena. Taxonomy (NCBI): domain Eukaryota; kingdom Metazoa; phylum Chordata; class Mammalia; order Carnivora; family Hyaenidae; genus Hyaena; species Hyaena hyaena. The sequence continues at coordinate 730,876 of NW_024080705.1, forward strand.
TGTGGTGGTGGTCTTTTTGAGCCAGCATTCCTTGTCAGGAAGTGCTCAGTATAAAAAGCCTCAGCATCCCCACTAGTGTGATGTGATGAGGATTATTTTTTTAGCGTTCCTTTTTCTTAGTGCCACTTGTAACATTGGATTTTCATGATCTTAACCAAGATTAGACCCTTTCTTAAGATGGGTGGATACCTTCAGTTTTTCCTTTAATGAGAGATTAGAAGTTTCCTCAAAACTGAAAATTGTGATGATGACACTTATTTGCAGAGGATTGAACTAAATAAATTGAGTGGAATTTTGGGTCTCGTGTGAAGGTGGGGAAAGTGTGGATAACAAATTGCAGAGGTGAGCATATTGTTCTTTAATGGCTTTCTCAGTGTTAGTCTTCATGACTGACTCGTTAGGAAAGCATCCTTTTCCACTGCCGGGTGCCGTGCGCAGAGGCTCAGTGAAGGATCAGTGTGGGAAGAGCATGCCATTATTATTAGCAAGCATGGCGGGAGTAAGACAAAACCGTTGGTTTGGAGAGGGGTGAAAGCCTTCAATGAACAAATCTAGCTAATGGTGAATGAGCTAGGTAGTTAACATGCATACTTTTCATTTCCTTTGGCTAAAGGTAACCCATACTTTCTCCAGAGACATGAGCAGTATGAATGCAGTGCTAGTTCTCTTGTTGCTTGTTTTTTGTTTTTTCCTATTTGTCCCTAATCACTTCGTAGCAAGCTAGAAAACCATGGATTCTACACAGCACGGCTCTTTGTGAAAGTGGTGTTATTTTGGCCACTGGAGAAAGAGGAGACTGAAAAGTCTGCTGGCATCCGTCTGTTTCTTGCTCCACAGAAAACTCTGTTCCTATAATAAGGTTGCATAAGAGGCTGATGTGAGGAGCTCGTCTCCCAACGGTGAGGGTCAGAGCTTTGTACAAGTTCTCCCATGAATTGAGACTTTTCATTCTGTTTTATCAGAGTGCACATATGTCCTATTTCAGGAAAAGAAAAACAGTCATTTACAAAAGAAAGTCAATCTGTATCCTAAGCATTTTAATAAAAAGTTAAACTTATTATCCTGTTCCATTTATTTATTGGCTTATTTATTTGCATTATCTTTGTTCTGAGTTTGAATATGACATTGGTTGTATGTGTGGTGGGGGGTGGGAAAGCAAAAGTTCTTTTCCTAGTCACGGGAAGAAATATTTAGAGGATAACGAGAGACAGGTTTGCTACCAGGAGAAAAAAAAGCCAGGCCTGTCCACACACTTCATCCAAAGTCACGGACTGCGTGTGCTGCCTGAGAAGCTTGGAGCCTGTGCCCATCCCAGGACTGGTGGTCATCTCGGCAACAGGGTGGCCATCGTGGACTTTTAAGCAAAATCTCATATTAACATGTCAGCAAGGTCTGGAGCCACTTAAGCTGTTTGTCACTCATTTCATACAAAATTGGAGAGATTCGGTTGAGTGCTCTATTTGGTAAAGTAGGGGAAGGAATGAAACGTGTGCCTGTGCATTTACTAGGCTTGTGGGAAGCCTTGTTTTTAGAAAACCCAAAAGAGAGCCTAAAACTAATGACACAAATAGAATGGGAAGGAAAGTGCAACAGATTCTTTTTGATGCAGAACTAAAAGTATTAGAGGCCATCTTGTGATTGAAACTCATGTCCATATTACTAAGTTGGTGCCACGGGGTCTGTTTGTAGGTGTCATTTGTTGAGTTCAGGTGGAACACGAGAATTACAGGCCGAGCCCATGAGCCCAGCACTCAAGGGGTCTCACCGTGGCTGTCGGCTGTGACTTGGGACTCTACCCTCATGTGCCGTAAACAGAAAAGCCTGATGCGTAACCGTTGGTGCTGGAGGCTTGAGCGTCCCTAAGGGAGAATCACTGGACTCTAGAGAGAAACTCTTAATTACTAGGAAGTTGAAATAGATTTTACTGTGATCAAGGCACCCTCGGTGTCACGGAACCAAAAGACAGTGCCTGCTATGGACGAGTGCTGATTTCAGCCCCACCTCCTTCTGGAACGGACCGTTGAACTTCCTCAAACAGGTTTGTGTCACGGGAGCATGGCAAGTGTTACTCCTGTGCTAGGAACACTCTGAGCCGCAGTAGTTTTATTCAGAGATTGGGGCAGAGAGGCTTTATAATTTAAGTACTAATTGAATAATTTTTGTTACTGCTGACAAATATGTTCTAAAATCTGGGCAGCTGCCTGGTTTTGTATGGTCTACGGGGGTGGGGCGGGGGGAAGATTGCGATTTTGTGACGTATAAAATTCAGCATTCAGTCCATAAAGAAAGTTTTACTGGCACACAGGCACCCATGGCTTTAGCTTTCACATGCTGTGGCTGTAGAGTTGTGTATTTGAAAGCGAATGTATGGCCAGGCAAAACCTGAACGATTGATGCTCTGTCGGGCCTTTTATAGAAGAAGCCTTTGGTCCCTGACCTAGATTAAGTCCTAGGTGGTGGTTATAAATGTTATGTGAAAAGGGCATACTGCACAGTTAGGGCTGTAGAATTAAAATTTGACTTGTTACTCTTCAGCATAGTTTTAAAGGGGAATTTTATTTTGCAAAAACCGTTTTCCAAAGTTCTGTCCTGGCCTTTGGCATCAAAAGGCCCTAGGTGTAGTCCTGTGAGCTGCATGCCACCTAGTAGGGTTTTTTACAGAATTTCAAATCACTGAACTGGCCAAGGAGTCAAGGATTTCCTTGCCCTTATTACCGGAGGGGGGGGGGGGGGGGGGGGGGGGCGCGGTCAGAGGCCGCTGTTTTAGACCTGAGCAGATACTCAAGTTCTGTCTTAGCCTGGGCAAGTCTAGTCACGTCAGCCCTCATTTCTAGTCCTTTTCCTGCAGCCCGACGAACAGAGAAGGGATCCCACCTTGCCCATGCCCCATCTCTCCGTAAAAGCACACACCGGTCACTCTCCCTAAGCTCACCTTCCCGGACTGGGGCTCCCGCTGGGTCGCGCAGGTGGCCGGAACCCGTGAAGGCGGGGAAAGGGGCGGGGGTCAGTCTGGGTAGCCAATCAGGGCTCGACTCCAAGCCCAGCCAATCGGGCCCGACAAGTTGGGGCCTAGCCAATCAGGCTCGACAAGGGAGACCCGAGTCAGTGTTTGCGCCTTTCCCTTGCAGCTTCGGGTGGCGCTGCGGGGAATCCGGGGTCCCGGCCGGGCTCCTCGCTTGCTTCCTTGTTCCCCTGGAAACCCCGTGTGCCCCGTCCCGGAGGACATGGCGCGGCAGTGGGGGCTCTCCATGAGGGCCGCCGAGCGGGCGGGCTGCGTGGTGAGCGCTTCCCGGGCCGGGCAGCCCGAGGCGGGCTCGTGGAGCTGCAGCGGGGTGATCCTGAGCCGCTGCCCGGACCTGGTGCTGTGCCACGGGGGCATTTTCACCCCCTTCCTGCGGGCCGGGAGCGGGGCGCTGAGCGCGGCTGGCGCCGCTTTCCTGCCCGGCGACAGTTGCGGCGACGACCTGCGCCTGCACGTGCAGCGGGGTCCAGCAGCCGCGAGCTCCGTGGGCCGCGCGGAGCGGGGCCGCCCGGGGCTCTGCACGCCCCAGTGCGCGGGCCCTGAGGCCGGCCTGCAGGCCCGACCCCGCGGGCAGCGACTGCAGCCCCCGCGGCCCGCCGAGCTGCTGCTGCTGCTGAGCTGCCCGGCCTTCCGGGCCCACTTCGCGCGCCTCTTCGGGGGCGAGGCGGCGGAGCAGTGGCACTTCGCGAGCGCGGCGCCGGAGGACGAGGTGTCGGAGGATGAGGAGGAGGATCAGCTGAGAGCGCTGGGCTGGTTCGCGCTGCTGCGCTTGCGGCCCGACTCCGAGGAGGAGGAGGAGGAGAAGGCGGAGCGCGGGCCGGCAGTGGCCGTGGCGCCTCTAGGGGCCGTGCCCAAGGGCGCGCCGCTGCTGGCCTGCGGCTCCCCGTTCGGGGCCTTCTGCCCGGACATCTTTCTCAACACGTTCAGCCGCGGCGTGCTCAGCAACGCGGCCGGCCCGCTGCTGCTCACCGACGCGCGCTGCCTGCCGGGCACCGAGGGCGGCGGAGTGTTCGCGGCGCGGCCCGCGGGGGCGCTGGTGGCGCTGGTGGCCGCGCCCCTCTGCTGGAAGGCCCGCGAGTGGGTGGGCCTCACGCTGCTCTGCGCCGCCGCCCCTCTCCTACGTGTCGCCAGAGCCGCGCTGGGCAGCCTGTGTCCCGGCTCCGATGCCCTGGCCGCCCTCCTGCCGCAGGAGATGAGCGCCCCTTGGGGCCTGACCCTCCGAGACCCAGGACCCCCGTGGGCAACTGCAGCCGTGCTGGTGGCGTGTGGCACCGTCTGGGGCTCCGGAGTGGCCGTGGCGCCCCGCCTCGTGGTGACCTGCCGGCATGTGGCCCCTCGGGAAGCCTCCAGGGTCCTGGTGCGCACCGCGCCCCCCAAGTAAGGCCCGCAAGATTGCCCCAACTCTGCCCCCTCATCAGGTCTCTGAGCGTGACTCTGAAGATTAGGGAGGCTTTCTGGCATCATGCTGATGCTTTGATGGTGTAGTATGGGTGCAAACCTGAGCCCCTCCCCTCATCCTTGGCATTCAGAGCCCTAGTGTAGGCGTTCTGGACCTCCTTCCTGGCAGGGGTTGAATGGGGCTTGGGCAAGATGCCAAGCACCTCAGGACTGGGGAACTGTGGAGGGGGGGTCCCCAGCATTCCTGACTAGGCATCTTTTAGCACTCCCTCCGGGGCCTGAATTCCTTCTAAAATCTGACCGCTTTCTGGGAGCCCCGAGGCACACAGCACTAGGCCCTTTGATGGAGACTTCCTAGCCCCGTGTTTTGTCCCCTGAAAGTGGTAGTGAAGCTCCAGAGGCCCCGGATGCTGCCTTCCTGGAGTGATGAGAGGGGCCTGTTACTCTTACTTGACTGCTCTCTTAGATCATGAGCAGATCTTCCCATCGGGACAGAAATGACAGGTGTGGGGCTCCACCTAATCCGCATGTGGGAGTGGGGGCCCAGCACACAGATGTATTTTGAACAGTCTCTGGGTGATCCTGACAGCCAGGTTGGGACTTCAGTCATTTGTCCCTTCTCTGCAGGGAAAAGCACCCTTGCTCTTTACTTCCATTTGCTAGGCAGTAGGGACAGCGGCCTTGGCCCCTTAGCTTGTGTTTTTCTAGTACCTGTTCTGTGTCTGCTCTAGTCCCAGGCCCTTAACTTAGGCAGGAGCAGAGCAGTATGCACCTTGGTGTTAATGCCCGAGCTTCTGTACCTACCTCAGCCTAGCCATGCAGTCCATGCCTTTCCAGATTTTTCTACAGAATGTTCAGCGTTAGCCCGGCCCAGCTTCGCCGTAAGGGTTTCCCGCTGGCGGCCAACAGGGCAGCGGTGATTTTACAAGGAAGACTGATAATGAGGATTTCCCTGTATGGGTGGCACCCCAACCCCCACCCCTCTTCACCACACACATCCTCTTCTGGGGAACCCACCAGGTCCGCTGGAGGCGATCCCTGTGGACTGTGTCGTGGGGATCCCCGTGTGAGCCTGGGCAAGTCCGTCTAAGCTGCCCTTCCGTGAGTTGACATGTAAAGTCTTGGTACAGAGCCCGGCCCACAGTAAGAGCTGTAGATGTGCTAGCGTTTATGTATGTAAACGGGGACACAGGATTGATATCATGTGTCTGCCCCACCAACCGGCAGCATTGTCTGCCTCAAATGAGGCAGTGAAGGAAAACACTGGGAATGCTTGCCCTGGCTTCTGCCACTTACTGTGTGACCTTGAGAAAGTTACGCAACCTCTCTGGCCCTTAAAGGCACCATTTAAAATGGCACTGATAGCAGCGCCTAGTGCTCAGGACTGCTGGGAGACCTAAAGGAGATGGTGTGCACAGAGCATTCGTGGCCGGCCCGGCCGCAGTGCTCTCCAGGTGTCAGGTGTTTAGGGCATGCGGCGAAGTGCAGGAAGCTTCCGCAGAAGTACGTTACAGTTGGTGAAGCCTGTTCGGAAGTACCGCAGAATGGCTAAGTGCCCACATGTCCCTGCCTGGTACGGTTCAGGGCTGATGCCAGATCTTTGAACTCCCTGGTCTGTGATTTTTACCGTCACTCTCGTCCCCTTCTTCCTCCTAGTACTACCGGGTCAAAAAGCTAGCCTGTCATTTTGTTCCCCTTGCTCCCAGGAGTGCTGCGATCTGGGGACATGTGGTATTTGCCACCCAGAAGACCTCGCCCTACGACGTGGCAGTGGTGAGCCTGGAGGAGGAACTACATGATATCTCCCTGCCTGTCCCTGCTGAACATTTCCACGAAGGTAAAGGACAAGGGTCCTTCTGGTCCAGGGCGGAGCTCGGGAAGCAAAGTCAGTGCTGGACATTCTAACCCTCTGGATCCACCCCTGCCGCAGGCATGGGGCAGGGCGGCGCCAGGCTGGCGTGAAATCATCCTGGTTTCGGTGCCTTGGCTGGAGTTGCTCTTGGAAGCTTCCCTGCTTGTGCCCAGCATGCCTCAGGTCCCGGGGGCAGGTGGGCTCCCTTCGGGCCGCCCTGCAGCAGCGTCATGTGGAGGGGCTGAGCTTGGGGGCTCCTTTGAGCCACTCCAATGGTGTGGCATGCTGTGGAAGTACCAGAGGTCTCACTGTGTGGGTGTGGCGTGATGGAATGACAGAGACCACAAGCTTTCTGAGCTGGCCTCTCGTGCCACCTGCTAGCCCTGTGTCCTCGTACAGGCCATTTAATATTCTCTGCCTCAGTTTTCACATCTGTAAAACGGAGATAATGCTCCCTACTCCCGGGCGTTGTGAGGCTTGGGTAAGATGTTGCCTGTAAAGCATTTAGCCGCATGCCCTGTGCATTCAGAGTGCTTGGTAAAGGAAGTTGGTGGGCAGTCTGGAGTCATCATCCCCACTTCTTTCTTCACCAAGAGACTTCTTAGTCCGAGGAGGAGATGGGTGTTAACTTCCCGAACATTTATGGAGCCCAGGGCTGGGTGCCAGGAACCCTCAAGAGTAACTGAGTGGTCCGGCAGGGAAATGAAGGCTGGAGAATAGTCCGATGCCGAGGACCAGTGGTGAGCAGGTGCGCTGCGAGATCAGCGGAAGTCCCGTGGGGGCCCGTGGCAGACTCCCTGGAGGCAGGAGTACCTTCGCGGCAGCCTGAAGGGCAGGGAGGGTTTGGAGCTTCGGAGGGACAGAGATGACCCCCCAACCTCGCCCTCCTTTCTCCCCTGGCAGGAGAAGCTGTCAGTGTAGTGGGCTTCGGCATCTTCGGCCAGGCTTGCGGGCCCTCGGTGACCTCGGGCATCCTGTCAGCTGTGGTGCGGGTGGGTGACACACCGGTGATGCTACAGACCACGTGTGCCGTGCATGGCGGCTCCAGCGGGGGACCCCTCTTCTCCAGCTGCACTGGAGACCTCCTGGGTAAGCAGCTCCTTGGCCCCTCCCAGCCTGCCCCCTGCCAGAGACTCAGTGGCATCCGGTGAGGGCTGGGTATACAGCTGTGGGGGCCACCCCCGGCCTTGGATGACAGCGGGCCTTACGCCCAAGAGATAGTTAGCCAAGGTCGTTAGACACTTGTGCTCCTGACAGTGGGGAGGAGCAGCTGCTGAGTCAGAAGGGAAGAGATCTGAGTTCTGGTGCCTTCTCTGCCGCTAAGCCACTCCACAACCTTAGGTAAGTCACTTAATCTTACTTAATCTATGAAACTCAGGAGTTGGATTAGTCCAAGAGGCACAGGTAACTGAATGAATAAGTGAAGACAGCAGGGATGGAGGGTCAAGGGTGAACTGGGTGAACAGCACTCTCGTGCAGCACATTGGTGCCTCATTCCATAGGAGTGTGGGCCTAATGCTGTCCGGTTCTGCAGTTTTTCTCTAGCAACTCTGAACCTTTTTTTTTTTTTTTTTAAATATGTGGTTGTGAGATCTTTTGATTTTAACATTTCGGTTACTAATTCGGGGTTTTTTTAAGTCTGTTTATCAATTTATTTGTTTATTGTTTAATGTTTATTTATTTGGAGAGATGGAGAGAGCATGAGTAGGGGAGGGGCAGAGAGGGAGGGAGAGAGAGAATCCCGAGCAGGCTCCACACTGTCAGTGCAGAGCCCGACACAGGATTCCAACTCATGAACCGTGAGATCGTGACCTGAGCCAAAATCAAGAGTCGGACACTTAACCGACTGAGCTACCCAGGGGCCCCAATTTATCCACTTAAAAAAGCCAGCTGTGAATGCGTGTGGATATACCTGCAGCTGCAGTCTGGTACCAGGTTCGTGTGATTCCTCCCTTATTTCTGACCCGTTTCTCACATAGCGAGAAATCTTGCCTTGCTCTGGCTCACTGCCATGGATTTACTTATTTTTTCACCTGTAGTGCACAGATAAAGTACTTTCAGAATTCCTAACTCACACCGCTGTGAGAAACACATTCCCTACCTAGACTTATAGTGTTTGAGTGTGGATAGTTCTTTTTATCTTTAGCCATAAAGTATCCCAGCAAAAAACAGTGTGATCGAGAGTTTCATGGGTCAGCTCCTTTCTTTTCCTTCCCCTTTAGCGCGATTGGATGATTCACTGGTGATACAATTAGATGCAGTTGTCACAGTCTGCCTTCCATCCCCCCGCCTATTGGTTGACTTAGAAACCTATATATACTGATATGTGAATACAGAAATAAGGTTAGGTGTGTATACAGGCATGCGTTTGTGTGTGTGTGTGTGTGTGTGTGTGTAAAATCTAGCTCTGTCTGCTGAGAGGAGGGGCTAGAAGCAGTGACACCCCAGTTGTCATGAGCACCCAGAGAACCCAGATCTCGGTTTCTCTAATAAAAGGCGCCAGGAACTGATTCATTGCCGGGCTGAGGCAGGGAAAATCCAAGATGAGCCCAGAGTGCCTTGTGGGGCTGGAGAGGCAGGAAAGGCTAACGACAGAATGATCAGACATGTGACAAATGAAGATCCGACGTGAAGAGCCCTCCTGAGAACAAGTTGAGCTGTGTACCACACGGCAAGAGTGTTGGACGGTAACCAGAAGAAAAGAAGGAATATCTGAGTCCACAGTGACATCAGTAACTGAATACGCTTTTAAAATGGAGATGAGCGACAGCTCTTCCTGACAGAAGAATTCCAGAAAGACTGAAACTGACCAGACTGGAGAAGACTTAGGAGACATGACAGTTAGATGCTTCCAGGACCTTGGATTGGAGCCCGGAACAGAAAAAGCATTTGTGGAATCACTTCAGTGAATAGCCTTGTTCTAAGGTTAATTTCCTGGTTTTGATCATCGTTTTGCAGTGACGTGAGGGGAAGTGAGATGAAGGGCACGCAGGGCCTCTGTACTATGTTGGCAAGGCTCCTGCAAGCCTAAAAAAGTACATTCCCAGGGGTGCTTGGCTGGCACACAGACACGCGCACTGCGCAGGCCAAACAAAACTTGCGTGTGGGTCTGATTCACTTATTCATTCAGTCAGCAAGTATTTGTTGAGTGTCTACCCCGTGCCAGGCACTGTTCTGCAGGCGCGAGGGCCTGCTGAGCCAGGGCCATGGAGGGGACATTCGTGGAGAGGAAAGTAACAAAATAAGTGAAACGTTGTTAGGTGCTGACAGGGTTAAGGAGGAAGTAAGACTGGGGAGCAGCACTGGGTGTGGGGAGCCGGAGGCCACGAAGGAGTCTGGGTGTCGGTCACTATGAGGGGGGTTCGAGCCCCCTGTGCTCCTAGGGCCTCCCTGCTGGAGATGGGCCTCACTTCCCACCCGTCTGCCCTCTGCTCATCACCCCTTTCCTCTTTGACTCCTCAACAGGCATCGTGGCCAGCAACACCCGGGACAATAACACGGGGGCCACCTACCCTCACCTGAACTTCAGCGTTCCCATTACGGTGCTCCAGCCGGCCCTGCGGCGGTACGGCCAGACCGGTGACCTGGGCAGCCTCCGAGAGCTGGACAGCGCCACTGAGCCAGTGAGGGTGGTGTGGCGGCTGCAGCGGCCGCTGGCAGAGGCCCCGCGGAGCAAGCTCTGAGCTGAGTCAGCCCTCCGGGGAGAGGAGCCGCCGTGCAATGCCACAGGACGGGCGGAGGGTGGCAGCCTTTAAGACCCTGCCCCGGCACACCCCAGCCGGGCCGCCTCCCCATCCCTGCCCATGTTGTTCAGCTCTGGAATCTGGACCAAACTTCCCTTCCACCCCACGGGTCTCCAGCCTGGCAGCCTGTTTGGGGGTGCTTTTTGGAGCCTTCACCTCTCTCTGCCCCCTGACACTAGACCCAGCGCTGTTATGTCTCCTTCTGGGGAGCCCCTGGTCCCCTGGTCCGCATAACAGCCCTGGTCCCGACGGACAGGTGCTCCTGGAAGGCAGGCCCCGTCCCGGCTCTGTGTCTGTTCCTTATCTCCTGATGGCCGCTGGCCACCAGGGCCACCTGCTTCCTTGGGGCTGGGGCTTCCTCAGAAAGGCCAGCTCTGAAGACCAAAGAGGAAAAAAAAACCTCTCTGTTCTACTACACATTTAGGTGGAGTCTCTGAAAGTTAGAATTTGTGGGTCTTCATATGTCGGGTGTCGCTGGCCTCCAGGGGCACTCTGACACAGTGCCTTTACTTTCCAGCCCATAAAATGGGCCTCAGGGATCTCGAAGGGTAGAATGTGTCTAGCTGGGGGTAGAGAATAAAGAAGATGTGTAGGAGAAAGTCTCTACTCCTATCTAATAGGTTCTTTTTTTTTCCTTCTATGTTTCGAAAGTTGCACTGGGAGTAGGGAACCATCAGGCACAGAAATATACCTTTCCTGTCCTGCTTTCTCAGCTGGGGTGTGAGCTCATGGCAGTCTCTTGCGCCAGGCTGGGCCTGGCCTCTGGTCCTGGGGCCCGTCAGCACTGTGTGGGGCTTGCAGAGCCTGGAGGGTGGGGGACTTGGCATGGAAGCGAGTGTTTACAGAGTGCCCGGGGTGTGTCCAGGCCTGTACTGGACCCTGGGGGTGGATTGGGGAGTTTAAAGTTATCAAGGAGACCAGGGCAGCCCCAGGGAGCTAAGACCAACCCTGCAAGTCAAGAACATGTACTGTGCACCCAGGGTCCTGCACATTTAGGCCTTCACGTCATTGTCATTGTCAGGTCAAATGCCTTTTGGGGGATGACTCGAGGGCTAATTCTAAGCAGTGAGAATTGCTGAAAGTGCTTTGCTTCTAACATCTACCTGTGGAGTGCCACCTCTGGGTGACCTTGACCTCATCAATTCCTGTGATCATCGTTCTCTCCCTTACAGATTAGGAATGGTCCGGGGAGCAAAGTGAGTCCACGGTAAATTAATGCAGGCAGGGGGTGCGGGCTGAGGTCTGACTCAGCTGCGAGCGGGAGGGAACGATACATTCCGGCGGGCACCAAGGAGCAATTCTGGGGAGGTGGGTGTGTCAGCCCAGCAGTGCGACCAGCAGGGCTGCTCTGTCCACTCAGGTGGAAGGCTGTGTCCTCGGGCCCAGGGAGGGGGCATCAGGCGAGGCCTCATCCAGTTGTCTTAGGAGCTGAACCCCAAAAGGAGGGCAGGAAACAGGCTATTCCAGGTTGAGAGTAGCAGGAACTGGGACGAGGAAGTGTGAAACCAGGTGTGTGTGTGTGTGTGTGTGTGTGTGTGTGTGTGTGTGTGTGTGCTGGCGGTACTAAGTACGGGGGGAATTGGGAAGGAGCAGGGCTGGGGGGTGAGGAGGCAGCTCCATTGGCCCAGAGTGTAGGGATGGGGAGAAGACGGCTGAAGCAGGACTGCTGGGCATGGCGAAGACCTTGCCAGGGCACCCGAGGTGGCCCTGACTGCACGGGGGCCGAGGCAGAGAGAGAAAGACCAAACGGTGCCTGAATACCTGGCTAGCACAGTAATGGCTGACAAGCTTAGGGACGAGGTGTTTCCTTGGGGGTCTGTGGGACGTCAGGCAGAGAGGTGCAGCCAGCTGTTGAGGAAGGGATGGGTTAGGATAATGTAGTAAAAGCCCCCCCCACTGCCCCCAGCTCAGTGGCTTAAGACACGAGGTTTATTGCCCACGGAAGGTCCAAAGTGGTATACCTGACGAGGAAGGGAGGAAGGGAGGAAGGGTGGCTCTTAGGCAATAGTTGTCGAGGGACCTTGGCCCCTTCCCTCTGCTGGTGCTGTCACTGGATCTGGGACCTCAGAGTCTCTGCCATGTCCTCTGTAACTGGTGGGTGGATGGGGGAAGAGAGAGAGAAGAGATATTCCTGCTGATTTTTAAAAAATAATTTTATTTTGAAACCATTTCAACATAGAGAAAATCGCAAGAATCCCCATACACCCTTCACCCAGACACCCCATTCCACTTTTGCCAAATGTCCCTGTGATTTTTTTTTTTTGAGAAAGAATGCAAATGGGGGAGGGACAGAAGGAGAGAGAGAGGCTTTTTTTTTAAAAGTTTATTTATTTTGAGAGAGACAGAGATAGCACAAGTGGGGGAGGGGCAGAGAGAGAGAGAAAGAGAATCCCAAGCAGGCTCCACACTGTCAGCACAGAGCCTGATGTAGGGCTCAAACCCATGAACCGTGAGATCATGACCTGAGCTGAAATCAAGTGTTGGACGCTTAAATGACTGAGCCACCCAGGCGCCCCAGGAGCAAAGACTCACTTCTAAGGCGTAGTGTTCAGAACCTCTGGACAGGTGTCAGAAACCTCCTTGACCTGGGGAGGCTCTAGGGGCCACTAGGTGTGTGTGATGACTCAGCATCCTTCCTGCTTTGTCCCCCCCCCCCCCCAGTTTATTTATTTATTTTTGAGGGAGAGATAGAGCACTAATGAGGGAGAAGTCCCAAGCAGATTCTGTCCTGTCAGTGCAGAGCCTGATGTGGGGCTTGAACTCATGAACTGTGAGATCATGACCTGAGCGGAAATTAGGAGTCGGACACTTCTGTCCTCCCTCTTCTGCCTCCTCTGCACTCAGTCTCTCCTTCCTTGTAAGTGCAGTTTGCAGTTGGCCATCCAGACCTTTCTGGCCCTTCTGTCCATGCCCTTGATCTCTGGCTCTCCTTGTCACATGCCCCATTTCCAGATTTCCTCAATAAATGCCCAAGAGAGCAGATGTCCGATTGGGCCCATCATCTTCTCTTGCCTTGCTACAGCTGGGGCCGTGTCTTCAGAGCAGCCACGGTCAGGCTGGGTTCATTTAGGCTGCGAGACGACCTATACTGCTGTCTGGATTGCGCCTGAGGCTGGGTGCTGTCCCCTGAAGCGGTGGGTGCAGGTACAGGTGCAGTGAGGGTCTGGGGCCACCAGCGTTTGTAGGACAGAGGCAGAGCAGGAGCCTGAAAGGCGGCTGAGAAGAGACCAGCAGAGGCACAGGAGGAAAACCCGGAGGCTAAGACCTAGCTCACCAGCGTCCCTCTTCCTCCTGGGTCTATGCTAGACTGCGTTTCCTGGCCATTGTCATGGTATGTCCGTGAGTTCCAGCTCATGGAATGGGAGCAGAAGGGAGGTGTACCACCTCCAGGCCTTGTTAGAACAACCTCTGTGTACTAACCCCTCCGCCTGGTGGGAATGGAGGGGACCCCTAAAAGACCTTGGAAGCCTCTTGTTTAAGATGGCCTCTGTCTGTCTGGTCCTTGGGAGACTGTGTGCTGGGGGCAGCTTCCTTAACCAGTCCATGGGCCTGGTACAGCTACCCAGGCAAGAAATGCACTTCTTTTGTATTTGAGCCATTAGATTTGGGGATCTATTTGTCACGGAGTAGAACCTACCCTTGTGAATACAGTCTGTCCCTAGCTGGAAGCACTATACCCAAACCACATTTTGGGGGAGAGATGAAGAAACAGGGAGATTCCCCCTGTCCTTTGAGACTTAAAATTTAGCTGGAAGTACAGATGGAGAAGGAAAACACTACGTTTGCCAGGGTTAAGGGTTACCTCTTCCTCTAGTGGGGATACTGCCTCTGATTCTCCCAGCCCCTGAATTGACCCCCGTACGTTGGAGCTCCTCCCAGCCCCGGGAGCCAGCGGTAAAGTCACCTGTTGTCAGTCAGGAAATGTGAGCTCATGGCTGAGAGCCAGCAATGCTTCCTTCTCTTAGATTCTGTGATGTCAGGCAATCTGCCCGCCATTCCTACTAATCATTAAAGTCCCATATTGCCAGTGCTTCTGCATCCAAACCGTACCTTCCTACTGCCTCTGGCACTTGCAGATTCAGAGGCAAAAGTCCTTTGTTAGTAGGTAAGGAGCCCTGATTTTCAGTTCCAAGGCTCTGAGTTCCACACTTGAGTGGGAAAAGAGAGTGGTGTGGAGGAGTGGTGTGGAGTGAGTATGGGGTTGTTTTTTGGACTGATGAAAATGTCCTGGGATTAGATAACGGTGATGGGTACACAGTGTAACACTTCTGAACTGTACTCTTTAAAAGAATGAACTTAACATTATGTGAATTATATCACCTAAAAACAACCCCATTTATTTATGCAAACGTAAGAAAACTAGGGAACTAGGTGCTGGTTGTAAGCCAGATGTTTCGGGACCTAAAGTCCAGCAAAGCACATTCTCTGCCCCAAAAAGCAGGTCAAATGTGGTTGTTGCCCTCCTTAGTGTCAGTTTAACCTCAACCCTGCTTTTTTTCTCGGAGTGTCGGGGGCAAAAGGACATAAAGGCTATTTGGAAGTTTGCAAAGCCCATGACAAACGCAAGGCTTCAGATATCCAAGCCGTGGCTCTCTGATGGTTCCCCAAAGGCCAGGATTAGGACAGGCAGGGCCATGAGCACTCTGCATGGTTGCTTTTCCGTGGCCCCAGGTGCTGAGAGAAGGGGGTAGAGATTCCCCCACCTCTTAATCCCCTCCTTCAGCTCCACTTCAGGCGGCAGGGTGCCAGCCAGGATGAGGCAAGGATTTCAAAGAACTGGAAGGCGCAGGCTGGCCTGTGCAGGCTAATAATGTGGGTAGGGTGCTCATGGGAGGACCCCAGCTTCCCTCTCAGCTCACGATGGTTCTGGGCACCAATGTCTTCTAAACGGAATTGACCACAACCCTTCCCATACCAGGGATATTGCATACAAGGCCCTTGGCCACAGCTTTTGGAAAAGGTACAGAACAGGCCAACTGCTAGTGTGAACGTTCATGAAAGCCGAGAAGACGAAGGGCATTATTCAAAAGAGCACTGGGCTGGGAGCCAGGAGCTGGGACACAGTGTATAGTCTTGGGCAAGCTAATCTGCCCACACAAAACACCTATAATAAATGGCTGCTGTGTATTTGGTGCTGTGCAAGCCAGGCACCAAGCTAAACCACTTCACGTAAACGATCTCATTGGACCTTTCTCACAACTCTTAGGCTTAAGTGCTAATACTTCCATTAAACAGACGAAGATGGCTCATGTGTTCCCCAACTGGCTACATCCTACCGCCAGGTTCGCTCTAGATCCTAGTCAAGCCCCTTCGTCTCCTGGACTGCCCTCCCGACTAGTTCCCCAATTTCCGGCAGCCTTGCCACTCCCCGATCCCTTCACCAGAGCACAGAACTCAGACCTGTCACTCTCCTTCGTAAAGCCCTGCGGGGGCGTCCCATTGCCCTGGGGATGACACGGCCCCACCGGGGCCTGGAGGTCTGTTACACCCTGCCCACGCTGGGCCACCCCGTCCTGTGACCGCCCCCACCACGCCCCCGCAGTCAGCTCTTTGTCCTGCCTCTGCGTCTTTGCACAGCCAGAGCACACCTGCGTCGTCTCCACCCGCGGCCAACTCCGGCTCGTCCTTGGAGAAAGAGGCCTTGGCACGCTTCGGTCTCTCGTAGTGCGGCTAGCGATACAGGTTTTGTGTGTTTACTGTCCTTCCCTGGAATGTCAGCTCCGCGGAAGGCAGACACGGTGTCTGTTTTGCTCTCCATCCTGCCCCCCACCCCTCCCGGCGCCGCGCACAGTGCCTGCGTTCAGCGGGTGCCAGGCGGCGCGGTTGGCCGAATTGGGATTTACAGGCGTGCGGCTGGGGGCTGGTGATCCGCCCGATGTGGAGCCGCTCTGAGCTCTCGGGGCTTCCGCGGGGTCTAGGCAGACAGGCGGCCGAAGCCGGAGGCGCGGGGAAGGCGTTCCTGGCTTCGAGCGCTCACGGGGGCCGGAGCGCGCTCGGTGTCGCCGGAGCTGCGGGCTCGGGTTCGCTGCCGCAGGGCCCCAGGCGGCCTCCAGGGGCGGTACTGCGGCCGGGGGGGGCGGGGCCCAAGCCACGCCCACGCCCGCCGGGAGGGGCCCCGGGGGCGCGGCGCCCCCGGAGCGGACTGGCCGGGCGGTGCGAGGGGCGGGCTCTCGGGGCCCCGCCCCCCTCGCCCGCAGGCCCCGCCCCCCTCGCTCGTCGGCCCCGCAGGCGCCGGGAGGGGCCTGGCCTGGCCTGGAAAACGCGGTAGATTGCGGATTGAGTCCGAGAGCTCCGTCCACTGGCGGCCGTTGTGGACCTGGTGGGGGAGGGCGGTTGCTCAAAGTACCCGGCCCAGGCCTGCTGCACCCCAGTTCCTTCAGCATACGAAAACTGGGAGGGTTAGGCCCGGAGGCCAGGGTAGGGCAAACTTGCCCCCCTGCCCCACCCCGTCTGTTCCTCGAAACTTCTCAGGTCTTCCCAGGTAAGACGGGCGGCCCTCTCCATGCCCCCGACTCTGGGAGGCTCGAGAGTCACCTCTGGGTGGAAGCTAGTGTCACGGGGCAAGAGGAAAGTCTGTAGGAGGGAAATCCCTCGGGTTACCCGAGCGCCCAGACTCCGGGGTGCGCTAGGAGGGCTGCTTCTTCCCCACGAAGTCCCAGTTTCCGCGGGGACAAAGGCCAGTGGTCCCGAACTAACCCTTCCGCATCTGGGAAGGCCAGGAATCCTGAAGTTCACCAGGAGCTACTTTTAGGGGGTGATGTTGGGCGCTTTCCTTCCAACACCACCCACTAAACACACCGGCCTTTCCCCTCCAGCAAGAGCCCCTCTGATCCTTGGATGTACCGTCGCGGCGGGGAGAGGAGAGGCCCTTGGGAGCTGATGATCCCACAGGGAGACAGACACAGGGCAGAGGGTCACACAATTTGGGAAGGGGCTTTCGGGTGTCCCAGCCAGCTCCTACCTTGTGTTCAAAGGTCAGCATGTACAGTATGTAAATATGGAAAATCTCAGAGAGGCCTCCTTAGGCTGGTGTGCATACATGCATGTGACCATGCTAGTGCCCCAAACTCTCAGGCCCCCCTGCCCTCACCCTTGTGGCCAGAGGAGCCCTGGTAGGAGCCCTGGGTGTAACCCAGCATCTGGGGAGCTTCTGCCTTAGGAGGGGAGACTCAGGCCCAGTTGCGCCTGGCCTTGTTCAGGACTACTTAGCGTTAGGGGGTGGGGCTGGGCTGAGCCGGTGTCCCCCAGGGCCAGCCTGGGCTTTGGTGGTGAAATGAAGATGCCAGGGCCCAGACACGGGCAGTGAGCAGACTGTAGGTCGGGGTGTTGAGGGAACCACAAAGCGACTTGCTCCCAGGGGGGTGTCCAAGTTCCATGGCCATGATTTTCTCTTTTGAGTGTACGGGACACCTGAATGAACCTGTCTGCCCAGAGCCACCCCCTCCTGGGCCAGGAAGGGACGGGCCCCTCTCCATACTTTCTGTTCCTTCAGGAATGGGTCTTTTCTGGGTTAGATTCAGTGTGTGTCCCCTGAGGGGCCAGCTCTCACTCAGCCTGCGCCGTGAGGGAGGCTGCCTGCCCCTCTCACCCCACAGGTTCAGGGTGAGTCACATTCTAGTGGCCCCCTCATCCCGACAGCCACTGTGGAAGTATGGCCATGGAGATCTGCCCTTGGCATGAGTCTGATGACTCAAAGCATGGCCTGTTTTGTCATCTCTATGAAGCAATGCTGGGGCAGTGTCCTTACTCTGGTCAGAGCCCAAATGGGTGCTGCTGTGTTTCTGAAGCGTGACCTCTTAACAGCTTTGGCACAAATGTAACTCCCTTGCTTTTCAGTAGATTCCTAACAGCCCCTTGTTTGTGTCGTTAGAGAAAAATCATCCTGTGGTCAGGCTGGCGTCCTTGGCAGAGAAAACAGGATTTACTGGGAAAATACAAGTGTAAACCAGATTGTGTGTGTGTGTGTGTGTGTGTGTGTGTGTGTGTATGGAAGTGGGCAAATGCAAAATTAAATAGGAGTTGCTGGACAATTAGGATTTGTTCTCTTGGATGTTCTTTTTATTTTTATTTTGAGAGGGAGAGCGCGCATGTGTTCATGTGCAAGCAGGGGAGGGGCAGAGAGAGAGGGAGAGAGAGAATCCCAGGCAGGCGCTGCACCATCAGCGCTGCGCCTGACACGGGGCTTGAACTCACGAACCCAAACCCAGAGATCATGACCTGAGCTGAACCCGAGTCAGACACTCAAGGATGCTCAACTGACTGAGCCACCTAGGAGCCCCTGGACATTCTTTTATGCTAACATCCCTGAGTCTAGACAGATTTCATTAAGATTCTCTGGGGTCACTCTCTCCCTTGGCTTGATGTTCAGGTCAAAATCAGATGATGGAGTTGGTGGTTCTTCAAACAGTTGAATCTAGAGTTGCTGGACACCTAGCGATCCCGCTCCTAGGGATATGTACTCAAGAGAATTAAAAACAAATGTCCACACAAAAATTTTTTACAGACGTTCATGGCAGCATTATTCATAAGAGCCACAAGGTGGAAACAGCCCAGATGTCCATCAGCTGAACAAATGGATAAACAAAATGTAGTATCTTCATACAGTGGACTATTTTTTTTTTAATATTTTTTATTTATTTCTAGGAGAGAGAGAGAGACAGGGTGAGCAGGGGAGGGTCAGAGAGAGAGGGAGATACAGACTCTGAAATTGGCTCCAGGCTCTGAGCTGGCAGTCAGCACAGAGCCCGACGCGGGGCTCGAACCCACGAACCGCGAGATCACGACCTAAGCGAAAGTCGGACGCTTAACCGACTGAGTCACCCAGGCGCCCCCATACAGTGGACTATTAACCATAAGAAGGAATGAGGGAGTACCTGGGGGCCTCGGTTGGTTAAGCGCTCGACTCTTGATTTCAGCTCAGATCATGATCTCACGGTTCGTGGGATTGAGCCCCGCATCGGGCTCTGTCCTGACAGCATAGAGCCTGCTTAGGAGTCTCTGTCTTCCTCTCTCTCTCTGCCCCTCCCCTGCTTGTGCACACACACTCTCTCTCTCATAAATAAATAAACATGAAAATTGCAAAAAGAAGGAATGAAATAGCGATGCATGCTAGTTTGGATGACTCTTGAAAAAACTATGCGAAGTGAAAGAAGCCAGGCACAGAAGGTAAGGAATAGGCAATCTATAGACACAGAAAGATTAGTGGTTGCCAGCGGCTGGAGAGCAGAGGGAACGGGGAGTGAGTGCTAATGGCTAAGAGGTTATTTTAGGGGTGATGAAAATGTTCTGGGATTAGGTCATATGATGGTTGCACAACTTTATGAATGTACAGAAACCGCTGTATTGTTCAGAAACCCCTGTATGTTCAGAAACCGCTGAATTGTATACTTCAAAATTTTATGATATGTGAATATCTTAAGTTAAAAAAGTAAATGATAGGAGGCCTGCCTTATTTTTAAACTCTTATTATTTCTGTAAAAATGAAAATACTCCAACAATACATGGGGTACCTGGGTGGCTCAGTTGGTTAAGTGTCTTACTTCGGCTTGGATCTCAAGAGTTTGTGAGTTCGAGCCCCACAGTGGGCTCTGCTCTGACAGCGAGGAGCCTGCTTCATTCAGATCCTCTGTCTCCCTCTCTCTCTACCCCTCCCTTGCCTCTAAAAATAAACATTAAAAAAATATTTAAAAAAAAGTTCAAAGAAGAAATCTAAAACATCACCTGGTGACCACTCTTAGCATTCTGGCTTAGAGCACAAGTTCTGGTCAGAGTGTTGAGGATTGAACTTGGAAAAATTATTGAACTTGTTTCCGAAGTGGGGAGAAACACCCACACCTGTTCAGTGCAGAGATATGGATAAAAGTGCAGCGAGTCTGGCTAATGTGATCATTACGTGTCTGTGTGTATGTGCCTGACTGCACAGACGGGGTGAGGCTTCACATGCTGTTCTATTCCCTGACTTCTTAGGGATAGCCTTTTCCTTCCCCCTAAGACTTTGTATTTATTTTTTTATTTAAAAAATGCTTTTTAAGCTTATGTATTTATTTTGAGAGAGAGAGAGAGAGAGTAAGCACGGGAAGGGCAGAGAGATGGAGAGAGAATCCCAAGCAGACTGTGCACTGTCAGTGAAGAGCCTGATGCGGGGCTTGAACTCATAAACTGCTGAGTCCGTGACCCGAGCTGAAACCAAGAATTGAACGATCAACTGACTGAGCCACCCAGGCGCCCTTAACACTTTATGTTTTTAGAGTAGTGTTGGGTTCTCAGCAAAGCAGAGGGGAGAGTACAGAGATTTCCCATATGCCCCCTGCCCCGACACAAATACAGCTGCTCCTGTTATCAGCCTCTCTTACCAGAGTTGATACACCTGCATTGACATAATCGCCCAATGACCACAGGGTTCACTCTTGGTTTTGTACGTTCTGTGGGTGTGGACTAACCATGGACAAAATCTTCATGTGAAAAATCATCACTCTGAAAACAAATGGCTCCAGAATATTCCATCGTATGGATGTATAATCGTGTAGTCTGCCATTTCTGGAGGCTTCCATTGATTGATGGTATCTCCCACTTGCGGAGGCTGTTTCCACAGCACTCCTGCTATGTCAGAACATCATCAGTTGGATAGATGCTTTTTGACCACCTTTAGGGTGTGTAGCTGGGAATGCAGGTCTCTGACTTAAGCCAGGTTAGGTGTCCTGCAAAGTAGGTCGTGCCTAGCAGAGCCTCACTGCCCTTGGGGCCACGGGAGAATTAGCACCAGAAGATCCAAGGAGGGCTGGCGAGTCCGAGAGTGTCGGGGAGATGAGGCCGCTGGGGGGGAAGGTGCAATGGGCCAGGGAGCTGCCAGCCTCCATTCCTCAAGTGGGAGCGTCAGAGGCTAATGGAGGAGAACAAATTCCCCAAGAGACCTCAGGCGGCTTGGACGGTAAAAGAGCTTCCCCTCCCCAGGCCCAGCTTTGGCGCCCTCCTGGGCCTGGCTATGCCCTCAGGCCCCAGACCCTCCACTGGGAGCTCTGGAGAAGCAATTTGCTTTTATTGAGGGGTGTGCCTAGTTGGGCAAGGCCAAGGTTAGGCTTCCTTTGGGGAAGCCAGCTGATGGTCTGGGGGGCTAGGTGGGGGCAGGGAGTCAATTCTTTGGCCAACCCACTGTCTGTCAGGCCCATGCTGGGGTTGCTGGGCTCTGTGCCCTGGGAAGGAGATCCTGGTGGTCAGAGCCCGGTGTTAGGCCCAAACGCTGCCCTGGCAGCCTGACACGTGTGTGCTGGCACCTGTCCCCTGCCCTCCTGCTCTCCCCACTTGTTCCCTGAACTCCTCCCACCCCCAGTCCTGCTGCCACTGGACTTTGTGGCCTGAACTTTTCTTCAGCCTACGGTGAAGGCTCCTCTCCTCGGCTGTTTTTCAGGGCTTTTCCTTGAGCTGCCCCGTGTGCTCCCTGTGAGCATCCTGTGTGAGCTTCCTGAGCTGCCCTGCGTGCTCCCTGTGAGCACCCTGTGTGAGCTCCCTGAGCTGCCCTCCATGAGCTCCCTGAGCTGCCCTCCGTGGTCCAGTGTGACCTGACCCACAGTGGACCCTGTCTTCCCAACAAGTTGTATACCCTCTCCAGGGCCTGTGCCCTACTTGGAAGCGGAGTTCTGTGGCTCTTCCCCCACCTCCTTGCTGACTGCTGCCCCCAAGAGTAGGCTGGCACGCAGTAGCGGCTGTGTTGAAGGTGAAATGCACGTCTTCCATAGCCTGCCTCATTGCCTGCCACATTCAGGCCCTGCTCCGCTCTTGGTATCCTCTCCTGACCTCTGGCTGGGTCTCTGGGCCCTCTTGGGGCCTGGCCTTGCGAGATAGTCTCCTTCTGGCCCAGTTGGCACATTCAGCCTGATGAACCTCAGGGGACCAGCTCTGGACATCCTTTTTGAGGGCCTGGAACAGTGAAGGTGGCTCTGGCTGCTGGGGACTTGTCTTGGTCACAGCCCTGCTGAGGACTCAGTTTCCTCATCTGTAAAATGGGTGGAATGTACAATCCTTGATGCATTGGGGACCGTTCAGCCCATGAGGAACAAAGTTAGATCTCTTCTGATTTCCTGGGCCTAACCCTCCCAACCCCCCTCCCCCACACCCAGGTTCTGTCTCCCCAGGGGAGACATGAAGCAGCGGGGATTTGAATACCAACGAGAATGGTGCCTGGAGGCCCAACCAACCTTAAACCAAACTTAAATAAGTGGGGGAAGATCCATGTCTTGGAAACTTACTTGTGCAAGGACATCTCAGGGTGTTGCCTCCCATTATAGGCCCAAGGAGGGGAGGGGTTGTGCCCCAGGCCACACAGGTGGTGCAGGACTGAGTAGTGGCCTTCCAGCTGCCTGTGCTGCTGTCTGAGAGGGTCCCAGATGGCCTGGAACATGCTTCGCCACTGAGCCTTTTGACAGCTTGCTGTCTGTCCTTCAAGGTTGTCCTGAGTTCAGTTTCTTACTTCTCTGTCCCCCACTCCCCCGCCCCCACTCCCTGAGCGAGCCCTGAGGCCTGGACCAAGAGCGCCTTTCTCTGGGGCTAAGCTGTGCTGAGGACCAGGCCCCTTGCTACAGCCCCAGGCTGGCCCCTCGGCCCTCCACCGAGGCCTACCCTGGGATACACCAGGTGACCTGGGGCCTTGGGAGGGTGCGCCTGGTGGACAGTCTCCCAGGCTGGCCCGAGAACTCGGGTCAACTTTGCTACCTTCTTCTTTTTCCTTGGCGTCCAGTGGTTCAGTGTCTAGTGACCTCTGCCTCGGAAATCGCCAGTGTCCGCTTCAGTTCTGGGCCAAGCAGTGGTTCTCGAATTTTAGCTCCTCAGGGATTCAACCAGTTGCTTCTCAGTTTCGCAGGAGCTGGTCAGGCTGCCGCAGTCCACGTGTGGGTGTCTGGGGCACACTTGGCTTGCAGATCTGGTTCCCACCCTCTGCAGATGCTCTCACAGATGACCTGTCCCAGGCATGGAGGGCATGGAGCAGGACCTTGCCCCCCACTGCCTCTGACCGGAGCCTGTGTGATCCGGGTTCTCCCTCACCCTCTTCCTACCAGCAGGTGTTTCTTTCTGCCCCCTGGGGGATGTGGCTCATCGATCTCGGAGCACATCTGCTGTCCCAGGAATGCTGGGGGGGGCGCTGACTTGCCTACTGCAGGTCCCCCCTCCACTGCTATGAACTTAATCATACCATATCCTGTTTTGCACATTGATTGTCATAACCTGCCAGTTGATCTCCTTAGACCTGGGGCTCAAGGAAGCCAGGCAGAATCAGTGTCTGGTTGGAGCAGCGCTTAAAGAATTTTGTTTAGTTCTCTGAATGTGGCCTGTGCGTGCCGGTTCCCCACAGGCGTGCCACTGCTGCTTGCCACGGTGCGCCTGCCCAGCTTCCCTTCACCTCATGCACCTCGCCCTTGGAGTCTGCGAGTCCTGCCCTCACAAGGGCAGAGCCCATATCTGTCGGTCTGTCTGTGATTATGGCGCCGTAGCACAGAGCACGCCCCAAAGCAGGGACTCAGAGGTTAATGTGTGTTGTCGAGTGAAGAAATATAATGAGTGCAAAAAATGCACAACAATTTAATGTGGGCAAAAAGGAATATTGTCGGTGCCCAGATTATCTCTGGAAAGATTCATATAAACTTGGTAAGAGTGGGTGCCTTGGAGAAGGGAGCTGGGTGGTTGGGGAATGGGATGGAGTTAGGATGTGCCTTGTTTCTTTGGAATTTAATTCAAATGTTACAACTTTGGAATTTCTTTAATAGACACATAATTTAGAAATTTAGATTTAGATTTAGATTAGAGAGATCAAGTCACAGGGTGCCTGGCTGGCTCAGTCCTTAGAGTATGTGACTTTTTTTAAATGTTTATTTATTTTTGAAAGACAGAGGGTGAGTGGGGGAGGGGCGGACAGAGAGGGAGACACAGATCCGAGGCAGGCTCCAGGCTCCGAGTTGTCAGCACAGAGCCTAACGCAGGGCTCGAACCCGCGAACCATGAGAACGTGACCTGGGCTGTAGTCAGACACTTAACCGACTGAGCCACCCAGGTGCCCCGAGTACGTGACCCTTGATCTTGGGGTTGTGGGTGTGAGGCCCATGTTGGGTATAGAGTTTACAAAAAATAAAAAGTAAATAAAAAGATCAAGTCTTGGCATGTGGGGCCCTTCTTGCTGTGGGCACCCCTGCCCTCCCAGCGCTCCAGACCCCCAACTCTAATATGGTCTCTCCCCCTATCCCAGCAGCGCCCGGTCCCAGATGGGGTCCCAGGTCTCCGTGGACATGGGAGCTGTGCACGTGGTGGTCGTGGGCGGTGGCTTCGGTGGGATCGCCGCTGCCAGCCAGCTGCAGGCCCTGAACATTCCCTTCACGCTGGTGGACATGAAGGACTCCTTCCACCACAACGTGGCAGCCCTCAGGGCCTCCGTGGAAAGCGGTAATGGCCTCTCTCCTGAGGCTTTCTTTGTGAGAGTGGGCTTGTCACCGCTGTGGGTCTGGAGGTGGTTTTCTCCACTTAGGGCATGGCCTGAATTCTACTTTTAGAGCAGTTCTAGAGATTTCTTTTTTTTTTTTTTTTTAATGGTTTTTATTTGTTTGTGAGAGAGAGAGAGACAGCATGAGCAGGGGAGGGTCAGAGAGAGAGGGAGACACAGAATCTGAAGCAGGCTCCAGGCTCCGAGCACAGAGCCCGACATGGGGCTTGAACCCACAAACCCAGATCTTGACCTTAGCCGATGTTGGATGCTTAACCGACTGAGCCACCGAGGCGCCCCCAGTTCTGGAGATTCTTAAGAAGGTCACTGGCCTTAAGCCGCGGCCATATCAAGGCTGTAGAAGTAAGAGCTGGAGCTTCCCTAAGGACCTTGTGAGGCCCAGGCTGGTGCTCTAGGGGGTGGTGGTATCCCTGGAATACCACTGGCTCAGCTGTTTGGCCAAGGATGCCCCTCAGGAAAGGCTCTGAGTTATTCTGGCTTCCGGTGGGCAGCCCACTTTTACTCTCTGACCCCCTCTGTGCCCATTCCCCAGGGTTTGCCAAAAAGACCTTCATTTCCTACTCGGCGACCTTCAAGGAAAACTTCCGGCAGGGGCTGGTAGTAGAGATAGACCTGCAGAATCAGACGGTGCTGCTCGAGGATGGTGAGGTGAGCGTGCTGGGGGCTGACCCGACCCTCAGCTGGCTTCAGGAGCCCCCCACCCTGCCCCGGGGGCTGCGGCTGCTGGGGGGAGGAGAATGCGGATGCTCTCAGGAGCTGAGGGAGTTGACTGTGGCCCCTACATGGTGCCAGGTGGGTACCAGAAGCCTCGTAAGCAAAGGCCCGACCACAGCAGCCACAGAGTGTGGTGGCAGCCTTTTCCTCGGCCTTTCCTGTACGCCAGGCACTGTCTTAAGCCTTCCTTAATCGCATTTCGTGCCCACCATGACTCTGTGCAGGAGGCGGTGTAGCCTCACTTTACAGAGGGGTTAAGTGGCTTGCCCGAGATCCCACACCTCCTAAGAGACTCAGCCAGGATTTGAACCCAAGCAGTGTCACCCCAGAGTGTACGCTCTGAAGCTGGCATCCCAGACCAGGCCCAGGCTTGGCCAGCCCGCGGGGGCCTTCCTGGCTGTGTAGAACCAAAGGGTAGGTACGCATGTGATCCCACATGGCCCGGATTGGGAGGTCACTGGGGCAGAGGTCTTCATTCCTGTCTGCACCCGCTGGCCCCGGGTGGAGCCCAGGGCCTGGTGTACGACTGCAGTGACTGGAACTCAATCAGTGAGCTGCTGTGCATCGTGTTAAGGGTCACCTCCAGCCTGGCCCTTTGATCTACTCGAAGCTCAGGGGGCACTGGAGAGAGGGGACTCAGTTTCCGTCCTCAGTGATTTCGTGGGAATCAATCTTTCTTGAATTAATTTTTGGGCTGGGGCATCTCTTGATTGGAAAGATTACGGAGTCTCCTTGCCCTGTGGTTTGGGCTGTGCTCCTTAGAGCCCTGGAAGAGACCATGAGGGCGTCTCGGGCCTCCACGGGGAAGGAGCTGAGCGGGACACAGCCCCTCCGTTCCCCTCTCCCCCAGAGCGGCTCTGGGTTTGCAAACTTGATGTATTTAGGCTCCAGACAGAATTTCCCTTCTTCCCTCCCTCCCCTCCTTTTTTTCCACTGGAGCATGAGAAGTTTCTAGTAGAATCCCTGGGAGATCCTAAAGTGACCCTACATGGGAAGCTAGAGTCCCGCTTATCTCCACGAGTAGTGTCGTGGCCCTGCTCGCCCCCCTGCTGCGGTGGGAGCGCACCCCTCCCATTGCCGGAGGAAGGGGCTCTGGGAGGAGGTACAGGCCGCTTCCTTAGGTATATCCCGGGGCTCTGGTGCTACCCCTTGGCCCAGTCAGTGTCGTGGTTTTGCTCCTTTTCAGAGGAGGGTGGCCTCAGTGTGCCCAAAGTGGCCTCCCCGACCTGGCGCCTCTTGCCCAGCCACCTGATGGCACGCAGCAGTGGCCCAGGGCTGCCCTCACTTCCTTTCCTTTGCCACCCATAGGCCCTGCCCTTCTCACATCTTATCCTGGCCACTGGCAGCACCGGGCTCTTTCCGGGCAAGTTTAACCAGGTTGCCAGCCTGGAGGTTGCCATCCAGGCCTACGAGGACATGGTGAAGCAGGTGAGCTGCCCATTGGCTGGGGGGCGGGGGGGACAGCGAGGGCCAGGTGGACCCCCAGGAGGCTGGAAGTGCTATGGGGACCCCTGGGCGCAGCCACGAGGATGGGGAGTTACTAGGAAGAGACTCCCTGGTGGAGACGTTTGTCCCTGTCGTCGAGGTCTGGACATGAGCACCCCAGACCTCACGCAGTGACTGCTGTGTGTGTCGCCGATTTGTCTCTATTGGGGTCCCGTTTGCACAAGGCTTTGTGTTTCACAGAGCAGGCTTGGAGCCATGATCTCAGGCAGCTTTCGCCGAGAGGTGGGGGGGCAGGGTCTGGCACCCCTGAGAGGTGAGGAGTGGAGACCCAGAGAAGGGTCCTGGGGTGAGGGCTGCCGCGTGACTGTGGCCATCTCCTGCCCCCTCTGACAAGCTGCTGGGGAGCCTGGGAGCCTCTTGAACCATCGTGAACAGACGTGAGTGTGAAGGCTAGGGTCCAGGCTGTGAGCTCAGGCTGCCCTGGGCCGCGGTCACCTGCCGCCTAGGGCTAGTACAAGAATCGAGGCAGAAGATGCAGGGAAATGTACAGCGGGACCTGGCCCCGTGGAAGCACATTTGAATTCCCTCTTGGGAAAGGGTGCTGTCCTTGTCTTTGGCCACGGTGCCCGCGCCCTAGCCGAACCACAGGGCAGCCCGGGTCTGAGGCGTGTTTCACACTTCCTTCCGCCACAGGTCCAGCGCTCCCAGTCCGTGGTGGTAGTGGGAGGCGGCTCTGCCGGAGTGGAGATGGCGGCGGAGATCAAAACCGAATTCCCCGAGAAAGAGGTGGGCGTGCGGCCTTGCCTTTGGGCTCTGAGCCCAGCTTCTTTGCGTGTTGGCTGGGGGGGGTGGTGCTCCGTGAACTTGGGGCGGGAACACGTGTTTCCATGCTCTGCCGTTTGCACTGGGGGGTCCCCTACAGGCCCTTTTCTGGAGAACCAGGGTGTGTCTTTGTTCAGCGAGGGCTCCTGCCCTCTGGACCAACCAGGAGGAGTGAGGTGAGCTCCCGCGTCCCCTGCAGCGTTCCAGCCTCTTGAAATACAAACATAGACCTTGATTCCCTCTTTTTGCCGATGACTGGCCTGCACAGACTCCAGCGGCTGGTGTTCCGTGGGGGGCCAGCAGTGGCTGTTTGGTCTTCAAGAGACCGTAGGCTTTGCCCTGGGTGGCCGTGCGGGGGGCCTGGAGTGCAACCCCTTCACTGGCCGTGCTGGCGAAGGACTGGCCAGCAGCCCCCCTCCCCTGGGAAGGTGGCCTTGTTCCCTTTTAATGCTGCAGGGATGGAGAAGCTGCCTGGTGCCCTGGGGAGAAAGAGAGCATCCCAGCAGGATGCAGAGGCTCAGCTGAGGGCTGAGTGATGCTGGGTAATTATGAGACCTTGACGCAAGTGCTTGCATGCAGCTGATGCTAGACCAGCTTCTGAGAGCCACGTGGGCCCTGTGGCTCGTTCTTTTTCTCTGCGGAAGGGCAGGTTGGCTTTGAAAAGCAAGATCAATATGGACTGATTTAATTATATGGCTATTCTCTGACGAATTATCAGTAATTATTATGAGCAATTGATGTAAAAGTTTATTAATTTTAATTGATGGGGTAAAGACCAGTCTGAGGTAGTAAGTCAGTCAGTATGGCGTC
The DNA here is from genome assembly GCF_003009895.1 of Hyaena hyaena. Classification (NCBI taxonomy): domain Eukaryota; kingdom Metazoa; phylum Chordata; class Mammalia; order Carnivora; family Hyaenidae; genus Hyaena; species Hyaena hyaena. The sequence goes on from NW_024080705.1 coordinate 759,165, forward strand.
TGTTTATAATTGGTAGAGAGATGCAAGCAATAGTAGCCACCCTATGTTAAGGAGTCAGTATGTGCTTTATATGTGTTTTCCCAATCTGTCATTACAAATATCCTATGAACGGGACCGGATCTTTGTTTGACGGGCTCTGCGGAAAGTGCAGACTGGATACTGGGATGAGGCTTTAACGGAGGCAGCCTGACTTTAAAGCCTGAGCTTTAGGGGCGCCTGTGGGGCTCAGTTGGTTAAGTGTCCGACTTTGGCCCAGGTCATGATCTCATGGTTTGTGGGTTCGGGCCCCACGTCGGGCTCTGTGCTGACAGCTCAGAGCCTGGAGCCTGCTTCGATTTCTGTGTCTCCCTCTCAGTCTGCCCCTCCCCTGCTCGTGCTCTGTCTCTCCCTCTCTCAAAAAACAAAACAAAACAAAAAACCAAAAAACAAAAAAACCAAAAAAACCCCAAGCTTTGAAGACCACTTGGGGCTGCACCCACTCTCTTGTGCTCTCACCCAGACAGGGAGTCGGCCTGCCTGCAAGTGCTGGTTTTAGAACCAGCTGTAATGTAAATGTCAGCCTGAGTTATAGTTAGAATGTCAATGGCTTATATATAGACTATAATTATAGGTGCCCAGGGTTGCTTGAAAATAATTTCCCACGTGGCCCCGGGGGCGGTGTGGGGTGTGGGGCACTGGTGCATCCTCAAAGAGACCAGATGTGGGCTCCGGCCTGGCTCGCCATGACCTGGTCCCGGCACTGGGCAGATTACTTCCCGGGGTCTCGGCGTCCTCACGTGTAAACAGGTGGTTGGTGAGGAGGTCAAAGAGACAGACTGATGGTGCTTTTAAGCCTCTTTGTGTGAACAGGAGACTCAGTGGCTCCTTCTCTACCCTGTGTTCATTTGTCCCAGGTCACTCTCATCCACTCCCAAGTGGCCCTGGCCGACAAGGAGCTTCTGCCCTGTGTCCGGCAGGAGGCGAAGGAGATCCTGCTGCAGAAAGGCGTGCAGCTGCTGCTGAGTATGTGTGCAAGTCCCCCCGCCGCCCCTGGCCTGGCCTGGCCTGGCCTGGTGAGATGTGCCCCAGCAGGAGGGCCCTCAGTGTCCCGGGGTTGAGCCTTGTCCAGCTGGAGGCTGTGTGTGTCCTCAGACAGGGCAGAGGCCCCGGGATGTACGGGAGTCCCCTGCCATGGGGACAGCAGTGTCCTGGCTGTTGCTTTGGACACAGTGCAGGTGGGACCAGTTTGCTGATTGATTTAAAAAATCACCTAAAGGATCTGACCTGAATTATGATGACTCTGCGGTAGAGAGAATGGCGGGGTTTTTTTTAAATTTGTATTCAGAAAGTGAGGAATGTAGCCTTTGATGAGAGCAGGAGGGGAGGGCACGCCCAGCTCATTCAGAGAGCGGGGCCCAACCCCGGCACTGTGACCGCTACATTCCTGGGCTTTGGCATCTGCGCTTTTCACAGGGCGGCGTGACATCCCTGCTCTCTGCAGACCCCTCATGGCTCCCAGGCTCCTTGTAACTGGCCATGCCGTTCCGTGACCGTCTTTGCTTTGAGGCAGTGCGGAGAGTAGGCTGGCTTCCGGATTTTTCTTGCTTCCCCCTCAGTGGTGCGCCCGGAGAGCCATCCTGCCAGGTTAGGATGGCATAGCTGACTCCCTGGGAGGTGTGGTGGAGGTCTCCCTCAAGCAGCTCTTCCCAGAACGTCTTGGGAAAGTCAATTTCACTTTCTCACACGGCTTCTGGGAACTTTCCTCCCTTTGGATCCTCCAGGGTGGCCGCAAGTCCCCATTGTGCCTCTTGTGGCAGCAGGGTGGCCTGGCAGAGGGACAGGGAGGAGGCCAGGAGCAGAGCAGTCGCTTAGCTGGGCCCCAAGGGCCCAGGCCTTCCCCGGCTTCTCCTTGGCTTGGGCCCCAGCCCCCTGCCGGCCTTCTGCCCACAGATCTCCCTTGACAGGTGAGCGGGTGAACAACCTGGAGCAGCTGCCTCTCAACGAGTATCGAGAGCGCATCCAAGTGCACACGGACAAGGGCACAGAGGTGGCCACTAACTTGGTGATTGTCTGCAATGGTATTAGGATCAACAGCTCTGCCTACCGCAGTGCGTTTGGTAAGCAGGGCCCTGTGCCCAACCCCCGGGCCGCCTCCTCGCCCTCCAGCCGCCACAGGCCCCACAGGCCCCACAGGCCTCTCCCCCGGGAATCAGGTCGCCATCCCTTCTCCCTCCATCCCAACAGCTCAAGTCTCTTCTGAATGATGACATCAGGCTTTAAGTTCGAGTCAGAATCCACTCTTGTGCCTTCCTCAGCTGTGGCCCTGACTTAGCCCAAGGAGGCCCAAGTGACCGATCTTTCAAAATTGGAGCCCACCCTCTTGTAGTGAGAGATGGGAGCAGGTTTCAGGGTGAAGGAAAGATCCATTGTTTCACTTTCTTGGAACAAGAAGGAGAGGAAATTCCTGGGTCAGGCCTTTTGCTATTCTCAGGTATGCAGTTTTCCCCAGACCCTGATCCAAACATTTGGCCACTGAGCTTGGAATGACCATTTGGGGGAGTAGAGGAAATAATGTGGCTTGAACTCTCCAGGTCACTGAAGGTGGGAAGGGGTGGGGTCATGGTCTCCGTGTGTGAGCTAGAGGCTGTCACTCTTCCTCAGGCCCCAGGATTGCTGTGTCCCAGGTCCCTATCATTTACTCCGTAGCACACTTCCTGGACAAGGAGCTCCTGTTTGGGCCCTACAGGAAGGAAATGGCCAATCACGGAAGAAGGAAGCTAAATCCAGGCCATGAGTAGGGGTAGGGTTGAGCCCTTATAATGCACAGAGATCCCAGAATTTCACACCCATTTGTCTTAATGTTATGTTTCCTTTTTTTTTTTTTTAATGTTTTATTTTACTTTTGTGGGGGGGAGGCAGACACACAGGAGGGACAGAGAGAGAGGGAGACAGAGGACCCGAAGCAGGATCTGTGCTGTCAGCACAGAGCCTGACGTGGGGCTCAAACTCACGCACCGTGAGATCATGACCTGAGCCGAAGTCGGACGCTTAATGACTGAGCCACCCAGACACTACTTATTTCCAAAGAAAATTCTTTTAAGTCCCCTTAAAAAGGAGAGTTTATCATTTCCTAGAGCCCTACATTTACTTTAAAAATCTCGTCCATGTTCAGAAGGAAATTCGAACCTTGGCTAAGTTGCAGGTTAATCACTCTAAGTCAATCAGTGTCAGTCACTGTAACTTAGAGAGTCCGACGCATTCTATGAAGTGGCATGTTCTGTCTTCCTGACCAGTTTCCGTCTTGGAATAGTCACCTTGCCTCTGCAGGGAGAGTTCTGAGGTGAGGAGGTGAGGCAGAGGTGAATTTGGCGGCCGTGTCCCGGAGGGTGGTGTAGCCAGCCCTGGAGGCCATCCCCACTGCTTTCCATGGCAGCTCAGGGGACTGGAGTCAGGGTTGGCTCTTCCCGGCAGAAAGTCACCTGGCCGGCAATGGTGCCCTGAGGGTGAACGAGTACCTCCAGGTGGAGGGCTGCAGCCATGTCTATGCCATCGGCGACTGCGCAGATGTGAAGGAGCCCAAGATGGCCTATCACGCCGGCCTCCATGCCAGCGTCGCCGTGGCCAACATCGTCAATGCCAGGAAACAGAGGCCCCTCAAGGCCTACAAGCCAGGTAAGGAAGCCGTGGGTGCTTCGCAGCGTTAAGAGAATTGGGTTAGACACAGCAGAGCCCTCGCGGGCTTTCAGATGAAGTGACCCTAGAACAAACTGAGCTGGTGACGGAAACCTCTTTCTGGAGCCCTTCAAAAATGAGTCGGGACTCACCCGCCTTCCTAAAGGTCAGATGCATTTATTTCCCTGTCCTCAGACCGCGGGCGTGGGAAGGTTTGTGCTCTGGCAAGGGCAGGCGCAGAGTGGTGAGCGGGGGCTAGCGTGTGTGCCTGGCTCTGCTCCGCAGGCGCACTGACGTTCCTGCTGGCCATGGGGAGGAACGACGGCGTGGGGCAGATCAGTGGCTTCTATGTGGGGCGGCTCATGGTTCGGCTGGCCAAGAGCCGGGACCTGTTCGTCTCCTCGAGCTGGAAGACCATGCGGCAGTCTCCACCCTGAGCGGGAGCCGGGCCACTGCCTGCCGAACAGATGGCTTTGACGAGAGGTAGCCGCCTGACAGATGCCAAAGAGCAAACGCTCATGTCCTAGAGTAAGATGCCTGTGATGTGCTAACCGGAAACCCAACTTACATAAAACAAAACTGGGAGAGAAAGAGAACTGGAGAGGGAGAGACAGAGGCATTAAAAAAAAAAAAAAAAAAAAAAAAAAAAAAAAAATCCCTAGAGGATTCTTTCTGGGTTTGGAGAGGTCTGCTTGCAGTCGTGCTGGTTCAGGAGTTCACCTGGGCCCGGGGAGGGCATGGCCAGCCTTCTCTACCCCAGGCTCCTCGTGTGTGTGTGCGCGCGCATGCGTGCATGGTGGCATTCAGGGCTCTCAGAGCAGGAGACAGTGGGCTCTCCTGGCGGCCGGCATCCTGTGTGTTAGGGCAGACAGGGGAGCCTGCACTGTGAGGCCGGCTAAGGGGCGGGATGCGGGGTCGAGATGGTCTGCACCCCGAGCCTCTTCCATCACGTCATGGGTGGGGGAGCCCGTGCAGTCTGCAACACCCCGGTTGTTAATAGGTGCCTAATATTAAACCCTTAGTCCCTGTAGTCGTTCATCTTTGTGAAACGCTACGTATTTCTATTCCTAGATCCTGATGATATACCATAGGTTACTTTTAAGAAGAAAGAGTTAGATAAACTCTTCTTAGAGTTAGATGTCCCTCCCAGTTAGCCTGTCCTAACAGAGAGTAAGTTTTTCCAAAGCTAACGGGTTAAGACTGAAGCCTGGGCCGCCAGCCGCTGGACGTGCCAAATAACGGGACCCTTGGGTGGGTGGCCATTGGGCTAACACTCAGGGAGCAGGGGGGGCTCAGCATGCTTCTAGGCTGCTGTCACGGTCAGCTTTGTAAGAGACAGGACTCTGGCTGATGCTGGGGGTGGGGACCCTGTGGGACCCTCTGGGGTTTTGTGATTCTGGTGTCCTGGACGACCCCAGTGACATTTGAGTGGAGGCCCAGCCGTGCGGCAGTGCCTGCCACCGACCGTGTTAAGGTATGTAAATGACTCCTGTGCCTGGGAGAGGACTTCCAGTTGGCGGGGAGTGAGCTTATTTTGGAAGACACGGGTTCAGTCTCCATAGTGGAAGTGGTTGGTGATCTCACTGGAGTAAACGCAGGCCCTGCTCACTTTGGAGGGTGCCCTCTGGGTACTTGGCCAGAGTGCCTGGGACACTGGCCTCCCTGGGGTTCTGAGTTCCCCCTGTGTGGGTGATGGCTCAGGTCGGTTCCGTTTGTTACCCAGGCCTAAGTGAGATGTGTGTCTCTCTCCCAAAGGAGGAACGCACTACCGTCCTCCGCCCAGGGCTCCGTGCCAGGGCGCCGCGGCCAAGCAGACTCCTCTTCTGGAAACAGGACCTGTAGCCTGAGAAACAGGCCACTCTGAGCTGTCTGACCGGGGTCTGGCAGGGTAGGGGTCTCGGCCCATTAGCGACAGGCCTTGTTCTGCTTATAACATTTTACAAGCGTCCACCCGTGGGGACGTGGTTTTCCAAGCTGAGGAAAATGTTCCAATAAAAGAATATGTTGTAAGAAAGACACTGGATCTTCTGTGGTTTTTTTTTTCCTTTCATTTTCTTTTTCTTTAAAAAAAACAAAAACAAAACAAAAGCCTGAAGCAAAATCTTTTTAGGAGTAGATACAGATAGTATTGGGTAGGGGCAGGGGCACTAAAACAGAAAATAAAAGCACCAGTGGGACGCCTTTCCCATCGTCTTCTCTCCATCACTGACCACAGACAGCCGACAAAGCCCCAGTCACTTCTATGCCCTCTTCCCTTGCAAAAAGGAGAAACAAGGCTTTAAGAATTTTGAAAGGATTTTTTTTGTGTGTGTGTAAAAGTCAATGCTATAAATCTAAAACGAAGTCTGTTTTTTTTTTTTCTTTTTAAAAAAGTTCTAAAACAAAGAGGAAGAAAACACATGGAAAGGAGCCCCTGGTGGAGACCTGGTTAATCACAGCTGGAGGCTCTTCTAACCGAGAATATAAAACGCAGAGGGCCCCTTCGGTGGCCGGACCTGCTCCCGCGGCCCGTGCCACCCGCTCGCTGCCAGCTGCCCTCCGCTCCCCTGCCGTCACCCCCTTCCTCTCTCCCTTTACGAAAGAAAACCCCGCTCCCATGCCTCCGCTCCTCCTCCGGCTCCCGTAGGCCGGCGCGGCTACTTGGCGTCGAGCTTGGCCATCTCCTGCACGTAGATGCCAATGCTCTCGCTGTCAAAGAGCAGGAAGTAGACATTCTTCAGCGAGGATGTGCTCGAGTCGTCAAAGTGGGCCGAGATGGCTTTGAGGGTCACCTGGGCTGCCGTCTGTTTGGGGAAGCAGTTTCTGTGCCAAAGGAAATGAAGGGCTGATGTTACGTGGGTGCCCAGGACCCGCGGGGTAACATGGCCCTCAGCCTGCGGTGGGGGAAACACGGCTCCTTCTTATCTTTGTTTCCGTCTCCCGGAGTCTCACTGTGGGCAGGCCGGGCCACTATGGTCTTTGACTCTAGTCACGGGCACAGCCCGGGAGCGGGACCAGTAGTCGACGCTGTCCCCACGTTACAGGAGCCATGCTGGCCCCGCCGGAGTCACGGTGCCTTGTGCTCGGATGCATTTGTGGCACCTGCCTCAAGGTGAGCTGGACTTTAAAGCCACCACCAACCCGGCATTTAAGCACAGCTAGGCTTTTATTAGCTCACTCAGAACTGCTTTAAGATGTGGGGCACCTGGGTCGCTCAGTCCATTAAGCACCCGATGTTGGCTCAGGTCATGATCTCACCGTTTGTGAATTCGAGCCCCACATTGGGCTTTGTGCCCACGGCTCAGAGCCTAGAGCCTGCTTTGGACTCTGTGTCTCCCTCTCCCTCTGCCCTTACTCGCTCTGTCTCTCTCTCAAAAATACAAAAACATTAAAAAAAAAAAAACTGCTTTGATATGTCAGATTGTTAAAGGGCAGGGATGTACACTCAAAAGTGTGTCTTCATAATTCTGTTTTTGTGCGCCTCGTGTGCCTCTCACTAACCTGTATGGACATGGCCACGGTAAGTTGAGGACTGGTGACCCTGGACAGGGGCCCGATCACCAAGCCGAGATGGAGCTGCCCACCAGGCCCAGGCCATGGGACCAGCCTCCAGGGACGCAGCTGCTGTGGTGGTTTAGGGTCAGCCACCAAGCCCCCTGGGGCGGGTGGGTGTGGGGTGGGCCTGTCTGATAGGGATGTAGTGTCCCGGCGCAGAAGCCATGTGGGCCGGGCCCTGTGGAGACTCCGGCCTGCAGCACCCCTGGGCCAGGCTGTGGAGGCCCAGTGCCGTTTCGGTTGAGGCGGATTACAGGGAGAAGCCAGGACTCGCGATTTCCCTCTTAGCCTGCCCGTAACTCAACGCTAACAGAACATCTTCAGCGTGTAAATCCTGCCCGTGGTACAGAGGGACACGTCTCGAGAGGGTGTTCAAAATTGAAGCAGCAGCTTGTGTTGGCCACGAGTGTGACACAAGGGACAGGCAGCCTACCAGTGAGGACAGGGCTCCTCATTATCTACCCGCTGTGCTCCCAGCTGGGGTCTGTGACCATTAGAACAATCACTTCTCCTAACTCTCGAAGCAGAGCTCTGGTGAGAGCCTGTCACTGCTCTGGGCGGGTCTGCAGGGCCTCAGCCTCCAGCCTCTGCTCCCCTCCACCCCGGCAGAGTCCCCCGGGGGTAGTTCTGAGGTGGTAGTTGTGGGCTGCGGTCTGAACTCCGTACTCTCACATCTGACACAGCGGAGTCCCTGTGGCTGGTGCACAGACTTGGAGTAGCAAGACCTTTGAGCCTGGTGTTTTCTTTCTTTCTTTTTTAAATTTTAAAACATTCATTTTTGATTGAGAGACAGCGTGAGAGCAGGGGAGGGGCAGAGAGTAGGAGACACAGACTGCGAAGCAGGCTCCAGGCTCTGAGCTGTCAGCCCAGAGCCCAAAGCGGGGCTCAGCTCATGAACTATGAGATCATGACCTGACCTGAAGTCAAGTGCTTAACTGAGCTGCACGGGTGCCCCGAGCCTGGTATTTTCTGACCGTGCATTCTGACGGGCAGCCGGTGGAGATGTGGGCATTGAACATGGCAAGCTCTCAGGAAAGCGCTGTCTCTTGCTCCCCTCTGAGGCTGCCTTTCTCTGGGTTTCAAAGGACGGAAATTGGGTTTCTCGCCCCATGCCCTGGCCTACGTGCTTGGCTGGGCCGGCAGCCCTAGGTCATGTCTTCTGGAATGGCTGGACTGGACTGAAGAAGTAGGGGAGGCCCCAGAGAGTGAGCTGAAAGAGTCCCAGCCTCCCCGCCCACCTGGAGGAGCACGTCTTACCTGCCGCTGGGAAACGGGGGGAACGCCACGGACTTCAGCTTCTTGTCCTCTGCCGCCGACAGGCAGTTTTTGATGGTCTCTTCAAGCTGTTCTTCACATTTGTCGGAGCCCCACTGAGGGATGTGACAGTGGATGACAAATTTGGCTGCAAGTCCGCTGGATTGGCTGACTGCGGCTGGGACAGGAGAGAGAAACACCATGGGTCATTTCCTACGTCTTCGCCTTCAGCCTGGGGGTTAGGCTGAACCTCACCCGCGCCTCTCAAATGGGTGCGGACGAGAAGCCAGAGAAGCTAGCTGGGCAACGTTCTGTGCTTCCTCTTCTTTTTTAAGATTTATTTATTTTGAGAGAGTGAGCACGAGCCAGGGAGGGGCAAAGAGAGAGAGAGAAAGAGAAAGAATCCCAAGCAGGCCCTGCACAGTCAGCGCAGAGCCTGACTTGGGGCTCGAACTCACCATGACATCATGACCTGAGCCAAAATCAAGAGTCAGATGCTTAACCGACGGAGCCACCCATGCGCCCCGTGTTCCTTGCTTCTGACGGGACTGTGTGTTTGCCCCGTTGGACTTGCCCTGCGCGGTCAGCACAGCTGCAAACATGTGCGTTAAAAGCTGACATGTGTGTTAAAAGCTGATGTGACTTATGGGGCGCCTGGGTGGCTTAGTCGGTTAAGCGTCCGACTTTCGCTTAGTTCATGATCTCGCGGTTCGTGGGTTCGAGCCCCGCGTCGGGCTCTGTGCTGACTGCCAGCTCAGAGCCTGGAACCTATTTCAGAGTCTCTGTCTCCCTCTCTCTCTGACCCTCCCCTGCTCACGCTGTCTCTCTCTCTCTCTCTCCTAGAAATAAATAAAATTTAAAAAAAAAAATTTAAAAAAAAAGCTGATGTGACTTGCACAGGCTCTGCCACCTTGGCACTCGGTCAGACCACCTTCTGACGATGGCTCCCGATCAAAGGTACACACCAGCATCGTCCCCGACAGCTGAGGAATGGCCTCCCCCAAACGTCCACATCCCGGGCCCTGGACGCTGTAAGTGTTACCTTACATGGCAAAAGGGACTCCACAGGTGTGATTGAGTGAAGGACCGTGAGAGGGCGAGGTTATCCTGGGTTAGCTGGGTGTGCCGTCAGTGCGACCCCCTGGGTCCTTCTCAGTTGGGGGCAGCCAAGGTAGGAGAAGGCAATGTGAACCGGGCAGAGTGTGGGGCGGCGGGCCCAGGAGCCCCGGAGCATGCAGCCCAGAAGCTGGGAGGGGCAAGGAGCGGCTTCTCTGCGAAGGAACGTGCTCTGCCAACGACTTCATCTTAGTTTCTGCACATCGATCTTGGACTTCTGACCTCTGCAGCTCATGGAGTCAATCTGTGTTGTTTGAAGCCACTAAGTTTGTGGTAACTGGTTACACGCAGTGATAGGAAATGAATACAACAGCTTTTGACTAATAGTTAGGCAGACTGCTGCACTACTCGGCTGCACACGTCCACGGTCAGGACTGTCTCTGGGTCACCTCTATATCCCTGAGGAACCTGCACTGGGGGCACGCTTCAAAACCAGTTGTGAGGCTGACTTGCACCAGCCTCGTCCCATTGCTTCAGTTCATGCTCCTTTTTACTCCCCCGATCCCATGCTAAGTGGTTCGGTCTGACCCACTGGCCGTTCTCCAGCCGCCTGGAGCAGTGGCGGCCACAGCCATGCGCAACGTCCCGAGCCACCCACCTTGCGGAGCTGGGGTTCTGTGCCCCTCGAAGAACCGGGTGTGTTTGTAACACAAATGGGTGTCTGCTGCATTCCGGAGCGGTAGGAGTGGTCAGAAAGATGTATTTGAAATACATGATGCCCACCTGATTTCTGAGAAGTGTTTCCTAGCAATAGCCACAGTGCTGGGCACTTATGGCTGCACATGCCGGGTGGGGCGGGTGGACGCCCTTTGCAGACCTTTGGGTTGGGGCTTCTGAGTGTGGAGTGAGTGAAGGAATTAGATGAATACAGGAGGCAGGGGGCGTGACTGGGCGGACTCTACGACCGTGTACATTTGCACACCAAGAGCAGAATGTCCCCGGGCCAGGAGTCCGGGGCTGTTCTCCAGAGAACCGGGGACGCTGGACATCGGTCCCACCGCTGGGGACAATTTCCCTGAGGCCTCTTCTGCTCTCGTATGCTGGCTCTTCACAAACTGGGTGGATTTCTTTTACATAAATTTAAAATATAATCATGGTACCAGCTGAACGGCATCTTTTTAATGTAAAGTCATTTACAATTTTAAAAAATATTTATTTACTTAAAAAATTTTTTAATGTTTATTTATTTTTGAGAGAGAGAGACGGCGGGTGAGCAGGGCCGAAGCAGGCTCCAGGCTCTGAGCTGTCAGCACAGAGCTCAGAGCCCGATGTGGGGCTTGAACTCCAGAATGGCGAGCTCATGACTTGGGCCAAAGTCGGATGCTTAACCGACTGAGCCACCCAGGCGCCCCTAGTGTAAAGTCACGTAAATAAGAGAAATATGCTCCTAAATGGCAGTATTATGTCAAACACTGAATCTGTTAAAATAACACCTTCCCCTCCCTTTTGAGGCCCTCGACTACACTAGATTTTGAAGGTAGCCTAAGACAAGGTGTTCCCGTGGCAACTGGAAACGGACAACACGGCTTGTAGCTGTAATAATAGAGAACGCTCCCTGGGTGTGCCCTGGACAAGGGCTAAGGTATCTTGGGGGTTGGGGGGTGCTGAGATTTGGTAGAGGCACCGATTAATGCTCTTCATCTGATGTGGGGTCACCTGGTGAGTCACCTTCACCGGTGAAGACCTGTGCTCTGGGGGTGGCAGTGTCGCTGCGAGGAGCCTCCAGAACCTTCCCTCGGGCAAGCCATCACATTCCGGAAGGCCCGGCACCTTCTCAGAGTCACCACAGCTGGAGGGGGCTCCGGGGTGGCCCCTCGTCCTGCTGGGAAGCTGCTACTGCTAATCCTTGGTCTGCACGACACCATGGTTTTCCTTCTGCCTCAGTTTCCTGCAACGGCCTCTCTTCTTCCTGTCTGTATGGGCCCAGGTCTCTTCTCGCTGCTGCAGGCGGCGCTCGGCGCCTCCTAGACAACCTCCACCTGCAAACCATTTTCCTCCTCGGCTCTCACCAACTGCTCACCAGTGACGTGCACCTCAGGCAGCCTCCTGGCGCCCCGGGTTCTGAAGCCCGATTTCCCTTTCTCCATCTGTCACTGGAAACGCCAGGCGGTTTCCTCTGACTTGTCCCATTCGAAGACCCTCGGCTTCATCTCTCCCGCTTCCCATTCAGCTTCCCAGCTGGAATCAGGATGCCTCTTCCAGTAGCTGCCAGCCGGACTTGAGGGGAGATTCCAGAGAGAAGCGGCATCTGCTTCTTTTCACCTGGGGACGCTACCAAACTGGTGTCATGTCCCACTAATGCCTTTGCCTGAGGTGTTTGGGCCGCACTGGCACTGGATTCGGCTGCAAATCCACAGGAGTATTTGAACCAACTTATGGTTCAAATTCTCTAGTGAGGCTTTTTCCCCCTAGGTCCACCCAACATCAAGGTCAAGATACACACTTGCTGCCCTTTCTGCATGGTGGGTTCAAGTCTTGCTTGCTCTTCAATGGAACATTCCCAGGTTTATGTGGGGTCTCCTATTAGATACACCATCTTGGATACTTATTCTTTTCTTTCTTTTTTTTTTTTAAGGTTTATTTATTTGAGAGAGAGAGAGAGAGAGAGAGAGAGAGAGAGAGAGTGAGCAGGGGAGGGGCAGAGAGAGAGGGAGACACGGCATCTAAAGCCAGTCCCAGGCTCTGAGCTGTCAGCACAGAGCCCAACATGGGGCTTAAACTCATGAACCGCGAGATCGTGACCTGAGCTGAAGTCGGACGCTCAACTGGCTGAGCCACCCAGGCGCCCCTTGGATATTTATTCTTTCTTAATGGTGTATACAATTAGGGCATGTCTCACAAGTGATGGCATTTTTAAACTAAATGTAACACTGATGTTAAAACCTGATGTACTGTCCCCTATTCCAGATCCATCCTCACCAATCCCTTCATCCAACAGAGCAACTGCGGATGGGCCTCGGGCCCCGGGTGCTGGTGCCTAACATATCTGCCCCACTTTCTCAGCTCAGGATTGTTTCTGCAGCCCTTCTTCCCTCTGGATTCATTTCCCTCCTGCAGTCCTTCCGGCAAAAGGGCCTGTGATTTCTGACGCCCAGCCCGTGTGTGTCTGAAATGGTGTCTTTCGCGGCTCCCCCTAAACAATAACAGAGCGGCGAGTGGAATCTGTGGTTGACACTATTTCCCTTTGGGTCTGTGAAGCGGTTTCTTTCTCGTTTCCAAGCATCCTCTGCTGCTGAGGAGAATCTGTGGTCAGGAGAACTTGGCTTGCTTTGCAGGTTTCTCTTGATTTTTGAACTTCTTTATTATTATTATTTTAATTTATTTTGAGAAAGAGAGAGAGAGAGAGAGAGAGCACGTGCATACAAGCAAGGGAGGGGCAGAGACAGAGGGAAAGAGAGAATCTCAAGCAGGCTCCATGCTCGGCCCGGAGCCTGACGCGGGGCTCCATCTCAGGACCCTGGGATCCTGACCTGAGCCAAAACCAAGGGTTGGGCACTCAACGGACTGAGCCACCGAGGTGCCCCTCAGGCATGTCTTACTCTATTTTATTTTTATTTAATGTCTTTTAATTTATTTTTGAGAGAGAGCACATGAGAAATGGGGGAGAGGCAGAGAGAGAGGGGGACAGAAGATCTGAAGTGGGCTCCCTTCTGACAGCAGCGAGCCCGATGCAGGGCTCAAACTCATGAACTGCGAGCTCGTGACCTGAGCTAAAGTTGGACGCTCAACTGACTGAGCCACCCAGGTGCCCCAGCTGTGATTGTTTAAAATACTGCCTCTCTATCTTCGATTTCTGCCTCTGGAGCTCTGTTTCTAAGTGCACTGGGGCCCCCATTCTGTGCACAGCAGCTAGCTTTCTCTCCTTCCCAGCCGGGCAGCACTTTGCTGGAGGCCTTCCCCTACTTGTGCATCCTGGGGCCCAGCGGCCCGCGGCCTCGCCCTTCCCTGCCGCCGCTGCCTGCGCCCTTCTGTCCCTGCCCGCACCAATGTTTGTCTCATGTCTCCGTGTGGCTCCATCTCACGATATTAAGTGTGGAATTCTATCATCGCTGTATGTATGGGCAGTGGTAGGTGCCATTATAAAGTGCGGACTTATGTTTTCTCTGGACTGGAAGCCCCAGGGCCCAGCTTAAACTCTCTAGTGCTGGCTCCTGAGCCAGGCCTTCTCACACATGATGCCCTTACTGTCCCTGCCCCCAGGGGTTCTCACATCGTCCCCGGAGCCTCCCCAGCTCCCCTGGCAGAGGGCAGGCTCCCTCCCTGTGCCCCACTTATGTTCTCGGTCTCTCCACCCAGACCGCCCAGTGCTTGAGGGCAGGAGTGCGTCTCATTGTATTTGCAGCCCCGGCATCAGGGCGGCACTTGGCACCGACTACGTGGTCTCTGGAGGTGGTGGGTGCGTGTGGGGGCTGGACACGGATCCGAAGTTGGAGCCACCTGTCAAAAAGTTACCAACGTCCCCGAAAAACGTGGGCAGAGACGTTCACAGAAGCTCTCTTTGCAAGAGCCAAAGGTAGAAACAACCCAACTGATGAAATGGGCCAACACCCAATAATGGAATATTATTCAGCCCTAAAAAGGAACGAAGCACCGATGCATCCTGCAATGTGGATGAACCTTGAAAAGATTATATGAAGTCCAAGAAGCCAGACACCGAAGGTCATATGGCCCATTATTCTGTTGACGTCAAATGTCCAGAACAGGCAATTCCAAGGCGGACTGGGGGTGGCCAGCGGCCGGTGGAGGGGGAAGGGAGTCGCCTGTCACCACTGGAGGTGACAAAAGAATCGTGGACTTGGAGAGTGGTGCTGGTAGGGCAGCGTGAGCAGTGTAAGTTACCCAACAGCTTCATCTGAGGGTGATCTGATGCAAACGGCCTTGAACTCTCCAGACACACCGTAGCCCCCAGGGTGCATGAAATGATGTACCTGGGCCGGTGCGAGTCATCTGAGAGATGCTAACTCTCAAAACTCGCCTATTTTGCTCGGCACACTGATTCTGTACAAAGCATGTGATGCTGGTGGCGCTGTGCAGGGCACACGGGTCCCCCACCGTGCTTACCTTCAGCGACTTCCAAAGGGCCTTGGGATTTGCGGAGCTCCTTTACAGTTTCCAAGAACTCTTTCCCGCCAGCCTTTTCCAAGGCCTTACCTGCAGAGAACAAGGGAAGCCATGGCTGTCGTCCTTGACAAAGTCGTCAGTCACACGGTTCCACGTAGTTTCAGTAGGGCCAGAAAACACATAACCAACCACCCGGGGAAAGTAGGAATCCCACTTTGCAGTCGAAAACTTGGTTGCCAGTGGTCGCTGGTGGTGGGGGTCTCTGGGCTTCTGTCCAGCAAGACTTAGATTTGAGAAAACTCTTTTATTTATTAAAAAAAAAAAAAATTTAACGTCTATTTTTGAGAGAGAGAGAGAGAGACAGAGCATGAGCAGGGGAGGGTCAGAGAGAGAGGGAGACACAGAATCCGAAGACAAGCTCCAGGCTCTGAGCTGGTTGTCAGCACAGAGCCTGATACGGGGCTCAAACCCATGAACAGTGAGATCATGACCTGAGCTGAAGTCGGATGCTTAACTGACTGAGCCACCCAGGTGCCCCTCTAGCAAACTCTTTTAAAGGGCCTTTTTAGAGAGTGATTTGGCCATAAGCAGTCTCACAACATGAATCCTAAAGGTGACTTTTAGGAATCTAAGTACAGTTGACACGCGATGTTATGTGAGTTTCAGGTGTGCAGCAGAGTGAAAGGACAAATCTAAGCCTTGGGCTGTGCTCCCCCCAGGGTAGCTGCCGTCTGTCACCGCACAGCGGGGTCACAATACCATTGCTTATGTTCCCTATGCTGTACTAAGGATGAACTTTTTAATTAATTAATTTAGAGAGATAGAGCGAGCAGGGGAGGGGCAGAGAAAGAGGGAGAGAGACAGAATCCTAAGCAGGCCCCCAGCTGCCAGCACAGAGCCCCAGGTAGGTCTCAACCTCACGAACCGTGAGATCATGACCTGAGTCGAAAGCCAGAGTCAGACTTAGCTTAACCTACTGAACCACCGAGGTGCCCCTAAAGGTGAACTTTTAAAAAAATTGGGGCTCCAGTGTTGTGGTCTCTGGGTTCAGGACTGCACACTGTGTTGGTTAAATTCAGTGCCTTGGTGATTGGAAGGCAGCGCCCCACGATGGGTGGTAGCCCAATGAGCATGTACCCTGCCTCCTGTCACCAGGCCCTAAGATGACAGGAATCGCTGGGTGGAGAGTCCTGGGGTCCCAGTCCCATCTCTCCACCACCCGTGTGCAGGAGTCTTGAGGGCGAAGGCCACACATGGCCTAGGGCGGCCTGCAGTGGTGGTCCTCCAGCCCGGGCCTGGGTTTTCGATGGGAAGATGCAACTCTGAGAGGCACCCCCCTAAGGACCTTTCTGACGGGAGAGCCCTTGGGTCTCTGGTGTTAGGACAATTCTCTGCTCAGTATTTCAGGTCTGTGCTTCCCCAGAGGCCAAGTGGACCCCCCAGGGGATGGCAGGACTCCGCCTCTGGCCATCGGTTGTGTACCGGGGCTCCTCACACCTCTGAGATGACAAATGGGTGTCTTATCCACACTAGGCAGCTGCTGCTCTCCGGTGGGGATGAGGCCCTACCCCCACGCGTTTTTGTCTTCTAATGAACTTGGTGATCGCGCTGTCTGGGGCAAGTCTCAGCTCTCTCTCTTCATAGTTACGATGGTGGTTATCATTCAGGGGCCTCCCCCTTCCCCACCCGCACGCTCGGGCATATTTGGAGAGCCGCAGGATGTTGTGAGCAAAGATGCCCGTTCCAGCAGTCAGTTTCCACTGGGGCTCGGCAGGGGCGGGGATTTCTTCACGAAGGTGCTGGGGGTTCAGTGATGCAGTTTGGAAGTGGTCATCTAGGGCCTTCAGAGTCTCCTTTCTGGTCCTCAGACTGCCAGCCGGTGCTGATCTGCTGGGTCACAGAAGCCTGGAGAAGGCCAGGACCCGCAGCCAGCAGCCCCATATGTGCCGAGATGCATTAGAAACAGGTGTAACCTGCACTCTGCCCTCGGCCAGGAGCCAGATGGGAGCGTGCAGAAGTCTTCCCCCAGACTTCCAAGCATAAAGCGACCTGAAATGTTGATGGGGGCACTTCCTCTCTATGGAAGCATTCCAGCGAAGAAAAGAAGGAATGCCAGAATTAGGATACGGCCCCCACCCCACACAACCCCTGAGGATGGACAGACCTGGCGAAGGAGCATTGGTGGGCATTCCCTGGCTCCTGATGGGAGAACGTCCCATCACCGGGCAAACAGTCTTACCCCCATTGTTCGAGCCTGAATCTCATTAGGACTCTAGATCAGACTACCAATTTATAAGAAAAGAGAAGAAGCATGTTTAATGGCATCAGGAACATGTAATCAATATAATCCAGATGGGAAACCCTACAGGACAAATGGCCCAGCTTCTTCCAAAAATAAGTCGAAAAACAGAGAGAGAGAGAGAAAGGAGGGAAAGATATGAAAGGGGAACGCAGGGGTTATAAGAGATTCATCAGCCAATTGTGATGTGCGGACTTATTTGAATCCTGAATCAAACACATTAAAAAACAAATTGGGGGCACCTGGGTGGCTCAGTCAGTTAAGCGTCCAACTTCGGCTCAGGTCATGATTTCTTGGTCCGTGAGTTTGAGCCCCACCTTGGGCTCTGTGCTGACAGCATAGAGCCTGGAGCCTGCTTTGGATTCTGTGTCTCTCTCTCTCTCTCTCTCTCTCTCTCTCTCTCTCTCTCTCTCTCTGTCCTGCCTGCCCCCCATACTCTGTCTTTCTCAAAAACAAATAAACATTAAAAAAAAACCCAAACTGGTATTTGTGACACAACCGAAATGTGAACAGTTACTGGTATTTGACGACATTACTTTTTCTAGCTGTGATAATGGTCCTGTGGTTATGCTGTCGGAACGCTGGCCCTGATCATTCTGAAGTGCCCACAGACACGGTGCCGTCTGGGGGGTGCGAGGGGTAGCACGGAAGCAGTTGTGTATGCTCGAACTTTTCTGGAATGACACACAATGCTTTTAAAAGACTAAATCAGGGCCTTATCTGCAGGGGGTGATTGGTTTGGGTGATGGTCGTGGAAAATGGAATTATGATAGGAGGGGCCCCTTCTAAACAGCACAGCAACGATTAAAAAAAAAAAAAGACCATCATTTATCGAATGTTTTTGAGCCCCAAACTGTGCTAAGCCTCATCCGTGTTGTCTTATTTAATCTTCATACTACCCCTACGGGTGCTATTGTTATCCTCACTGAGAAGGAAACTGAGCTTCAGAGAGCTTAAGGAACCTGCCTGAAGTCACACAGCTAGGAGGTGATGGGTAAAATCTAGGACACAGATCTATCCTTACCCCAGAAGCCTCATTGCTGGGATCTGAGTTTTTGCCCCAGTACTAGTGTTCTTTCTACCCTCTCACCATCCTGCCATTAAAAAAAAAAAAAACCTTGATTGCTTTCCTGATATTAGAAATACAAACTCTAGAAAGGATGAAATAGCATTTGAAACAGATTAAGAGTAAGGCTACTGGGGAGAATCTCTGCATGGGGCGGTGGTGGGGGGAGTTCAGGGCAGTTGACAGGGCCTGGGCTGGGTCTGGAGAATGAAGAAGGAATTTTTACCATTTCGATACGCGAGAGAAGTTCTGTTTCTCTGCAGTGTGGTTCACGCTGTCCCCCAGCCCTGAGGCTCTCCTGTCTCAGCAAAGCAAGTGGCCTCTGATGCCCCTGGGGGGACCTAAGTGAGCCCAGCAGCCTCACCCTCCTGCACAAGGCTGAGAAGCAAGCCCTGAATCCCAGGGACAAAGCCCTCTCTTTGGCCACTTCCTTTACTTTTTCAATGGAGGGTTTAAGGCACTTCTGTCTTGTAAAAATGGAGAAGGTGGTGACCATTTAGATTGCCATTATTTCCAGTGCCCTTGAGAGCTGAGCCCCCCATGTTCCTCCGGCTCCCCGGGGACAGCTCCCTCCACCCCCCACGGGACAGGCTGTAAAACAACTCAACCTGCAGCCTCACAGACAACTTTCTCCAGATGTCCATTTCCTTCTCACCAAAGGCGTTCTTCATTTTTAGGCTTAAAATAAATGTGGAGGTTTGCCCAAAACATGTGCGACAATGTTTAGAACAGCACTACTCATTATTGCCCACACTAGAAACTACGCAAATGCTCTTGATGGGAGCAGGTCACCACGTTCCCGTATTTTCTGACAGTGGAAGAGCACACGGCAAAGAACATGAATGAACTACAACCACGCCCAACAGTTGGGGTGGGTTTCACAGATACAAAGTTGAGCCAAAGACACCCCGCATGGCGTCATTTACATGAAGTCCAGAACGGACGGCAGCCGTGTGTGCTGGGAGAATACAGGATGGTGGTTACCCAGGGAAGGAATGGTTCATGGGACGGGAGAGGGAGGGGAATTCCGGGGTGCCCGTAGGGTTCTGCTTCACGATCAAGGTGTCGGTTACAGAGCTGTACTCACTTGGAGGAAAATCCATCAAGTCGTGCACTAATGATCTGTTTTTACACAATACTTCAGTGAACATTTCAAAAATATATGCAGATTAAAACCAAATTAGTTATTTACTAGTGCTGCTGTTCAATTACATACAAGGACCGAGTTGGACGTGGTGCCCCAAGCAGAGGCTGGCCGCTCGACAACGACCAACTTCACAAGAACTTGCCCCAACAGTGGGCCATCCTTCGGCCCCTCCACCACATTCTCAGGACCTTACCTATGTCTTCCTTGAGGTCGATTTCGGCTGTGGTTGGGTGCACAATGCCCTCCACTCTCATGGAGCCAATATGGCTGATGTCACTCTGGGTCAGGGACAGCTGCGTCGGGAAGGAAAGACGGAGAGTGTAGGAGAGGTCAAATCCTATGAAAAGCCTTCACATTCTACCTCCCATCTGTTAATCCTCTCAGTTATTTACACTGAATGGCAACCTAAAGGGCCGTGGCATGGAGCAACCATGTCAGGGTGTTTGCTCTTCAGGAAGCCCTTCTGAGCCCCAGTGGATCTGATGTCACACTGACACGAGCAGCACGCACCAAATATGCCTCCTCTTCCAGGAGCAGGAATGGGCCCTCCCTTCTTCTTCCTTTCCCTATAGCTTATGCCTCCGTTTCCCAATCCAGATGGCCTTGGTGTCGAGTGACAGTTCTGAGCAGTTCCCACCAGGGAAGCCCAGGTTGGCTCTCCCCAGCTCCCCTCAGGACCCTGCATTCTTCCCAGAGCAGGGGACAGGGACGTGCGGCCAATGACCCCGATGTCCTCTGGGGACAGGGATGTGTGGCCGATGACCCCGATGTCCTCTGGGGACAGGGATGTGTGGCTGATGACCCCGATGTCCGCTCTGGAGACAAGGACATGTGGCCGATGACCCCGATGTCCGCTCTGGGGACAGGGACGTGTGGCCGATGACCCCGATGTCCGCTCTGGGGACAGGGACGTGTGGCCCATGATCCCGATGTCCTCTGGGGACAGGGATGTGTGGCCGATGACCCTGATGTCCACTCTGGGGACAGGGACCTGTGGCCGATGACCCCGATGTCCTCTGGGGACAGGGATGTGTGGCCGATGACCTGGCTCGAGAGAAGTGGTGGGCTCTAGGATTCCGACCTGCCGATGTCTGGCCACCTTGCCCTTTGGGGAACACATTCTTGGGGCTACGCTTGTGACAGACTGCCCTACGTGCTCATAGCTGAGTGGAATGCAGAACATTTTCCCTCATTTCCCCATGTGAGCATGACAATTCCGTTCCCCCAGATAAGCAAGAGAGAGCCAATCATCATGCGACTGCGGCTAGCCCCTGGCGGGGACCTCAATTCCACATCTTTACTTCCCTGCTTTCGTCAGTGAAGAATTAGGAACCCAGCACATATACACTCTTCTGTAACATGCTCTTCCCACTTGCTCTATAGAAGCGCATCCTATGATCAGGCTGCGAACAGTCAGCCCCCAGAGATGTGATTAGCTGACTGTTGCCTTGTGTATCTTATTTCAGCCCCATTTGACTTGCTAGATAAATCGGCTGTTCTGTAAACTTTATGCTAGTGGGAATGAATTATTTGCATGTCTATCTGGGCTGCTGCTGTTGCTGAAGACTGTTGAGATGTAGAGCCCGCTCGTTCTTTCTGCAGTCTAGAAAAGCCAGCAGACTGAATTATTGGCGAATGATTCATTTCTAATGCCAGGGATGTTCAGGAAATGCAGATCTCTGTTTTCTTTCCCTGGTAAATTACACCGAACCACGTAAGGCTGGCCTCCGAGAGCCGTTTGAGAAAGTCAGCTAAGGATGTCTGGGGCAGGCACAGAAATGAGTGGGGCTCTGGGGGGTTCCCGGCCACGATGCCATTCTATGGCCCGATTGGGAAGATTGTCTACACTTACCTTTGGCTGACCAGCACCGGCATGAATAATTCTCGGCACTAAAGGGCCTGTTTGCTCTCACAATGTAGCACTGCCACAGCTCTTTAGTTTAAACGTGAATAATTCAAGACCAGAGTGAAAGTCGTGTTAGGGGAGCAAGGGATGGAGGAAGCATCATTGCCTGTAAACAGTAGGTTATAAAAATGCAATAGTGTTTTACTGCAGCACATGACAATTCTCTTTATTACCTTCTGCCCTAGAACAAGGCTCTTAGATGACAGAATGGTGAATCCATCCCCTGGCCCATCTTCAGAGGTGGAATTTGAAGTTCCTTCTTTGTCGCTGTCCTTTGGTTTGGACTGTTGGTAGAAATCAGAAGGACAAGTGGGAAATAATTCAGGAAAAGCCCAGAGTGGCTTCATCAAGTTCTCCCTACGGCCACCACCCCTTGTATATGAAAGGAAGTGGCGGGTGTTACATTCTGCTGCTCTCGAGGGTGGGAAGTGAGGGACAGCAACAGAGGGAAAGAGAAGGGTGCGGCCCAAAGTCAAGTGTGTTCAAGAGGTCCACATGCACGTGCAGTTCTCACTGAGACCGGGAACCAGTACATTATCGTTCTTTGCAATGCCTGGATGTTACAACAGCAAGCATCAGAACCAAGCCGGGCCATTCACAGCCCACTGTTCAACCTCCCTTCTCCCCAGGACTTCCTTGAGGCCCAGAGGCAGTGGACTAAACTCTTAGAAATCTTTTGTGTCGTCGCGGAGGTCTGTGGAATGGACATTTGACAATCCCCGAAGCAGTGCTGTCCAATAGAACTTTCTATGAGCACGGACATGTCCTCTGCCTACTGAGCACTTGAAATGTGGGTGGTGCAACCAATGAACTGAATTTTTTTAAAGTTTATTTATTCTGAGAGAGAGAGAGAGAAAGAGAGAGATAGTGAGCCCATGAGAGTGGGACAGGGGCAGAGAGAGAGAGAGAGAGAGAAAATGTCCCAAGCAGGCTCTACACTGTTAGTGCAGAGTCCAAGGCGGGGCTTGAACTCACAAACCACAAGATCATGACCTGAGCTGAAGTCGGATGCTTAAGTCGGCTCAGCCACCCGGGTACCCCCAAGGAACTGAATTTTTAATCTGATTTAGTTTACTGATTTAATTACTTCAAATGCAAAGAGCCACATGTGGCTAGTGGGTATCGTGGTGGGCAGCAGATCAAAGTGTTACTCCACAAATGGCATCTCCGAGCTACAGCTACTTAGGGCATCAGGCTGTCCCGAACCCCTGAAATCCCACTGGCTGAACCCAGCTGGCTATGTGTGGGAGACAGACAGATAGACACTTTTGTATGCAGTGTGGAGCTCTGAAAAGAAATGAAAAGCAGAGTTCCAGGCTTTCCTCTCTCACTTAAGATTTTGATGGGGGCGGTAGAAGGATCTGGAAACATGAAGATCACCCCTGCTTTGGGTTTGGAAACGTCTAGCAGCCCCTGCTTGGTGATTTAAGCTCGAGTCTCAGAGGCCCTTTGTCATTTTCTCCCAGTGGGCAAAGTCCCCAGCCTGTCAGCAATGACGAGGACTCATTTGATCATCCGACTTTCTCCTGCTTGCTGAGCACCCCCGGCTTACCTTTTTGGATGTCCGTGGTTTGGCAGCCTTGGATTTCTTGCCTCCCTTCTTGCCTGACGCCGCCTTCCTTCCTCTTTTCTCTGGGGGTGGGGAGAGGATAGTTTCCGACTTGCCTTTGGTCCCTCGCTTTTTGGCCAGCAGTTCAGGATGAATTCTGGGCAGGACACCTCCACTGGCGATGGTCACTCCTTTTAGCAGCTGAAGAGAGAAACGCATGAGCTCAGCCAGCAAAGAGCTTGCTGGTTTCGGATTTAATACAGTTCTAGCCGGTGGCCAAAAAAGTGTTAAATCTGGTCTCTGCTTTCCCAAAGCACGATGGGTGGTTTAATTGGCTTTCCTGTTTCACTGGTAGAGCGATTCTCTGGAGGTATCAAGGCATCCTCTGATCTCATACAGAAAGCAAAACAAAGAAGGCAAAATGAAGGGGCATGGAGGCTGCAACCAGGGACGGGTGCTCAGGGCTGTGGAATTCCAGACATAACAGAGGAAAGGAGGGGGGGATGGAGGGAGCACAGCTTGACAAAACTGGGTTCAAAGGTCGATGCTAGGTCTAGACCCAGTTAACATCAGACCAGTGGTCTCCACGCTCTTTTGATCGTGCATTCCATCAGTAAAATATGTTTGACCATGCACCTCTCAATTAATACGCTTACTTTCTAAATAATTGACATGCACTACTCCATGAATACAGTCTGCACAGCCCGAGGTAGTGCGGGTCTGCAAGGTCTGTACCCAGGGCTGGTCCACGGACAGTTACAGTTACTGCCGGGGTCAAGAGAAATACAGAAATTGCAAGGAAGAGTCCGGAAACTTTTACAGCAAGTTGACAGAGCTACTGTATATCTTTTGGACCTAGTACCAAAAAATTGTGGCTTGTGCTTTGTATGTTGTTTTTTAAAACTGTTCTGGCAATTATTTTTTATTGTATTTTTGGCAATTATCAATCCACGATGGATTGGAGATAAGAACTGATTCTTCACGTCACACACAATTTGAGAAAAAGGAGATTAGAATACAAATTCTTATACTATCTACTGACTGTCTAGTATTTCCTGGGAGAGGCATTCGTAGCACTTTGGAGTTATTTCCATAATATAGAGAAGATTCTTCCTCCCTCATCAGAATGAATTGTCAACAAAATTTGGGTGAAGAAATCACGAATAACACATGTGCACCGCACCTTCCCAGCCACATGGACAGCCTGCTCTTAGAGACGACAGGGAGGTCTGGAAAGACTCAGAATATAAAATGGGTCTATTCCAGAGGCAATTTTATTTTCTATCTGAATATATAGCTAGCAGGATTTGTTCTTCTCTTACATGATCTGGAGAATTTGTCATATTAATGTGACGGGAACTGGAGCAGGAATGATTTACAACCAATGGGGTCTGCGCGGAACAGTGTGGCTGGCAAACCCATTCTGTGGCTGGTGTCCATGCTTCAGACACAGACCTACCTGGTTGAGCTCCTCATCATTGGCAACCGCCAGCAGGATATGTCTTGGGGCTATCCGGGCCTTCTTGTTGTCCCTTGCAGCATTCCCAGCCAATTCTAGAATTTCCGCTGAAATCACAAGAGGGAGTTAATAGGCAATCTACAGAATGGGGTCGGAGCTTTTCTTTGGAAGTGGTCTTCAAATTGGGTCACACTTATTCATCTGTGACTTCCGTCTGGGCCTGGAAAGAAATCCAGAATGCGGGAAAGAACTCAGGTTACAGACAAGCTCGACATTTGAGCGAGACCTGATAGGTGATCCTGTGGCAGTCTTCGACTTGCCCTTGAGATTAATTCTGCCCCATCTTCATTAGTGTTTGGACTTCTGATTTTTTGTTGAGCCCATAAGCACAGGAAGGAAGACAGGATTTCCCAACCTCCCTTGTTGAGAGCTGTGATCATGTGACCAAATTCTGGCCAATGAAAGGCAAGTAGTCATACTGTATGGTGCTTCCCGAAGTGTCCATCAATGAAGGGCATGTGGCCTTCTTCCCTTTCTGCTGGCAGACTGGGGACGTGATGGCTGAATTTGGCCAAGAGGAAGAGCAACAAGACAGAAGGAACTGGACTCTCTTATGAAGGTGGAGACTGCTGACTGGACGGTCCTTACTCCTGGATGGTCGTCTATAGGCTTCTTTTGTATGAGGAGAGAGATAAACTCTCTTGTTTAAGCCACAGGAGTTAATTTTTGTTAAGCAGGAGTTAACCAAATACAGAGTCCTAACATAGGACCTGAGTTTCTTTCAGCCTAAGGAGAGAGAGCCATAGTGAGGTTGGTTAAAGTCTGTCTTTGGTGCCCATTGGGACCCTTTTTAGAATCTCCCTTTCCTCTTCTCTTGGTGCCATAGGTCCCTCCTGTCCTAAAGGAAAGTGGATGGGAAGAACTAACTTGTACTGCGGAGTGAGGAAATGCTTAACCCAGAAAGTGAATTCTGAATGGGGACACCTACGAGGCCTGGGAAGGAAGGTTTCTGGGGCTTGGGGGGGTTTCCCCATATCCCTCAGGATCTAAGCATGACTCTGACTTTAACAAACATGTCATCTGACAAATGTAAAAGAGTTGAGGGGCGCCTGGGTGGTTCAGTCGGTAAGGGTCCGACTTTAGCTCAGGTCATGATCTCGCTGTTCGTGAGTTCGAGCCCTGTGTCAGGCTCTGTGCCGACAGCTAGGAGCCTGGAGCCTGCTTCGGATTCTGTGTCTCCCTCTCTCTCTGCCCCTCTTCTGTTCGTGCTCTGTCTCTCCCTCTCTCTCAAAGATAAAATAAAACATTAAAAAATAAAAAAAAATAAAAGACTTGATAAAGAACTATTTTACATCATCAAAATTTGTATGTATGTATGTATTTATTTATAGTGTTTATTTTTGAGAGAGTGCAAGCAGGGAAGGGGCAGAGAGAGGGGGACAGAGGATCTGAAGCAGGCTCCGGGCTCTGAACTGACGGCAGAGAGCCTGATGTGGGGCTCGAACCACAGGATCATGAGCGAAGCCGAGCCGAAGTCGGACGCTCAACCGACCGAGCCACCCAGGTGCCTCTGTTACCACAATTTTTAGTCAAAATTAAACATCTGAAGAATTGGCTCCACACCATCTGTTTGCTTTCGCCTTCCTCCTCTGTCTCCCTTTTCTTTCTTCCTCAATGTCAGAGGGATGTCCTGCTAATCAAATTTGTCTGCCTTCAAATGTATTAACGAGCCCTTAAAGAAAAATTCCTTCCCTTAGAAAACTAGAGGCAATGTGCCAACGTGTTGTCTCACTGGTAATGTGGTGGCGAAGTGTGTGCGTGCACGCGCGGGTGCATGTGTTGGGAGAATTTGCTGGTACAATGGCGTAGATACTGAGCCCTAAAATTAACAGGTGATTCTGTGAGTCTTTACAATCAACCTAATTTCAAATAAATAGCACATACAATTGCCATCACTCATAAAAATCTATGGTGATAAAAAAGCTGCCTAAGTATGCCATATTAACTAAGCAAATGTGATTAACAAAAAATTAGAATAAAATAAGCATCACAGTTAAATATTTATATGGAATTTCCATAATGAAAAGTGCTAAATCACTGCGAATTCATTCTCACAACATCTTTTCCAGATTATTATGCAATGAATAGTGTGTTTACCAACAATCCATTTATACGGCAGCCGTGTTTTCTGAATCAGAGACTGGGGGGCTGTAGTTTGAGAAGCATGAGCACACTTGCTGGGACAACGGGGTAGAGTATTTGAAATTCATGCCCTATTAGATCATCCGGTTGGCTGCACTCAAGCTGCTGCCCAGCCCTTTCCTTCCCTTAAAAGAAAGGTACACAACACAAAGAAATGTAGTTATAAAGCTTTCACAAATAGGCTTCGTGTTTTCACTCTAGGGTTAAATGTGCAGCGCCCCCTTGTGAACAATAAAAGGGAGGTAACTGCACCTGCTCAGCTTGGGACCCCACACCTGGGAGGAAGGAGCACTCACCACACCTGGGAGGAAGGAGCACTAACTGCATCTGGGAGGAAGGAGCACTCATCACATCTGGGAGCAAGGAGCCCTCACTGCACCTGGGAGGAAGGAGCACTCACCCCTTTTTGTCAATGGGGTGAAGGGTCAAGGGGCCTCCCGATTTGAAGCTTCTGAGGAATTGAATTTAATTTAGCATCTTGGACTATCACTTTCCTGCCTGTGTCACCTGCCCTTAGAGGAAGATGTTAACCATCTGGCCGAGTTCCTCAAATTAGTTGTCAGCATGAGAAGGCTGAATGGGAAGCCCTACAGATTTGGAACCTTCAGGAAGCCTATGAGGTCAGGTTATCTTCAGCCCAACAGACAGATGCATGGACATTGGATTCACAGATGGACAGTCTGCTGGAATCACAGGCAGCTGGGCCAGAGACTAACGGCTGCAATTTAGCAGACAGACCTATGCAGGGCTCACAGCCAAGGCCCGGCCGGCATGCCCCTCAGCTCCTGGACCCAGCCTTCTGAAATCAGTTATAAGACAGAAAACCTTGATTCTGTGCTCTGGTGTAAAAGCAGAGGTAAAGTTTTTTTTTTTTTTTTTTTCCCTACAAAAACTTTCTACAAAACGGTTTTATTTATATATTTAGAGGGTGGGGGAAGGGCAGAGAGAGGAGAGAGAATCCCAAGCAGGCACCACGATGACCACACAGAGCCCGAGGTGGGGTTTGATCTCATGAACCATGAGATCAAGACCTGAGCTGAAATCAAGAGTCGGATGCTTAACTGATTGAGCCCCCCAGGTGCCCCAAAAGAGGAAAACTCTTGAACAATACACAGCTGAAAATCTAGACACAGGACTTCTCTTCTCCGTAGGATGTTTAGTCTGGACATTCCTTGGGACAAGGACTTCACGGTTTAAATGTTTGAAATACAATCACTATGGAGGTTTCCCAGGGTCATCATGACAAATATATTCACACGAACTATAAACATTAGTTACATTCTCGAGGGATTTTATTGGCCTTGAGAACATAAGTACCCTTCTCCTGGCAGTCAGTAGGAAAAATGGATTTATACAGCACACATGTGTTTTGCTGAAACTTTTGTGGGAAGATTCTGATTCTGTTACGTGGTGGAGATTTCCATGGAAGTCTATATTCTCGAAGTCACACTTCCAGCTATAGGAACCATCTGGAATACAGCTTAGAATTTGGTATTAAAAAAAAAAAAAGATTTCTGTAGCCAAAAGGGATGTTGGAAAGCTCATCGTGCACATAATTTTGGAAGGGGTTGTGCTCCCATTTTGTCCAGGATCAAAAGCAACATTAGACATCCCAGCCCACGGGAGATGGGAAATAGCATGGTAAATGTAGGGCTGGGACCGAGGGCATGGAGTGCCACTCCTTCAAGACTGTCTTCTTCCTTAGCCCCTTCCTTCTTGCCCATTCGCCCACGAGGTGACGGCGCCCCTGGGATCATGCTCAGGCCATGCAGTCTCCAGGGAAACCCCATGGCTTCATGGCTCCAGCTTCCGCCCTGTTGCCCATGCTACCAGATCTGCACCTCCTGCTGTGATGTCACCTGGACAGCCTCACCTGGGTGTTCCACAGGTCAGTCACACGCACCACATCCCCAAATCCAAACCATTCCCTTGGCGTCGGCAGCACCATCCACACAAAGCTCCATGCGGAGGCCTGGGAACCATTCCCTCTCCCTTCCTCTCCCTTCCTCACCTCCCCCAGCCTCATCAATCACATGCCTTTGTCCGTCTTCTCCACGCCTACTGCCATTACTTGAGCTAAGGCTCTCTTCTCTTTGAGCCCAGGTAACCGTAATGGCTGTCCAGATGGTTTCGCTGCTCCCATTTTTTGTCCTCCTCCAGATCCGTGGCAAAAAGGCCACTGCTGGCCCATAGGTACCTTTGTACAAATTAGTAAAGGACGTTCCTTCTGCCAGACCCTTGACTTCTCTAGTACAATACCCTTTACTGCCATCTGCTGGGAATGCTCGTAATAAATATGGGAATCTTTGAGACCTATGATGAGAATGATACTCCCTTCGATGTGTGTACTTGCACAGTGTACAACCCGCACACTCATACATATGGCCTTTGCTGCCAAAGTGATCTTTTCGAAACATTCATGTCACAGATGAAAATCGTTAGATAAGAAAATGTTTGTTTTAAATGGATAGACCCAATTGTCCGGAAATGATGTCAGTGGAGGTCTTCTATGTGACACGATGACTTAAGTTGCCCTGAAATTCAAGCTTTTTATTTTTTTATTTAAAAAAATTTTTTTTAGGTTTTATTTATTTCTGAGAGAGACAGCATGAACAGGGGAGGGTCAGAAAGAGAGGGAGACACAGAATCTGAAACAGGGTCCAGGCTCTGAGCTGTCAGCACAGAGCCCGACGTGGGGCTCGAACCCATGAACTGTGAGATCGTGACCTGAGCCAAAGTCAGACGCTTAACCCACTGAGCCACCCAGGCGCCCTCAAGCTTTTTAAAAAAACTATTTATCCTATCAATTAAAAATGTTACAGGACATTTTCTCACTGTAAAATGATTTAAATTCTTCATTTTCAACATCTTACGTTTATATTGCATCTATTGTTGGTAAGTACAAAATTATTTTCCAGAATTTCAGGCTTGCTTTTTCATTTTCTCTTGCTAACATTGGAGATGTGAACTGGACCAGCGTTTACAGATGGACAACGTGAAATATGAGTATGCTGTCCCTTCTGGGAGGCTGGAGGACGTCTCAGGTAGAAAGAACATTCCAGATGAGCGGTCCAGCATGTGTCTGCCATCAGATCGTCTCAACCTCCTCCTCCTTTTTTGGCACTAGAAGCACCACATGGTCTGATGTCAGGGTGATGTGTGAACCCGGGTCCAGCCAGGTGGCCAGTCCGGAGCGGTCACAGGCAGGGCAGATGGCTCTCTCTCACCCAGAGCAGCTGAAAATTTGCACCACTTTCTTTTTGGCGAAGTACCTCCAGCCTTCTCTTACTGGCCACTCCTGTGGCCCCAGGTTCCCTTTCTGATGCGCTGACGGGGAGAGAGGGCATCAGAGACCTGAGTCATGAATCTGAGGGGAGAGGCAAGCTGGCCACGGGAAACCACCGACCCAGGCCTGGTGGCTGCCAGGACATCAGTGCACAAATTCCAGGTCACTGTCTGCTACTGACATTGGGGCAGGAGATCAGAGCAGAACAGTAACACTTAAAAGCTGTCTTCTGAGATTCAGTTAGGAGCGTCAGAGAAGGTGATGCTCTGAGGAAGAGGGTGTCTGCCAGCGGCCGACAGGGATGCTGTCATGTGCTCATCTGTCCCTGGCAGCCCCTCTTCTGGGAGCCTGGGGAGGGACCTTCCCCCTTTGAGCAGAGGGGCCCCATTTCCCCCGATGAGCTCCTTCTCTCCAGCATCTCCAGCTCCCCCCCCCCCGCCCCGCCAGGAATGGCACACTTTGCCGGGGCCGGGAAGCCCTCCGGTAGTCGGGCGAGGCCTAGGGGCCCCTTCTCAGAATAATGGCGGCTCTTCTCTTTATTGTGGCAGAACATGAAGTTTATCATTCTAACCATTTCTAAGTGAGCAACTCAGTGGCATTCATTACATTCACAGTATTATGCCACCATCCCCGATATCCGCCATCAGCCCTTCATCTTCCTAAATGGGAGCTCCGCGCCCATCACACTCTGGCGCCTATCCCACCCCAGCCCTCCTCTCTGTCTCTTTACACGTGACCACTCTGATGCTTCATAAAAGTAGAATCATATATACTATTTACCTTCTTATGTCTGGCTCATTTCAATCTCATTTTGCATAAAGTCTTCAAGACTCATCCATACGATAGCACATGTCCGAATTTCATTCCTTTTTAAAAAACTTTTGTAATGTTTATTTATTTTTGAGAGATAGAGAGTGGGGGTGGATGGGGCAGAGAGAGAGGGAGACACAGAACTCAAAGCAGGCTCCAGTCTCTGAGCTGTCAGCACAGAGCCCGACGCGGGGCTCAAACTCACGAACCATGAGATCATGACCTGAGCTGAAGTTGGATGCTTAACCGACTGAGCCACCCAGGTGCCTCAGAATTTCATTCCGTTTCATGGCTGAATAATAGTCCACTGCACGGATCCACTGCATCTTGTTTATCCATTCATCTGGTGATGGAATCTGGAGTTGTTTCCACTTTTTGACTATGGTGTTAATGCTGTATGAATATTTGTGTATAAATATGTGTTTAAGTGTCTGATTTCAATTCTTTTGGGCATATACCTGGAGGTGGAATTGCTGGGTCATACAAATTCCATGACTTTTTAACTTTTTTTTAAATTAAGCATTTTCTTTTAATTCCAATATAGTTAACATACAGTGTAATATTAGTTTCAGATGTATAATACAGTGATTCAACAAACCCACACATCATTCAGTGCTCATCACAACAAGTGCCCTCCTTAATCCCCAGCACCTATTCCACCCACCCCCCTGCACTCCTCCCCTCTGGTAACCATCAGTATATTCTCTATTATTAAGAGTCTTTCTTGGTTTGTCTCTTTTTCCCCCCACTCATTTGTTTTGTTTCTTAAATTCCACATATGAGTGAAATGCTGTGGTATCTGTCTTTCTCTGGATGCCTTATTTCATTTAGCATAATACTCTCTAGATCCATCCATGTCGTTCTAAGTGGCAAGATGTCATTCTTTATTATGGCTGAGTAATATTTCTGTGTGTGTGTGTGTATCTCACTTCTTCTTTATCCATTCATCTATGGATGGACATCTGTGCTGCTGCCATAATTTGGGTGTTGTAAATAACGCTGCAATAAACATAGGAGTGCGTGCATCCCTTTAAATTAATGTTTTATGTACTTTTTAGATTGTAGGGTCATTCTATTTGTAACTTTTGGAGGAACCTCCATACTGTCTCCCACAGTGGCTGCACCAGTTTGCATTCCCACCAGCAGTGCATGAGGGTTGGTGTGTGGTGTACGAAAGTGGTTCGGGTTCATTCTTCTGCATGTAGCTGTCCAGTTCTCTCAGCACCATCTGTTGAACAGACTGTGTTTTTCCCATTGTATATTCTTTCCTGCTTTGTCAGAGATTAATTGATCATATAATTGTGGGTCTCTTTCTGGTTTTCTATCCTGTTCTATTGATCTCTGTGTCTGTTTCTGTGCCAGTACCATACATGACTACAGCTTCATAATATAACTTGAACTCTGGAATTGTGATGTCTCTGGTTTTGTTTTCCTTTTTCAGGATTGCTTTGGCTATTCAGGGTCTTTTGTGGTTCCATACAAATTTTAGGATTGTTTGCTCCGGTTCTGTGAAAAATGCTGTTGGTGTTTTGATGAGGATTGCATTAAATGTGTAGATTGCTTTGGGTAGCACAGACATTTTAACAATGTTTGTTCTTCAGATCCATGAGCATGAGATTTCTTTCCATTTCTTTGTGTCTTCTTCAGTTTCTTTCATCGATGTTTTACCGTTTTCAGAGTACAGTACTTAACCTTTTTGGTTAAGTTGATTCCTGGGTATCTTATTATCTTTCGTGCAAGTATATATGGGATTGTTTCTTAATTTCTATTTCTGCCGCTTCATTATTAGTGTAAAGAAATTCAACAGATTTCTGTACATTGATTTTGTATCCTGTGACTTTTCTGAATTCGGTGTATCAGTTTCAATAGCTTTTTTTGCTAGAGTCTTAAAGGTTTTCTATATACAGTGTCATGTTATCTGCTAATAGTGAAAGTTTCACTTCTTCCTTTCCACTCTGAATGCCTTTTATTTCTTTTTGTTGTCCGATTGCTGTGGCTAGGACTTCCAGTACTGTGTTGACTAAAAGTGGTGAGAGTGGACATCCTTGTCTCATTCCTGACCTTAGGAGGCTGATGATGGCTGTGGGCTTTTCATATAAGGCTTTTATTATGTTGAGGTATGCTCCCCCTGAACTTACTTCTTTTGGAATTTTCATCATGAATGCATGTTGTGCTTTGTCAAATGTTTTTTGTGCATCTATGGAGATGATCATACTTTTTAAATCCTTTCTCTCATTGATGCGATGTATCACACATATTGATTTGCAAATATTGAACCACTCTTGCATCCTGGAGATAAATCCCACTTGATCGTGGTGAATGATGTTTGAAATGTATTGTTGGATTCGGTTTGTTAGTATTTTGTGTGTGTGTGTGTGTGTGTGTGTGTGTGTGTGTGTGAAAGAGAGAGAGCGAGCGAGCATAAGTGGGGGAGGGGCAGAGAGAGAGAAGGAGACACAGAATCTGAAGCAGGCTCCAGGCTCTGAGCTGTCGGTACAGAGCCCATTGTGGCATTCGGACTCACAAACTGCGAGATCATGACCAGAGCTGAAGTCGGATGCTTAACTGACTGAGCCACACAGGCGCCCGTGGTTTGCTAGTATTTTGATGAGGATTTTTGCATCCATGTTCATCAGGGATATTGGCTTGTAGTTCTACTTTTAATTAATTGATTGATTGATTGATTTTTTTGTGGTGTCTTTATCTGGTTTGGTGTCAGGGTAATGCTGGCCTCATAGAATGAATTTGGAAGTTTTCCTTCCTCTTATATTTTCTGGAATAGTGTGAGAAGAATAGGCATTAACTCCTCCTTAAATGTTTGATAGAATTCAGTTGTGAAGCTATCTGGTCCTGAACTTCTGTTTTTTGGGAGTTTTTTGATTACTGATTCCATTTCATTGCTGGTTATCCATCTGTTCAAACTTTCTATTTCTTACTGCTTCCGTTTTGGTAGTTTATAGGATTCTAGGAATTTATCCATTTCTTCCAGGTTGTCCAATTTGTTGGCATATAGCTTTTCATAATATTCTCTTATAATTGTTTATATTTCTGTGGTGTTGGTTGCAATTTTTCCTCTCACTGGTGATTTTGTTTGAGTCCTTTCTCTTTCCTTTTTGATAAATCTGACTCCCTAGTTTATCAATTTTATTGATCTTTTCAAAGAACCAGTCAGTTCCTCATTTCACTGATCTGTTCTATTTTTGTTTCTTTTTTCTTTTTTGTTTTTGTGTGTGTGTGTGTGTGTGTGTGGTGTTTTTTTTTTTTTTTTTTTTTTTTTTTTTTTTTTTTTTTTTTTTTTTTTTTTTTTTTTTTTTTTTTTTCCTTCCTTCTGCTGGTTTTGGGTTTTGTTCATTCTTTTTCTAGCTCCTTTAGGTGTAAGGTTAGGTTGTTTATTTGAGATTTTTCTTGCTTCTTAAGGAGGCCTGTGTTGCTATAAACTCTCTTAGAACCGCTTTTGCTGAGTCCCAAAGATTCTGGACCATGTGTTTTCAGGTACTTTTTAAAATTTCTTCTTTGATTTCTTGGTTGACCTCTGTGTTTAACTTCTTGAGGAACCCCAAACTGTGTTTCACAGCAACTACACCACTTCCTACCAGCAATGCGCAAGGGTCCCAGTTCTCTACATCCTCATCAAAGATTGTAATTTTCTTTACTAGCTACTCTAATGAGCGTCAGGATTAAGTTTTAAATGCCTAAAATACCATACATAGGATGACAGAGAAAACCAATCACACTGAAATATAATTTTCCAAGTATTAAAAAATCTGGGATATAGTAGTCTGTGTGCTTCTTTTTTTTAAAAAAATATAATTTATTGTCAAGTTGGCTCACATACAGTGTATATAGTGCACTCTTAGTTTTGGGGGCAGATTCCTGTGATTCATCGCTTTCATACAACACCCAGTGCTCATCCCACCAAGTGCCTCCTCATGTCCATGTGGGCCTCTTTATTAACACATTAAAGAGCAAGATCTAGTGGAAGGTCTACTAACTACTGTGATTTTGAAATAGCGATAAGTATAAATGATATTTCTATATATCTGTAACAAGGGGAATCTAATAAGAAAATGTCAGTGATTTTAGTTAGTCAAAAAGTCCCAGGTGTTGCTGACACACTACTGTGGTTTCTTGCCCACAACAAATAGAGGAAGGAAGTACCGAAGTTCAGGTACGGTTAGGGAAACTGAAGATAGAATCCAAGGGCCCCAGGCTCAAGCTTGCTCTGTGTCACACCTTCTCCCACCTGCCACAGCACCGGCCATCAACATCAACCTCTCTCTTCCCTTCTTCTGATCCAAGCTCCCTAAAATAGTCTCCGCCCCCTTTGTCTCCTGGCCACACCTCCAACTCCCCAGTTCACTGCAGTTTGGCCTTGACCACCAGCCCAGTCCTCGCCAGCGTCGCCATGACCTTGAGATGGCTAGATCTGTTCTGGCATCACCCTTGAGGGTTACCCTCCCTTGGTTTCCCCAGCACCGATGCTCCTGTAAGCCTTTCCTCCCTACTCTCTGCTGCCCTCCTCAGCCTCCCTCATCACGCTTTCCCCCTACTTGGCTCAGAAACGTGTGCATGCAGGGCCGGGTCTGGGCTCCCAGTCCGGTCATTGTCACACTCTCTCTTGATGACCTCACTCACTCTCTCTCGGCCTTTGCTGCAGTCTCCCCACAGTGCCCGTGTCCACACCTCCAGCTTAGCTCCCTGCTGGCTCCAGACACGCCCAAAGGGCTTCACTCTAACAGCGATAGTATGGGCGAGTTGCTACCTCGTGGCCCACGCAGTGCTAAGTGCCTTTCATGCATTATCTTATGCAATTCTCACCACGACACTATGTGGGTAAAGCGACACCCTCACAGTCCTTAGCTGATAGGTGGCAGAGCCAGAATCTGTCTTCCAGGACACCTTGCAGAGACCCGAGCCCTTGCGGGTCCCCCCTGAGCCCCGAGCCCTGCACTGTTTCTCCCCGGCTGTACCTGTTCCGTTACAGGCACCATTACTGTGCGCCAGCGACATTCCCCCTCTCTTCCTCTTGGCCAGGCTCCTTGCGAAATTCTCCAGGTCTCCCTTAGAGTGGAGTCCCCACATCCACTCCTCAACCCATGGCAGCTTGGCTTGAAAGAAAGTAGCCGCCCAAGGCTGAAAGATTTGTGCCCTCCTTGACACCTTTCCCCCATCTAAGCCATCAATGAGTCGAACTGACTCTACCCCACCCCCCCGCAGATATCTCCCCAATTTGTCCATTCCTTCTCATCATGCCCTCTGCACACCCCTGTCCTGGCCACTGTCAAATCTCAGAAGTGACACAAATCCCACCCCCAAAGGTTTCCTGGACTCTGATCTTGCTTCCTGCCCACCGTTCACCTAAAGCCCAAGTGATGTCCCCAAAGTGCCACCTCCTCCCTTCTAGGCCTCACCCTAATGTGTGTGTGCATGTGTGCGCGCAGCGTACACATTTTCATCATGGCGCTCAAGGACCTGCCGGCCCATTCCCCGTCTCCTCTCTCACCCCTTCCCTTTCCTAGCGCTGTTCTGGGTACGAACTTCCTCCAGGTTCTGTTTTGGGGCCACACTCTCCGGGTCTTCACCCTCGTTCCTACCCCACCTGAAAATCTCCCCCGGCTCAATCTCCTCACCAGAATCTTCTTAATTCCTACTAATTCCCCACTCTGGCTCACATCAAAACCATTTGAGGGAGGGGTGCCTGTGTGGCTCAGTCTATTAAGCATCCAACTCTTGATTGCGGCTCAGGTCATGATCTCACTGTTTGTGGGTTTGAGCCCTGCATCAGACTCTGTGCTGACAGCTAGGGATTCCCTCTCTCCCTCTGTTCCTCCCCTGGTTGCGCGTGTGCACACACACACGTACTCTCTCTCTCTCTCTCAAAATAAAGAAATAAACATTTAAAAATTTAAAAAAATCCTGATGCCCAGAATGTACCCCCAGAATCTCTGGGGGTGAACCCAGTCATTAGGATTTTAAGTCAATTTAAGAAAAACCAGGGGTGTGAACCTGGTTTAGGTCCTAACAACTCTTACTCTACAAGAGGCAGCCCCCTGAACCCCACTTGTACACATGCTCCCCAGGATCCTGTAAGTTCCCTGCCAAACGTGCTTCCCATCTTACTGTGTTGTGCTTAACGCTGATTGCTTGTCCGCTCTGCTGGTATGCAAGTCCAGCCTTCGGAGGCGGGACCATGTGGGTCTGCTTTCTTTCATCTGCATCTTCAAGGCCTGACCCACGGAAGAAACTCAGTCAAGATTTGTGTCATGAATGCTGAAGGTCATTTCAAGGGCGACAGGAGGCTCTCAGCTTTGAACCTTTTTTCCTAAACAAAATCAACTGATGTCCACCTCCCACCCCCAAAGTAACAAAAACCGCCCTTTTACTTTCTCACCAATTTCCTGCAATTCTACCAATAGTGATTCATTCCTTTGGCTTAAAACTTCGCGTCTCAATAACATGCAAGTACAGCTGGAAAATATAACGCTTTAACAGAGTTAGCCATCATACTTTTTGCCCTGAATGTTTCATCAGCTCTTAACAGAAGGGAGAGCAGAAGAATTACCATTTACTGAGTGTATCCTATAAACCAGGCATTATACATCCGTTAGCTCATTAATGGAGTTAAATGAATTAGCTTTTGAAGCATTGGAAACTCAGAGAGGTTCAGGAATTAGCCCAAGGTAACAGAGCTGGTAAACTGATAAACCAGATTTAAACTGACAGGGAGAGAAGGAAAGGACCCAGAAAACACAGGCCTGGGCTTCAGGGGACCAACTTCACCTCCTCCCCTTGACCCGGGACCCAGCTGGGTGCTGAGACAGGGCCCCGGGGGGAAGGAGTGTTATTGCCAATGGCCTCCTTCCAGGTACTCATCCTCTCTTCTTCTTTTTAAAAGTTTATTTATTTACTTACTTATTTATTTTTAGGAAGAAAGAGAGAGGGAGGGGCAGAAAGAGAGGATCCTAAGCGACCGTCAGCACGAACCCAGTGCGGGGCTTGAACTCACGAACCCGTGAGATCTTGACCTGAGCCGAAACCAAGAGTCGGACGCTTAATCGACTGAGCTACCCAGGCGCCCCGGTCATCCCCTCTTCTATCTCATGTCCAGTCCCCTGGCAAACCCTGTTGGCTTTGCCTTCAAGACGTCTGGGGCCTCTGACCGCGGCTCGGTACCTCCACCGAGGACGTGAGCCCGGAAGGGCCTTCTTGCTCTTTCCCTGCTTCCGCCCTGGTAGCGCCTCCCCACGGGGTCAGATCCCTTCCGCCCCTGCTCAAAGCCCCTCAGAACGCCCGCTGCAAGCTCTTAGCTCCCACCAGCCTCACTTCTCAAGCCTCCCTTACAGTCCTAGCCCCTCCCGGGGTCCCAAGCCCCTGGCCGACTGCTACCCCTCCAACACCAGCTCCTGCCCTCCCCCTCCTGCAGCACCAGCCCGCAGACACGCGCCTGCCCGCTCCCTGCTTCCCCCTCAGTGGGCCCTCCTGACCAGCACTATTCACAACCCCCCTCACCTCCCCGTCCGGGACACTCTCTCTCCTTCCTGGCTGTATCTGTCCCCTGGCACTTATCACCATCGCAGAATCACACACCCTTCACTCATATTTGTTTGCTGTTTCTCTTTCCCAGAACGCACCTGCTCGAGGGCAGGGACTGACGCCTCGATTCTGTCTTAGTCTCCACTGCAGCAGCCTCAGCACGGAGAGCTCCTGGCATGTGGTCAGTGCTCAATAAAAGTTTGCTGGGCGAATGGAGGATTATGAGTAATCAACTTGAGAAATAAGGTGATGTTCTACTTTGGGGGCAGCGTAGTAGAGCAGAAAGTAGGTGGCTTAGGGTTGAAGGACCTCAGGGAACCCCAGCTCCCTGCTTGGAGGCTGTGGGGTCTCTAGCTACTCAATGTGTCCCAGCCTCGCCAGGTGATGGGGGCCTAACACGGAGTTTTAAAACTTCAATCACCTTTCCCTTCCTGAGGGAGGGATTTTCCCACCAGATTCCTGGATCCCATTCCAGACCCAGTGGATCAGACCACAGGGTGTGTTTGTGGGGCCCCGGAGGACGCAGCCAGGACCCTGTACTTTAAAGCAATCCCCAGGCCTTTAGGCTGCTGCTACAACACTAGCAAGGGCGTCGCTCCTCTGAGTGGTCCCAGGACCAACATCACAATCAACAGGGGCCCCTGGAAAGGTCGAGTCTTGAGGCGCCTGGGTGGCTCAGTCAGTTAAGCGTCCGACTTTAGCTGAGATCATGATCTCAAAGTTCGTGGGTTCGAGCCCCGCTCTGGGTTCTGTGTTGACAGCTCGGAGCCTGGAGCCTGCTTCAGATTCTGTGTCTCCCTCTCCCTCTGCCCCTCCCCTGCTCATACTCTGTCGTTGTTTCTCGAAAATAAATAGTCTCAGGCCCCATGTCGGACCTTGTCAACAAGATCCGGGGAGTGGCTGCCACTTTGAAAAAACCCTGCTCTCTCATGCCTAACTGGACCGACCCTGGAGCCCTCCAGCCCTCTCTCCAACCTCCTAAAAGGTGCCCATGAAAATCTTTTAGCCCAGGGACAAGCCTTTCATTTCACAAGAAGGGACAGCCTTAAGATGCCGAGGTCTGCCCGAGGGACGGGAGCTCCAGGGGTGAAGGTGTCCACTGGTAGACCAAGGTGAGCTTTCATCACTAACGTCTGGCGACAGATGGGGGACTGAGAGGGCAGAACAGGCCTGCGCATCTAAGGAGGAGGAAGAAATTGTACTTGAGGGAGAAGCAGGAGGGGAAAAGGGACCTGGGGAGAGAAGCTGGGTCTAGCCCTGCCACACTCCTGTGGGTTTTCATACCGTGGCTGCAGGGGCTGGGCCGCTTGGAGAGGCAGTTTGGGGAGGTCTGCTTTACAAGGGGGGCCTCCCAAGGGATTTAAACCTGGTACCCCGGGCAAGGTCAGAGACATGGTTGCTCGTGGCTAAAATGACCCCTCGAGGAGCTAATCACACTTACTTATACATATTTTTATTCTTACAGATTTATTTTAAAAGTTTTTATATGTTTATATATAAAATAAAAGCCTCCTTGAAATTTTGAAGTATGGTGTCTAACTAAGACATGAGAGAACGACAAGAAGAAAGCTAAACAGAAAGTTATTCCAATAGCTAAAGACCACACGCAGCAAAAATCTCATCTTCTAATAAAAAAAAATACTGTTAACAACCAATATGGAGCACTATTCCTCGTGCGCCCATCGGATACAAAGGAAAGCACTGCTTGAACATGAAGGGCTGCCTGGAAGCAGCTGGAGATTATTCTGATGCTGGGTCAACAGTATTCATGGACACTGAGCCTTAGTTCCAATACACCAGGAAACCCAATGCTCGGTGAGAGCCTCGGAGTGAAGAGCAGGCCCCCTGTTACAAAATGGATAGTTCCCCCCCCCCCCANTTTTTTTTTTTTTTTTTTTTTTTTTTTAGTTTCTCTATCATTTGCTTCTGCTCTAATCTTTATTATTTCCTTCCTTCTGCTGGTTTTGGGTTTTGTTCATTCTTTTTCTAGCTCCTTTAGGTGTAAGGTTAGGTTGTTTATTTGAGATTTTTCTTGCTTCTTAAGGAGGCCTGTGTTGCTATAAACTCTCTTAGAACCGCTTTTGCTGAGTCCCAAAGATTCTGGACCATGTGTTTTCAGGTACTTTTTAAAATTTCTTCTTTGATTTCTTGGTTGACCTCTGTGTTTAACTTCTTGAGGAACCCCAAACTGTGTTTCACAGCAACTACACCACTTCCTACCAGCAATGCGCAAGGGTCCCAGTTCTCTACATCCTCATCAAAGATTGTAATTTTCTTTACTAGCTACTCTAATGAGCGTCAGGATTAAGTTTTAAATGCCTAAAATACCATACATAGGATGACAGAGAAAACCAATCACACTGAAATATAATTTTCCAAGTATTAAAAAATCTGGGATATAGTAGTCTGTGTGCTTCTTTTTTTTAAAAAAATATAATTTATTGTCAAGTTGGCTCACATACAGTGTATATAGTGCACTCTTAGTTTTGGGGGCAGATTCCTGTGATTCATCGCTTTCATACAACACCCAGTGCTCATCCCACCAAGTGCCTCCTCATGTCCATGTGGGCCTCTTTATTAACACATTAAAGAGCAAGATCTAGTGGAAGGTCTACTAACTACTGTGATTTTGAAATAGCGATAAGTATAAATGATATTTCTATATATCTGTAACAAGGGGAATCTAATAAGAAAATGTCAGTGATTTTAGTTAGTCAAAAAGTCCCAGGTGTTGCTGACACACTACTGTGGTTTCTTGCCCACAACAAATAGAGGAAGGAAGTACCGAAGTTCAGGTACGGTTAGGGAAACTGAAGATAGAATCCAAGGGCCCCAGGCTCAAGCTTGCTCTGTGTCACACCTTCTCCCACCTGCCACAGCACCGGCCATCAACATCAACCTCTCTCTTCCCTTCTTCTGATCCAAGCTCCCTAAAATAGTCTCCGCCCCCTTTGTCTCCTGGCCACACCTCCAACTCCCCAGTTCACTGCAGTTTGGCCTTGACCACCAGCCCAGTCCTCGCCAGCGTCGCCATGACCTTGAGATGGCTAGATCTGTTCTGGCATCACCCTTGAGGGTTACCCTCCCTTGGTTTCCCCAGCACCGATGCTCCTGTAAGCCTTTCCTCCCTACTCTCTGCTGCCCTCCTCAGCCTCCCTCATCACGCTTTCCCCCTACTTGGCTCAGAAACGTGTGCATGCAGGGCCGGGTCTGGGCTCCCAGTCCGGTCATTGTCACACTCTCTCTTGATGACCTCACTCACTCTCTCTCGGCCTTTGCTGCAGTCTCCCCACAGTGCCCGTGTCCACACCTCCAGCTTAGCTCCCTGCTGGCTCCAGACACGCCCAAAGGGCTTCACTCTAACAGCGATAGTATGGGCGAGTTGCTACCTCGTGGCCCACGCAGTGCTAAGTGCCTTTCATGCATTATCTTATGCAATTCTCACCACGACACTATGTGGGTAAAGCGACACCCTCACAGTCCTTAGCTGATAGGTGGCAGAGCCAGAATCTGTCTTCCAGGACACCTTGCAGAGACCCGAGCCCTTGCGGGTCCCCCCTGAGCCCCGAGCCCTGCACTGTTTCTCCCCGGCTGTACCTGTTCCGTTACAGGCACCATTACTGTGCGCCAGCGACATTC
Source organism: Hyaena hyaena (assembly GCF_003009895.1). Taxonomy (NCBI): domain Eukaryota; kingdom Metazoa; phylum Chordata; class Mammalia; order Carnivora; family Hyaenidae; genus Hyaena; species Hyaena hyaena. Next base: position 800,677 of record NW_024080705.1, read on the forward strand.
CCCCTCTCTTCCTCTTGGCCAGGCTCCTTGCGAAATTCTCCAGGTCTCCCTTAGAGTGGAGTCCCCACATCCACTCCTCAACCCATGGCAGCTTGGCTTGAAAGAAAGTAGCCGCCCAAGGCTGAAAGATTTGTGCCCTCCTTGACACCTTTCCCCCATCTAAGCCATCAATGAGTCGAACTGACTCTACCCCACCCCCCCGCAGATATCTCCCCAATTTGTCCATTCCTTCTCATCATGCCCTCTGCACACCCCTGTCCTGGCCACTGTCAAATCTCAGAAGTGACACAAATCCCACCCCCAAAGGTTTCCTGGACTCTGATCTTGCTTCCTGCCCACCGTTCACCTAAAGCCCAAGTGATGTCCCCAAAGTGCCACCTCCTCCCTTCTAGGCCTCACCCTAATGTGTGTGTGCATGTGTGCGCGCAGCGTACACATTTTCATCATGGCGCTCAAGGACCTGCCGGCCCATTCCCCGTCTCCTCTCTCACCCCTTCCCTTTCCTAGCGCTGTTCTGGGTACGAACTTCCTCCAGGTTCTGTTTTGGGGCCACACTCTCCGGGTCTTCACCCTCGTTCCTACCCCACCTGAAAATCTCCCCCGGCTCAATCTCCTCACCAGAATCTTCTTAATTCCTACTAATTCCCCACTCTGGCTCACATCAAAACCATTTGAGGGAGGGGTGCCTGTGTGGCTCAGTCTATTAAGCATCCAACTCTTGATTGCGGCTCAGGTCATGATCTCACTGTTTGTGGGTTTGAGCCCTGCATCAGACTCTGTGCTGACAGCTAGGGATTCCCTCTCTCCCTCTGTTCCTCCCCTGGTTGCGCGTGTGCACACACACACGTACTCTCTCTCTCTCTCTCAAAATAAAGAAATAAACATTTAAAAATTTAAAAAAATCCTGATGCCCAGAATGTACCCCCAGAATCTCTGGGGGTGAACCCAGTCATTAGGATTTTAAGTCAATTTAAGAAAAACCAGGGGTGTGAACCTGGTTTAGGTCCTAACAACTCTTACTCTACAAGAGGCAGCCCCCTGAACCCCACTTGTACACATGCTCCCCAGGATCCTGTAAGTTCCCTGCCAAACGTGCTTCCCATCTTACTGTGTTGTGCTTAACGCTGATTGCTTGTCCGCTCTGCTGGTATGCAAGTCCAGCCTTCGGAGGCGGGACCATGTGGGTCTGCTTTCTTTCATCTGCATCTTCAAGGCCTGACCCACGGAAGAAACTCAGTCAAGATTTGTGTCATGAATGCTGAAGGTCATTTCAAGGGCGACAGGAGGCTCTCAGCTTTGAACCTTTTTTCCTAAACAAAATCAACTGATGTCCACCTCCCACCCCCAAAGTAACAAAAACCGCCCTTTTACTTTCTCACCAATTTCCTGCAATTCTACCAATAGTGATTCATTCCTTTGGCTTAAAACTTCGCGTCTCAATAACATGCAAGTACAGCTGGAAAATATAACGCTTTAACAGAGTTAGCCATCATACTTTTTGCCCTGAATGTTTCATCAGCTCTTAACAGAAGGGAGAGCAGAAGAATTACCATTTACTGAGTGTATCCTATAAACCAGGCATTATACATCCGTTAGCTCATTAATGGAGTTAAATGAATTAGCTTTTGAAGCATTGGAAACTCAGAGAGGTTCAGGAATTAGCCCAAGGTAACAGAGCTGGTAAACTGATAAACCAGATTTAAACTGACAGGGAGAGAAGGAAAGGACCCAGAAAACACAGGCCTGGGCTTCAGGGGACCAACTTCACCTCCTCCCCTTGACCCGGGACCCAGCTGGGTGCTGAGACAGGGCCCCGGGGGGAAGGAGTGTTATTGCCAATGGCCTCCTTCCAGGTACTCATCCTCTCTTCTTCTTTTTAAAAGTTTATTTATTTACTTACTTATTTATTTTTAGGAAGAAAGAGAGAGGGAGGGGCAGAAAGAGAGGATCCTAAGCGACCGTCAGCACGAACCCAGTGCGGGGCTTGAACTCACGAACCCGTGAGATCTTGACCTGAGCCGAAACCAAGAGTCGGACGCTTAATCGACTGAGCTACCCAGGCGCCCCGGTCATCCCCTCTTCTATCTCATGTCCAGTCCCCTGGCAAACCCTGTTGGCTTTGCCTTCAAGACGTCTGGGGCCTCTGACCGCGGCTCGGTACCTCCACCGAGGACGTGAGCCCGGAAGGGCCTTCTTGCTCTTTCCCTGCTTCCGCCCTGGTAGCGCCTCCCCACGGGGTCAGATCCCTTCCGCCCCTGCTCAAAGCCCCTCAGAACGCCCGCTGCAAGCTCTTAGCTCCCACCAGCCTCACTTCTCAAGCCTCCCTTACAGTCCTAGCCCCTCCCGGGGTCCCAAGCCCCTGGCCGACTGCTACCCCTCCAACACCAGCTCCTGCCCTCCCCCTCCTGCAGCACCAGCCCGCAGACACGCGCCTGCCCGCTCCCTGCTTCCCCCTCAGTGGGCCCTCCTGACCAGCACTATTCACAACCCCCCTCACCTCCCCGTCCGGGACACTCTCTCTCCTTCCTGGCTGTATCTGTCCCCTGGCACTTATCACCATCGCAGAATCACACACCCTTCACTCATATTTGTTTGCTGTTTCTCTTTCCCAGAACGCACCTGCTCGAGGGCAGGGACTGACGCCTCGATTCTGTCTTAGTCTCCACTGCAGCAGCCTCAGCACGGAGAGCTCCTGGCATGTGGTCAGTGCTCAATAAAAGTTTGCTGGGCGAATGGAGGATTATGAGTAATCAACTTGAGAAATAAGGTGATGTTCTACTTTGGGGGCAGCGTAGTAGAGCAGAAAGTAGGTGGCTTAGGGTTGAAGGACCTCAGGGAACCCCAGCTCCCTGCTTGGAGGCTGTGGGGTCTCTAGCTACTCAATGTGTCCCAGCCTCGCCAGGTGATGGGGGCCTAACACGGAGTTTTAAAACTTCAATCACCTTTCCCTTCCTGAGGGAGGGATTTTCCCACCAGATTCCTGGATCCCATTCCAGACCCAGTGGATCAGACCACAGGGTGTGTTTGTGGGGCCCCGGAGGACGCAGCCAGGACCCTGTACTTTAAAGCAATCCCCAGGCCTTTAGGCTGCTGCTACAACACTAGCAAGGGCGTCGCTCCTCTGAGTGGTCCCAGGACCAACATCACAATCAACAGGGGCCCCTGGAAAGGTCGAGTCTTGAGGCGCCTGGGTGGCTCAGTCAGTTAAGCGTCCGACTTTAGCTGAGATCATGATCTCAAAGTTCGTGGGTTCGAGCCCCGCTCTGGGTTCTGTGTTGACAGCTCGGAGCCTGGAGCCTGCTTCAGATTCTGTGTCTCCCTCTCCCTCTGCCCCTCCCCTGCTCATACTCTGTCGTTGTTTCTCGAAAATAAATAGTCTCAGGCCCCATGTCGGACCTTGTCAACAAGATCCGGGGAGTGGCTGCCACTTTGAAAAAACCCTGCTCTCTCATGCCTAACTGGACCGACCCTGGAGCCCTCCAGCCCTCTCTCCAACCTCCTAAAAGGTGCCCATGAAAATCTTTTAGCCCAGGGACAAGCCTTTCATTTCACAAGAAGGGACAGCCTTAAGATGCCGAGGTCTGCCCGAGGGACGGGAGCTCCAGGGGTGAAGGTGTCCACTGGTAGACCAAGGTGAGCTTTCATCACTAACGTCTGGCGACAGATGGGGGACTGAGAGGGCAGAACAGGCCTGCGCATCTAAGGAGGAGGAAGAAATTGTACTTGAGGGAGAAGCAGGAGGGGAAAAGGGACCTGGGGAGAGAAGCTGGGTCTAGCCCTGCCACACTCCTGTGGGTTTTCATACCGTGGCTGCAGGGGCTGGGCCGCTTGGAGAGGCAGTTTGGGGAGGTCTGCTTTACAAGGGGGGCCTCCCAAGGGATTTAAACCTGGTACCCCGGGCAAGGTCAGAGACATGGTTGCTCGTGGCTAAAATGACCCCTCGAGGAGCTAATCACACTTACTTATACATATTTTTATTCTTACAGATTTATTTTAAAAGTTTTTATATGTTTATATATAAAATAAAAGCCTCCTTGAAATTTTGAAGTATGGTGTCTAACTAAGACATGAGAGAACGACAAGAAGAAAGCTAAACAGAAAGTTATTCCAATAGCTAAAGACCACACGCAGCAAAAATCTCATCTTCTAATAAAAAAAAATACTGTTAACAACCAATATGGAGCACTATTCCTCGTGCGCCCATCGGATACAAAGGAAAGCACTGCTTGAACATGAAGGGCTGCCTGGAAGCAGCTGGAGATTATTCTGATGCTGGGTCAACAGTATTCATGGACACTGAGCCTTAGTTCCAATACACCAGGAAACCCAATGCTCGGTGAGAGCCTCGGAGTGAAGAGCAGGCCCCCTGTTACAAAATGGATAGTTCCCCCCCCCCCCCCATCCCGCCCCTAATCCTCCCTGTAGTTTCTCTTCTGCGGGAACCTGGAATCTTTTTACCTCCTGGGTTTGCCTAAAGCAAGACACACCGTTTTGAGGGCTGGTCTAGAAAAGCCACTTCATTGTGGGTCTCTTCCTTCCACGCTGATCATCTGCCGTCACGCCCTCTTCCCTCCCCTAAAGCCTGCAAAAGGCATCTTGGCCAAGCAGGCAGGCTGAAGCCCTGTCACCACCCCCCCGTGCCCTTGAGCCATCCGCAGATGGAAGCGATTCTCCTTGTCCCTGGGCGGCGGGGGCAGAGGGGAGGGTGTGGATCTGGGAGGGGTGACCTGCCCGCGTGTTCACATTACCTGCCAGGTACTCGATGACGGCTGCCATGTAGACGGGAGCGCCCACGCTGATCCGGTACTTGAACGTCCCTTTCTTCAGGTAACGCATCAGCCTCCCCACGGGGAAGATGACACCGGCCCTGGCTGAACGGGACAGCTTGGACATTTTCTTCTTCCCGCTCCGGCCCGACATCTTGCCTCAGTTTCCCTCTCAGCTTGCTGACGCGGTCGCCTCCCGGCACTAACACGATGCTGCAAAGGAGAAGAAGCAGGGTGAGGGAGGGTGGTTGGCAAACACCTTGGGGACAGTGATGTGGCACTAGGGCACCAGGTGACACATCAGGTAGCCCCGGGGAGGCAGCTGAGACCTGGCTGCCACCACAGGCCACGAGCTGGGCACAGCTCGGCTGCCCTCCCCAAACACCTCCCCACTATCAGGCCAGCCCAGCCTTAACAGGAGAGGCCAAAGAAACCCACTAGAGAAAGGGGGCATGCTGCTATAGACTGCAGGACAATGGCCCCAAAGATGTCCACCCCTTCAACCCCAGGACCCTTGCATATATCACCTTATATGGCAAAAGAGACTTTGAAGATATAATTAAGTCCAGGATCCTGCCATGGAGAGATTATCCTGGAGTATTTGGGTGGGTCCGATATAATTGCCAGGGTTCTTCTAAGGGGGGCAGTGAGAGGTGTAGCGAGAGCAGCAATGGATTACCCCCTCAGAGCCTCCAGGAGGCAGCCCTACCGACACCTCCCTGTTAGCTCAGAGAACGTGATTTTCCCCTTCCGACCTCCAGAACTGTCAGAGAATCAATTTGTATTGCTTCAACCCCTAAACTGGGGCTAATTTGTGGGAGCAGCTGCAAGAGAACGAATATGGTTCCTATATGCCCTGATGTGCTTCTGCCTATTTGCATACCTGGGATGAGTTAATACGGCAATGCCTATAACAGCTTTGACCGACAACTCAGAGCTGATGTGCATGTCTCTGATGGAAATGTTTTTCCAAATTCTCCAATAATATAGCATTCTTTTTTAATGTTCATTTATTTTTGAGAGAGAGAGAAACCGAGTGCGAACCAAGGGACGGGCAGAGAGAGAGAGGGAGACACAGACTCCGAAGCAGGCTCCAGGCTCTGAGCTGTCAGCACAGAGCCTACGAAGGGCCTGAACCCACGAACTGCGAGACCATGACCCGAGCGGAAGTCGGATGCTTAACTGACTAAGCCACCCAGGGGCCCCGATAATATAACATTCTTAAAGACAGAAGTATGTCAAAAGGCACAGTTTAGTAACTGTGCTAATGCAGAGTAACCAAACCTAGCAAATTAAAAAGTTATTGTGCAGCCCAAGCTTCTGCCTCTTGAAATGAGGAGTCCAGGCTGATTTGGGGGAGAAACTCCAGGAATCAGCCAGAAGAGGGGACTTCAGTACAAGGCACCGAGAGATGTGTCTCAAATTCACGGTCATTTCAGGAAGCGATCTTTCGTGTGAAGCCAAGATAATGATATACTTCTCCAAAGCGAATTCAGAGAATTGTAATAGAGCTTAACCTGTTGGTTGAGGGAGTACTGTGACCAAAAAATGGAAAAAAATCCAGGATAAAGTAAAAGCAAATTACTAAGGATAAACAAGAACCAAAAAAAAAAAGAGGGAAGGACACAGAAAATCTCCTGGAAATGTACTAATGAATCAAAGCTCCCTGCTCCAAGGACGATATCATTCTCTGTGGCCATTTTGTTGGGGAAGGCAAAAAGAATGTCAAAAATAAATCGGGATTAGATCTATCTGTTGAGGCAGCCGTCTCAAATGCGGGCTAGGTCTGTCTGCCAACAGCCACGGTGACAATGAAAAGGCCTAAGAGAGTGGGTGAAAATATAATGGATCCAGCGCTAAATGGATGCACGGCTGATAGGAATGATATGAAGCTGGGGTTTATTTACTCTGGATGGAAGAATGAGCGGCGTTCAGTTTTCCAGAGTAGCTGATTACTCTGTTATGACTGAGGAGTTTTATATAAACACGACAGACCCAGCAACCAACCCCCATCTCGACATCCTCCTCTCCCCGAGGTGAATGATGTGAACTTGAGGCATTTTATTACATACTTCACATGCATTATTTTTTACATGCTCATATGTACTCAGTACACTCCTATTTCATGAGTCGTTTTGCCACCAAGAGATGTAGGTATTCATCAAAGTTAAGCACAAGCAAAGAGAAAGAAGTAGCCTTAGCATATTATCTCTTTCATAGGAAGGCACCGGGATCAGACAGTATCGCTGTTTTTAGAACGTCACATTGTGCTTCTACTGTCCTAGGCGGCTAACCGTCACGAATCCACTCAGGTGTCCTCTCTTGGAGGAAGCAAGCAACTGCAATACTAGGGTTATAACCATCAGTGTACGTTAAGGAAACTGAGGCCAGGGTCCCATAAATGTCTGGAGTATCTGCTGTTGGTTGTCGCTGTCCCAGAGCTCAGGGGACTCCTAAAGGATTGTCCCGTCCTCGGAGAGAGCTCCAGGGCAAGTTTGCCAGCCGGTGGTGGTATTCAAAACAGACGTGGCTCCTGGTAGAGTGGGAAGCCTCCAGGATTGGGTGCAAGATGCCCCCGATGAGGTCCCACTACTACATAACCAGCTACGTGAGTCTGCGTGTCACTGGTGTGGGCCTATCTGCAAAACAGGAAGGTGACTAAGTGATCCTGAAGGTCATTCTGATGTTCGAGAAAGGCACTTTCGAACGGTTCTGGAAAAGAAGCTTTAGTCCCTTTAGGAAAAGAATTCTGAAGAGTCGAGAGCCCGTACAGGTTCATAAAGATGTATTGGTATTGATGAGTCCACAAAACCAGTTACGTGCTTTTTGCAGTTACTAGTAAGTTGGGGGAGAAGGAGGATTAGTAGGTCTGGTTGCCAAGGAAACCACCCGAAAAGTCCACCACGGGCTGGACTTGCCTTGTGGATACCATGCACACTAGATGGTCACCATCACAGCCGCAGTGAGAGGGACGCACAGAGCCCAGATACCACGAGGGCAGGACCCGCTCATCCCTCAGCCCCACCATATTTTTCTCAAGCAAAAGTAGCCAGAGAATGACTAAGTGTGCAGGAAAGAGCCACTTAGGGACTCCCCCAGTGTCAGCTGAGTGGAGTCACAAGTTCTCCTAAAAATTGGGAGTCAGCAGCATAGAAGGAAAACAGGTGACTTTAGGGCTCGGCGTCCTCCGACCACTCCAGCGAAGACCCACTTTGACAGAGCACCTCTGCCCCCAGCCTATGCTGGACTCTGCCTGGAGCCGTGAGACATTCCAACCCCCGGGCTCCTTCGTTCCCAGGCCACCCTTTCCCCTGACTCCATCCGGTCTTGGGAAGTGAGGAGTTAACAACTCGAACGGGTTTTTATCTACCTCGTGTGAATCTCTCCATCTCTGTGTAGGGCCGCTTGTTTAAAGAGAAAAGAACTATCAGAATGTGAAATTTGTTTCCATCAGACTAATACTTAAATGTTTACATTTACTCACCTTCTGCTCTAAAACAATGTTTTCTCTAATTAGGCAAAGCTAAGGACTACAGTACATTATGTTTGTTTACAAGTTTGAAACAGAATATGACTGGATGAAGCTTTTCCAGTGGTTACAGGCACCGTGTGGGCGCCCCCTGGAGGATGCGCGCGGCCCAGCTCAGCTGGCCCCACCCTCCAGGCCAATCCTGGGGTATCCTGGGGTACTGAAGAGGAACTGGGAACCAGACAAGATATAATCTACATCTGCAATACATCTGCCCGTTCATATCGGAGAAACCAGGAACAACCAAGTAATAAAGTCTCATAGTTATTTGCAAAGTAAATGGGAGCATTTTCAGCACGTTAACAGTTGGGGGGGCGCAGGGAAGGCGGAGGGGAGAATGCATTAGTGTCTGCTCATTCCTCTTTCCCTCCAAAGCATAGAGGTCAGAAGAACAAAACTGGTTTTGTAGGGCGCCCGGGTGACTCAGTCGGTTAAATGTCCAACTCTTGATTTCGGCTCAGGTCATGATCTCACGGTGTGTGGGTTTGAGCCCCAGGTTGGGCTCTGAGCTGACTGTGGAGCCTGCTAGATATTCTCTGTCTCCCCTTCTTCCTGCCCTCCCCCCTCAAAAATAAATAAACATTAAAAAAAAACAAACCCACAAACACTGGTTTTGTGTGTGCTGTGAAGAGGGCACATTCGGACTCTTTTGTTTTAGGATTTATCTCTACGACGGGGTTTTAAGCCCAGAAGGACACTGATGAGCTACATTTTACAGATCTCACCAGGGTAAACGTTACATTGCAGGCAGCACTGACTCAGATGCAGGCAATAAACTCACCCCAACCTATTCAAATAACTACTGTATATCAGTGACTTTATGCTCTTTTTTCTTTACATTTTACTATCTCTAGACATCAGTAGGCATCTTCCAGTCTACGACATCATCGACTCGACGAAAGACAGTATTTATGAAGCATTTATTACTGAATAAGAAACTATGTTGATGTTGTGGGATATATATGGCCCTTGTCCTCAGATATTCTTCAGTGAAGTTGCAAGACAGATCATGACAAAATTTCACAGACACGAGGGACATGGTTCCCAGACTGCACCCAGGTCCCCTGGGATAAGCTAGCACATGTTGATGCTTTGAAGAGGAATAAAGCAATACTCAATCTCTGTTGGACCTTACAACTGCCAGCTCAAAGTGTTCCCACCATTGGTTCGAGGTAGATTGCACTATCTTCTTCTTTTTCTTTTTTATGATGCTATATCTTACAAAGCTGAGTTTTTGGTTGCTGCTGTGATGAAAGCAAGTGCCAGGGAAAGATCAGTGTGGAACAGAAAATGAGAGCGGCAGTGTCTGCCCTGATTCTGAGGTTTGAGAAGTTGTGCCGTGCCCAACAGGTGCATACATCCTATTTGTAATTCATTGTGGCTATTTAAGGATGGGATACAAATTTCCCTTTCTCTTCTTATTCACTGTTAATATTTTTTTTCAAATAGCTCCTAGTTGGTAGGACATCAATACTTACTAAGTTGTTAGGACCTAACCACTTAATAAATGGAACTGGTGGGCATTTCTTCTGGCCTAGGTGCCCTGAGAAAAAAAGGCTGAGACACTAAATTCTCTGTGAACAGAGAAAGTTTGGGAACTTCTCTGTTAGGGCCTATCACCACCAAGCTGAAACACGATTATGACTTGCTTAAGGTCACCTGAAAGCAAGGGAAACAAAAAAGTTAAAGAAGTTATTTAAAATTTTGAGTTGGGGGGGGCCTGGATGGCTGAGTTGGTAGAGCATGTGACTCTTGATCTTGGGGTTCTAAGTCTGAGCTCCACATTGGGTGTGGAAATTACTTAAAATTAAAATGTCGGAGCATTAGGGTGGCTCAGTCAGTTAAGTGTCCAACTCTTGACTTCCGTTCAGGCCATGATCTCATGGTTTGTGGGTTCGAACCCCATATTGGGCTCCACACTGACAGCACAGCATGGAGCCTGCTTGGGACCCTCTCCCTTCCTCTTTCTCTTTGCCCCTTACCAGCTTGCTATTTCTCTCTCTCTCAAAAATAAACAAATATTTAAAAAAAATCTTGGCACAGTTGGGTGACTCCAAAGTTGGCTAAATAGCCGACTTTGGTTCAAATCATGATCGTGCAGTTTATGGGTTCAAGCTTGGGGTCGGTCTCTGTGCTGACAGCTCAGAGCCTGGAGCCTGCTTTGGATTCTTCTCTCTCTCTCTGTCTCCTGCTTGCTCCCTCTGTCTCTCTCTCTCTCAAAATAAATAAATAAACATAAAAAAATAAAATCTAAAAAAGTTGAGTTTATTTCATTTTTAAATATAAGTAAATACTTCCACATAGTAATATAAAGCAAAAACGTAAAGAAATGCATAAAATGAAAGCAATAGCCTCCCACCCTGCTCTACCCCCAATCTCGTTTCCAGAGACCATTCCGGGTAACAGTTTTTTGAAAATTTTTAAACTTTATTTATTTTTGAGAGATAGAGACAGAGTGGGACCGAGGAAAGAACAGAGAGAAGGGGAGACACAGAATCCAAAGCAGGCTCCAGGCTCTGAGCTGTCAGCACAGAGCCCGATGTGGGGCTTGAACCCACAAACCACGAGATCATGACCTGAGCCGAAGTGAGACACTTAACCCACTGAGCCACCCAGGTGCCTCACCATGAAACAGTTTTAATTACACTTCTGGTGATCACCTCCAAAGCTCTAGTGTTTATAGTTCTACCTCACGATTTATTTCCACTTTTAGACAGTCTCTGTCAATGCCTCAGAAGGATGAGAACCTAAGTCTCCGGGCTCTTCTCTTTTCAGCCGTTGGCAGCATACCTCCATTTTTATTCCCTCTGCTCATGACCTTGGGAACTTTAAAGTACTCACCGCAATCTCTGGCTCCCCCAACCCCAGGCGTTCCCTCTTGAGTCACACTTATGTAGGACCAGGAAGTACGTCCTGACCCTTCCCTGGCCCTCCAGGCTCCCTTCCTCACCTCCCCATTTCTGCCTCTGTCCCCCACGCTGCCACTAACTTCACTCATCACCTTTCTGTTTGGTTCTGTAATCACGATGAAGTCTCTAGGCCGATTTTGAAAAGGAAATGCTCATAAGCAGCATTTATACAATTACGACTTTGTGAATACCGTTCCCTCCAGAATCGCATGGGTGCTAGCCTCACGCTTCCTTTTCTGTGGTCCAGCCCCTGGCCCCTGTGTCTTAGTATCAACAGGTGGATTCTCTCGGTTCTGGAAATGTGTTGTTCAAAATCATTCCACATTCACTTGGCTTCACATTTAGAGCACGTCTTTCTTCTACAGCTTCTCCCCACCCCCAGGTTACCAATCACTGTCGATGCTCGTTAAGTGCGGTAGCTGTGCTCTACAAAGCCACTGGGAACACTGGATTAGTGACTAGTGAGCACTGATCCTCGGGGACACAGGGTTAGGTGGCCGCGAGCCTCTGGTCACAACTTCGTTTCATCAACGAATCAATACATAACCTTGTTTTGTGTGCGTTTCCGTTTGAAGACACCTTATACAATACGTATTGTTGATTCACCAACATTGAACTTACGGGAAATAGCACTGTAACTTAAGCTTGAACGAACCTCATCTGACACACCTATTTTCTCCGGAAGGTGCATTTATTCACAGCCTCCTTGTGCTCAAGAACCCTAGACAGCACTTCAGGACTATGCTTGGGGGCCATTTTAAACAGTGGAATCACCAACGGGAGCACAAAGATGTGAAAACATGACACTAAATGGACCACGGGAGGGGCACTAATTTATAGCGCTGAGAGATGAAAGAGGAAGGCAGACCTTGTTAGAACTCAGCGGGGAAGGTGAGTGATGGGTGGCTCAAATGTTTCGCTGCCCTGTGCATGTCCTTGAAAGACTGAAATGCGTTGATCTGAGGATTCCAAATAAATGTTAGCAGGCAGGCAAACTCACTAATACGGAATCCGTGAATAACGAGGACCAATCGTACTTTCCCTCGTTCTTGTTGACAAAAGGGAAGTGTGGCTTTGCCATATCCTAAAAATCACCACGTTTCTCAGTCATCGCTCTTTGCAGGGGCCACTTTCTTCCCGGAGATTCTTATCCTGAAGTCTCTGACCTCACGCTCTAGTTTGGAACGGTTGTTTTACCCAGAGGTCATCCTGGGACAATCTTCCCTCATCCCTCATCCATGATCCCATCATCCCTCAACCAATGACTTCCTCCTTCTTGACTTTCTCCCTTATTTTCTTGGTGTCAGCCTGCTGTAACTCTTCAGAGACAGTACAGAGAGGTAAACTTTGTTCTCTTACATGAGTGAAACTCTCTTTACTGAACGATCTTTGGATTATCATTGCGTGGGGTATTAGCATCAAAATCATTTTGCTTCAATATTTTGAAGCCATCGATCCACTGTTGTTGTTGTTTTATTTTTCCATCCAGTGTTACAGGTAAGTTTGGTGCCCCCAGCTCCCAAGCTTTGAGATTTTTCTCGTTATGTTCGAATACTTCACAAAGATGCATCTAGGTCTGAGACCTCCCCGGTGCCATTCACATGGCTCAGCATTTGGCAATAAGCCTGTTCACTCAATCAGAAGACTCATCTCTTCAACAACTTCAGGAATTTGCTGTTATGGATTTGATTATTTCCCCCCAACCCTTTCTTCTTCCCACTTTTCTCTTCTCTTACTGGGGTGCCTGTGACCCAGGGGCTGGATCTCCTGGGTGGCTCCTCCAACTCTCTTCCCCTTTTCCTTCCATTTTTTCCCGAGTCCTCTTAACATCTAATTTTGGCAATCATATTATTAATCTCCAACAGCTCTTTCTCATCTCTGGTTGTTCCTTTTTCATATCATCCCGTTCCTGTATGAAGGCACCAGGTCTTCGAGTCTCTCTGAAACTACTTAGGGCGTGTTTATGTTATCGTCTGTTCTTTAGATGACTTCATCTGGTTTATCATGCTATGTGTTTATTATCTTTCTCTTTCATGTCGGCTTTCCTTAAATGTCTGGTGATCTTTGGTCAGGCCTTGATACTTCAGAATGATAGACAAGGCTGATGATTATAGGCAGATGGAAAAACTTTCTTCAACTCTCATTTGGTAGGCATGGCTCCTGCTTGGGACCTCTGGGTGTGTGCATAGCACGTGCCAGTCAACACCTCACCTGAATGTGTCCAATCAGGGACTCAGAGCCCCCCAAGGCCAGAATGAGAAATTCTAGAAATCCTAGAAATTCTAGACTTGCCCTGAGTTGTTCAATTTCTTGAGAGGGGAAACGTCAGATTGTTAGCTGGGGGAGAAATGCAAGACCACCAGAAACTCAACTGGGAGGAGAGGGAGACAGGCCAATCCACCTGGCTGTTCCAGAAACAGACTCACACCGACTTCCCATTTCTCACCCTGCCCACCTTTAGTGGCAGGCAGCTCCCTCTTGCATTCACTCTTATTTTATTTTTTAATTTTAATTTAGAGAGAGAGAGAGAGAGAGGGAGTAAGTGTGGCGGGGAGGGGTAGAGGGAGAGAGAGAATCTCAAACAGGCTCCACTGGAGCCTGACGGGGGGCACAGTCCCACAACTCTGAGATCATGACCTGAGTTGAAATCAAGAGTCGGACACTCAGTTGACTGAGCCCCCCAGATGCCCGTTGCATTTACTCTTCTTACGTGTGGCTTCCCCCACGATATTGTCCGCATAGTCTGAGGTACTTCCAGTCGTCCAGAATTTGCTGAAATCTTCCACCTGCTAATGACCAACACCTTTTGATGTTAACTGTTATTTCCTTTGAAATTCTTTACCATTATTTCTGTGGGCTTCGAGAGAGGGAAGCACATATGCTCCGTCCATCACATGGAGCTGGAAATGGAGTGTCATTTTAATTTAACATCTTCACAAACATCATTTGGGAATTAGCCTTGGAATGAGTATGCTGGTAAGGAGAGAAAGCTCAACTGTGTTATAATTGAGTAATAATGTCATATTGAAAAATTTAGATCACTTTCATCACCAGGTGAGTCATTGGTCTTGAGATAATTGAAGAATATAAAATTTCATATCAAGAGATTATATAAGACCTATTAACATAACAGGATCAAATTCAGGGTGTCTGTATTTGCCTGATTGTAGCATATGGGATTCCTATAAATAATATTTATAATTATACTGTAATCCCAGAAGGGAGGGGAGGAAAGAAAAGAAAAATCCCAAGCATTTGTCCTTATTGAATGAATTGCTTTGGGTGGGAAACAGCAAACTTTACTTAACACACTGACTGCCTTTGTGAAAGGACAAAATGATCTGGTTTCTTCAGACCAATATTTTCCTTTAATTTAAATAATTCCTTTCTTAAACATAAAGAGCTGATAAAAAGCAACCCATTTTTTTATGCCTCCAGCAACTTCTGGACATTTTTATTATATGTAAACTGATGAGAAATATGACAAACGCTAGCCGATCAGCAAGACGGGCCACTGGAAGCTGCCAGCAATCCTGATTCAAATGACCCTTTTCCTGCCATCAGCTTCTGCAAAGCGGCTTTTAAAAAGAGAGAACAGTCATTTGCGATTGAGAACAGTAATTATATGCCGGTGTGTCACAGGTGAGGTGTGGCGGGGCTGACGATGAACCACCTTGACAAAGGATCTGGAATTACAAGACAGCTTATTTTAAAGTACTTTTCAGAGCTTGTTCTCTTAAGAAGGATACAGACGGGGGTCTGTGGGGAGGAAGGGAGGGGGAGCAGCAAATGCTCACAGGGCGGGCTTGGGTCTCCCCCCTGCCTGCGCGCTCCTGGTGGGTGGAGAACTCTGAGGCAGTGAGGGGGGACGGGGGGGGGGGGGATGGCAGGGGAGAGGGGGGCCTGAGCCCCGAATAGCAACAAGACTGGGGGCCTTGCTCTTCTTGTTTGTGACTCGGTCCCTGCACTAGCACAAGCCTTGGCTCCTAGAAGATTCTCCGAAGTTTCTGCGGAATAAATGAATGAAAGAGCGGATTCCCATAAAAAACTATACGAATCAAAATGCTTTCATATATACATTACTTTAAAACTGGAAATAAGGGGTCCTGTAGCTTTTTAATGATGGACATGAATTTTTTTAAAACTTCAAATACTGTTTTAAAATTGCCGAAACGTATTCATTTTTAGGCCCCATGACATTTCTCTAATCTGTAGTATTGTGTGTCAGGATACTTCATATTGTAAATATTTATGAAAAAATAAAGTAGACACCGCAATGAAGCATCTTCTCTCTGTCAGTTCCAAACTATCCTTTGGGAGAATAAAATGAGATGAAATAAAACTAGGTAAGACATAAGGGAATTCAATACAAATGTATTAACTATAGGTAGAAATATAGTTTTAAAGGGTATTAAAAAAACCTCTTAGCCTCCCACCTAATAGAATTCTAATATATTTTGGTGTGTTACCCTAAGTACTGTATTAAAATAAAAATAGTTTGTTAGTATTATTTTGTAGCTGTAAAAACATTTTCAGTAATACCAGCTAAATCACTTGCTCTATTACACTTGCATTTATGAAGTCCAAGGGCAAATATATTACTGCACAAGTAATACTTTCCCAACCGTTTTCTTCCAAGGCCACCTTTAAGTGAATGAGCATAGTCAATAATTTTATCGTCATATATGTTAAAGCACATTAACAATTTATAATGTAAAGAGCTATATCAAATGCAATTTCATCAAAATGACACACAGATCAAATTAACTAAATTAACCAACCATGAACGTTAGAACCAAGTGTTAGCCCAATTTATTTAAATTATGCTATTGGGTTACAAATCATTCCCTTTTTAAAAAAGTCTTTTAGTCATGTCCTGGAATAATCTAGGGGGAAGCTCAACCACCCGCGTGTTCTTTATAAAACAGAGTTGGACCGGGTGTGCCCGTGTCCTTCCAGAGGGGAAGGGGAGAGGAGGGCAGAGCATGCAGAGGGGCAGATATGGCATGGATTTGCGGTATATGCTGTTACTGCAGTACTCAGTGACTTAAAAAAATGTTTTTAAATTTATTTTAATTTGTTTTTGAAGGAGAGAGAGAGAGTGCAAGCCAGGAAGGGGCCAGAGAGAGAGAGGGAGACACAGAATTAGAAGAAGGCTCCAGATTCTCGGACGTGAGCCTTGAACTCACGGACCATGAGATCATGAGCTCAGCCGAAGTCTGACGCTTAACCAACTGAGCCACCCAGGCGCCCCAGCACTTGGTGACTTTTAACAGGTTTTGTTACCTTTGTTAAACATGAGCTCAAGTTTGTTTTGTTTTTTTTTAAGACAAAAGGACAAGTTGTTGATATATATTTGGTTTCTTCATTATTAGCCTTCTGCTATTTTCTAATACAGTATAAATATGTTTGGCCACCTATGATACTAATCGGAAGAGAATTGAATATGAGCAAATGGATAAAAATCAGTTGTGTTCTTGTTGGGCCTTAGCAGTGCACCCCAGAAGAAAACGTCTTCCCGAATCTATCAGTCATGGAAGACCAAATAAAAACCAAACCCTCCACCGCATCCAGCCTGGTCGGGCACGCGATCCTGTCTCCTCAGAATCAAATCGTGTCCAATTATTCGGGAGGGTGATTGTTACCAGCCGCAGTCTCCTGCTTGTCTGAGCAGGGGACTGACTTTGTCTAAGCCAAGACGAGCTTCTCAGGTGAGGGGTAAGGGGATGCGGGAGTTCCCTTGGGGACTGAGGGCGAGTGTACCAGCACAGACAGTAGGTAAGCTGTAGCCCCTGGTGCCGCCATATCCCCCAGAGGTTTCTGGAGACACCCATGACTGCTGGGCACATAGGCGGGGTCGGTGGTGGGCTCTTGGGGCAGAGGTAACTGCCCACAACCCTTCTTCCTCCATTCCTCCCTGCCCGTTTGCATCTGCTGTACCAGGTAAGGAGACCACCTGCGGACATGGCACCATGCCATCTGTGGGTGGAAGGCAGTACACCTCCAGGGTGCACCAGGGCTCCAGATGGAAGGTACGGCAGACCTGAGCAGGGGTGTGTGTGGAGGGGGTGGGGGCTCCAGTCTTGCACTCACGACCTGTGGCCCTCAGCCAAATCCGATGACTTTCTTAACAACCCCAACTCTGCCAACTGTGCTCGAAACAAACAGAAAAGAACAACTTTTCAGGAGATCCAATATTTAAAGCAGAGGGAAGGAAGGACAGCTGTCCGGGTCAGAGTGGGAGGCACCTGAGAACCTTCATGGCTGGGTCCCCACCTTTCCTGCTTTGGGGCACTGAGAAATGACAGCCATCACACCTGCTAAACTGTAGCGTCCCTTCCAACCCAAAGATGATCAGAACATCACTGTCTGACCCCCTCTATTAAATCCACAGACCTGGAACAGCCCGATAGAATTAAGTCACACCCAGGTGATCTCTCTTTTGAAGGGACTATTTCATCACCCACAATAGCCGTAGAATAGAAAAACCAGACCAGAACATTCTACTTTGTTTTGTCCAGGGACTGCCTCTTCTCCACTCCGAAACAATAACCCGCAGAGTTGGCTGAAGGCGGCTCCACGTTTGGACCGAGGGGGTGACATGGGAGTTGGCTGGTGCTACACTGAAATTCTGGAAGATCGGTCAATTTGCAAGTTTAGCACTCTGATGGGGGATCCAGTGAATTATCACCGGATCTAAAAGTTCATGCTGTAAATGACAAAAGCTATTGGAACTTACTTTTTCATATTCTACCACCGCCTTTTAATTACAATGGCTTTATTGGGCAGTGACGGCAGCACAGAATACAAGTTGCATAAGATATGTCGTTATTAGTGCCAGGCCTAGTAAACACAGGGCCCGGGTTTCCCAGGATCCGTTTGATTTCACTTTGTGGTATTTTTGTCCTGTCGTTATGGAAACACCCCGTATTTAGGCATTCACACTATATCATCAGGACTGCCTCTTTTATCCAGAAATGACCCCCTCCCCCCAAATCTCTGATCAGATCGTGCATTGCAGTTTTGGGTTAAACAATAAGGTCACCGTAGCAAATTCTGGCGTCCCGGAATCAGCCGAAGTAAAGGTCCCCATACCGAGGCCGGTGGTCCGGTACATATTTCCACACACACTTCAGTCAAAGCATGAGAATTCTGACTTGAATTACTTACTCCATTCCACGTCCAAATTGGCAACGCCAGTCAAATAAATCGGGCAAAGTATGATGGATGGTGAGATGGATAAATGAACAGTAAGGGCTTCAGAGAAACCACCAAATTTATCTTATTTAATACTTGGTGACAACACAGTTTAAAGTATAGGGTTATGGGGCTCAATCGGATAATCTTTATCTTTCATCTGACACAGGCAGGTAATACAGCGATCCAAGTAACAGGTTTTAGAATCAAAATTTGCATAATGAGAAGCACTGGAAAGCCAGCCACCCCTCCTTCTCACCTCATGGAGGGAAGGCTGTGGGGCTGTGGAGTGAGACTGCCTGGGCTGAAGTCCCAAGTCCGCCTCTGTCCAGCTGTGGGCATGTCCTCAACCTCTCTTTTCTTTTCTGTAAGATGGGTATAATAATGGTACCTACCTATAGCGCTATTGTAAGAATGAAATGAGTGAATGCATATAAAATGTCTGGAACAATGCCTGGCAGGCAGGAAGGCATCCAATAAACATTAGCAATTGTGACTTATTTCCACAGAACCAACCGTTTTAGAGAACGATTTTCACGGAATTCAGGCTGGCATTTCCCCTCTATTTCAAAACCAACTATTGCAATACTATAGTGTTTGATGTCCTGTGTCTGCCATGAGGCTTGGACTCAGCAACATCTATTGCCCTCGCTGATCTTCGGAGCTTGGATAAAGGGGCCGCAATGAAGTGTCAACTCTGGGGAAGCTCCTAGAGCTACTTAATCTACTGAGAACCTCATGACAGTGAATACTTTTATTTTTCCCAAGGCGGGGGCACTTTGGGGCCCCTATTAGTCTAATTCTATAGTCCCCAAATTCCATCTGCCTGGGAATTCGCAATCGTCACAAGGATTTCACAAAATCATGAACTAAGACTGACAGGGACTCGAGCGATCAATTATTTTTAGTGCCCCCTCTGAATTTCAGCCACCATGGACGTGTGGCGTGGGAGGGACGGTGGTAATGAAACAGCTTGCCCGTGACCGCATGTTCTGTGTGAGACCAGACCTAGGACCAGCCCCCCTACGGTACAAATTTGACCTTAAATGAGTGTATAAAGGAAAGTAGCCTTAAGTATTTACTTCAAAAGTATTTTGGGGGTGACCTTTGTGATTTTTTTTTTTTTTTTTTTTTTTGGTGGTGGTGGGGAACAAAGTCTCCTTTCAAACACTTCTCTTTCCCTCCAGCTTAATTTCCAAAATACATCTCAGTGTGCATGCAGGAGGGAAAAACCCTTCATCCTGAAGTCTTCACTACCTTCCTTTTAAAAATACTACCTTCCAATGCCAGAAAATTGTTAGATGTCATATCCTCTACTGGCTCATTTTTTTCCCCTTCTAAATTAATTTAAGAAATTCATACAGGGGCACCTGGGTGGCTCAGTCAGCTGAGTGGCCAACTCTTGATTTCGGCTCAGGTTACGGTCCCAGGGTCATGGGATCGAGCCCAGCGTTCTGGTTCCACATTAAGAGCCGAGCCTGCACAAGATTCTCTCTCTCCCGATGCCCCTCCCCTGCTCATGCTCTCTCTCTAAAATAAAAATTAAAAAAAAAAAAAGATAGAAATCATAAACTGCTGGTTTAGTTCCCTCTTCGACCTGAACCTTGGCAGGGCAGGCTAGGACTCAGCCTTGAAAGGGAATTTACGCGATGACTGTCTGGTCAGGATGCCTTCTTCCTGCCTTGCACCCTTTCCTTCTCTCCTCCAATCCTCCTGCAATTTCCATGAAGCCTGGTCCAACTCCCCTTCCAGGCTAAAATGCTGTTCTCCCTTTAAAAACAGTTGCAGCATTTTATTGTGGCTTTTATTACACATTATCAGTCACTTGTATTTTCTTAATTGTATTTAGTTATGCAAGTAATATAGAAATCAATCCAAACTGTAAAATTTCAAATGTTGTAACAATGGTTACAGATGGGTATGAATAATTGTATGACTAATCTCTTCCTTGACAATTCCTCCAGTCCTTGTCTCTTTCTGTGGGTGTCTTTCCATCCCTCCTATCTGCTTTTGTATGTATTTGTACTTATGGAAACACATACTATTATTATTATTATTATTTTTAATATTTTTATTTATTTCTAGGAGAGAGAGAGACAGCGTGAGCAGGGGAGGGTCAGAGAGAGAGGGAGATACAGACTCTGAAATAGGCTCCAAGCTCTGAGCTGGCAGTCAGCACAGAGCCCGACGCGGGGCTCGAACCCACGAACCGCGAGATCATGACCCAAGCGAAAGTCGGACGCTTAACCGACTAAGCCACCCAGGCGCCCCGTATTATTATTATTTTTAATATAAATAGTCCCTTACAGTATGTATTGTTCTGCAGTGGCTTTTTTCTTTAATAATATGTTTGGGTGACCTTTCCGTCTCAGTATATACAGACTTCCTTCATTCTTTTGAACTGTTGCTTAATTATCCAGTAGTAGATGGGCCATGAGTTAGCCATTCCCTATGATGGCCATTAGGTTGCTTTTAGTTCCCAAACCACCAAAACTCTGCAGTGGGAGGGGGTGACATGATCTGTGCACGTCTGTGCCTCCTTCTGTCGGACATGCACGAAGAAATGGAACGGCTGGGTCACAGAATGTGCACATTATTAATTTTAACAGTGCCAAACTGCCCTCCAAATTGGCTGTATCAGTTTACACGCCTGTTAGCAGTGCAAGAAAGCACCCGGTGCACTCAGTTTCTCACTCAACTTGCCAAGATTAATTATTTTACCTGTGTATATATTTTATCTCCCAGGCTTAGGATGTAAGCTCTCCGAAAGCAGGGCCCATGACTCCCCATATCTGCATTTCTTCCCCCATCCAGAGGTGTCTACTAGTTGGTGCTCAATAAATGTTTGTTCAATGATCTCCAACCATACGTTCTTTGCTCATCTCTGCACAAAAAAGCATTTACCGAAGGTGCATCTTTGAGGTTATTTCTTTTTACTTTTTTTTAAGTTAAAAGTTTTTTTAAGGTTTTATTTATTTATTTTTGAGAACATCAGAGACAGTGTAAGCAGGGGGGGGGGGGTGGAGAGAGAGAGAGAGAGAGGGAGAGAATCCCAAGCAGACTCCGCTCTGCTAGCACAGAGCCTGATGTGGGGCTTGAACCCACAAAACTGTAAGCTCATGACCTGAGCCAAAAACTAAGCGTCGGATGCTTAACCCACTGAGCTACCCAGGCACCCTTGAGGCTATTTCTTAAGAATGAAAAACATTTTTTTAAAAAGTTGCGTATGGGGTGCCTGGGGGGGTTCAGTGGGTTAAACGTCAGACTATTCATTTCGGCTCAGATCACGATCTCACGGTTTGTGAAATTGAGTCCAGCCTCCTGATCCTGGCTGACATCGGGAAGACTGCTTGGGGTTCTCTCTCTCTGTCTCTCTCAAAAAAAAAAAGTTGGTTGAATTTTTCTCTGAAAAAAAAAAAAGTTGGTTGAATTTTTGCACATCCTTCCCCCTAGTTACAGATATCTTCCATTGAAAGTTGCCTGCGGAAAACAGGATTCCCTCCTGCTCTGCTTGGCAGGAGGCAGTGAAAACAGACCTGGCTTCTCAGACAATAGCTAGCAGGGTGTCCCACCCACTGGGAAAAGCTTCAGGATCCCTGGGAACTAGACAGAAGATGGGATGGGGAGAGAGTAGGTCAGACTCTTTGGAGCATTCTGGATCCAAGGGGGTAAATTCTTTTACAGAGTTTTGGAAGTAGAGGAAACCATTAATAATGTCCAGAGGGCAGCAGTAAATGGATCCAGGTGAGGAAGAAATTGACAGGCTAGCAGAACTGGAGTGCAGAGCTGGGCACAGATATTTTTAAATCTGGATACGGGAAAGGGAGGTTTTGAAGGTGTGAATTACTCGATCCATGATAAACTTTTCCTCCAGGCAGAGCCTATTTTTATTTACATGATACTCTCCGGCTACGGCGATGTTAAAAACCATGAGCGTGTTTCCAAATCTTGGCGTTCTGAACACTCATTTGGAAAAAAAAATAGGAGTTTTCCAAAGGGGTAAGAGATAACGTTCAATCAAATATGAACGAACTGAGAATTATGTGTCGCTTAGTTTGTTTCCACAAAGGAAATGGTCCTAAATATTTAGGAAACACTAAGGGAGGAGCATTTCGCTCTTGATAACGTTTCTATTTCTCTCCCCCATTAACAACCACGCAGCCCAGCGAGGGGACAGTTGTATTTGGACACAAACACAAACGAGAGAAGTGAGGGAACCATTGCGAGCGGGGACTGGCCGCCTCCAGAACAGGCTCCTCAGACCTGGGGGTCTAGGCCCGGGCCCTGTGCGCAATCCCTCACGGCTGGGCAGAGGCTGGCAAGGCACCGCTCTTCAATGCGGGGACCGCCTTTCCTGTGGCGGCTGCACTGCCCCAGACACACACGCTTGGTTTCTCAGCCCGCACCTTCTGGCCTCCTTCACCTCTTCGCCCATCGTGGGACGGTTGCCATTAAACCCCAGAAGGGACCAGGCCGAAATCAAGGCCGCGGTGGCTCCGGAGCAATCGGCGACTGGAAACTCCCGGGAGAAGGAGGCTTATTTGGCCCTTCGGGGGCTCAATGCCCTTTGGCCATTGTTGGGAGGAACAAAGAGGGCAGGAGCGGAGGGCGCCCCCACGAGGAAAGGCGGGGAAGGACACCTTAGGGCGCGATTTCGGCGGCGGGCGAGGCTGGCACCGGGACGGCTTGGGGAGAGCGGGCTGCGAGCCGCGGAGGCAGGGCCGGTCCCGCCCGCCGCGCCCCGCACGCGCTTCGCACGCCGTCTGGCGCCCGCCGCAGCCCTTTTCCTCCGTCGGGGCCGCTTTACTTCTCTCCCGTTTTTCCTTTTTATTAGCATTCTTATTATATATATTTTTTTCCCGCGCAAAGCGGGAAGTCGGGACTGGCCGAGCGGGCGGCGGAGGGGCCGCCATTTCCCGGGGACAGCGCGGCGCGCGGCGGCACCGGGCGCCCCGGAAAGGGAACCGGAGGGGAGTGCCCGGCCCCGAGCCCTCCTCCGCGCCGGCCGGGGGCTCGCGGGGCTCACCGCGCTCGCGGCGCCCGGCCCACTCCGCGGCAGCCCCCCGGCCTCGCCCCCGCCGCCCGCGTCCCCCGCCTGACCTTCCGCGGCGCGGCGCGGCCCGCCTCCGGCCCCCGGCCCCTTCCCTCCGCTCGGCGCCCCCGCGCCCCTTCCATTGTCAGCCTGGGGCGGCGGGCGCCCGGCCCCGCACCCCCGGAGGCCCCCGGGCGGCCCACCGCCCCGGAGCAGCCCCCCTCGGCGGCCGGGCGCCTCCCTCCTCCGCTCCGGCGCCCCGAACTCCGCATCCCGGGAGCCCTCCGCTCCCCGCCTGGCCGGCCTCGCCGCGGCCCGCTGCCGGACCCCGCATCCCGCCGCCGCCTCCCTCCTCGCCCGGGATGCCCCCCGCTTCTCGTCGGCCGCAGCAATTTTACCGCTTCTTTAGCACCCCCACCCCACCCCCGCCTTTATTTCCCGAGGAAGCAAGTTGGGCAGCTTGATTTATTAATTCTTCTCTCTTTCTTTTGCGGGGAGGGTCGGCTATCGGGGTGCGCCCGCAGGGTCCGGGCGGCGGGAGAGGCGGGGGTTCTCTCCGGCCCCTGCACTGCCCCCGCGGCGCGTTTTGTTTCCAGACCCCGGAGCCCCCCGAACAATAATGCCATCGCCATGGCGGGCTCACCTGGTGCTGCGCCGCCTGCTCCGGGCGCCCGGTGGCCTCGGCGCGCCGCTCCCGGGGCGCAGGTTCGGCCCGCGCGGCGCCGGTGCCGGGCAGGACTCTTTGCCTTTCTTTGGGTTCTATCGGTGCTTGTCAATGGCGGCAAGCGGCAGTTCTCCGGGCCGCGGATAGTAGCGGGGGGAGGAGGAGGAGGGAGAAGGGATTGCTCCTTCTCCACATAACCACCTCTAGGAGGAGTCGCTCAGCCTCATCCCCCGCCAGCCCAGGCTCCGCGACGGGTCCGGGGCTTTCGGTGGGGCTTGATGAGCTATTGTCCTTCAGGAGCATTAATGATGAAACCGCGCGGCCTCCGCGTCGCCGGCGGCTCTGCCGGATGCGCTGAGGGCCACTTGCTAAGATGAGGCTTTCCCCAGGGCTGGGGACCGAAGCACTACGGTCGCGATCCGGAGTCTCTCGTTTGCGGGAGCCACCTTTGGTGGAAGAAGACGGCGTGGGCGTTCATCGGGCAGTTCTGGGGAGAGCCCGAGAAGGGGAAAGCCAAAAAATGCCACCTTCGATGCTCTCCCTTGTCCTCAATAAGAACAAACACTGTACATTAACGTTCGTGTGTACCACTGGGGCTGTAGCACAGGATAGCCACAGCGACAAGAACTGAGAACGTGTATCCATGCCTGTTGGCTTTTTATAAATTAAGACCAATTTAGATTCCAGCGTTGCATAATATTTGGGGTAGCGGAAGTATATGTTTTGGTGGGTAAGGCTGTGTGCGTGGACATCATTTTTAATTCGGTTGCTTTCCAGTGTATTAATTTGTAATATCGCAGCAGGTATTAAGATTAGCACGAGGCTATTGTCTTAAGGACCAAATGTTATTAGTTTCTAGAAAATGCATTTTTATAGGGATGTGGTGGACAATATTAGTGGATAATGGATTGGTAGTTGGCTCTGTTCTTCGGTGAGCCAGGGCGGTCCTTTGTAACTGGAGATGTTGGTCAGGACTCCATGGTTGGGGGTGAGTCAAAGGAATGTGTTTATTTCAGGGAGAAATGTTCACTTGCTATGGGCCATCCATGCTTCCTCTGATGAGTCAAAGGATTTAAGAGGCAAAATTTTGACCTTTTCAAAAAAGAGAAACCCACAAGAAAACACAATTCTCCAGCGGTGGTCAAATGGATGCTTTTCAGAGCCTTCCCCCTTTGGTAATACTGTGTTTATTTGCCCCCGTAACCTTATAAGTGTTTAGGCAACGGGAAACATTGGGGTGACGGAGTGCCTCCACTTGCCTGCATGGTAAAGAACTCAAAGCAAAAATCCATGGCTCTCTGGATTTATACTAGGCAATCGGGGCTGTTGATGGGATTAGTAGATAGCGATTTAGACACTATGCATTTTTAAACAAGGGTTTTGCTGAGAAATCTACCGACTTCCCAAAAGATCACGCATGTGCCATAAAGGTATAAACAAATCTCCGTTTGTTTAAATCTCATATGGCTTCTCAAGCTCTCTGGAAACCATGGTCTCAGTTTATTGGGACTTGCTTACTCTTCTTCATACCCCGTTTACCCTCTCTATGTAGGATTCCACTGTTGTTTGTCTTTGAAGGTATTCTCCAGGTCAGAAATTTAGTCAGGATAAAGTCTTCTTTTCCCAAGTCATATATTCAGAGGGTTTCAAATGATCCCTTGGGGCATCTCAAACGGTTTCCATCTCCCCATTCTAGAGGAAGTGCCTATCTCCCTTCTTCTATAGATTTCTGGTGTCCATTCTTGATCAGAAATAACCTTCAGGCCAACATTTAGAAGGGTTCACGAGCCTCTGGGAGTGCTTGAAAAATACTCCTACTCTGTGACCCACTCAGCTAGGCTGACGGAGATAAAGTTGAATAATTCATCAATATATATTAGATTCACATTCTCCCTGTAACTTCGCAATAAAAATAGTGCACGTGGTCATTTTTATGTGCATTTTATGTAACTCATTTCATCCTAGCAGTTTATGTGCTATCCTGAGAAAAAGGCTGGTCTAAGAATTTACCAGGCAACATTCTCCCATTTCCTACTGGTTGTTTTCTTCCAATAGATGATGTTGTTGCCGCTCAGAGAGTCAAGGGGAATGTCAGCTTCATGAGGCTCTTGTTCTTTGAATAGAAGGGATCACAGGGTTCACCTGCCTTTATGTTATGGGAAGACATTTGATATTCAAGTGGGTGACGTGACTTGGTCAAGGCCATGTGGGTGAAACTCCAGCGCACGTGAAAATACCCAGCCTAAAGTAATTTCCCCCAACTCCAGACTGCTTAGGATGTAGAGGGACAGCTATGCAACCTAATATGCAGACCTAGTTAAGTTATATATGTTTATTATTAGATATTTGACACAGGCACAGAAATGTAACCCAGATAATATTGTGTAGTTAATATGCATTGAAAATAGTCAACATAATTATAAATTGATCGGCAAATGTGAGTTCTGCAGTGGCCTCTAGTTCAGGGAATCTCAGACAAGGCGAATAATAAATACTGATAATGAGAGTTTACACTTACTGAATGCGTCTGATGTGCACTGTGGTTTTTCCCTTTACTAATTCACTTGATCCTCACAAGAATTCTCTGGGTTGGACACTATTTCCTTCTCTGTACGGATAGAGATACTGAGGCAGAGAGTGGATGAGAAACTTGCCCACAGTTACGGAGTTAGGAAGTGGCGGATTCATGCTCTTAACCCCTGTGCTAATTTGTCGATAGGGATGCGTGCACCCATTTTAAGCAAAGAAATTTTGTGACTCGTCACAGGATGGAAAGTCCCTTGACCGTTCCCAATACGTATCCTCAAGGGGTCAGCGAAAATCCTCAGTGCGGGAGGTTTGCTTGATTACCACTGCACTGGAAACATTTTCTTAACCTTCGACCTGTAAGTGTGCATAACATTATGAATAAGTGGGTTGATAATGAGTTGACTCCATTAGCCGCAAGGATATCTGGCAAACATTTTATTGAGATGCAGAATGAACTGCTTCTCCATGTAGGGACAGGCATGTAGCATGCTTTAGAGATGAGAAAAAAAAAAAAAAAAAAAAAAAAAGCAGCCAGGCAACTAGATTCATATTCTCTTGAGTCTACGTGTCATTCATTCACAAAATCATCTATTTTAAAAACAGCTTCATTGATTTTGGCCCCCCAGGCCGTTTTATTTTCTCATGATCCCAATTTATGATGCTGTGTGAATTGAGTGGGTGTTTATTTTCCATAATTCGTTCTCATGTAGTTCATGACACCTATTATAATTTGTGATCATTTTACCCTTCTGAGATCTTGGTATGCAATTACCATATTAATTTCCTGACCCTCGCCTCTTCCAGAAGTCACGTAGGTATATATTTATATCTGACTGACGTGACTATATGTGTATAAGATTTATATATCCAGATTAATTTCATTTGAGAATTTCTGATCTCCTTTGAAGTAACTTGAGATTCCCTGGGAGTGTCATGGAAACAGATGGAAATCATTGGTTTAAGCTCTTCTTTGAATGTAAGTTAGGCAATTCTAGATGCCGTATTAATTCCATTAAGGCACCAACTGGCATAACTCTAAATAGCAAGTTGGAGGCCTGAGGTTTTGAGTGCAGACAGAGCGCCAGGCTGAAAAGCACCCCACTATCCCATGAAACAAATCCATCTTTTAAATGTACCCTCTAGCCTGAAAAATACTAGGCAATCTGATGTCAAATTTTTTTGTTAGCTAGAAATATGCAAAGTCTTCCCTGGTGCTATAGTTCGAACAGTGAACGTTTGATTCACATTTAATTAAACATTTGATTTCCTTGATCAAAACTGGTGGCTTTAGGATCTTAACTACTTATGAAAGGAAATGATGGCTTTAAAAAAACACATAGGCAATTCTTATGCCGGCAAAGCCTATTCTTAGCAGATCTGGTTAAATGAACATCTTCGTCTCCTAACAAAAGAGACATCTTAATAGTCCAGGTTTTTTTTTTTCTTTTTTTTTAAAACAACAACAAAATATGTCCTTTTGGATCCTAAGTCCTGGCCATTTGGTTTTGGGAAAGGGGATTTACATGACTGAGTATGTGTGAGTGTGTAGATGAATATCTATGTATCTACGTCTGTGTATGAATTTATAACTGTTTGGTGTGTCTCTTCCGCGTGTATGTGTTGTAGGATGGGTCGTGACAGAGACTGAAGTAGGCTCGGCGGAGGGTGATATTTGGATGTTAAAGGAGGCTACCTAATGTTTAGCACTTAACGAACCACACTGTAAAAGAAAATGTAATGTTTCGGGTTTTTAAGAGAAATACACTGTGAGCCCCAATTATGCAAAGTTGTAGTTAGGAAAATAAGGCATGAAGTGTCATTATTAGTGGAAACAGAACACGGAGCTAAGGGGAGTGTGCCAGTTAGTATCTTGCTCCGTTCAGTGCCAGAGCTCCCTGGGAGAGCGTCCCGTTCCCCGCAGGCAGAGCTCTTTGCCACAGTTGTGACAGAAAATGGCAGCACGCATCTGGAGAGATTGGACCTCAGCATCTGTGTTCGGAGATCGGAGCAACGTGGCCTCACCCCCGAACAAAATTGCTCTTTACAATTTAGACCCATTCTAGAGAATGGGGGCACGGATTTTCCAAATCCACAAAAGCAGAATACCATAGTAAAACTATAATTTATTTATACAAATGGTGTGTTTTTACAAAGGCCATCTGTCAGTTGACTCTCTGATCTAAAACAAATCTGTTTGTTCCCCAAAAGAAATAACATGTCTGTTGAAAAAGGATTTATGGACGACAGGCTGCCCAATCCACCAGCCATTGGTATAATAGGAACTATTTATGATATATTTACTTCTACAGGAGTGCTGTGAGTGGAAACTATTACTTGTAAAGTATGGTAATTAATTTTTCATTACCTCAAAGCCAAGAAATGGAGCCCAGTTGCATTTATTAAGATGACTGCATGAAAAACATGTTTCTTCTGGAAAAAAATCCGAATAAAAGCACTCAGAGAGCTTTGGCAATGTGGTAGCTCGCTGCTCTGATGGGTGGCGGTGGGGCCATGAGCTTTCACTCAAGCACCGGGTTCGTTTTTGGAGGACACGACGCCAAATCATTATTGAATGACCCTGGTCACTTGATCTGTAGGTACCACTGATAGCCCTTCCTGGAACTTAGATGTTACTAGTAACCCTAAGAGGAAACAGGGCTCGAGGCTGGGAGAGAGAAATGAGAGAGGAGAGATGGGCCCCCGTCCCCATCCCCTGTACACAAAGGAGACACTCAAGTGAATGTTTATTAATATTTATTTCTGAATGGAATCTAAGATTTTTTAATACGAACCCTGTGCCAGAAACCAGGCCAGGTCAAGTGAGAGGTACAAAGAGGTATCTTCTG
Organism: Hyaena hyaena; assembly: GCF_003009895.1. Lineage (NCBI taxonomy): Eukaryota > Metazoa > Chordata > Mammalia > Carnivora > Hyaenidae > Hyaena > Hyaena hyaena. The sequence continues at coordinate 830,149 of NW_024080705.1, forward strand.
TCAGGAAGCTCACCTTTTATCTGATAACTGAGGGCATGGCAATAGGTGCAGAAAGCACCTTGAACTTATCAGTGAAAAACTTTTTTTTTTTTTAAATGTTTTATTTATTTCTAGGAGAGAGAGAGAGAGAGACAGCGTGAACAGGGGAGGGTCAGAGAGAGAGGGAGTCACAGACTGAAACAGGCTTCAGGCTCTGAGCTGGCAGTCAGCACAGAGCCCGACGCGGGGCCCGAACCCACGAACCGCGAGATCATGACCCAAGTGAAAGTCGGACGCCCAACCGACTAAGCCACCCAGGCGCCCCTATCAGTGAAAAACTTTTAATAAGAGTTAGGAGTTACCGCGTCACAGAACACGCTTCTTAAGTGAATACCAATTCCTACATTTTGGCTTTCCACAGCGTTTTAAAGTCAGCTAAACCAGGCTTTCCCGCAAATATTTACTTTATTTACTTTTCATTTATTTTTTGGTTTTCAGACATTTTAAGAATAGACAATAGTTGAATAAAATCAAAAGGGACACAGGTTGACAATCCACACGGTCCATTCTCCTGTCCCTCCCTCCCCAACCCCCACCCCAGGAAGCCAGTTGTCCTTTTTAAGGGAGCCAAACTTCCGTTTCTTCGGTGTCCTTCCAAGCATGTACTTTCCTTCCTGTTTGTGGACAGAGGTCTGATCTGTCTTCCCCAGACTCTGGAAGAGTCTTAGCATTCAATGCTTCCAGGGACAGACACTAGGACATGCCCTCCTCTCTGCTGAGCTCTCAGGCAGAAGAGCGGATGCAGAGCCTCCGAGGCAAGACACTGGTGAAGGTACAGGTTGGGTGGCTCCTGCCAGTGCTGCAAAGTGAAAGACCCTCACCTCCGGATCTAGGAAAGTCCTCACATGGCATAGGTCAATGCTCAGGGACACAACTGGCCATCCAGAATCTCTCAGGCTGACCGTCCAGAAGCCCACCTTTAAAGATAAGAGGACCCTCCTCTTACTTCTTTTTTTTTTTTTTTAAAGAAAATTTTTTTTTAATGTTTTTTATTTATTTCTAGGAGAGAGAGAGAGAGAGAGAGACAGCGTGAGCAGGGGAGGGTCAGAGAGAGAGGGAGTCACAGACTGAAACAGGCTCCAGGCTCTGAGCTGGCAGTCAGCACAGAGCCCGACGCGGGGCTCGAACCCACGAACCGCGAGATCATGACCTGAGCGAAAGTCGGACGCTTAACCGACTAAGCCACCCAGGCGCCCCCCCTCCTCTTACTTCTTGATGGATCCTTGGAGATGCCCAGATGCCGCTCAGCTTTATTTCCCACAAACACCTCCCAGTAATGGGGCTAGAGATCAAGTGGGCACTTGTAGAAAGGTCTCTCGGGATAGTTAGACTGAGTCTGTTTGCCCCCAAGCCCCACACCGCAAACGGCATTGGAAATGATGAGGTGGTCCAAGGGTGTATCTGCTTGGGACCTCAGCAGCTGGGGTCCATGGGCAGGGGCCCCTTCAGCGAGGGCTGCTAACCTTCCCATCGGGAAGTCAGCTCAGCCCTTGACGGAATCCGAGGGTAGTGGTCAGGGCATAGCACTGCCCTGGGTGCTACATGGGCCCGGGGTTGATACAGCCCCGGGGTTGATAGAGGCACTCTAGACCTCAGGATGATGTGGCGCGAGCAGCTCATGACTTCCTACGGCCTTTTAACTATGGCTTCCTCAGGTCTGGTTTCCAGCAACCCTCTTGCCTGCCCCTCTCCTTCCCTCCCCTTCATAGAGAAAATCCTTTGTTCATTCCTGGGCCTCAACCATTCCTTGCCTCACCTAATTATTCCTTCCCTTTCAGTTGGGCTGGGAACTAGTACCCAAGGCAAGAGGGGAGGGAGCTCACACTAAAGGAGACTCAATCACTCACACCTTTGCTATTCATAGAGGTTTCTCTCTCAATTTCTTTCTTTCTTTCTTTGTCCCTCCTTTTCTTCCTTCCCTCCCCTTTGATACTCTTAGCTTGGGTTCTTGGATACTTATAAGTCCATCGGGAGCAGTTAGGGTTCTTGGAAGAAATTAGGGTTCTGGAATGTTCTGTGTGAATGCGCATTTCTCTTAAGAGGATCCATCTTATGTTGTTGGCAGGATCTCATAGGGATTCCCCCCAACCCCAAAAGTTAGCTAGTGCTGACTCAGTTTTCCCATCTTGCCCCAGGGCCGGCTGAGCTCTGTTTCCATTTTTATGAGAAAACTTCATTCCTGCCTTTAGAGAAGAGATTGACAAACTTATTCCACAACTGGCCAGATAGTAAATATTTCAGGCTTCTGTGCCACAAGAGACAAAACAAAACTTAATGTAGGTACTTATATAACCAGAGAGAAAAGAAATTTCCATAACATTTTTATTAATAACATTTTGACTATAATAACAGTAGACTACATTTTTTTGGTAATACAGGTCTACAAATGAAAGAATAGAATTTTGTTTTAGGGGTGATAGCATTTTTCATAATAGGGGTTCAAAGTTCGTGTTCCCTGTCATCAAAACTGATTGCAAATGTTCATCTGTTAATGTGCTAATGACTAATCCACTGCACGTGTTCAAACTGCCATATTTAACTGCAGGAGATCCTTCATTACATGTAGAAGAAATTTAGTTTTCACGTAAGGGAAACAAATAGCTCAGAAATGGTCAGCAGGTGGAGGAAGAAATGCATCTCTTGGGTGAGTAGGTGAACTGTTGGCACACCACTACATTTCCAACTTATTGTGTTGTATTGTATTGCATTGCATTGTATTGCATTGTATTGTATTGTATTTGTGTCCACATCATTCATGGAAGGAAGAATGAATTTAGAGATTAGAGATTTGATTCCAGTGCTAGCTCTTCCACTGTGTGACCTTGGGCAAGTGATAGAAACTCTTTGAGTCTAGTTGCCTCATCTATAAAATGATAATAGCAGTTAAGAATCAGGTTTTGGTGTGTTTTTGTTTTTGTTTGACCAAATTCTGCTTTTGTAATTATGTCTTTAAATATTTGGTCCTGGGGTGCCCAGGTGGCTCAGTCAGTTAAGTGTCTGACTTCGGCTCAGGTCATGAAGTCATGTTTCATGAGTTTGAGCCCCACGTTGGGCTCTGTGCTGAGAGCCCAGAGCTTGGAGCCTGCTTTGGATTCTGTCTCCTTCTCTCTCTGCCCCTCCCCTGCTCGCATTCTGTCTCTCTCTTTCTCAAAAACAAATTATAAAGTTTTCTAAAAAATTAAAAAGAAAATAAATATTTGGTCTAAGAGTACCTGGGTAGCTCAGTTGGTTAAGTGTCTGACTCTTGGTTTTGACTCAGGTCATAGTCTTACGATCATGAGATTGAGTCCTTGCTCAGCGAGGAAACTGCTTAAGATTCTTTCCCTCTCCCTCTGCCCCTTCCCTGCTTGCAAGCATGTTCTCTCTCTCTCTCAAAAAATTCTTTTGGGTCTAAAGTGAACCTAAAATGAATCGGTAAAATGAATGTTACTTAATATATAAGCTTAACGTATTATAATATCAATAGCTTTTATTTATTGACCACTTTCCACGTGCCGGGGACTGCAAAGCACTTCAATAATGGGAATGATGTAACAATAAAAACCTGATTGCATGCTTACAACGTGCCATGTACTACACATTCACTGCTTTGTGTATACCAGCTCGTGTATCCCTTATGATCACCACTTATGACAATCCATTACCAGCTCACTTTACAGATGAACACAATAAGACTTCAAATGTGCCACAGCTTACCTACGGCAGCCCATCTATACACCAGCTCTCAAGTCTTTGCTTTTTTATTTCTTTCCACCTTTTCATAAAAATGCTGTATCTGATTAAAAACATTATTTTTTAACGTTTATTTATTTCTGAGAGACAGAGCCTGAGTGGGGGAGGGGCAGAGAGAGAGGGAGACACAGAATCTGAAGTAGGCTCCAGGCTCTGAGCTGTCAGCACAGAGCCCGATGCAGGGCTCAAACCCACAAACTGTGAGATCATGACCTGAGCTGAAGTTGGATGCTCAACCGACTGAGCCACCCAGATGACCCTAATTTTTTTTAAGCTCAGTGTAGGACTAGAATTCATGACCCCGAGATCAAGAGTCACATGCTCCACCAACTGAGTCAGCCAGGCACACCCCCATATGTCTGATTTTTAAATAAAAAATTAAAACAAGCAGGTAAGATTAGAAAGATTAGAGAACCACAACTGGACCTAAGCAAAACTTGCCTCTAGCTTGAAACTTACTGTTTTGAACCCACGGCCACAACACAGGTTAGGATCACAGAAGGGGCCATTCGGGTCATCCATTCTAACCTCCGGCTAGAATTCCCTCTGTGACAGCCTGGGCAGATGGTCATTCAGCCTCTGTTCTAACACCTCAGTGGCTGAACTTTGACTGCTTTCTTAGGCTGTCTGTGCCACTGTGCAAGCATCTCAGCAACGTGGGTCTTCAGACCTGAGCCCTGCAGATGCTTGCCTTTGCAATGCTAACGCCGTCAAGTGCTGGCCCCTCTCTCTCTGGCCCTCGGCTCCCTTCCTTCCTCTTTCCTTCAACCCCTTTGGTAGAGAATTTCATGAAAATGGCTTTTGAGCTGGGGGAGGAGGGTTGTGTGGCATTTCAGCGGGTGGAGCTGAGTGGCAGGGGAGCAGGGGATGGCTGCAGGTGGGCCAGCTGAGACACGGCCGGTGTCCCAGCTTGGTGGGTCACTGGGGGTTCTCAAGCAGCTTAACCAAAAAGCATCCCTGAAATTGACAGTGGAGCCCCTAACACAGGGAGCCTTGGACACAAGGGTGAGGGCTTGGTCTTGTTGGGGTCAGCGGGGAGATCTTGGAGCTTTGTAAGAATAAGGAGTGGACAGCCTGAGAGCCGTGCTTTGGGGATATTCCACGCCACCCCCACCCCTGAAAATTGCACCTGCACAATGGACGGCCTTGAGAGGAGACTCTGGCGCAAGAGACGGCTCCTTCCCGACCTGCTGCAGCAGGCTCCCTTGGCTCTTCTCAGCCACAGGATCCTCTTTCTCCGTACACAGTAGAATGTTCTTTCCCCCTCCCATATCACAGGACAGCTTATTACATTTCTAAACACTAAGGATGTATAGGGGCATCTGGGCCTCTGAGTCGGTTGAGTGTCCAACTTTGGTTCAGGTCATGGTCTCACGGCTCGTGAGTTTGAGCCCCACATGGGGCTCTGTGCTGCCAGCTCAGAGCCTGGAGCCTGCTTCAGATTTTCTCTCTCTCTCTCTCAAAAAAAATAAATAAACATTAAAAAAATTTAAAAAAAAAACCCTAAGGATGTACATTAAAACAAGCATTTTGAATGAAAACGATGAAGTACAATCTTTGTGACAAATCATTGCAATTTATCTGGGGTGCTTTCTTCCTTTCCTCTTCCAGCCTTCTCTGAGAATATCTCTGGCAAGAGGCATGCTTAGTTCATAGCCTCTGAGCGAATTTGTCTTCTAATCTCATCTTGTGGGTGCAATGTCACAGCAGCCAGCTAGTGGCCCAGCAGGCATCAGAACTGGGGCTTTCTGATACCGAGGCCAAAGTCCTTTCCACTCCACGTAATTGCCTCAGCTCATCCCACTAACCATTATTGTGTGTGTGTGTGTGTGTAATATATAATGTGTATATGATGTAGCAATTACATCAAATGCTAGAGTAGACTAAAAATCATTCAATGTAAGAATTTTTGCAATTGGATTTCATCTCTTTATTTACTCATGCATATTTTCACAGAAAGATACTCTTCTGGGCACCTGGGGGGCTCAGTGGGTTAAGCATCCAACACTTGATATCGGCTCAATTCATCATCTCACCATTTGTTGGACTGAGCCCCATGTCAGGCTGTGTGCTGGCAGCAAGGAACCTGCTTGGGATTCTCTTTCCCTCTCTCTGCCCCTCCCCTGCTCAAGCGTGTGCACGTGTGTGCCACTCTGTCTCTCAAAATAAATACCTTTTTTTTTTTTTTTTTTAAGATGCTTCAACGAGGCATATTCAGTAGATCTACTGAGAATCTTACGGGATGGTCACCCATGCATGACTGGTAGATGTGTAGTTATCCGTTCACCTGATGAAATGGTCTTACCTGCACCAAGTCACAGCAGCCTGTCCTCTGAGCCCGGTTTTGTCAGAACGGCTGTTTCTCTTCCCAGCACACCACGCCGCCGCTCTCCCTGGTGGCTCCTTTCATCCGGCTCCTCAGATAGGAGTATTTCCCACTTCGTTCCATGTTGATGATCATGAAATGGAGTGCTTCCAAATAATAGGATGAGCGAGCAAGAAGACCTTATTGGAAGCCAGAGGGGATGGTCACAATTAAGATCTCTAAGAACTTTCAAAAAGATGTCCCTGCAGAGTGGCTTTGACAGCTGCTGCTCGCGGAGATGAGAAACTATTGTTGCAGAACCAGCCAGTTCTGAACAGCAGGGTTTCCCTGCTCTGTTCCACAATGTTTATTTCTTTCTGCGGTGGCTGCTGAAATGCAGGGCCTAGGAATCCTGCTTTAAATGTGCCATTGGGGACCCTGGGTTATTGAGGGTGATTGCCAGTGGTCCTCTGTCTAGGAAACGATTCTAGTTCTACATTATGCATGTTTGAGTTGGCTCTGAGGACCACATGCATGACTACAGAGTGACACGTATGTTTGCTCTGGTAACCCGTTTAGTCATTTGTCATGAGAATGATCTTGAGGACATTATTGTACATGATCCTAAGAAGCAAACGTTTGGGTATCAGATGTTCTCTTTTTTTTTTTTTCTTAGAATAAATTCTGTAGACTAATCCTCACATGCCAATGTTTTTACTTTCCAAGCAGAGTGAGTGCTAGGATGACCTTAGTTTGCACTTATGTACTCTTAAATGGTTATGTATATTAATGATTCCATTGAATTAATAATCCCCAATGCCTTTTTTGGAACGATTTAAAATTTTCTTAGATTGCCCAAGGTTAGATAAAAATCCCAATTTTTGAATCCTGTCATCATGAAACAAAATCCTGCATTCCTTTCCGCATTTGTAAATGTCTTAAAAAAAAATCAGCAATCAAACTAGGCATCCTTGAAAAAAAATGCACTGTGGTCCCTCTGCTAATCTTTTGAATGTGTGAGGTGTTTCCCTGGGAAATGCTCTAAGGCTGATATTTTATGTGGCTAATCTTACTTGACTCAACCCTAGTCATTCACAAACAGCAGATGTTCATGGTATATTTTTCACTTTCCTGCTTGCTCTGTGAGCAATTAGGTTTATAGTGGGTTGGGCCTTTGTCTGGTCCTCAGATTTCTAGACAAACCCGGTATTTTCCTCTTGCTGATTTTTTCCTCCCTCAGGATGCAGGGTTTGGCTGAAGCTAGAGGGTTCTGGTTGTCTCCACTTAGGTCTGTTCTTGTTTTGGGGTACAAGCAATTCGGGCATAAGGTTTCTGCGCAATGAAATTTAGAGACGCTCTCTATCTCTGTCTGGAATGCCGAAAATGCAGAATCTGTTCACAGAATTTGTAAACGTGGTATGCAGTCTCCTGGTTCACCAAACAGCCACAGGAGCTTTTGGACAATGCCAGAACCTTCCAGAGAAACTTCCGGGGTCGCTGATCACCAAGGCTGACTTTAGAATAACTGTCCCTCATCCCTCGTCTCTCAGCTGAATATTATTATTAATTAGAATAGCAGATTCAGAAATGTGTGCTCTTAGCTGTCTTTAACTCAGTTCTGTGTATGAAAGTTTTTGAAGGCCTCCCTTTAGCTAGATTCTGGTTGTCAGCACCCACCACGATGCAATCTGGATAGGAGGGGGCAGGGCTGATGTAATCGAAACAAAGAAGCAAAGGTACTGAGTCCCAAGGAATGAACCTTGTTCCTAAGGACAGTATATACGATTTGTGGATTAAGTCTTTCCATTCTAAGTATTTAGTGGTTTTATGTTTTTTCCTGATTACAAAAGCAAATCATATTTATTATCAGCATTTTGAAAAAAAAATAGAAAAGTAGTCATAATCTTTAATCTCCGGATTCATAAAACGACCATCGCTGACGCTTTATTTCACATCCTTCCTGTCTTTTTTTTAAAACATATATTTATTATCGAGAAAGAGATAGAGAGACAGAGCATGAGCAGGGGAGGGGCAGAAAGAAGGGGTGACACAGACTCTGAAGCAGGCTCTAGGCTCTGAGCTGTGAGCACAGAGCCCAATGCAAGGCTCAAACCCAACAAACTGTGAGATCATGACCTGAGCTGAAGTCGGACGCTTAACCAACTGAGCCACCCAGGCGCCCCTTCCTGTCTTTTTTTGAAGCATGTCTATAGTTCATAAAAATTTACTTTATATTGTTTTTAAAAGCTTTATCTTATAGAATAAAACCTATATATGGAAAATGACCCAAATGTATGGTTCACTATCAGTTATCACGAGGTGAACATTCTTGGAAACAGTGTCCAATAAAGAAACAGACCTTTGCCAACAGCACCCACATCTACCCATCACCATCTCCACCCCCTCACTTGCTACAAAAGTAACACTATTCTGGTTTTTCTCATGTATGACATTTTATCATTTATAACTTCGGCACGTGTTATAAGCCCCATCATATATTGTTACTATTTTCCCGTAAAGTGTCCATGATCTCTTAAAGAAATTTTAAAAAGTAAGAAAAACATTTTTTTAAAAAGTTAATTCATTGATTTTTGAGAGAGAGAGAGAGAGAGAGAGAGAGAGTGAGGAAGAGATAGAGAATCCCAAGCAGGCTCCTCGCCATCAGTCAGAGCCTGACCTGGGGCTCCATCCCACAAAGTATGAGATCATGACCTGAGCTGAAATCAAGAGTTGGACGCTTAACCAACCGAGCCACTCAGGTGCCCCAGAAAAACACTTTTCTGTTTACTTAAATACTTACCATTTCTGGTGCTCTTCACTCTCTTGTCTTGATCCAGATTTCCATCTTCTGTAATGGTCCTTCTGCCTGCAGGGCTTCCTTTAACATTTCTCCAAGTGCAGGTCTGCCATCAGTCTGCTCTTGCAGCTTACTTATGTTTGAAAAACATCTTTACTTTTGATTTTGAAAGATATTTTTTTTTTCTAGGATGTTTTCTCTGTAGTATTATAGGATGACCGGTTTTTGGGGCTTTAAAAACGTTGCGCCACTGTTCTCTGGCTCGCATTGTTTCCGTTCAGAAGTCAGTTGTATTCTTGTCTTTGTTCTGGCTGTTTATAAGCTTTTATCTTTGTCGCTGGTTTTAAGCAATTTGGTTATGATACACTTTGGTGGTTTTCTTCTTGTTGCATGTGTTTAGCTTCTTTACACTTCTTGGACTGCTGGATTGAATAATTTTGATAAAATTTGGAAAAACTTCAGCCATTATTTCTTCAATTAGGTTTTGCCCCCTCCCGCTTCTCCACACCTTTAGGGGCTTTTATGCTGTGGGGAGTTATGCCACTGCTCACTAATGCTCTGGGATTTTTTTTTTCAGTCTTTTCTCTGTGTGTTTCATTCCGGATAGTTTTTGTTGCTATGTCTTGAAGCTCTTTTCATCCTGCAACGTCTAATCTGCTGTTCCTCCTGTTCTGTGTGTTTTAAAAATCTCAGATGTTGCGGTTTTCATCTCTAGAAGTTCATTTGGGTCTTTATGCTCAACATTTCCTGTGCTTTATTGAACGCATGGACTATAATTATAATTGTTTTATGTTCTTGTCCTACTAATTCTGTTTGTATCATTGCTGCATCTCCTTGTTGCAGGTCATATTTTCCTGTCCCTTTTCAGGCACGGCAATGTTTTTTATTATTTTTTTTAATGTTTATTTATCTTTGTTGGAGACAGATCATGAGTGGGGGAGGGGCACTGAGAGAGAGAGAGAGAAAGAGAGAGAGAGAGAGAATCTGAAGTAGGCTCCAGGCTCTGAGCTGTCAGCACAGAGCCCGACGCGGGGCTCGAACTCATGGACCTTGAGATCATGACCAGAGCGGAAGGGGGACACCTAACCAGCTGAGCCACCCAGGCGTCCCCCTGGTAATTTTTGTTTTTAATTGGCTGCAGATATTGGCTCCAGTTAGTTAAATGTGTAGGATGCTGGATAGTTTGCACTCCTGACAATATTTTTGAGTTCACATATGGGATTCAGTAAAGTTATTTGGAAACAGTGACTACTTTGAGGTTTGCTTTTCAGCATCGTCAGGTGGGATCAGAGCAGCTTTCGTTTCAGGGCTGAAGTGCCTCGCTACCTAATGCTTCATGAATTACAAGGTTTTTCCACTCTGGTTGGTGAGATCATGGACTTTTCCTGGTTCTGTGTGAGCTCCTTTTGAGTGTTTTCTTTTCCCTGCACCAGATTTGGGTAGTTTCTTTATGTCCATGTGCCGATCAGTCCTCAAGAGTTGCCTCCAGACTCTTGGAGCTCTCTCTGAGTGCTCCTGCCCCCCTGGACTTCTCCAAATGGCCTTCTTGAGTGGTTAGCTTGGGAAGACTGGTCCCCTGCTCTGTGTTCTGAACTGGCTAGTTCTCCAGGCAGGAGGTTGGGGCAACTGTTCGTTTCCTCTCTCTCAGCGATCACTGTTCTGTGCAGCCGGATAGCCAAGGTCGAAAGCCAGGTTTTCCCTCTATTTCGTCTCCTTTTTAGTTATTCCAGGCAGGAGGGCAAATCTGGTCCCTGTTACTCTATCTTGATCCGAAGCAGAAGGCCCTATCCTGACTTTTATAGCGATTGCTTCCTTATGCTACTTTGTAGCTTCATCGGCCAAGTGTACCTCTCTGGAAACTGTACTTCAGTCTTGCTCATTAAAAAATTATTAGATATCTTTTAAGTCTCTTTTAATATACAGAACCCTTCTCCAGGCTCTTTTCCCCCCTTTCATTTTATCTGCAGAAGGACTGGACTGTTGGCCCAGGAGTTTCCCATGCTGTGGACTGTGCTGATGGGCTCTATCTAGTCTTTTGCGTTTCCCACAAGTGGGCAGCAAGCAGATCCAGAGGGTTGATCAGACTCAAGTTCAGCACCTTTGACAAGATTACAGACTGCGCTCTTTCACCAGGAGGCACATCACGTATGGTCGTCTTTTTGCGGTGTTACATTAATGCTTAATGCCTACATTTATTCATTCACTGAGGACTGCAAAATGGTGATATTCTAATTCCTTAATTTCTTTTTCATTTTTTAGATGGAGTACCTTTATAAAGAGACACATATCCTCATTATTATTTGATTACCTGTGGTGGAGTTTATATGGGAAGGCCGAATAAATGATTCATTTAAGATAATGAATTGATTTCATATCATTCTCTCGAGATGACCCATTAGTATTTTAGAAATCATTTTAATAACATTATTAACTCGTTGATTGATGGGTTTTAATCAACTGTAATTATTACGCTTTTTGAAGCTTAAATTGTCCCATCTTTGGCTAGGGGAGCCTCTTCAGGTTGGCACTAAGTCCCTTTTAACACCTTAGTAGATTAGAAACTGCCTCGCTAGCTGGTGTGAGGAGATATTCCAAGCTCATGTCATACACATCCTGTCCCAAACCAGGAATAGCAACTTCCCGAAGACGCTCTCATCTCTTTTAGTGGAAAATGGTATTTGCAACAATCTGAGTGTAGGGATGATCATGGCTATTAGGTGGGTCATTGTTTTCAAGCTTTAGTGACCAGAGCTAAGACTTTGTCTGTGTGTACATATCTCCAGAGCCTTTAGGAGATTTAGATTGTTTCCCCACATCTCGTGATTTCCCGTGGATTCTTCTAGTTCATAACCACAGAGCTGTGAAATTGAACCTTGTCTCCATTACACCTGTCTCTCTTCTCTTTTACACCACGAATCCTGATTCTCAAGGACACAAGAGGGGCTAGAATTAGAACATTTCACAATTACTCATTTACTTTATCCTTCACTCGAACAAAACACCTTCAGAAAAGTAACTATAAGACTTCTACAACCAGCGTTATTACTAAGAGTAGTGAAAATACTATTTTGGGGTAGTCTCACCATTCTATCCTCATTTAAAAATATCCATATTTACCTTGTTTGAATGTCAACCATTGCATACCATAAAACTCGTTCCTTTAGGCCTCATTTAATGTTATTTTTACAAATAACTCCATGCTTACGACTGGTCATCATTTCTTATATTAAATGTTTCTCTAGTCATTTTGCTGGACTAAAGTTCATTCTTTTTTTTTTTCCTTTTATCTTATTTTATTTCCAAAAAAATATTTTTTTTAGTGTTTATTCATTTTTGAGGCAGAGAGCGACAGAACATGAGCAAGGGAGGGGCAAAGAGAGAGGGAGACAGAATCTGAAGCAGGCTCCAGGCTCTAGCTGTCAGCACAGAGACTGACTTGGGGCTCAAACTCACGAACTATGAGATCGTGACCTGAACCCAGATCAAGAGTTGGCCGCTCAACTGACTGAGCCACCTGGCACCCCCATGATTCTGCTTTGGATGCTTGTTCAGTCTCTCTAAACGAAGCTTTTGCCTTATAGTATGCCTTGCAAAGTTTTGCTGAAAGGTGAGCATGAGGTACTGAGTAAAAGCAAGTGAATTGCTAGGATCTTTAGTAATGTGGTGGGGAGACGGAGTGGGAAGGGAAGCATTCTCTCATCTTATGCCTAAATCTCTGTCCTTTGGTGAGCCTGTGTCCCTGAACTGTGATGTTCACCAATGCTCCACAGTATCCCCCACTCCCTTTACGTGGGACAGAATGGCCAGAGGGGGCTGGAGTTGGGTACTTCCATTTCTCCAGGCTGGCAAGGTGCTGAAAAACTCCAGTTCGTGAGGCTTTGGCAGACCTGCTTAAGAACAGAGGGCTCAGGTAGATTTCAAAATGGTTCCTCCCCGTTCCCCCAACACCTCCCTCCCCCCCAACCCCCCAGCCTCGTCAGAAGCATGAAGGGATTTTTCTCTGATATTCACATTGAAGATCTATCTCCTGGAGGAGGTGAAACGCACACTGAGTCCCCCCGGAGGTGCTGACTCTCACAGTTGTCCACACGGAGCCTGCAGCAACTTATCAGGCCTAGGTTTTCCTGCCCTGACCCTGGTCCCCACAGAAGTCTCTGCTCTGGTGTGTTGGGATTCTCTGACATTCTTCCTTCAAGCACCTTAGAGACTCTTTGGAAAGGTCTTTTCCCCTTGGTGGGCCTGAAAACTGTGCTCCACTTCCCCACTATTGTTTTCTTTCTTCTTCTTTTTTTTTTTTTTAATGTTTTTATTTATTTCTAGGAGAGAGAGAGAGACAGCGTGAGCAGGGGAGGGTCAGAGAGAGAGGGAGACACAGAATCAGAAGCAGGCTCCAGGCTCTGAGCTGGCAGTCAGCACAGAGCCCGACGCGGGGCTCGAACCCTCCAACGCCGAGATCATGACCTAAGCAAAAGTCGGATGCTTGACCAACTAAGCCACCCAGGCGCCCCACCCACTATTGTTTTCAAATTAGTAAATATGTAAGCGGGGAAATATGGGCCCTGGGGTTCTATTCTCCTTTCTGGGCTTTCCTTTATTATTCGGAGTTCTTGGCTCTCTAAGTGCTAACACTTTCACAGCTCCCCAACACCTTCAAATAGGTTAACACTTATTAGGCTAACTTTCATAGCTGTTTCCAGTAGAATGAAATGAGCTAGCTCAGCATTTCCGGAACAGGACCTGCTTTGTGGAGTTTGAATTTTGGTGAATAATTAAATTATTTTTCTAGGATCTCTAATTGCTTATTTAAAAAAAATTGATCTGTTTCACAGTGTCTCATACATGCAGCACAATCTCTGCACTTAAAAATATCTAAGCATTTTATGGGGCGCCTGGGTAGCTCAGTTGGTTAAGCATCTGACTCTTGGGCTCAGGTCATGATCTCACAACTTGTGAGTTCCAGCCACGCATTGGGCTCTAGGCTGACCGTGTGAAGCCTGCTTGGGATTCTCGGTTTCCCTCTCTCTCTGCCCCTCCTCTCTCTCAATCTCTCTCTCTCAAAAATAAATAAACTTAAAAAAATCTAAGCATCTTAAAGAATATGATTTATTCTATCTTTCAGTGTTCTATCATCTTTGTTTCTTAGGATATCATTTCTCCTTGAAAGAGCTTTGGGACTCATGTGTTCTATACATGTCGATTGTGAGCTAATCTCTACCAAGAGTCATTTCCATTGGATATGGTTTGCAGAATTTTCTAAGGGAGAAGTTTGCATTTGCCTCTGGTAGTACTAGAAGGGTTTCACTATCTCCAGCCAAATTTTAATGTTAATTTTAGGTTTATAGGGTAGAGGGAAAATGGGAATTACTACTAATAGTAGTAGGGTTTCTTTTCGGGGGGTGGAAATGTTCTGGAAGACATACTGATGATGCTTACACAACTTTGTAAATAAACTAAAACCACTGAAACCACTTGAAAGTGGTTTGAATTTTACTGTATATGAACTGTATGATAAAAACAAAATCCAAGTTTCTCTACATGTGAGTAATATAAATTCAGATGACACATCTCCCCCAGCCTCCCAAGGCCCAGGTGGACAAGAAATTTCTTTGCTGCACCTCTGGGCCTGTGGGTAGTATTTTTTAGTCTTTTATTTAAAGACAAAGCAGCAGTTCAAGGGGTTTTTATTTTACCTCTTGCCTCCTATAAGCCTTAGGCCTTGTTCCTGTCTTTGCTGGGTATTAAAATCCCAACCTCAAACTCTTACGTCTTAAGTCTAATACCTCTTTAAGTCACCAGGGTTTTTCTTCCTTCTTATTGTTCTAATTTGAATCCTTTTTTCATTTTTGGTCCCAGGGAATTTTTTTCTCTTGCTTTAGGTTAGCTAATTATTTTGTTTTAAATTTTTTTTTAATGTTTTATTTATCTCTAGGAGAGAGAGACAGCGTGAACAGGGGAGGGTCAGAGAGAGAGGGAGTCACAGACTGAAACAGGATCCAGGCTCTGAGCTGGCAGTCAGCACAGAGCCTGACGCGGGGCTCGAACCCATGAACCGCGAGATCATGACCTAAGCGAAAGTCGGACGTTTAACCGACTAAGCCACCCAGGCGCCCCGAGGTTAGCTAATTATTTTGAAAAGTTGGTTAATATATCGTAGGGTCACTATAGTACGTGTGTTTAACACTTCTGTTTTTGCCGCTACAGATAACACTTTTTTAAAAAGGACTTTTTTTTTTAGTTTTAATTTTTTAAAATTTATTTTGCAATAGCAAGAGAGACAGCACGAGTGGGAGAGGGCCAGAAGAGAGGGAGAGAAAGAGAATCCCAAGTAGGCTCTGCACGGTTAGCACAGAGCCTGATGCGGGCCTCGAACTCACAAACTGAGAAATCATAACCCGAGCCGAAGTCAAGAGTCAGACACCGACTGAGCCACCCAGGCGTCCCTGCAAGAAACATCCTTGTACCTACATTCTTACGGGATGATTCTCTTCGTTTTTTGTAAGATTGAGTCTGATAAGTAGATCTGTTGTGTCTGTCAGGGAGGAAGGAAGATTTCCTCTGCTCTTCGAGGTCCTTCTAGCCAGACTAAGAATTAAATTGACGGGAGGCAGATTAACAGGAGAAAATAAAATTTAATTTTGTACATATGGGGGATCCACATAGATGTGGAAATTCCAAAGACAGTCAGGCAAAATGCGGTACACCTGTCGTTCTGAACTAAGGAGAAAGGGGTAGAGAGGTCTGGGATTTCAAGGAGAAGAAATGCGATTCACAGGAAGATGAAAAAGAGTAGAGGTTTGATAAGGAACTGTTTTCTGGGCCCCTCGAGGACAAAGGGACAAAGAGGACTTGGATAAACAGCCTTGCTAGGTTCCTCCCTGTTCACATACCTAGTGTGTGTCATAATGTAGTTATCTGCGTCTTCCTGGAGCAGATTCTCCATCCACATTCTTTTTAGGAGGTTGAGGGGGAGGTAAAGAGCTTCTCCTGAATCTATGGGTTGTGACGCTTTTTAATTCAAAATGATTTTTATGCCAAAGTGGCCCATCTTGGGGGCCTTTGAACCCTACAGGTCAAATGTATGCACATTTTGAAGGTCCATGGCTATTGCCAGATAAATTTTCAGAGATGCTGTAGAACCCCCCGTCCCCCAGTGATGTGCGAGGGAACCCCAGGCAGGGTGGCAGGGGCTGTGGCAGCCTCCTTGGCTTGGTGTGAGAAGGGGCTTCGAAGCGCCGCACCCCGGGTCAGCTTCTGTGCAGTGTACGGGAGCTGGAGGTGGAGGAGGTAGAGACGGCACCGCCAGAGGGGTATGTCTAACTGGGCAGGTGCTTGTTTGAATAATTAACTTTGAAAAGGGAAAGAGAGGGGCGCCTCGGTGGCTCTGTAAGTTAAATGTTAAACTAAACGTCTGACTTCCGCTCAGGTCATGATCTCCCCTTTCCTGAGTTCGAGCCCCACATCGGGCCCTGTGCTGCCAGCTCAGAGCTTGGAGCCTGCTTCAGATTCTGTGTCTCCCTCTCCCTCTGCCCCTCCCCTGCTCGAGCTCTGTCTCTTTCTCTCAAAAATAAATAAACAAATAAACAAATAAATAAGTAAAAAATAAAAAAAGGAAAGGGGAGAGAGAAAAGTTGTGTAGTTTGTGAAGCAGGTCTTATCAGTCGTAGAAGGTATAATTCATACAAAATTTTAGACTTGTCCATCTCTCTCCGTTTTGTTTTTAAGTTTATTTACTGATTTTCAGAGAGACAGAGACAGCACGAGTGTGGGAGAGGCGGAGAGAGGGAGAGAGAGAATCCCAAGCAGGCTCCATGCTGCCGACGCAGAGCCCAATGTGAGACTTGAACTCCCAAAAGTGAGATCATGACCTGAGCCTAAACCAAGAGTCAGACTCTTAACTGACTGAGCCACCTAGGTGCCCCTAGACTTGTCCATCTCTTAAATCATATGCTTAAAATTTTTTTTAAATGTTTATTTATTTTTGAGAGAGAGACAGAGCATGAGGGAGGGAGGGGCACCGAAAGAGGGAGATACAGAATACAAAGCAGGCTCCAGGCTCTGTCAGCACAGAGTTAGATGTGGGGCTCGAACTCGCAAACTGTGAGATCATGACCTGAGCTGAAGTTGGGCGCTTAACCAACTGAGCCACCCAGGTGCCCTTTAAGTCACATGCTTTTAAATCTTACACCTAGCACCAAGCAGCCCATGAAGAGAATTATTTCCCAGGCTTCCATTAAGGCTGTTCTAGTATCTGTTCAACTTCTTCGGGAGTCACTGAAACTTCAGTCCGGTTCAGTCTTACTTTTTGGATCCACCTCTCAATTTTTATCCCCAAAGTGACTGACTTTGGCAGCTGTTCTTTCTGGCTTAGGTTTAAGACTCCCCCCTCAAGGATGCTGGCTTTCTTCTTCTCTCCCAGATTTTGACTGTCTCGGGGATGTCTCTCTGCCTATCCTCTCTTGGTTACTCCTAAGATTCACCCCTGGCCCACCTGTCGTGGGCTGAAGTTGGAATAAAATAGCCATCTAGTCACTGAAACTTGTGAATGTTTCTTTTGCTCTCATGGAGATAGCATTGGGAGTTATGGAAAAAATGAGGGATCTCTTAATAATCGTAGATAAAACTAATGTTGATATTTTTAAATGAATGGTAAAGAAATAGAGAGAATTGGCTAATGGCCAGTATGATAATAAAAGCTGTGAGTTTTAAGCACAGAGGGTTTATTAGGGGAGAAAACGTTATATTGGGCAACATTTTACAGCTTATTTTGATAGTGTTTAAACTGGAGGAAACGCGGTAGATGTTATATGCATACATGTTAGCAACACATTTCAGTGTTTGAAAATTTTGCTACTAAAATTTAAGATGCTTTGGAATGAGAAACACAGTCACGTGGCTCACAATCTGCTTGAAAGGCTGTAAATTACAAATGGTATTGTTTGGTAGTTGGCTGGGAAGTTTAACAGAGGTTATGGAGTCTGAACATTATTGCTGGAAAACTGTAATTCTTAAGAAAAACGTCAAGGAATTTCAGGAGTTTCGGAGCAGTAGATGGAGAAGAAATCATTTCAGCTCTGTCCCCTTGAAGTGCAGAGAGAGCTGGCTTTTTGGCAGGGCGGTCAAGGGTGGGCAGTGCTTTATGGAAATGAGCATTTTATGTCTGAAAGGCTTGTGGCACTTGGCGTGGCGCATCGTTGTTACCTGGGAATTTGATCTCTCTGTCGTGGTTGATGGCTTCCAGCTCTAAGCGTTGTAGGGATTCAGAAAGATTCTTCTCTAAGTTCCGAATCCTTATGTTTATTTTATCAAAATTATTACATCCATTTTCTTCAGTAACCATTGGGATTGTTTGCCTGTTGTACTGATGTTATTTTCAATGATTAAAAAAATGAGATTCTGGGTGGCTCAGCCGGTTAAGCGTTGGACTTTTGGATTCGGCTCAGGTCATGATCTCACGGTTTGTGGGTTCCAGTCCTGCACTGGGCTCTGTGCTGATGGTGCGGAGCCTGCTGGGAATTTTCCCCCTCTCTCTCTCTCTCCCTCTGCACCCCTTCCACAGCTTGCACTTTTTTTTTCTCTCCCTCTCTCTCTCTCTCTCAAAACAAATAAATAAACTTTAAAAAAATGAGATTTTTGTGATTCAGGAATGGACTGCATTCTGTTTTGATTTCTCCCAGAAATGGGAATGTTTCATAGGCTTCCTTTGGGAACGCAGTTATCTGGTTAATCTTAGGGTGTTATTACAAAGCATTTTCAGGTGTCTGTTTCGGTCTGTAACAAAGCACCACAGACTTGCTGTCTCTAACAACAGATGTTTATTCCTCATGGTTCTGAAGGCTGGAAATCCAAGATCAAGGTGATGGCAGATTTGGTTCCTGGTTAAAACTCTCTTCCTGGCTTGCAGTCAGCTGCCTTCTTGGTGGGTCTTCATGTAGCCAAAGAGAGAGAGAGACACACAAGCTGTTTTCTTCCTTTCACAAGGGTTTGGGCCCCCCACCCCCACCCCTTGTCATGGGGCTCCCACTCTCATGACTTTATCTAAACCCAATTACCTCCGAAAGGCCTCATCTCCAAATACCGTCACATTTTGGGAAAGGGCTTCAACATATGAATTTTGAGAGGACACATTCAGTCCATAACAGATCTCATGCCTCTAAATTTTATTCCAAGAAAATGCCTCTCAACACCACGTTTCTCAACACACAGTATATGTGTGTGTGTGTGTGTGTGTGTGTGCGCGCGTGTATACACACATACATACACATACACACATACACATACATATGTTATATAGACTGTATTGAAAAATATTTTGAAGTTGTGCATATATATGATATAAGGTATACAGAAAATATTGACAAATATTCTGAAGTCATATAGAGGGCAGTTTCTGGAACCATTGATCATAATTTTTCTGTTTTTACTTGTAATAGAGAATACTTGTCTTTCAGAGAAATGGTTTCCCGTTGATTTTCTTCCCATTTCCTTTTCTTCCCTTTGGATTTTATCTATTGGTAGAACAATTTTAAAAGAAATATTGGGAAAAAAATCAAACCCCGTCACTCTACATAAGGCACTTTTATTTTTTTTGGCTAAGTTCCATTTGTTAGTTTTGTTCACATATAATTAGAGTCTACAGTTTTGTTTTCTGCTTATTTTTATTCCACTTAAAACTGTCAAAAGTGTTTCTCTGTGTATTTACATCATCATCTTTATCATTATCATACGATTTTATGATTGCATGATGATCTGAAAAGATGAAATAGCACATTTACCGAGCTGTTAAAATGGAAACCATTCTATATGGAACCCTCAACAGAGGGTTGCTGGAGGGGTGTGTGTGTGTGGGGGGGGAAGAGGTATTAAGGAATCTTCTCCTGAAAGCATTGTTGCACTGTATGTTAACTAACTTGGATGTAAATTAATAAAATAAATTAAGTAAAAATTTAAATAAATAAAAAAATAAATTGGCAAAGAAAAAAAGTGGAAACCATTCTAAAAGTGCAACCGTGAGAGAGGCCCACCTCCCCACTTTTCCCCAAAGATGCATGGGTCTTTTGGTAGGTATTTAGAAGCGCTAGGCTATTTGGGGGGATGCCAGTCAGAGAAATACCACGTGCTCAGGGACTTCACAGTCCAGCTCAGAGACAATTTAAAAAAAAAAATTTTTCATTAGAAAAGCAAATCAATCTTGCTTCAAAAAATATAGGGGGAAAAAAGGAAGAAAATTCAGCCTAATTTCACCTTTGATACTATCACGGTAGTATTTCCTTCCACTTTTGTTTTTATATTGGTACATTCTATAGTACCAGTATAAAATAGTATGATAAGATAGTGCGAGCAGGGGAGGGGCAGAGAGAGAGGGAGACACAGAATCCAAAGCAGGCTCCAGGCTCTGAGCTGACAGCACAGAGCCCAATGCAGGGCTTGAACCCATGAACAGTGAGATCATGACCTGAGCCAAAGTTGGACACTTAACTTAGCCACCCAGGTGCCCCATGATCAAAATAATTACTAAGTGAAGTGGAAACAATAGAGTTCCTCTTCATTCTAGCATGCTGATTCCCTTCCCTTGGAGGTAAGTTTCTACTCAGTATTTGGTGAGCATGATTCTAATTTTTCTTTGTAGCTACATACATACGAGTATATGTACAGTTTATTTTCTTTTTTACAAATAGGATCATTTCTACATTCTTTGGTATCTTGCTTTTTAAAGTTACAAGATAACCATTTAATATTCTTTAGAAGGGATTATATCAGAATTTTAAAATGTTTCTTCTATTGATGGACATATAGATGTGTTCCTATGTTTTCTATAACAAACAATGTTGCAGCGAATATTCTTGTACTTTCCTTTTTGGAACGTATGTGCGAATTTCTATGTGGTGGATCCTTTTAAGCTGAACTTCAAGTTCACCTAATAGACATGTTAAAAATTTTGAAATATGTTGTCAAACTGGTTTGAATTTATATCCTTTCTAATAGTATACTGGGGTATCTGTTCCCTTTTATTCTTATCAAATTTCATACTATAAAACACAATTTTTTGATAACTTTGGAATGCTTTATTATGGCTTTCATATTTTTTTGTATATCGCTTTGTATTTTTTTGCATTATAATAGATTGGCTTCTTTCACTTAGCATAGTGTTTTCACTATTCATTGATATGGTAACACAGTTCAAAACTTCATTTCATTTCTTTTTTTTTTTTTAAGTTTGTGTATTTATTTTGAGAGAGAGATAGTGGGGGGCGGGGGGCAGAGAGAGGGATAGAGTGGGGAGAGAGAGAATCCCAAGAAGGCTCCTTGCTGTCAGAGCAGAGCCCAATATGAACTCTGAGATCATGACCAGAGCCAAGATCAAAAAGCCAGTTATTCAACCCACTGAGCCACCCAGACATTCTTCTATCATTTTTATTAGAGCTACCTTGGTAGGTGTAAAGTATTTCACTGTGGATTTTATCTGGGTCATTCATTTATTTGTGTTTATTGGCCATTTGTATATCGTCTTTGGAGATATGTCTATTAAAATTCTTTAAAAAAATAAAATTCTTTCCCCATTTTTATATTGGGTTATTTGTGTTTTTATTATTGATTTGCAGGGTTCTTCATTTATTGTAATCCTTTATCAGATATATAATTTGCAAATATTTCCTTCCATTTTGTTGGTGGCCCTTTAATTCTTGACAGTGACTTTGAAGCACAAAATGTTTTAATTTTGATAGAATCTAATATATCTATTTTTTTCACTTTGTTGCTTGTGCTTTTGGTGTTCTATCTAAAAAGGTTTTGCCTAACCCAAAGTCATGAAGATTTAATTCTATTTCTTCTAAGAGATTTATATTCTATGATCCATTTTCAATTAGTTTTTGTAGATAGTGTGAAGTAGGTGTTCAAATTCATTTTTTCACATGTATATATCCATTATTGCAACACTACTTGTTAAAAAGATTATTTTCCCTATTGAATTGTCTTGATATCTTTGTTGAAAATCAGTTTATGTGAGATTTTATTTCTGGTCTCTTACATCAGAATGTCTATCTTTATGCCAATACCACATAATCTTGATTACTGTAATTTTGTGGTAAACTCTGAAATTGGAAGGGTGACTTCAACTTTGTTAAGAATTTTTTTGTTTATTCTGTGTCTCTATTTTGGTTATTCCATGTGAATTTTTGTATCAAGTTGTGAATTTCTGTAAGATAAAAGCCATAGGAATTTTGACAAGGGTTGCATTGAATATACTGATCAATTTGGTGAGTATTGCCATTTTGACAGTATTGTCTTTTTATCTATCAACATGGAATGCCTTTCCATTTATTTAGGTCTTTAATTTTTTTTCAATGGTATTTGCAGTTTTCAATGCATGTCTTGCATTTCTTTTGTTACATTTCCCCCCAAGTATTTTATTCTTTAATATTGTAAATGTAGTCATTTTCTTAATTTCATTTTTGGATTATTCATTGCTAGTGTGTAATTTTTTTAAGTGTTTTATTTATTTTTGAGAGAGAAAGAGAGACAGGTTGAGCAGGGAAGGGTCAGAGAGAGAGGGAGACATAGAATCCGAAGACAGGCTCCAGGCTCTGAGCTGGCTGTCAGCACAGAGCCCTACGCGGGGCTCAAACACAGGAACCATGAGATCATGACCTGAGCCGAAGTTGGACGCTTAACTGACTGAGCCACCCAGGAGCCCCTCATTGCTAGTGTGTAAAGGTACAGTTGATATTTTATATCTGTCTTGAACAAACTTGATTAACTCATTGTTAAATTAAATTTGTAACTCTAATAACTGTTTTCTGGATACAAGATCATTTCGTCTGCAAATAAAGATGGTTACACTTTTTCCTTTCCGTTTCTTTTCTTGCCTCCTGGTTCTGGCTAGAACTCCGAGTGCAATGTTGAATAGAGGTGATGAGAGCAGTAATCTTTGTCTTGTTTCTGATCTTAGAGAGAAAGCTTTCAGTCTTTCATCATTAAGTATGATTTAACTTAGTGTGAATTTTTCATAGCAGCTCTTTATTAGGTTGAGGAAGTTCCCTTCTTACTAGTTTTTGAGTGTTTTTACCATGCAAAGGTGTTGGGTTTTGTGAAATGCTTTTCTCTGTGTCTATGGAGATGCTAATTTTTGTCTTTTATTATATTAACATAGAGTATTACATTAATTGGTTTTCTTTTTTTAAAAAAATTTTTATTTATATTTGAGACAGAGAGAGACAGAGCATGAGTGGGGGAGGGGCAGAGAGCGAGGGAGACACAGAATCCAAAACAGGCTCCAGGCTCTGAGCTAGCTGTCAGCACAGAGCCCAGCACGGGGCTCGAATCCACGAACCATGAGATCATGACCCGAGCCGAAGTCAGATGCTTAACCGACTGAGCCCCCCAGGCCCCCTAGTTGGTTTTTATATGTTAAAACAACCTTGTATTTCTGGGGCAAATCCCACTTGGTCATGTTATAGAATCCTTTTCACATGTGGCTGGATTCAGTTTGCTAATATCTTGTTAAGGATTTTTGCATCAATATTCATAAGGGATATTGTTTTTCTTTTCCAGTGATGTCTTTGTCCGGTTTAGGTGTCAGGGTAATCCAGGTCTCATAAAATGAGCTTGGGAAGTGTTCCTTCCTCTTGTATGTTTTGGAAGAGTTTGTGAAGGATAGGTGTTAATTTTAGTTTAAAAATCTGGTAGAGGGGCACCTGGTTGGCTCAGTAGGTAGAAAATGTGACTCTTGATCTTAGGGTTGCAAGTTTGAGGCCCACATTGGGCATAGAGTTACGCAAAAAAAAAAAAAAAAAAGTGTAAGAAAAATAAAAGACTGACAGAATTCCCCAGGGAAGCCATCTGGTTCTGGACCTTTCCTTGTGGGAAGTTTTAACATTACTAATTTAATCTCTTGTTGTAAGTATATTTAGATTTTCTATGTCTTTCTTCTGTCAGTTTTGATAGTTTAAGTCTCTAGATTTGTCCTTTTAATTTAGATTATCTAAATTAGTTGGCATATAGTAGCTCATAGTATTCCTTTTATTTCTTATAATCTTATTTCTGTAAGGTTGGTAATAATGTCCCCTTTTCATTCTGATTTTATTAATTTGAATTCTCTTTCTTTCTTTTTCAGCCTAGCTAAATCAGTTAAAGAATTTATTTTAAAGGAACAAAATGTTGCTTTCAATGATTTCATATATTTTTCTATTCTCTATTGCATTACTTTTGGATTGGGCCTTCATTATTTCCTTTCTCTTGCTTTCTTTGGGTTTAGTTTACCTTCTTTTTTCTATTTTCTTAAGGCAAAATTTAGGTTATTAATTTGAGATTTTTCCTTTTCTGTCTTTCTGACTTCTTCCTTCTTTCCTCCTTTCTTTCTTCCTTCCCTTACTTAAAGTACAGTAAAACCTTGGTGTAACAAAGTTTGTCAGAATAAATGAATGAAAAAAATAGTACGATCTAAATACATGCTATCTATATGAGACACATTTTCCATTCAAAGACATAAATAGATTGAAAGTCAAAAAATGGAAAAAGATATACCATCCAAATGGTAATCACCCTCACAACAGCCACGAAGGTTTTCAAAGGTAAGTGCAGGTTAATTTGTTTATTTTTCTTTATATTTTGTACTTTCTTTATTATTATGTATTATATTACAGTACTGTAATCATTTTTATATGAATATTTTTGGGTTGTGGAATGAATCATCTGAGTTTCCATTATTTCTTATGAGGAAATTCACTTTGATATACAAGTGCTTTGGATTACAAGCATGTTTCGGGAACGAATTATGCTCACAAACCAAGGTTTTTACCTTGTAGGCATTTGTAGCTATAAATTTTTCTACAATTACTGCTTTAGCTGCATTCTGTGTTTTGGTGTACTGTGTTTCCATTGTCATTCGCTCAAAGTATTTTCTAATTCTCTTGTGATTTCTTCTTCAACCCATTGGTTATTTAAGAGTGTGTTGTTTAATTACCTCACATATGTGAATTTTCCAAATTTCCTTCTGTTATTGATTTCTAATTTAGTTCCATTTTGGCCAGAGAACGTGATTTGTATTGTTTTAATCTTTTTAAGTTTACTGATCCTTGCTTTGTGGCCTAACCTATGGTCTATTCTCAAGAACGTTTCATGTGCACTTGAGAAGAATGTGCATTCAGTTGTTTTTGGATGGAATTTTCCATAGGCTTCTATTAGATCTAATTTGTTCAAGTCTTTTGTTTTCTTACTGACCAGCTACCTTGTTTTACACATTATTGAAAGGGAGTATTGATGCCGCCAAACATTATTTTTTATTTTTTAAATTTTTTTATTTTATTTTATTTTTAAATGTTTTATTTATTTCTGAGAGAGGGAGACAGCATGAGAAGGGAAGGGTCAGAGAGAGAGGGAGACACAGAACCTGAAACAGGCTCCAGGCTCTGAGCTGTCAGCACAGAGCCCAACGCGGGGCTCGAACCCACGAGCCTGTGAGATCATGACCTGAGCTGAAGTCGGACACTTAACTGACTGAGCCACCCAGGCGCCCCTATTTTTTATTTTTTTAAATGTTTATTTTTTGAGAGAGAGAGACTGAAAGTAAGGGAGGGGCAGAGAGAGAGAGGGATAGACAGAGGATTCAAAACTGACTGCAGAGCTTGATGTGGGTCCCAAACTCAGGAACCGTGAGATCATGACCTGAGCCTAAGTCAGATACTTAAGCAACTGAGCCACCTAGGCTTCCCTCAAACTGTACTTTTTAATTGTCTGTTTTTCTCTTCAATTCTATCAGTTTTTACTTTATATATTCCGGGATCTGTTGTTAGGGGCATACATGTTTATAATTTTTATATCTTCTTGATGGATTGACCCTTTTATGAGATTTCCTTTTTTGTTTCTAGTAGGAATTTTTGTCTTAAAGTTTATTTTGTCTGATACCGGTATAGCCACTCCAGTTCTCTTTTGATTAATGTTTGGATGGTATACCTTCTTCTATTTTTTTGAGTTGCAATCTATTGATGTCTTTGAACAGAAAATGTTTCTCTTATAGATAGCATGTATATAGATCATACTTTTTTTCCCCATTCATTTATTCTTTTTTTTTTTTTTTTTAAATATTTTATTTATTTCTAGCAGAGAGAGAGAGACAGCGTGAGCAGGGGAGGGTCAGAGAGAGAGGGAGTCACAGACTGAAACAGGCTCCAGGCTCTGAGCTGGCAGTCAGCACAGAGCCCGACGCGGGGCTCGAACCCACGAACCGCGAGATCATGACCTAAGCGAAAGTCGGATGCTTAACCGACTAAGCCACCCAGGCGCCCCCCCATTCATTTATTCTGACAAACTTTGTGTTTTGATTGGCAAGTTTAATCTATTAAAAATTTAATGTAATTATTGATAAGGTACTATTTACATCTGCCCTTTGGTCAATATTTCTTTAAATATTCTTTTTGTCCCTTTCACACTTTCTTCTCCTTCTGAGATTCCTATTATGTGCCTACTGGTATGTCTGATGGTGTCCTACATGTCCCCAAGACTTATTTAGTTTTATTCCTTGTTTTTCCTTTCCATTCCTCAGACTGGATAATTTCAACTGAACTATCTTCATACTTGCTAATTCTGTCTTCTATACGCTCAAATCTACTATTGAATCACTTGTCAGTTTTTTATTTTGGTTGTATTTTTTAACCCTGGAATTTCTATTTGCTCTGTGTAGTCACTAAAGTGTGTCCTCAGTTAGTTTAGACATCAGCTAATGACTACAAAGAGATTGCTCAAATAACTAGAACAGTAAGTCTCCTATTCTTCGCCAAAGGGCTCTGTGTATGTATTGGAGTGTGCCTTCACTGCTCAGCCAGATAGTTGACAACTCTGCCTTAGCCCTCCTTTACTGCTTGTACAGGGTCTCAAGGTCAGCCAGAGGTGATAGCTAGGATCTTCTCAGCTCTTTCTGGGCATGATCACAGCCCCATGTATGCATGTGGCTTTTTAGATTACTAGGAATATGTTGGAGCTTTCAAAAGTTCCCCATGGGCATTTCATTTCCCAAATTTTCCTTTTATTTTTTTTATTATTATTTTTTTAATGTTTTATTTATTTCTGACAGAGAGAAACAACGGGAGCAGGGGAGGGTCAGAGAGAGAGGGAGATACAGAATATGGAACAGGCTCCAGGCTCTGAGCTAGCTGTCAGCACAGAGTCTGACGCGGGGCTTGAACCCACGAACCGTGAGATCATGACCTGAGCCGAAGTCGGACGCTCAACCGACTGAGCCACCCAGGCACCCCCCAAATTTTCCTTTTAAACTTTTTGGTTAGACTGTTGTTTGTCCCGACTGTTATCCACACTCACACAGCCACAATGTTAAACAACCACTGCTGATGGGTTTTGACTAACGCCCCGGGAAAAGAGGCAGTTTACATTGGGAAAACTCTGAGCCATGTGAAATAAAGATAAACCTGTGAAGAGATCCTTCTAGGGAATGACCAGGCAGGCCAGGTAATGACAATTTTCTGGAAATGTGGCCTTGAATGAGTTCTAACCTGGTTCTGCCTGCCACCTACCACCTCCCCCAGTCTCCACCCCAAGTTTCTGGTAGGCTTTTGGTTTTCACTGTGATTTCAGGCTGTCCACTGCTGAGCTGGGAAGGGGGTTATGGAAAGGAGGCAAATCAAATGTCAGCTAATTTTCTTGGATAAATGTTTTCCGGGTTGCTGCAAACATTAATATCTAGAGTTCTGAAAAAGTTGATTCTGACAATTCTTGCCATTTTTCCAGTTGCTTTTGGGGGGGGGGGTGGTGGTAGTATTTTCAGAACTGCTTCCTCTACCAATCTCACTGATGGTACCCTGATACCTGATAACTTTCAATTTTCAGCACATCACCTCTCCTTTGTATGTCCACAGTTAATCAGTATTTTTATCTTCCTCATATTAAAGATAAGGAATAACATGGGGATGAGTTTATTTTCTCTTTCCCTCGGTTGCTACTACTTTCTCTGTTGGGAGAGCATTTCTAAAAATTGGGAATTTTCTTTGTTCTAGATTACTATCAATAAAACAACAACAATTATTTAGGCTTACTGTACATTTTACTAATTTCTATGTGCCTACCAGTTTCTTATATTTCATGGCTTACTTTGTGCTGGATTATACTTTCTAGTAATAATTCCAATGAGAGTTCACAGTCTAAGAAATATTCTGATTCCTGCATATCTCAACATGTCTCTATTTTGTGCTAATAACTGAACACTTGTTTTATTGTATACAGAATTTAGTTTCACAATTATTTTGTCTCAACTTTGAAGTTATTTCTACATCATTTTTTTTTTTAATTTAGAGAGAGAGAGCGAGCACATGAGCAGCAGAAAGGGGCAGAGGGAGACAGAAAGGGGATTGAGAGAGAGAGAGAGAGAGAGAGAGAATCCCAAGCAGGCTCTGCACTGTCAGCACAGAACCTGGCTCACAGTCCGATCTCACAAACCTGGGATCGTGACCTGAGCTGAAATCAAGAGTTAAGTACTCAACCGACTGAGCCACCGAGGTGCCTCTCCATTATCTTCTTTTTAATATATTAAAAAAATAATTTCAAACAAAGAAAAATTATACTAGTATAAAGAATCCTGCCTACCTTCACCCAGATTTACCAATTGTTCACATTTCCCCACATTTGCTTTATTATTTTATTCTTGTCTTTGTTACTTCCTATTTTTTCCTGAACTGTTTGAGAGCAAGTTGTAGATACCCTCCCCCTTTACTTCTAAGTACTTCAGTGTGTATTTTCTAAGGGCAAGAGTATTCACATATACAGCTATAACACCATTATAAAAAATGGGAAATTTAGCATTAATACAATAGTACTAACTAATCTGCAGACTGTACTCAAGGGTTTCCAATTGCCCGATAGTAAACTTGGTACTATTGTTTTTCTGGTCCAGGATTCATTTGGTTCTCATGTCTCTTTAATCTTTATCCTTCATTAATCTAGATCAGTTCCTCCATCTTTCTTTGTCTTTGATATTAATATTTTGATGTTTTTGAGGAGTACAGACGAGGGTTTTTGTTGAATCTCCTTCCATTGCATTGTATTCTTACATCCAATGTTGCTAGAATTTGGAGGTAGAGAGACTGAGTAAGAGTGTATTTAGCTCAGCATAACATACCCTCACTCTTGAAAAGCCAGGGAGATATACAATCGACTTTGGGAATATCCAGTATCCAAGCTCCTCAAGGCTTGTTGAAACTCAGAATCCCTGGAGATGCCATTTAATAGCTCATTTTGGGAGGATTTACTGCTCTCTCAAATGGAACATGAGTGGGGGAAGAGATCTCTCTGTGTTGGCACTATCCAAACAAATTCTCCCCCGTTCCCACGTTACAAATCTAATCTCCAGGAGGTGGTATACTGACTTTTTTCAAGCTCACTTGCAGCTGTCAACAGCAACTATAGTCATATTGTATTGAAAACACCAATGGTTACACCGTATGTCCAGCTACCACTATAGGCTGTGATAGTATCAGAAAGATTTAGAGTTCAGTGACGTCATTTTATGAGGAAGTAGGGACTTTGGGGGATGAAGAGCTGGTGATGGCCACATAGCTTGTGAGTGCCACAGCCACATCTTGAATTAATATTCTGATTTATTATTTAAACTTGAAATGACCCAGCAATCCTGAGGAAACCAGCACTCAGCAGTGGCAAGAATACAGTGGCCACATTAATTGAATTGATACTGGAAAGAAGGGGGTGTGGATATAGTTCATATCTCCAGGACTAATATGCTGTGCATTTGTTAGCTCGATTAAAAAGGTCAGGTGGATAATATGCATGAAGCATCATTGCTTGGGGCTCTATGAAGTCAAAAAAGAGAGATGGCAATTCGTTATTCTAAGAGCATCTTACTGTCAGCACATTGAATTAAGGGGCCAGTAGCAAAGAGGTCCTTCCCAGTTAATAGCCACACATGTGAAGGGTCAGGGGTCTTTAATTCAGAGAAAAGACTCCAGGCATATAAACATAGAGATTTATTGCTCACCCAGCAATGAGTGTTAGGAGATGCGGGGTCAACGTCCTTCACGACATCTGCTTTTGATAAGCTCTGCAGAGTTAGTTATTTACGTCAAGAGTTCTTAGCCCCAAGCAAAGTGGGGGTGGGGTGGGGTGGAGAGACACTGAACAGAGGAGAGGAAGGGCGCGGAGCTCACAGGGGTCAGAAGGTTAATACTCAAATACAGGGCTCCATCAATATGTGCTCAAGGTTTTCCTGATGACACATTTACCAGCATAATGTATGAGTTGAAAATGATGGGTTTTAATGTCTGTGAAATAGGTCTGGGTATTTAATACAGCAAAACATTGCTTTACAATTGTAGAAAATCTTTCTGGGTTTCAATGGAAAATCGTGCTTCATCTGTAGTATATCCTCACCGGGTTATCGGACTCTCCATCTGTTCATTGTCTTTGAGCGATACGTAAATTCGGTCGTGTCTGGTAGTGATAATTGACCATCCATTTGCAATTCATCTCCACACTTCTTTACTCCAGATACATTTGTGCTCTTTCGACTTTTCTACTGGGCTGGTTAAAACACTGTCTGGTTTCCTCATCGCATGAGTCAAAATCCTTAACATGCATTCATTTTTATATCTGTATGGGAATCATGATTTTATCTTTTTTCTGAATATTCACCTTTAACACTAAATGCACAGTAGCCTGGTGGCTTGTGAAGAAATTCAGCTACTCTCCTCTTCCCCATCTAAGACTTGGTTATGCAGACCAGGTCTCTGGAGATTTTTTTTGACTGAAACTTTTAAGCATCAGTATTCTAAAACAAAACACAGCTGAAACGTTTTTTTTTTTCCTTTCTGATGCACTGTTGGGTTTATTAATTTAAAATCACAAGACTATGTATCTAAAATACCCTTTTTACCAATTTTGCTTCAAGGAGCTAAGAGATGTTGATGGGCTTTGGGGAAGGGACAGCAAAAAGAAGGTGTCAAGAAACAGAACACGAAAGAGATGCTTTTATATGCTTCATCCCAGCACTACTATCATAGGGCAGGAAGGGTCCTGCTTGCATCTAACAACAGATCTGGAACTCCTATCTTGCAGGTCTGCGCTGTTCTTTGGAAAAAAAGAAGAGATGTAGAAGCTTATATTTTTAGAAGCTCCCCACCCAGACCTGCAAACTGTATAATGCAAAAGCTGTATTTCTGATGCCCTAATCTGAGGACGGAGAGCCCCTAGGTAACCGAAAAATGAATGCAGCAAACTCCCCTCCACTTGCCCCCCATGCGGGTTTCCTTGAACAGCAGGCAGAGAGGGAGGGACCACAGCTCCGGAGAAGGGCCTCGATGGTCTCCATATCCCTAGCTGGCTTTCTCAAGAGCTGGAGGGACTATGGTGTCATGTGACTTCCGAAGAGTGTGAACATTTTCAGCCTCTCTTGTAGAAGATGAGCAGGGCGCAGATGGTCTCAAAGGCTTGTTACTTCTCCGACATGGTAGGAAGCCAAGGTCAAGCCTTTCTGGTCTGTTGAAGAGGGAAGAAACCCACTCTCCATCAAGACTGTCTTTTGAATTCCTTAGCTTCATTTTGGTCATTCAGAAAGGAGAAGATGGAGCTACTACAGCGTTTCCATGGCTCCCCAGTGGAGGCTGCCTGGGAAATTCCTTGGGACTCCGTCCCACTTTGGTTGGCTGTCAATTCCAGGCTACGTTTCTGCCTTGGTACAAATTTTCTTCATGGGTTGTTAGATGCCGATGAAGAAGTTTTGGGCAAATCCAGAACATATTCAAAACTTGAGTATTTCATTAAAAATTGTTGAAAATGATTTCTTCCCTAAATGCTCCTAAAGCTAATAAAATGATTATAGTTATTAATCACGGGTTTCTAGAAGTATCAATAGTAAAAGTTAGCTTCACGCTCAATTTCGTTTTGGTCTTGTCCCAAAATAGAATTCATGCAAATAAAACATGAGACAGAAATTTCCCTTATGTGAAATGTTAAGCACCTGACTCCTGATTTTGGCTCAGGTCATGATCTCACAGTCGTGAGACTGAGCCCCATGTTGGACTTTGTGCTGACAGGGTGGAGCCTGCTTGGGATTCTGTCTCTCTCTCTCCATCTCTCTCTGCCCCTCCCCCACTCATGCACTTGCACGCTCTCTCTCTCTCAAAATAAATAAGTAAATATATATATATAAAAGAAATTTCCCTTGTATAAAATGTTCATACTCCAACCAGTTGACATAATGAAAATTACAATCCAGTAATTCCATGTGTATCTTTTGAATTTTAAGCCTTGTGGCAGCTGTTTTTATTTGTAGTTCCACTCCACTCTTAAGTGACTTAGTCAGTCTCACATCTGTTAACAAGAGTCAGAACTAAATCCCACTCTCCTGACCTTTAATCTTTTCCTTTTTATACAGCACCATCTTACTTTCATTAGTTAGGAATGAGGGCTTCCTTTAATCATGAAATCTTCTTTTCCTTCTGAAAGATATTAAAATAAAGGTATATCATCCTGAAAAAGTGATAAAAAAGACAAAGATGTAGATGAATTGTAATTTATTACTTAGATCAACTTCCATTTTAGAAAAAAAAACAAATAAAATATATAATTTATATTTACATTTGTACAGTGGAAAGTATTTACATCATAGATGTTAAGTACAAAATAACATAGAAAATTCTGGGATGGCACAGACAGAAAGGACCACAGTTTCAACAGGCAATTTTCTGGCTATTTTTTTCCTTAACAAATGGAAGCATTAGGCTACGTGTTACCTAACCATTTTGCTAATTCAGTCAGTTACTCTTTTCCTTTTTTAGCTTGGTGGCTTCTCCTAAACAGCCTTTTTTCCCAGTGTAATTAGTAACTGCGTTTCCACACTTTTTGGGGTTTCATCCTTAGGATACCTATTCTATCATTGTGGATCAAGCCACTGGCCCTTGGGTCCCCAGGGGGCAGAACCTTCTGTCTAAAATGACAGTTGTAATCATTTGCTGAAGTTATCCCCATCTGTGAGTAGCAAAGCTACATTTCAAGGAACAGTCAGATTCTTTTCAGCTAGGTCTCCTACTGAATATTCGCGTTGCAAAGACTATCCCTTCTTGTACTGTATAGGGCCGCGGATTAGAAGCGGCTGTCACTTAGTGTGCTGGTGACAGAACTGAAGCTGGAACCGGGATCTTCTGACCCCCACGCGGGGCCCTTACCCTGGTCACACTGGCTGGGATGGAGTGGCTCAGCATTCCAGATTTTATTCTATCGAATGGGAGGCCAGAAGTTTCAAAGAGATGTGGGGATGGGTTAGCTGGGGGCCCTGCCCTCTATTTCAAAGACACTTGAAAAGACACTTGTGAAAAGCCACCTACTCATAGGTCCTTAGGCAAACCCCAACCACCTGGGCTGTTCTCCCTCTGGTTCACTTTTAGCTTGGACATTACTGAAATGGAGCAAAGACCCCACCAGAGGGAGGCGGGGAAGCTCTTTCTGACCTGGTATGCTCAGGCATTGGCAGACTGAATCATGGCCAATTAAAAATCAAAGTCAGAGACTAGAGGGACAGAAAAATCCAGCAAAGAAGCAAGTTTTGTTGAAATAGCACCTGATAATGGGAAGAAAACCACACAGGTGGCATTTAAAAGGACCGATCTATCTATCTACCAAAAAGCTTGCTCACTGCTTAAGCAAAGTGCTTTCCTATGCCTACTTATACAAGTAACTAACATGCGTCCAAACAATCAAAGGTGACTGGAAAAATAAATTGAGTGCACCAGAAAAACGATCCAAATTTATGAATGATAATAGAATAATAGCAATACTGATCACAATAATAAGAGACAGTTCTTAAAACCCCAAAATATTACATATGAGAAGTTAGCAACAGCACAGCATATATAAAATGGATATCATAAAATGAAACATTTCTGAAATTATCTGCAGGCTAGGAAAGGCAAGAAAAACTCTGTTCCATTATCGAGGTCATCATAGAAATAAAACACGGTGCATTTAAACATTGCACACCAAATGTACCAAACAACAAGAAAAATAAAAGCTTCAATAAGGTGAAAGTGGGGCACCTGGCTGGCTCAGTTGGAAGAGCTTGTAACTCTTGACTTGGGATCATGAGTTCGAGCCCACGTGGTTGTAGAGACTACTTAAATAAATGCAATTTTTTAAAAAAAAAAGTAAAAGTAGCAAATGCATAAAGTCCAATTGGTTCAATAAGAAAATCAGCCTGGGATTGCGGTGGAAGGTTGCAATGTCCGGTTGGGCAGAAAGGAGGTTGCTGGGAATAAAGGAATGAGGCACCTTTGCCCCTAGTGTTGTTTTGCAGGTAAATGGCATTTTTACTGAATCACGGAAATGTATTATGAGACTCTAGACTTTTCCTTATAAGGAAGCTCTCAGACTTATGGAGTAATTAAAATTCTTTGGAGCTCTTTTTTAGATCATTCATTAACGGGAGAGGCCACAGTACTCAATGAGTGGAGTCTGGGATAACAGACTCCGGCTTTGCTGGAGAAAAGCTGTGGTCTGAGGGGCAGGGACGCTGGCCGGAAAGAGTCCCTTTGATCAGTAGTGAGAGGCCAAGGTAGAGGCCAAGGCTGTCATGCTCTTGGGTCACTACCGTCCAGTGGAATGCCTTTCTGAGGCTCCTAGTAGGAGCCCAAGAAGCCTCAGGTCTCCAGGCGCCCCGGAAAGGCTCCGTCCTCCCACGGCCAGCAGCCTGGGGTGGACACATGGAGAGCTATGAGCACGGCTCTTCAGATCCGCACCCCTTGTGAAGAACGTGGGGTGACTACCTCAGGACTTGGTGAGGGGCACTCCCTCGAGCAGCTGATTCACAAAAGAAAACCTAAACTGGAGAAACTTTCTTCAGGGCCCCCTTCTACAGGGGGGACACCCTCTCTGCCCCAACACAGAACTAGTCCACTCCTCTGAGTCTGCGTGTGAGGTGACGGCATATTTCTTGGCCAGTTGGTAGAGGGGAATGTTGCTCTGTTCTGCCTCTACCCTTACTGGTGAGCTGTGTATGGCTCGTGCTTGTATGTGGTCTATGCCTCCCCAGTCATATCCCCAGAGCCGTCTCTTCCTCCTGCGTATACCTGCGGTGACGCCTTCCAGAAGCACACACAAGAACAAATTTTCTCTTAAATACAGTTTTATAAACCCTTTTGGCCACGTGACCACAACCAAGCCCCTTAGAGATTTATGTGGATCATTCTAGAGCACACACGTTGAACTCCAATGGCCATGGTGATGGGCACCCTGCAGACCCCTGTTCATTCCCCAGAAATACTGAAGGTCTTTCATGGAGGTCTTGGATGGCCATGGAACTGGCTTGATTTTTTGGCTGAGTTATGCAACAGAGTTGGTTTCTGAGAAAAAGGTTAGCTCTTCTATTTTCGGCCACAAATACCTGGCACTGGGTTTCTCTGAACATCTCATCACATATCAGAGACCTCATCCCAGATTCCCACAATCCATGCATGGAAGGAGACCAAGTGGGTTCCCAAAGGCAAAGGAAGGAAACCAGCATGGGGAATTTTAGCCCCTCGTTGTTCAGGCAGCTATGCATCCAGGTTTGGTACAGAGGAAGCGTTTGTCAGCTCAGACCAGAACTGGAATACCTCTTCAAGTTAGAAAAAAAAAAAAAAGACTTCTATGATTAAAACCCAAACCAAACCAAACCAAGCAAATCCCTGACAGGCATAAAGACAAATGCATCTGACCTGTTGGAATCAGCCAAGGAGCTACTGAACTACAGAATCAGAACACATTACAACCAGCCTCACCCACTCCTTTTAAGGACAGGGAGGCTGAAACCCTTTGCTCTGTGGCCTTCTGACTTCCCCTGGAGACGTGGAGCGCACAGGTCTGTCTGTACTAACAAGTTCACAGTGACACACTGAACTTAAAACCGATAGGAAATCTAGAGATTTGCTTATGATCCTGAAACCAAAAAACAAAGAAATCAAAGCAGTTTTTGATAACAATATTATCCCCTAATAACAATGTTTTATCAGAATAAACACCAAAAATGATAGAAATAAAAGTGTGTTTCCCTACTTATGGGGAACATAATAAGATAAACGATACCCCTGTCAAAGCCTATTGTGATGAGAGGCACCAGGTGTGTTTGGTAGGCAAAGTCGTCAAGCAGGTTGACAAGATGGCAGATCTTTGTGCCACTTCACACAAGACTTCCTTGTATGACATAAGCTAGAATGGTGGAGAACTCTGGGGGACAGAGGATGAGACTAGGGACAGAAATGAATGGAGACAGAGACACAGGAGGGAATCAAGTGGTGTGAGGGTGAGAGGTGAATGGGAAACCAAAGAAAACAGACCGAGGGCGGATGCCAGATAAGGAGGTGAGAAATCCTTAGGGGGCTAGGAGACCATCACTGATGGGCTGGGGGTCTTAGTCTTTGGGGGAGGGTCAGAGATTAGCAAGGGGCTTGGCAACCATTTGGGAAAGTGCCACAAATGTCAAAAGGTGGAAACTTTGCAGGCTCTTACCATCCGCTTTACATGGTGAGGAAGAGCCAGGCCCTGGGCATTGTATAGAGGTAAAAATGGGGCCCCTTGGAAACCAGGGACTGACCTACAGCCCAGGAGAGGTCCTGCATGCTGAAAAATGACCTCTTTTTGGTAAAAGCCACTAGGGTGTGAAAGGGATTCCTGCAGGGGTCACAGGACAGCTGTGCAAGTTGTCGGGGACACTTGGGGTGAGGAGAGCGGATGAGGGGTTGGCTCACTCCAGGAGGCTTAGCACCGGGATGCCTTCACAGGAGACGCTTGTGACCCAAAGGAGATCTGGGGGTGGGGAATAACTTTTTAAAATTCATAGGAAAAATACAATTAGTAAAAAAAGAAGACATTTTGCTTTAACATCACAAAACAGAAATGATAGAAAAACTTAAATCATTAACAAACTATTTACAGGTAAATGTTTTCTTCCATATAAAAGACCCACTGCCTGCAGTATGCACAGATCCTTACCAAAAATAGTTACAAAAAAATAAGTAATTCGTTAGAGCTTTTATCATCTAGGGATTACTCTTGAACACCTCCCCGCCCCCCCCCCCCCCATTGCCTAATCTATACAGTGGTCAGGTATGCTGTTGACCTTCATTATGCAATTATGAAACTTACATTCTGACTCACTTTGAAAAAATGCATCAAAGCTCAATTAACTGCACTGAAGATTCCTGCAATAGAACTTTATCTAGTGGATTTCTGAGGTAATGATTGTTAAACTTAAGACGACAGGTTGACGGCCTGGGGAGCCTTGCCCACCATATCTAAGAGGGCATGGGTGGGATTCGACAGAGGATGGGAACCTGCCGGGGAGGGGGGGGTGGGGGGGAGGGAGGGAGACCGGCCCTGCACCAAGGAAACATCTTCTGCTGGCGTCAATAAAAGGAGAATCCTCATTCAACCAGGGGATATAGGTAACTGGAATTTTAAAGAAGGATTAAGAAATGCTGATTTTTCCCTTTGAGGGAAGAGAAAAATAAAACTCTAGGAGTATTTATGAGATTTAGTTTTAAAAAGCAACTTCCCAAGGGGCAGTCCACAACCATCGTCCTGTCCCCTCCCCCGCCCCCGCATTGGCCACCGTTGCCACATCTCAGTTACTCAGTGTGCTTAGAATTTGTCTTCCAGGCCGTCCGTGTGGACACGAAGGCACCTGTTTTGAACCTGATTTCGCCAGAAATTTTAATGCATCCTTTTCCAAGCAACTCCTGTTAATCGAGGTTTGGCGACAAAAAGCAAGGTTTTGTTTTTTGTTTTGTTTTGTTTTGTGTTTTGTTTTCCTGAACAGTGAACACCAAACCAGTGCATTGTCTAACCTTTACGTAGCACTTTCCCTGGACGGTCCTTCGTTGCCCCTGAGGCAGGCGGAAGCCATCCCGGGTCAGGGATGAGGGAGCGGAGGCTCCGAGCGGTGGCCCTGCTGGCAAGCGGCGGTCAGGGCCAGCACGAGCGCCCCACTCCCCTGGGCCAGGGCGCTGTCCCACTGGCTGTGGGACTTGCAAGTCTGTTAATTTTGGTGGACGTTTGCAGTAAAACATTTGGTCTTTGGAATGAGCGGAGTGCAAGAAAAATGTCTCTTGGCGGGCAGGGTCACTGTCTTTCCTACCGAGAAGGGAGCCCAGGCCTGGCAGTTCCTTCTCTTAGAAGGTGGCCGTGCTGGATCTGCCTTCCTCCACCATTATTGGCTCAGAGTGGTTTGCTGGCAGGTGCAGAAGACCGTTTGTCTACATACAAATGTCAGGATCCTGTGAGTCATTGAAAGTCCTCAAACCCATCCACTTGTGTGTCATGTCATCTAGGGACATTTTTCTTTCTCCCGTGCCCCCGTGGGGATGCTGGGAGGGGTGCTGGCTGGTTGGTTCACCCGGCTGAAAAAACCCAGCGGTACCCATTGAGC
Source organism: Hyaena hyaena (assembly GCF_003009895.1). Classification (NCBI taxonomy): domain Eukaryota; kingdom Metazoa; phylum Chordata; class Mammalia; order Carnivora; family Hyaenidae; genus Hyaena; species Hyaena hyaena. The sequence continues at coordinate 868,429 of NW_024080705.1, forward strand.
CCCACGTCATGTCTGGGTCACCATCTGGGTCTATTAGCTATGGCTTTTGCTGTGTTCAGTGATACACATGGCTTCGTGACCCTGAAGGGGTCCGAGATGGACTCATGGTGTTTGTCTGCAGCCCACGGATGTTGGATGTGCTCCTCCAACTCAGGGAAAGAGGCCCCTCTGTTCCTACTTACAAAAGCATCCAAAAGAGGAGGACTTCGAGTTATCAGTTATCAGTGAGGGTCAGGACTGGATCGACACCTTTGTGGGTCAGACACTGGGAATGGGAAAAACAATAAACTTGCTCTAACGCGTTTTCTTTAGTCTGCAGGGCTGAGAAAAGATGTTACAGAGTTAAGGTCAGAATGTGTGTCCTGGGTGATCCAGTGTTTCAGTCTTGGAATTGTCTTGGGGAGGAATTCCTCTGAGCCATCAGTTTATTCAAGGAGACCTTGTTTTCCTTTGAATACCCGCTGCCCTTTGTTTCTTCCTTTCTCCGGTCTACTTCCCTTCAGATGTGGATGTCACTTCCGTTCTGATCTTATCTCCCAATAGCGGTGAGTGGAGGTGAGAACAGGGGGCAATAACCTTGTGCTCCATACAACGTCCAGAAGCCCCAACTCCTTAGGCCCTGGGATGTGGTTGTGGCTCTAAGGAAAGGGGAGGTGTTGAATCCTTGCCAGTGGTCACCCTGGAAGGGCCGGGGGACGACTCAGATGTTGGGTCATAGTGTGACCCTGCCTGCCGGTTGGCCAGGTTGACATCTGTTGTCATGGCATGATTATCAACAGTGCCCTCCTTTACCTGCAAAAAGTCCTAGACTGGACGAGAGAATACAGCCATCCTACGCACAGAAGAAGCAGGAGGCCAAGTGGGTTGCATATGGCGACCGAGGGAGAAGGAAGGCAGTGGGTGCGTCATTTCCAAGTGCTGTCCCTTCAACAATTTTGCGCAAGGAAGAGGGCTTATTCCAGATCCTCTTGAAAATACGTCGATTGCTGCCTCCTCATCATTTCAGCTCAGTACTGGAACATCTCAGGACACCAGATTACATGCATGAGGCCCTTGGCTCTGAGGGCCAGCCCCGGTGTCCAACCTCACCCCCCGATCTTCTCTCCTCTATGACATCGTCTTTTTTTTCTGTTGAAGACAATTGCTCTCTGCTTTTCCAGGTTGTTACACTCATCAGCTGATGACATTTGAGAGAACCCAGGAAGTAAAAGAGTTAATGGTGATGCACCTAAGGAAGTTAAAGGAAACATGTTGAGAAGGAGCTAGGAAGGTGAAGGTCTCCGGCCCCAGCTTCCTGGGGAGGTCTTCCAAGGTCGGAGAATGACAAAGTGGCAGACCCTCTGCCGAAGGGTTGCTCGGAGAACTGCAGTTGTCCATGAGAAAGGGGCATCCAAGGGCCCTTAAATGTGCAGCAGCAGCAGAGGGTCCCAGCTGCAGCTGTAGCCCAAATCCCAGCAGACAGCTGGGGGACACAGGCATGACGAGCCTTCACTCTTCCGGCTGAGCTCTGGCCCTTAGGAAGGGCAGATGGCCCTCAGTCACCTGTGGTCACTCTCTGATCAGCCCTCAAGCAGTCGGCTGGGAAGGGTTTGGCCTGACACCCTCCGTCCAGGGGCAGCTCCATCTTCTCCCTCCTCCAGGGCAAGGTGCTTTCCCCAAGGCTCTGGGCTGGCCGACTTCACTTCTTGGCCACCAACCATGGACTCTGGCCCTTGAGGAGGCATAGAGAAGGGCAAGTTTGAGAAGGAGGCTCACTGGTGATTGGCACATGGGACACCTCCCCGGGCCAGGGAGATCCCCCAGACCTGGCCGACCCAGGTAGACTCCCAGCATGGACCCACCCTCTCTACCCACTTTCTTCTGCAGAAATCTCATTTGTCTTCCCCTGACTGGAGAAGCAAGCGTGGCCCAGGATAATGCTCAGTGGGAGATTGTCCCAGGGAGTGGAGGGCCAGGCAAGGGGAAGACTGCTTGTCCACGGGGCCAGCTCCTCCCTCTGTCCTCTGTACTCGCTCCCTGGCAAACTCGGTCCTCCCTTCATTCTGGCCACACTAGCTGCCACAGAGTCCCCTGGCTGTGCCCTCACTTAGCACGTACATCTTTGCATTGCTGGGCACTCCTGTTAAATCCTGGAGGGCAGGCTGTGTCTCATAGTCCATAGAAGCCCTGGCCTTCCTGCCCCACTGCTTGCACATAGTAGGTGCTTTATAAAGTAGACTGATAACTTGCAGGCCATGGATGTTTATGACCCTTGGCTGTAGGAGGGAGATATTGAGCTAGGTCTCTAGGCGCCTAATGAATCAGACAGTCCCTCCCCTCTAAGAGTTCACTGCCTGGGTTGGAAGACTGACTTCTCCTCTAACAGAAGGCAGAGGAAGAAAAGGACACAGAGTTCTGGGTTGTTCCAAGGAGGGAGACTCGCCTAACTTAGGAACTCAGAACCATCTTCCCAGGGACCTGGTGGTGTGAGCTGAATTTTGACAGGTGAGAGAGAACAGTGTTCCAGGCAGAGGACCCTGTGTGGGCAAGGGTGTGGAGGGGGAAAGCAAAGGGTGTGTGGGGGGCCGTGTAAGCAGATCCCTGCTGGGGAAGGCCCAGCAGGGCTGAGGCTTCTCCCCAGTCCAGCTCACCTCCATCTACCCTGTTCTTGGACAGATGCTTGGCTGCTGCTCAGCGGCGGGGCTTTTCTGGAGACCAGGAGGTCCCTCTGTGTGAGGATTCTGCCTTAGCATATGAGACCCAGCTCCCTTTCCCTTCGCCATCTCCCCTCTCCTCCACCACAGTGAGCAGCATGTGGCTTTGCAGAAACACCACCTCAAAGCTTCGCTCCGTGAAGAACGTAGCAGCCAGTCCCTGACTGGTCCTGGGTCCTTCCTTCTTTCCCTGCCATCCCACTTTGTGTGCATCTTCTTTTCTGGTTTGCTCACCGGCCGCCTGTGAGCCTCTTTAAAGTGGTGTGGAGCTTAAGTGCTCAACTCTCAGGGTGTGTGTGTCTATGCAGTGTGCAGGTGGTGCAAGGTCAGGGGTGCAGGGAGTGGATATGGGGGGAGGCAAGGCGAATCTTACCATGGCAGCATTTGTAGGGCTTTGGGGTCCTCCCTGTGTGCCAGGTGGTTAAACCTGGATCACTTTGTCTCTGATGAATTTAGCAGCATAGACACCAATAAGAGGAACCGCCCTGCGGCCATGCCTGCCCTCGGAGAGCTGACCCCGCTCACCCACCCCACCAGCGTCCTGTTAGGGTTCTAGAGCACACGCATGCAGCACACAGGTTTGCAATCCGAACTCCGTACACACGAGCATCACAGCCAGATAGCTCTGGGTGGAGGGGGCAGGGACTGCTGCAGTGTCCCAGTCTTCCCACGTACCCACTGGTCAGTGGGATCAGGGGGTTTCAGGGTGTCAGAGGCCACCTAAGTCAATTTCCTCGTCTGATGCTTGGGGAAACTGAGGGCTGGAGTAAGGTGTCCCATGCCACATAGTTGCCAATGGAGAAAGGACCAGAAGCTGAACCTCCTGACTTGCTGGCCAGCGCCCTCCACATTCCGGGGCTAACCCAAACCCTCCCAGTCGGGAGCACTCCATTCTACCAGGTGAGATCAGCACCCCGGAAAGGGAGGCCAGCCCTCAGCCTGGCAGGGAGGGAGCACAGGGGGAGGCTGGGAGGGGGTGAGGTGTGGAGGGAATCATTTCTTCCTTAGCGAGGTGGGGGTTTCCTTTGGCCCAGGAGATGGCCGAGGCATGCGTCGCTGACCTTGGTGAGAGCGATTATTTGACAGTCCACAGAGAACGTTCCCCAGCGGGACTGTAATCTGCTCCGAGGGATGGCGCTCGGGTGCGCCACTCACTTCCTGGGCGGGCACTTCTCAGCAGAAGGGGCTGCAAGTCCCTGGGACTTGCAGTGAGCAAGTGAGCGTCTTTCAGCTCTGTGCACCCTCTATGGTCACAGAGCCCTGGCGCTGCCCTCCGGCAGCTCCCCCGCCTCTCCTTCCAGCACCTGCTATGCCTTGTGCCTCTGCTCTGCGGGCATCAGTACTGATCTACTCTGCAGACTCCTGGACCATCGGGTTCCCTGCCTCCAATCTCCTTGCACCACATCTGACACAGAGATGAGTGGAGTCAAGATCCCAGTGGCGAGGTGCGGGGGAGCCCCGAAGTTAGGAGTTCCTGGTTGTACAGCTCGGGGCCCTGCAGGGAGGAGGTCCTGCCGAGGAAACACGGCACCGAAGCCCGCGGAGAAACACTGTGCTGGCATACACAGGTCAAACCTTGGGACCGACATGTACGGGGCAGGCAGGGTGGTCCCTGGCCGGTTGTCTCTTTCTATCTCCGGCCACCGGGCAGCTTGAAGTGAAATGTGTGGAGGACCTTCCCCTGCCCATCTGGGGCTTTCCTGCCAACGTATTTCTCCTTGACACTGACTTTTAAACTTTGCCTTACCCATATTTCTAGGCTATTCTCTATATTCTTGCAAGGGGGTTTTGGATCCCTGTGGTATTAGCTGGGGTGTAATAAAGAACAGCACCAGGATGGAAATAAAGTTCGAGAGGTTTCTATTTGGACAGCTACCCGGAGTACTCAGCTCACACAGAAGCTCAGGTTCTAGAGCCTTCCAGTTAACGGCTGACTCTGGTCTGAGGCCATCAGCGGGTATGGACTGCTCCAACTAGAGCCTGGAAGGGAGCGGGTCCACAGGAACCAGGTTCTACTGATTCCTCAGGACCTCAGTGGGGGCGGGAGGAAGCCAAGGGAGCCAGTGAGGAGGCCGCTCCAGGAGCAGAGGATGTGGGCAGGGTGGTGTTGTGACTTTCGTGGGCTGTAGTCTCTTTCGTCTTTGTGGCAACAATTATGTTTTATGACTGCTCTGGGAGAAAGATGAATACAATCCTGGCTGGAGTCATTGTTAGAGATTCTTTTTTTCACCCCTGGATTTAAAAGATATGAAAGCAAAAATATGTTCTTAGGTCCTGAAAGTGCCGTGGGGCCAGGCTTGTGGCACTGGGCCTGAAGAAAATGGCCCTGGCCCGGGTTGAGAAACTTGCCCAGACTCAGGGTCACTCGGGAAGGGCCACGTCCCGGAAGTCTCCCGCCACAGGAATAACAGCTGTGCCAGCTGGTGGCTTGGGCCTGGGGCCCGCCTGTCTCTCTGCCCCGTGAGGAAGGGGCAGCTGACCTTCAGTGACCGTGGAGGTCAGCTCCAGATCTACCATTTGGCTTTTCAAATGAGGAAGCTGAGACTCAGAGTAGGAAGCGGATTCCCAAAACACGTGAGTGGCTCTCTCCAGGAAGAACGTTGATACGGGGCAGCCTGTGGTCCCACTTCCACGATGTGGCAAGGGTCTCATGAGTGTGAAGCTCCCTAGTGTTCGTGTGACTGTGCGTGGACAGAGCCTGAGTGTGCCTTTGTCCTGTCTAAGAGGAAAGGCTGTAGTAAGAAGAATTAACATTAACTTAAATGAGGGGGGTGTTCACGGCAGCTTGTTATCGTCAAGCCCCGAAGAAGCACCTGTTGATGTTGTAAAACATGGAGCAATCCAGCCGGGTGCCGTGCCGTGTGCTGTGAACAGAACTTTGTTCTGCTCTATTTATTAAAAAATAAACACAACTTCGGAGTGCCAGTCTGGCCCAGATTCGTGAGCATTTTCTGAATGTTCTTCGTTGGAGTGCAGTGGCCACAAGGCAAACTTTTCAGCAGCTGGTGGTGAGTGGGCCTTGCAAATCTGTATCTAACGAATGGCCACCAACGGCAATAGCTCTTGCTAGTGACCCGCGCTCAAATGGAAGAAAAGTAAAAAAAGTCACCAAAAAACCAAAAGCGGTAACAAATAGCCCTTTGGAGCCCTGGGGACCCTAGAGGGTTTCAGCAGAAGTGAATTTGAAGTGTTCAAATGGCTCTATAATGAACTTGGAATATGTGACCATAGACATTGCTTAAGAGTCCCCTCCCTCCCTCACGGTTTCACACAGTTATTCTCTACTTCTTCTGAGGGCCCCTGCTTCAGGACTTCCCGCTCTCACAAGAGAGAATGTATTTAATTTAATGATTGATCAGGATCATGCATTGCCATGTTTAATTTTTTTTTAATAATGAAAATCCGTAAGAGTTTAAAATATTCTTGGCCGACACCACTGACATCCACATCCCTGTGAATTCACACGTAAGCTAGCCAGCACCTCAGTGTTGGCCGGCTCCCTTTGGCACCAGAACACAATAATTTATTAAGCTTCAATACTTAATAAGTGTGCACAAATATCATGCAAACATATGCCCGTACTCACAAACAAAACGTGTATTAGAGTCGTAGACTTATACAAAACATCTTGTAAACAAAGGGAGAGGGGTTGGCATTTTCTGTACAAAATATGCAAGTTGTTTTTTTTTTTAATAATCTGTAAGATGCATCATACTTCTGGCTTTTTCAAAAGGTGAAAACCGTATAAAAATAAATATTCTATGTACAAACACACACACACAGGTCACTCCTGGGTTAGAGGCATCACTGCAAAACAAAAACACACAAAACAGCGTAGAGTTAGTGTCAGTGGGTCTGTGGGCATCTACTTCTCTGGTGGGAGAGGAGTGTGCTCTTTGGAGGGCTGAGGGGGGGCAGCTCTGGATAGGGGACTCACGGCTCCCTGGGTGGAAGTCCCTGGTGCTGACTGTCCACACCGGAAGGAAGGAAGCCAGAGGCAGGAAATCACTTTCGCCTTCCTGTCACCCCCTTCCTGGCCACTAGAGGGCAACAGTGGCCTTTGGAGGCCTAGCTGTTGATGAATTCCTGCATCATCCCAGACTGTATGGTGCAGAACGACAGACAGGAGGCTCTCTAGTTACTTCCCCAAGAAACTGTAGCTCTTGACAGTGGATGTCCTCCCCCTGCTAACCTCAGCCACTTCTATCTCCTAACCATCAGCGGCAGCCTTGAAGAAGGAAAACTGGGAAACCCGGCATTGGACGTGCCTCTTCCCACCATCTGTGGGGTTTTAACTAGATCTAGGGGGACACACTAAGGGGACGAGGCGTGGCTGGAGAGGCAGATTCTCTGGGTGGCATTCCCTTGAAGCTGAGACTTCTCTTTCCTTGTCCAGGGATGCTGTAGGAACATGTACTTCACCGTGGGCCTGCTGTCCTGGTGTTATAACCAGTTATAACTCAATCCCGTGAACTAAGAAGATTCCGGAAATTTAGCACGGAGGAACTCTTCAGCTCATTGTTAAGCGTGCCTCTACTGTCACGGAGACAGGGCTGGATTCGCTAGGCACATGCTCTTGGATAGGTTGGGTTCTCCAGCCCTTTTATAAGGACCAGCCAGCACCTGGAGACCACACAGTGAGGGCTGTGGGAAGTCTCAGTGAGAGCAAGGTGGAAGGTGGCTGCGGAGGGAGGGTGGGCAGCATGGTGGCCACTGCCTTTGCCAAGGACCCGGTTGGGCTTCCCGATCAGCAGACTGAGGGCTCTCATCAAGTTGAGGAGCCCTGTGCTTTGCGGGCCCTGACTGAGTGGGGTGACTGAGTTCAGGAGCACAGCCCTGAAGGCTGGTGTGAGCAAATGAGAGCTCACTGATCATGGGAGTTCTGGGAGCCCAGGAGAGGCTGGGCTGCAGGTCCCGTGTGTGCAAGCATGAAGCTCTGGCGGCTTAAGTTCAAGGGGGAAGGGTAGAGTGGGGAACCGGCCAGTCCCTACGAGGAGGTAGAGAGGCTATGTGAGTTTATAGTTTAAGCAACTCAGATTTCCGCCATCTAGATAAATGTCATCATGTGGCTTAAGTGCCTTCGTGTGAACGCTGTGAGAACAACTACTGGTAACTAATTTTAAAACACGGTCTATGGGCGCCTGGGTCGCTCAGTTGGTTAAGTGTCCAACTTTTGATTTCAGCTCAGGTCATGATCCCAGGGTCGTGGGGTCACGCTGAGCACGGAGCCCGCTTAAGATTCTCTCTCCCTCTCTCTGTCCCTTCCCTGTTCATGCCTTGCCTCTTTGTCTCTCTCTCAAAAAAACAAAAACAAAAACAAAAGAAAAAAAAAGTAAAAACCCATGGTCTAGTAGTCCTTGGAGCAAAGGTGCTGTAGACATAAGCCACATGAAGATGTCTGCTGTGTGGCTACACAGGAATTCCATACGCTGGGGTCCACTGATGCCCCAAAAGCATTTTTAAAAGTTCTCTACGTGCATGCAGTGAACGGGGTATTTAATGGGCACCCTGCCTTCGGGGTCATTCTTTTCTCCTCCCACACCTTGCTGCCCCATCTGCAGGAAGGCCCAGGGCAGAAAGTGGGCGTGCCTCATCACACTTGAGAATGGAGTCCCAAGGACCCCCATGTCAGTGAGGCACCGCAAACCCCCAGACAGCCTTACCTTGTTCCAACAGCCCTGGACTGGTAAGCCATCTTCGCCCTGCAGCGAGGAAGGAAGGCAGATGGCTCAGACTCTGGGACAGCCCAGCAAGTGGGCAAGACAGGGGAGCGAGGGCCACAGACACTGTGGCAGCCCGCCTCCTGTCCCTCCCTCTCCTCTGCATCAGGGCAGAGCCTCCAAAAAGGACGGGAAGCAAGCCGGACCTCCCACTGACTAGGGTCACGCGTCGTTACAGTGTAAGGCCCAGGGGGGCTGCCCTAGCCGGTGGGGTCAGCGAGCAGAGGTGACCTGAGTGTCCTGTTAGGAGCAGCCCTCAGCCGCGCCGGCCTCTGCGCTGGCTGTACTGAACGCTTGGCGCTCACAGGTAAGTCGCTCAGCGCTTGGAGGCCTGTTTCGTCCTCCGTAAAACTGGGGAAGGTGCGGTTGTCTGAGATGATCACTGAGGTGCCTCAGCTCTCCTGTGATCTTAGTTCCCCTCTTCCTTGGCAGTAGGAGGAGGAGATCCAGGCAGCCCCCATAACCAATAAGGAGGAGGATGGGATACAAAGGGCCAAGCAACCTCACAGGCACTGCAGCGTGGCCCTGGGGTGCCTGCGGCAAGGCGACACTGTCCTCGGGCACAGCCTCAGCCACTGCTGGGAACAGTGAGGATGGGGATCAACTGCGCCACGTTTGTCCCCTTTGCCGGTGGCACCCCCCAGAGCACCTGGAGCCCCACGATGTCCAGAGGCTTCTCAGGCCCTGAGGTCCTGGCCCCTCTGGCATACCCTGGGGGAATCTGGGAACTTTGTGAGACAAGGTGGGAGTGTGAGGCGGGCCTGGGGCAAAGACCTGGTCCAGATCCTAGAATTCCACGCTCCTGGGCACAGAAGGGAGGGACACAGGGTTTCAGGTGACGGGAGCCAGCGCTTAGCCCAGAGGCAGTTGAATGGGAGCCCTCTGTGCCACAGACGGATTTCTTCCACCACGACAGGTGCCTAAACGTCTCACCTGGCAGGTAGCAGGCAGCCGGGCCGACACGGAGGGCAGAAAGAGTCTAGTTACCTTGTACTGAGATGGCTCTCCCTGCCCCCGTGTCCACAATGACACAGTGCAGGGGACGGGGAAGAGAGCCACAACGAGAAACAAGACAGGGAAGATATGTACACTTCCCCAGCGGAATGAATAGACAAAGGACACATCGATATGGATGTCATTGCAGAAAATGCTGGTTTGCAATAAGGAGCAAATAAAGATGACCTTCCTTGCCCCCTGTGGCTCAGGGAGGGTCTGCAGGGGGAGGTGGTGATTCCAGGGCTTCATGGAGACCTTCCTCCCCCTCCCCCTGTCCGCCGCGGCACGACACTTCACATGGACTCTGGAAGGGAGAGGAGCCTCCGCGGGCCACGGTGGCATTCCCATTGGCACGTGATGGTGGCGGGGCGACAGGGGAGAGTAGGGCAGGCTGAGGGAGTGTGTCAGGGAGGAGCAGGGTGGCTGCGGCTGGAGGAACTCGGGGCACTCAGGCTGTGGAAGGAGGCAGAGAGGTGACCTGGCTGGTGATTAGTGGAGGCACTCTGGGGGGGGCCGGGGCTGTGTGCTCAGGGTCATCAGGCCAGGCGGTGGGGAGGTGGGGGCGGCGAGCAGGGGCTTCAGCGGTGGGCAACCGGGAAGCGTGCTACTCTGTGGTCTTTTTTGTTGTCTACACTGGTCCTAAGAAGTCCCTTCACGGGGCTCCGTGGTCACCCCTCAGGGTCACACAGCATGCTTTCCTGTAACTTTTTCTCTCCTCTTCAAAGATAATTCTCGTGTGGCCCCGGGGTGAGAGGTGGGACCTGGAGGCCTCATTTGACTATTTCTGGTGTGAAAATAGCTCTGTGCTATCTGGACCTCCTGGGAAGTTTAGGAGAGCAAGAGCTTTTTAAGTCAATTGCCTTGGAATAGGGTGCCATCTGCTGCTCCCCTTGCTGTGAGGTGAAAGGGTGGCTGTGGGGATTAGAATGTCCCTGCCCGAGAGGGCCTGGGCCAGGCGTGAGCAGCACTGTGGCCACTTGTCCAGGACAGGCTTGGGGAGGGTTCCTAAGTGCCTCCCTGTCTCCTCTCTTCTCTTCCTCAACTACATTCTCAACCTTTCCCTTCTCTTCCAGACTTGCCGGTGGTGAGTCATCTACAGAGGAAAGGAAGGGAAACCGGGGGAGGGTCTTGTAGGGACCATCCTCTAGTTCTGGTGGTACCACTGGGGTAGCGACCCCAGACCCAGCCTGGAAGAACGGGCAGAGTGGCCCCCTCCTCGATCTCAGTTCTAGAACTTCTCAGTCTTCCTGCATTTATGAGCATGCCTGTCTGTCCCGGGCCACATCACGAGATGGTGAGGCGGGAAGGGCTGTGGGACTGGCTCAGGCATCTCATTCAAATGTTCTGCCTGGTGCTTAGCTGATGCCTGCTGAACCAACTGGAGAAGACCCAGTTGCTAAGAACCTGTCCAGAGAATCCACATTCCTGACTTTCTTTCTGGGGGCAGGTTTGGCTAGAAGCTGCTAGGAGAGGAGGCTCAGGTGCAGGGACAGCTCACAATCAGGGGACATGCTTTTGCAGTGGCTGGAGGAAGAAGCCAAGAAAACATCTGGCAAGCTCTGCATGCTCCAGGGGGCATGCTGGGAACCCCTGAGGACTAGCCAAGGCAGGGTGACCCTTAGCATCTACAGAGAAGGGGCAGGAAGTGGAGACTGAATGGGTGGGGCAGGAGGTGTGAGGAGGGCGGCTGAAGAGGCATGCGGGCCAGAACCACACACGGGGGCGGGGGGGGGGGCAGTCTGAGTCGGCCATGCAGGCAAGGAGGGTGATGCCATACCAATGGGCACGGGGCATCCAGTCCGTCCAGCCCTGGTAACCCCGGCTCCCCTTTCTCTCCTTTATAACCTCGGTGGCCCTGTTCACAAAACCAACCACGATGATTATTTAGGTCGAGGCTGGCCAGCTCCGACTGTGGAGTGGAGAGGCCCAAGTCCAACCCCAGCCAGGATGCAGGACCTTGAGGGACCAATAAGGAGGGCCCGGATCCCCACTGATCCTCATGTCCCACGTTCAATGCTTGTGCTCTCTTTGGCTCCCACGAGAGCTGAGCTGTGGCACACGTACAACCAGCCCTCTCTCCATTTAAAGGCTCACTTCGAAAAGGCACAGATGAACTTCACATGTGGCCTATCATAGCTTTCAGAGCCTTCAGATGGATTGCAAAGGCACTTGAGAAGCCAGGCTTCCTTAAAAGCCTGTTTGGGGGTGCATCTTGGGGGCGTTTGTCTATTGGTTTTAGGTGGATGGCTTGTGGGCATTGGGAGACTGTATTTTAAAAGCCCCCTTTTGGGCCTTGTTCTACCCAGTCTGGGGCATAGATGGCCCCAGGGGGGGCACAAATCCGGGTGGGTGTCCTGCATCCTGACAGAGGGTCCCAAAGCAGCCTGCACTGCTGGCCACAGAGGTGGCCACGAAACGAAGAAGGCAAATGCGGGGCTTGCAAACGCTACACTGGCTTCTGAGAGCCATCCGGGAGCTCACAGCCAAGGTCTGCTCCAAAACCCCTTTCCTCGGGGCGAGGGTTCTCATTCCCACACATCCATTGTCCCGCAGCTTCGAAGGAAAGGGATTTAGCCAGAACGACTTGCAGCTGTGGTTTGAAGGCAAAGCCAACAGCCGGCAGCTCCCACTGGCCGAGCGAGCAGGTAGGTTTTGGTAGCATCGGAATAGGCATTCGCTTGCTCGTTAGCTTATTTGCCTTCTTGGTTTCCAGCTTGCAAACCTCAAGGAAAAACCCAGAACAATGCAAGTGATAAATGAAGACATACCAACGGGCAGGGGGCATCTAATCCAGGCGCTCCTTGGTCTCCCTTATCCCCTTTAGGCCCTCTAGAGCCTTTCTTCCCCCTCTCCCCCTGTAAATAATGGTTTAGTCCAAGAGAAAAAAATAACATCAAAACTTTAGGATCATTCAAGTGTTAAGGTTAGAAACAGAAAATGAAAAAAAAAAAAATCAAAGAGGGAAAAGAGTGTCTCTTCATTAGGATCTTCTTCCCAATAGGATTTGAGGTCAGCACCCATCCTCACCCTTCTAGAAACTGGAGACTCTGGCTCAGGTAGGTGGGCAGGGGGCAGGGGAGGAGGAAATTGAGGCCTGGGGACAGGGAGCTGTGGGGCTCAGAGCCGGAGATGGGGGGGAATGTAGATGGAAGCTGCCTGTGGCCAGTGTTGGTAACACTGAGCCCAGAGCAGGTCTGTGACGAACAGGGGACCCACTTCCTTCTCTTGGAGGGTCCAGTTTTGAAAGTCTTTGACATGACTTTTGTCATGTCAATGGTTTTCATCCCTTTGACATTCTCTTAGGAGGCAAGATGATTTTATCTAGATCCCGGGGATACGTGTGTGTGCGTGTGCACACACGTGTGCACATACCTGTCTGCACAGGTACGTGTATGAGTGTGTAAGGATGTGCTTGGGCATGTGTATACAAGGGTGTGCATGTATGATTCTGTGCCTGCGCTTGAGTGTACAGGCGCCCATGTGTACGGGTGTGTCCAGGACTCATGGGTGGCTCCTGGTTCCCAGAGAGGTGGTCCTGCTGTCCATGTGTCTCTGGTCTGTCCTGGTCCGAATCCGAGGCAGCTCTTTGTATATAGACAAGTTGGTTCAAGGAACTCATTTGTTTTTGAAAAACTTCACTAAGAATCATCTTTCTAAATCGAACCCCATTTTGTATGTGTCAGGGTCACTCTCCACTTAAAAAAGGGTTATGAATGAATCTGAGTTTGGATTTTCATATGTTGGGTTTCCTTATAAAGGGGCTGAGCGTGCCCGTGGAGGGTCTTCTTGGGAACAGGTCTCCACTGCCACAGAAGGCTGACTGCCCAACGCCTGGGGGCTTCCACTGTGCTGCTCGAGGTGGACGAGACCTTGAAGGCAGTCAGCACAGGGATCAGAGCAAAGGCTTGGAGACGGAGCGGGTTCTGTCTATTACCAGCAACGTGTCTTAGGGAAGTTACTCAACCTCTCTGAGCCTCGCTTTCTTTACCCGTAGAACGTGGATAATAACACCTGCTTCACAACTTTGTTGTGACGTCTCTGTGCACATGAAGTGCTTATGCCTGGCATACAGCACGTGCTCAGTAAGTGACAGCTGCTGCATGATGATGACAGTAACGACTACCACTTCGTCCTGTCACGTCTACTGTGTCCTGCGGTGAGCAAGGTTCCTCAGAGGGAGGCAAAGGACAAGAATATTTTTTATGTTTATATCTCCCGAATCTTTGGAGATGCCTCAAATTTCTTGATTCCAGGGGTCCCCTGTAATTGCCCGTGCACTGTCCTAAGTGAGTTTTCTGAAGTGCAAACACTCGCTTGGAAACTGAGGTGCTTAGGAGGGAACGTGTATATGCACATGAAGTGTGATCGTGTGGGCCCTGTGATTGTTCTCTGCCCACCAGTGAGAACAAGATGGCGTGAATTGTCCCCGAGCAGTGGGCAAGCAAAACCACCAGCTGGTTGGATGGGAAGCCCCGTGGTCAACTTTTTCAGCAATGTGGTCCCTTATTCACCTCGGGTCAGGTCATTGTAAAAATGAACAGTTTCCCGTGTTCAGAGGGTGGGCAAAGCTCCCTTGGTGGGGTGGGGTTCCAGGTACCCGATGATTTGCCTGTGGGCCACGGAAGGTGGGCAGTGGTCCTGACTTTCCGGGCGGGGAGCTCACACCAGGGGGCGCCATGTTCTACAGCCCAGGAAATGGCTTTACGGTGGGTGCCCTTTGAAGGTAGTAGAGTACTAGCTTTATCTACATCCTCCCTGCCTCTGGTCCCCAAAGAGTGACATAAAAGAGCCCCTGGCAAAGAGGGGGTTCTAGGTGAGGAAAGGGAAAGTTAAAGTCGAGGAGCAGAGGTTTCTTTAAAAAAACTGAGATACATAAATTGACTTTAGAGGAAATAAATTGCAGCTGGGAGAGTGGAAAGGAAAGGACGAGGGGCATGGGGTCGTGGTAATGGGGTGAACGTGTCGGGCGGGGGGAGAGGTATTGAAGGAGGGAAGGAAGGAAGTGTCCGGCCCAGGCCAAAAGAGACAAGGGAGGAAGGAGAGGCAAGGAGGCAAAGGGACGCGGGGGAGCAGGCGGCTCGTGCACACAGGCACATGCACCCCCCGGGCGGCGCGTCTCGCGGTGACCATAGCCTCCCTGCATGCACGCAGACCTTCCAGGTGGCTGGCGGGCAGCTCCTCCGCGGCACCCAGTTCCCCTGGTGCCAAATTGCCAAATTCATGCCACCCTTTATCTCGTGATGGCCTTTTTCATCCCAAACGTGGCTCCTGGGCCAAGGTCACAGGGCCGCTAAAGGCCGAGACTGTCCCTTGTGACGCGGACAGAACATTCTTTCCATTGCCCTGTGTGTCCTCTTAGGAAAGTGCCTGGTTGGGCCTCCGGGCCTGGCCTGCTACTACCAGGACCGTCTTCCTTCCATGAACAGGAAAGAGGCTTCAAGGCCACTGCCAAGTGGGACACGGAGAAGCACGGCTTTAAGGTGGGGCCTGGGTTCACTGTGAGACAGAGCAACAGGGTGCGGGGCACCGGCCAGGGGCCTCTCTGATGGGCCCGGGCACGACGTGTGCCGAAGCCTTAGAGCTGCCTCCGGAAGCCACCCTCTCACCGTGAGCGTGGGTAGGGATAACAGTGGGGCATCTCACTAGAGGGTCCTCTAAACTCCTCTGGGATCGTCCCTTGACCAAAGTGTCAATACTCTGAGCTTCAAGCCTCAGGAAGAAACACTGTCCACGGCAAAGCACTGGCTGCTCCTGGAACCTCCTTTGGTTTGAAGGCTTCATTACCAAGCCCTGACATCTCTCCCCCAAAGGTCCGTTAGGGCCTGTGGTATAAAGAGGTCTGTTTGAGGAGGTGAGCCGTAGGGGGAGCTCTTCCAGCACGTTCTGGCATCCTGAGAGTCAAATCTCCTGAACAGAGGACACTGTTTCCTGATTTGGAAGCCTGCCCTTTGGAAAAAGTCAATTGTCCCGCATGGTGTACTCGAAAGTGGGTACATGCAACTTGCCTGTTCTCCGGACTTGACTTTTACTAAGTGACATATGGCTGATTTATAGGTGGGGCGGGGGAAGTGTGTGAAACCTTACTTCAGGCTTAGGAAGGAGGAGCGGAGAAGAAATATTCTCCCACTGATTCCTGGGGCCTCACTGGTGCGTTCAGCAGCCCCAGTCGCCTCCTGCTGCCCCTCCAGCTGGGACAAGGACATCTGCATGCCTGTCTCTGTGTCTAGGGCAGCATAGTCCCTGCCCCCGGAGGACTGGCTTAGCAGCCTTCACATGGCTCACTGCCTCAAGCCAACTGAAAAAGTCTTAAGAAACAGTTCAAAAAGTATTAATTGAGTATGACAAAGACAAGCAGAACACGTTAGAAATAAATTAGAAAGGGGATTAGTATGCCAGCTAAGAGGTGGAATGATCAATTTTTTTTTTTTTTCGGTGGCCACAGTAAGGAAGGTGGGCTTCCCAGCCTGCCTGAACAGCCAGCACACTTCTGGAAGTGGGTCTGTTTATTCCAGTGGTTTCCAGACTTGGTTTTCCATGGACGGTTTAGCAGGGGTCCCTCTGCCTGCTTCCCTTTACTTAAGGAGGCCATGGAACGAACTGAGTTGCTTTTGACCCCCTGCCAGAAAGGACAATTTAGGGATACGGAAGAGTTCAGTAAATACACCTTAAATTGAAATGACAGGACTTGGTGCAAGATAGAAGCATACAGATTCTGGCACTTTCTATGCATGAACATGGTTATCCGTGTTCGAAGATGGGCCAGAAGCCCTGGGGTTGATAGCTGCCTGCTCTGCCTCTGTGTGTGTGAGCTCAGTATTCTTTGTTCTCCATTCGTTTTTCTACCTCTATGACCCTTGGATATCATGACCCGCTAGAAGACGCTCTTGGGCCTCTAAGAGCTGTGTGTCACACTCCGAGAACCGCTGGGAGGAAACGGCAGATGAGACGTTCTATGAAGGGACACAACGGTCATCTCCTGGTCGGATGTAGTTAAATGGTCCCTCCTGGGCCCAGAGGCGTCATGTGTCATCTGCCGTGTACACTCAATAACCGTGTCCTGTGATGACGGCAGAAACCAAAGGGACAGCAAAGGGGTGCAGAAGGTGCAATTCATTGCATGGTCCTGCTGACTTTTTCCAAGAGAAATAATGGCTGTGAGGATTTTTTAAAGGGTTGGCTGCTTACAACAGCTGTCTGCTTGTGCTTGGAACTGGAATTTATTTCTCTCTCACCAGTGGCCTGGGACGCCTGGTGAAACTAAGTTTCAGAAAATACCATTTAGGGGTCCATTATCAGGGCAGCCTAGAGGGAGCTGGGCACGTGACTCCCGGTGCCCGATGGCAATGCTAATCTGATGGCCACCGTGGGATTCAGTCTCCCCTTGTCTTGTGGAAAAATCCATGCTTCTGTTTCAGGATTAGGCCCCAGGCTGCCTGCGTGCTACACAGTAAGCCCCTCACTATAAAGCCTTTTAATTTAGGATGATTTGCCAGGAAAAACTGTATCTGCCAACGTTGGGTCAGGAATCCCCCACTGATCATTCCACCACATCATGAAGACATTAGGAAGCAGTGCCAGAGTGCAAGGGCTCAGACTTACCCGGTTTCCTTTGTCCCCGGGTGGTCCGTGTAAACCCTGTAATAAATTGCAGAAATGAAGACACGTTAATGAGAAAAGACAGGATGGCCATCCAGTCCTTCCTTCCAGGATCATAAAGGTCTTCGCTGATGTCTAATTCATCAGAGGCAGGCTTAATTGTCCCCATTCTACAGGGGGACAAAGGGACTTGCCCTAGAGACAAGTAATCAGTTATGGGCAAAGCCAAGAACACGGTCCTGGTTTTCTCTCTCCAAAGCCGTGGCTCTATTCTTCTAGCTCACTTGTGGTAAGGAGTGCCAGGTGCTGAGGACTCGGTCTGGGCACAGAGAACCCTCCTGGCAGAAGGGGTGTTGGCATGGCTCTCCCGCCAGCCTCTGCTAGATAAATGACCCCAAAGCTGCTCACACCCTCTTTTCAAGGTACAGGCTGCTCTCCATGCCTTTAGCTAGCAGAACAGCACAAGGCAAGGACCCCGAGCAGCCAAATGCAAAACTGCTGAACAGATGTACCACCTTCCACCTTCCAGTGGGCGGGAAACAAAGCGGTCTCTGGCGATCCGCTTTTATAACAACACAACAGGAAAATCCACCGTCTCTTGGGAAAGCCGCCCCACTCGTGAAACGTCTCCCTCTGGCATTGTAATGATGTGGAGTTGATTTTGCCCCTCCTCCATGGCGGGGGCCGCTGGCACATTCGTCTGCAGGGCCCCCACCGCACGGAACACAGAGGCGTGCAGTGAGAGAGGCTCGTGCGTGTTTGCCACATGCCCGAGGCCCTGGTACCCCAACGGGGGCCACGTGTCCCCAGGTTTGCCTTGGGTGGTGCCCCACAGGGGCGCTCCATGGCCAGTCGGCTGCTGCCAGCTCCCTCTGTCACAGAAATCAGCACTCTGGCTTGGCTCTGGATGTTTGCTCCCGGCCCTGGGTTTTCTGTTTTGATGGCGGCTCTGCCGGGGGTAGGGATGGGTGGAGAGGAACTTCCCGCCCCATGATACTTACAGGAAGCCCAGCCGCTCCTGACGGTCCTGTCATTCCCAGGTCTCCTTTGCTGCCCTGAAATCGCAGAGAGAAGCCCATGAGCCCTCCCTGACATGGTAACAACCTTCCATCAACTGTTTTCTGTTTTTTTTTTTTTTTAACATTTTTTATTTTTTTATTTCTAGGAGAGAGTGAGAGAGACAGCATGAGCAGCGGAGGGTCAGAGAGAGAGGGAGTCACAGACTGAAATAGGCTTCAGGCTCTGAGCTGGCAGTCAGCACAGAGCCCGACGCGGGGCTCGATCCCACGAACCGCGAGATCATGACCTAAGCGAAAGTTGGACGCTTAACCGACTAAGCCACCCAGGTGCCCCAACTGTTTTCTGTTTTTGTGCAAAAGCCGGGAAACCTCTCCTGTCCCCTCCAAGAGTCCCCTCTGTGAAACAAGGGCTGAGGGCGTGAATGGTGTGGACTCTGCCTCGGCACCTCCCTCCCTCCAGCAGAGCCCATCCCCCAAGGCCCTCTGGAAAGACTGGACAGTATGCTGAAGGTACGAGTTGCCCTCAAGCAGAAACAGGGGAGGGGAACAGGGGGCAGGAAGTGAGCATGGACAGTGAAGGTGAGGAAGAGGGAAAGAGGAGAGAAAGAGCTTTGATTTCTTCTTTGAAGCCACAACTGTCACCTCTGAGAGCAGCCATCCTGGTTGCCAAAGTGGCTGTGATCTCAGGGGAGCCTGTGACCTAGCGCAGAGGTCCAGCGCTCCAGCGGCTCTTGGGTGACATGCCCTGAGTGGGCCTGGCAGGGAAGAGCTGACGCTCGGGACAGGCAGCCCTCCTCCTCTGCAGAGCCGAGCCCCCATTGGCATTGCACGCGCCCACTCCCTGGGCTGCGGCTCAGAGACAGCGACTGTGGGAGCTGGCCTAACGCCCATCTCCTGACTGCCAGGATTTTCTATCCCACCTGGCACTCTGCTCTGTGCTGTCTCCCTCCATCATTACAGGGTGTGGGTGTGTCTGGTCCCAATAGTGCCTGGGGCCTTGCCAGATTGAGCCTGTGACTAATGCCGAGTGACCAGGAGCTTAGCACAGAAAGCTCTCCGTCTGTCCACTCACAGCTATAAAGCGAGGAGCCGAGGCTGGCCGGCTCCCCCACAGGCTGCTGTGAGGGTCACGGAGGAGGTGCCTGCTGGTCCAGGAAGAATGGGTGGGGGCTGGGGCCTGCAGCTGGGCCTGGACTGGGGTGTTAGCCCGATCCTGGTGTGCAGACCTGCTCCTGGTGTGCAGGCCCCTCCTGGTGTGCAGAACCCTCCTGGTGTGCAGACCCCTCCTGGTGTGCAGGCCCCTCCTGGTGTGCAGGCCCCTCCTGGTGTGCAGACCCCTCCTGGTGTGCAGGCCCCTCCTGGTGTGCAGGCCCCTCCTGGTGTGCAGACCCCTCCTAGTGTGCAGATTCTTCCTGGTGTGCAGGCCCCTCCTGGTGTGCAGACCCCCATCCTGGTATACAGACCCCCATCCTGGTGTGCAGGCCCCTCCTGGTGTGCAGACCCCCATCCTGGTGTTCAGGCCCCTCCTGGTGTGCAGACCCCCATCTTGGTGTCCAGGCTCTTCCTGGTATGCAGACCCCTATTCTGGTGTGCAGACCCCCATCCTGGTGTGCAGGCCCCTCCTGGTGTGCGGACCCCCATCCTGGTATACAGACCCCCATCCTGGTGTGCAGACCCCCATCCTGGTGTCCAGGCTCTTCCTGGTATGCAGACCCCCATCCTGGTGTGCAGGCCCCTCCTGGTGTGCAGACCCCCATCCTGGTATGCAGACCCCCATCCTGGTGTGCAAGCCCCTCCTGGTGTGCAGATCCCTCCTAGTGTGCAGACCCCCATCATGGTATGCAGACCCTCCTGGCGTACAGACCCCCTTCCTGGTGTACAGACCGCCCCCCCCCCCCGATGTGCTGGCTTGGGGCTATTGAGCACTCACCCTCTCACCCTTTGGTCCCGCTGGGCCCGGAACTCCGATTGGTCCTGGAGTACCCTGGTGGGGGCGGGGAGGGTGAAAGAAAGCAGAGGTGAGGGGCCTGGGGCCTGGGGGAACCCTGGGAATCCCGCCCGGTGCTGGAGATGAGCAAGGTCCAGAGGCCCATTTTCAGGGTTGGCGAGGCCAGGCTCGTTCAGGGCAGTCATTCGACTGGGCAGGTTCCTGTTTGGGTTGCCGGCCTCAGGGAGCGAGGCCTCTCCCTGCCTCAGAGCCAGATTTGAGGAGGGAAACCCTTTCGCTTCACAACCAAGCTTGCCAAGGCTGAAAACGGTAGAACTGCTGCTTAGTTTGCTCCCTGAAGCGCTTGGGAGGGGTTGATGCCATCCCAGGGGTGGGGGCGCGGGCTGGCACCTGCTTGCCGTCGCAGCTCCACATGCAGCGGGAGGGGCTTCATGCCAGAGAGACCGATGCAGACGCACATACAGAGGCAGGCGTAGGGAGGTCCTTCAGCCACTGCTCGCCCCACCCGCCCCACCGCCGGCCGCCCTGCCCTTCGGCCCCTGCTCCCGCTCCCAGGCCCCACGGGGCAGGTTGGAGCAGAGAGTGAAGGAGTGTGCCTCGCATGCGTGCGGACACTGGCCCGGCAGCTCCTGACTCAGGGCCGCTGGGGAGTAGGGGCGGGGCTTGCTATGTATGGCGCGATTAAGCATCTTCGCCAGGGTCCCCATTTCCACCCGGACTGGACGAAGTCTATATTTCAGAGCTTCCTATTGCTCTGCCTCAGTGTTTAGATTTCCTGCCTAGACAAGGACCTGAGGACTGGGGGCTGGCTTGAACGCAGTCTCCTGGGGCATGAGCCAGTGGGGAAGATGCTGATTTACTTTACACAGAAAAGAAAAAGAGCATTAAGATGTTCTCTGTGTCCCCTTTGCAAGCATGAGGGAGGACTGGCCAGGTGTGACAAGAGCGTGTCAAAAATGAAAGAGGCCGGATCAGGCTCAGAACGGCACTCTGGAGTCCCTGGCCTGCTTCTAGTCGGGCCTCTAAGGCCCATCAGCTCTGCGATACTGGAGGCGTTTCTTGGGCTCTCTGAGGGTCCATTTTCCTCCCTGTAAAATGGGGATGATAACGTGAGTATCTGCTTTTGAGGCCCCTGCCAGTTAAATCGGATGAAAC
The DNA here is from genome assembly GCF_003009895.1 of Hyaena hyaena. Taxonomy (NCBI): domain Eukaryota; kingdom Metazoa; phylum Chordata; class Mammalia; order Carnivora; family Hyaenidae; genus Hyaena; species Hyaena hyaena. Next base: position 889,556 of record NW_024080705.1, read on the forward strand.
AGTGTCACGCATCTGGCACCAGTAAATGTTAGTATTGGCAGGGCAGGGTTATTTGCCCCATAAAACTTTTACTTTAAGGTTGTGATACTGATTTAATGAGGAAAAGTAAAACCTGAGGTCCAAAGGGGACCGAATCTATGAATTTGCATTGCTCTCCTCTGTCCAGTAAGAATGGAGCACATTGCTGTGAGGACAGTTTTGCTTCCTCTGATTCCAGCCACAGATCATCCCCCAGCCCTGACTGGCCACCTGAGGTGGGGGGGGGGCGCTAGGTGTGAGGAGGATGGAGAGGGAGGGACTGGGGAGCAGCGAAGCTGGAATAACGCCTGGAGAAGAGGTCTAGTCTCTGTACAGGAGCATATATAGTGCTGCCTCTGTACATGCGTGGTGGAGAGGGGCTCTGGAAGGGAAGCGGTCTTGGCTGAGCCACATCACCGCTTCTGCTTGGTCAGGACATGTGCCAGAGGACGAGGCTCTGCTGTCCCTTCTGGAAACTCTGGGCTCCCACCGTGCCAGCTGCGAGGTCCACCTCCAGGCCCCTGGGAAGGCGCGCTGCTGCCCTTGTGCTTTGGACATCGGCCTGTACCCCAAATGTGTGTCCTGCCCCCCACAAATGAAACCCTGCAAACTCGCCTTCCCCAAGGGTCATTCTAGCCAGCTCATTAGGACCTTGTCTTCTGGGCAGACCACGCAGCTGTGGCCTTGACAGTGTCCTGCAAAGGCAGGGCTGGAGCTCACTGGCTGGAAGGGGCTGGGGGCACACCCACAGCGCTGTTGATGGCTCCCAGGCAGGGAAGTTCAGCCTCCTGGCCCTTGGCGGTCAGTGATCCCTACACCCTGGGAAGGTGACAGGCTTCGGTGGGAATGCCACTTCCCCAAAGAACCACCCCCCCCAAGGGTGTTCTGGGAGGGGCCTGGCAGGTGGAGAGGAGAGGAGAGACTTTGTTTGATGCTTCAGCTGTCTGTCACAGGGAGAAGGGCCAGATGTTTTCTAGTCATGAGTAGGCGATGCCTGTTTTCTGGAATCAGAAAGAATAAAGAGGGGCCCCGAATGTCCCTGGTTTGCTCTGTGTAAACCCCTTGTTGAATTGCCAGGCCGCTGTGGCACCACAGGAAATGGCTATGACGTGCCCACAGCACACTGAGCTGGGACCACCCCGTGTGATCCTAGAGGCGGCACCTGCCCTCAGCCCAGTATACCCCGCAGGGGGCTGCACAGGACCAGGAAGCTTTTGGGGGCAGACAGGAGAAGGACAGAGCTCACAGCATGAGGACGACATAGCATAATGGGCACGCACAGACACTGTCGTGTTTGGTGGGCGTGAGTCAGGGTCTCCACCCCTGGGGCTAGGCTCCCCGGCTGCACTGAGCCTTCTGTTAGAAGCAGAGTCTGTGCTGCTGGAGCAGCCTTCCGCCTCATGTCCAGCGGCCAGGAAATTCAAATTTGAGGACCCTCGGTTCGTATGATGGCCAGGCCATCTGTCTTTGGTCAAGAGACCTGGAGAGGCATTTCTGAATGGAGCATAGTGCTCGTTTTGTCAGCACATATACTGAATGGAGCATAGATGGTACCTTTCTGGTGTCAGTGGTGGGATAAGGCATAACTCATGGGGAAAACAAGGCCACAGCGGGACAGAAACAGACAAGAGGGGTCACAGGCCAGGGATGGGGTGGGGTGGGATGGAGGGTAACGGAGAAGCGACACTCACCGGTGGCCCAGGCCTGCCGTCCAAACCTGAAGCTCCCTGGACAAAGGGAACAGTGTGACCAAGAAAAGGGGAGGGGAGGAACGGGAGGGAGAAAAAGGGACCGGGGAGGGAAGAGGTGAGTGAAGCAGTGACTCTGGACAGACACAAATGCTGGTAATCAAACAAAACGGGAGAAATAAGCTTGGGAGGACAGGGAATGGTATTCACATGGAAACCAACAAAAACGGACACTGTGTGCAGTGTGGCCGACTGTGGAGCCGGAGATTGGTGCAGCTGGCCGTTCTGATCCTCAGTGCCCCCTGCTGCCCTCTCGCCTGTTATCCTTTCTCGGGAATCCCTCTCCCAGGGGCTTGCAGGGCTCCAGGGAAAGGGACACAGACAGAGAATTCGTGGAAAGGCCTCTGGAATGAGGGGTAGTGCATCCTTCTCAGGACCATCTCACTGCAAAGGGACAAGCCTATGTGGACGGCGACTTGTCTTCCCAGCCTCTTTTGCGCAGCTGTTGGGACCAGGCCACACTGGGAAACCCTGAGGAGGTAGTACTGGGTTACAGCACCTAGCTTGGGAACCTGGGGAGAAGCCGGCCTGCTTCTGCCTTGGGGGAGGGGGGGGCGGTAACTGAGGGCAGGGTAGGCCCTCTGGCACTGCACAGTTTGCAAAGCTCTGCGCAAACCCAATCTGTTCCTGTTGTCCCTGACAAAGACCCCTTTATAGAAAAAGCCTTTGGGGGCAGCTGACGGCAACAGAGGTCTAAGGCCATGTACGTCCTGGAGTAAACTGGCTGGCAGGTGGGATGCTGTTAAGACCACTTGCAGTGCAGCATCCAGCAATATGTGGGCTGGGAACAAGAGCTCTCACTCTAAGTGCTGGGCTGGGAGGCTGCCCCTGAGCTAGAAAAGCCAGGGGGGCATTTATCTGATGACGCCAATGTGACACACCAGAGAGAAGGCAGTGGAGACACTCTGGCCCAGTAAGGACTGAGTTCTTAAAAACTGCTTCCAGCTGAGCCTCAGAAATGAGCCCAGGCCAGGGCGCCTGGGGCCTCAGTTGGTTAAGCGTCAACTTCCGCTCAGGTCATGATCTCACGGTCTGAGAGTTCGAGCTCAGGGTTGGATTCTGCGCTGACAGCTCAGAGCCTGGAGGCTGCTTCGGATTCTGTGTCTCCCTCTCTCTCGGCCCCTCTCCCGTTCGCTCTCTGTCTCTCTGTCTCTCTCCCTCAAAAATAAATAAATATTAAAAAGATTAAAAAAGAAAAAGGAAGAAGACTAGGCCTCAGGATTGTAAGGTGGGGCAATGCCCCCGGGCAGGGGAAAGAATAATGGGTAGTAGGGTCCTCTGGGACTTTCTTCTCAGTGTTAGAATCGCAAAAGTTCTGGGATGATCTTGACTCATAGCCTAGAAAGCTGTGGTTCTCAACCCCACTGCCACATGAGAATTTCCTGGGGGGACATGTCAAATAACACAGATGCTTGGGCCCCACTCCACCCCAACTGAACCAGAATCTCTAAGAATGAGGCGGGGGATAATATGGCATGTTTGGAAAGCTCCAGATGACTCCAGTGTGTAGCCCACCCCGAGAACCACTTCTGTAGGGCAAACAGGAGGAGCTGAGCAGGACGTCTGGGAAAAACAGACCGCTCCCATATGGCATAAATATCGAGGTGAGGCCGGACATCAGAGCTTTCGCGAAATATCCACACACTTTGTCTATGCAGCATCAATACTGAGTTATCTTGAGAGATCTGGAGTGGGGGGCACGGACTGGAGGTTTTCAGGGCATATGTGGGCCACTGACATATTTTGCGTGATCTGCAGAGTTGCAAAGAATTTCTAATCCTGTTAGAAAATGGGGAGGTTTCACATAAAATGACAGATGTCCAGCTTCCTTTGAAAGATGAGACAATTCAGAATACTGGACCCTCATTCCCCCAAGGCAGCAGGCAGCTGAACTGAGGAGGGACTGCTGTCCTTAAGAAGGGAGAGATGTTCCACAATCCCCACTACTCCCTATTGTCCCTCCGAAGTCCCCGTCCGTTACCATCTGTGAATATGCTTGCTCGGTTGTTTTCTGAAGCTGGCAAAAGTATTTCCCTTTGCCCGTGTCTCTACTGAAAGTTGACAGGCTGAGGACAGACAGGGCACTTTGTCTTTCCTCTGGCACTTTCTTTGTTTATATAACCTGTTTGGTCTCCGAGCCGTTTGCATTTCAGCCCCTGGCTAAATTCTCCAGTGTTCACTAGGATGTTGGGACCATGAAGGCTGACGGGGAGAGATCTGTGGTTGAGGGGGGGTGGGGGAAGGCAGGAAGGCTCTCTAACAGTAAGGAGTTCTGGACAGAGCCTGAGACACGGGGAAATGTCTGTTAAAGTCATTAGTTTTCTATAGTCTTTCAGGCACATCGGCTCCTTAAATAGTCCTACATTTGATGCGCTAATGAGGGTGTTAATCATACCTTTTGCTTTTGCTGTTTGATAGCTATGATTACATTAACCAGACCTTCAAGCTCTGCCAAGCTGGGGTGATTGGGCTTCTCTTTGTTCTCCTGTTCTTTACGGCTTCCCAGGGTGGGAACTGGCCTCGGGCCTGGGCCGGAGGGAGCCCTGGTGGCTGGAATGAGCCCCTTCTCCAGGCTGTGGCCTCAGCGAAGGAGCTGCCTCTGGCATAGCCTAACCACTGACTTCATAAGTGACGTCAAGTGACCCTCTTTCTTCTCTGGGGCCGTCAGTGAAATGAGTAGATGGATCATGAATGTCCATTCTAGCTCTAAAAAACCAGGTCGCGAAGAGTGCCAGCCCCATGGGGGTGTGAGGGAGGATGAAGCCCAGGGCCCCCGCGTGGGCGAGCCAGTGCAGAGGCCAGGAGCCCACCTGGACGTGGGACAAAAGATCCGCCCAGGCCTTGCCCCGCCTCTGGAGATGCAGATGCCTCCCCCCTGACCTGGGAGCTGATCTCTCGCCAGGCTGCCGTGAGAGAGCTGAGTGGCCTCGGCCTGCTGGGACCAGAGAATCTGCCTTTGGACAGCCTTTTCTGCTGTGGCCAGTGCTTAAGAGCAGAAAGCGGGGGCTCTGCTGGGGCCTCAGGGGGAAAATCAGAGAGAGACGGAGAACATTTCACTGTCTCCTGGCCCTCAGGTCCTTCAAGCCCAGCTCTGGGAAGGGCAGGGTTTTATTGCCTCTGAATCAGGCACATGCAGGCCACTTGCGCTCTCTTGACAGGCGCTCTTTGCATGTGTATATGTGTGTGTGGGGGGAGGCTTAATTAGTTCTGTACTCCCCCCACACCCAGGCCAGGAACCTGGCCCAGAGGGAGTCCTCAGTAAGAGAATTAGAGCCTCTGGTCTTGCCCAGGGGGGAAAGCAAAACCACACGGAGTTGTGAAATGCTCAGAACTTGAGAATCTACGCAGTCTTCTCCAGGGTCCTGCACACCACCCTGGCCTCCCCGGGACCACCCAGCTGGCTCCTCGCAGCGCTGCTGGCTCTGAGATACTCACGGGTAATCCCAGCGGCCCTCGGTCTCCTTTCTCTCCCTGGACACCCTTCTCTCCTTTTGCTCCGTCTAGTCCTGCTTCCCCCTGAAAGAAAGGGAGGGGGAAGATCACAGAAGGCCATGTCTCAGACAACTCAAATTTGCATGCTGGGGCCCTGGAGATGGGGGTGGGCGGGGGCAGGTAGAGGATGAAGGCGGGGGGGCAGAGGGGCCTGGCTCAAGGGTGGCAGGCCGGAGGCTCCAGGAGACCTGGAGAGAGAGCCTGGCTCTCTCACCCCAGGTTAGAGTCCTCAGTATGCCCGTAGTGACTGTGAGGGCCCCAAAAGAAAAGCAGATGGGTGGAGTGAAGACAAACCCAAAGGACAGTTCCAGGCTGGGCTTGGGCGTAAGTGACCATTTGTATGGCAGCAAAAGTGGGGCCCTGTACAGACTGGCTGGCAGGTGCCTGGAATGCCAACACGGAAGCCCCGAGGCTTGCAAATTACTGGGACAAGAAATTGCCCAACAGTCCCCTGAAGTATATCGGGGCAGGAAGTAAGCGCCAGTAGGCCATCAGCCCCCAGCCCCCTCTTACCCAGTTGAAAAGCTTTTGAGGGGGGAGACTGGGAACCCCCCAGACTAGAGACCAGTGGGTTTGGACCCGGGGAGGGGGCCCACACTACATCCCTCTCTGTCTCCCACCTATACTTCAGCATGAGTGAAGGAAGTAGGGCAGGATACATGGAAAAGGATTTCACCATCTGCTAAGAATCTAACCTGTCACTTACTGGGTGGATTAATGGATGGGAAAATTCTAAATCCAAAGCCTGCCCAGAGTCAGTGATGGATGTTAAAAGGACCGTAGGACTTCATTCCGTCCTGATCATAGCCACTGGCTAGAGTGTCACGCGATTCCATTTAGGGACAGGGTCAGCTGGGCCACCTGTCTCTCAAGGACTTTCTTCCTTTCCAGCCCTCACCGCTCCCCCCCCCTCCTCAGCACCCGTCACATGACCTCTTCTTACCTTTGGTCCAGGAACGCCTTGGAGCCCCTGCATTTAGAATCAAAACAAGGTGCCTCAGAACTGCATTTCTGTTCATGTCTAACATACCTTGTCCACAAGGTGGACCACAAACAAGCGAGGGCCTGGGGTCCCTGCCCAGGGGAAGTAGAGGGGATGCTCAGCGGGCTTGTGCTTGGGCCTCCCTGGGGATGGGGTCTGAGCCAGGCTCCCCAGCCAGGGACTGACAGAGTCTCTCTGTAACCCCCACAGTTGACCTAGAGCCTCACGAAGGGACGGTTTGGAAGGAACACAGCAAAAGCTGAATTAATATATGCCAAGGGTCTGGAACAATGTTGGCACATAATAAGTCTCGATAAATGCTGGCTATTCTCATCATTACTACTACCACTTCTGCCAATGACAATGAGTGACACGGTGTCATGGGGACTGTGAACCCCACAGAGGAAGGACCAGCATCTGTTGGCTGAGGATGCTCGGGGGCCTTAAAAGGCCTCATGTTATCCCCTGTGACCAAGGAAAGGCCAATCCACTGGGGCTGGTTTTAAATCACTGTCTGTATTAATCTAGATCTTTTCCTGGCCGGTTAGCAGAAGGAGAACGCAGGAGAGCAGACGCCTGATGGCAAAGGGCAGAGCTTAGTGACAGAGAGGCTCCTGCAGGGAGGTGGGACCAGACCCCAGGGCTGCCAGGACGCTCAGCTGTTTCCAGGAAACCCACAATGTCTGGGCTCCTTGGTGTCACTGAGGTGATGCCTGTTGAGCATGGGAAGGGAAAGGAGTAGGGAGGGGCTCGTGGAGGAGACAATCCCACCCTGGGAGGAGGCAGTGACAGGGACCTGGGGCTGACCTCGGGGGAGGGGAACTGCGTGGGGAGGGGACGTTAGGGACCCAGTCACAGTGGACCAAAATGGTGACAGGCCCACCAAACTTACTGGAGGTCCGGGAGGCCCCTCTGGCCCTGGAGGCCCAGGAACCTAGAATCCAAAGGGAGATGGTTAGCTCATTGCCTGCTACGCTCTGAGTGGCCTCTCCTTCTGACATGGCCCAGGGTCCAGCTGGGGACTGACTGCAAAGCCAGAAGAGGACAGACCTGTCCAGCATAGAGTCTCATGAAAGAAGGCTTAGAACAGGGCAGAGACTCAAAGCAACTCACTAACCTGCACAGTATTACAAAAAAAATAAAATAAAATAAACCCCAAAACAAAAAAAAAAAAAACCCAAACCCCAAACATTGCCAGGAAATACTGTCAAAACATCTAGGCTTCCAGATTTTCTTGAAAAGAGAGACAGAGAGAGAAAACAAAACACCTGGCAGCACTAGACTCTTGTTCATGCATGGGAACAATCGCTGGGAGCTAAGAGCTTTCCCCTCCAGACAGAGCATGAAATCTTCAGACTACCCAAGTCCCCACCACTCCCTATTGTCTTTGACCTGGACCTTTACATTCATTTGTTGCATGCCTGGTCCTTGCAGGCATTTGAATTTGAGACCTTTGGCTTCAAGGAGCAGAGGTTGGTTATGTGGAATGGGGCGAGGCTGAGCAGTTTTGGAAGAATATCCCTCAAGTCTCTGCTTGACCGGCAGTCTCTGCTGCCCTTGAGGGCCCAGTGAAGTAGAATAGATTCGCACTGCACGGGGAAGGTGGAGCGACCCAGTGGGCCTTCCTCTCTGCGGAGGCTGCTGTTCACTGCAGATTCTGTTTTCTGATGAGGATGGACATCTATTTGCCCATAGTCAGCCACCCAGGAGGCAGGGGTGACGGGGAGAGGCCCCCCTGCTCCTTTCTGAGCTGATCACCCCACTTCAACTTCAAGGCTCTTCTCACCTTCCCAGGGTAGAACCGCACGGCGTGTGGCCGGGGTGTGACCTCCCTGCCGGGCCACCAGAGAGGAGCTCCTTACGCCGGGCAGACCTGGCACCTCCAAGGTCTCTTGGATCTGTGGACTTCTCAGCTCAGTCTCTGGAAACTCGATTCTCTTTTGTAAACAAGGTCACTGCTTTTTTTCTTATTGTAAATAAGTACTTCATGTATCCTGACTGTGGCAGTAGCTACACAAACCTACGTACTCAACAAAGTTCACGAACTATACACATTCTCCCCGCCAAACTCAGTTTTACTGTATGATAATTTGGAAAAGAAAATAATTAGTAACAGACCCATTACAATACTTTGTAAATGAGAAGGGATTGAAAGAATGAAAAAGAATAAATACCTGAATACTAACATTTTGCTTTATTTCCCTCCACTCTTTTTTGATGCGGCATAAAATGTATTTGACTGTGTCCATACTTAATGATGACTTTATATATATATATATATATATATATATATATAATTTAATTCTCCGCTGGTTTTTCATTTAACCCAAAGCCCATTTTTCTATTTTTTTTAGTATGTTCCCCACAAGCATCCTTTTCATGGTGACTGCACGGCACGGAATGAGTTCCTCCCCAGCTGGGCTTGGAGCAGCGCTTGGCACAAAGATTCTCTAACATGGGGACCATTATTACCATTAGTATTATTACCATAAGTTATTGAATCATTTCCTTCTTGTTAGAAATGTAGGCTGTTTCCAATTTTTACTTGAAATACTCCTGGAAGGAAGATTTCTATGCATAGTGCTTTTCCTGAATTTCAGAGGCCATCCATGTCTACCTCAGTAACCGTATCATATCATCAGGTTTGTTTCCCTAAGTGCAGATGGGCTTTGGTGACACTGAAGGTGACAGGGGGCAGGGGACCTCTCTGGGGGCTGAGAAGCCCTGGTAGTCTCTCCCTTGGCTCTGTCTGGGTGGCCTAGGCCCACCCACCAAACCTCCCCTCCCTCACAAACCACTGAACTCTGCTGCTTTTCTGGATCTCTCCCTGAGCCTGCAAATATGCCCGAATCCCTCTCATCTTTTGAGAACCTGGCTTCTATCCTGAGTTCCTCTCCACTGTGGGGTCTTCCTCCCCTCACCAGCACATCTCTCAGAGAACACGGTGTCTCTCGCCTGCTTCTGGAGCTTCTAGGCAAACTCCTCAAAGTCTTCAAGACCCTGCTCAAATGACCTGTCTTCTAGGATGCTCACCTAACTCCGTGAGCTGCTAACCACTGTACGCTGGAGGGGCGGTCTGCTGCACAGAGGTGGCTCTGTTTCTTTGCCTACCTCCAGACTCTAGCCCCGGGAAGGAAGCATGGTGGGTGCTCTGTGAACACTAACGGGGAGACCGTGAACTGGGGCTCAGAGGCTGAGCGAGCTACTGTGTTCTGTGAATTTCAGCTTCTCGCTCGCTTTCTGTGTCAGGCAGCTGTGAGTTTCCTTCTAGAGCCCAGAAATCCTGGAGGGACTGTGGGGTGATGAGGCCCCTGTCAAATCCTCCCCCTTGAGACACATAAGGCAGAGCAAATACAACCTACCTCCACTCCTGGGTCTCCCTTCTCCCCGGGCTCTCCTTTCTCTCCCTGTGGGCACAAAACACCGCGGTGTGGACGCCAGCACTCAGGGAAGGTGGGCACAGGGACACCCTCAGATGTGTGACAAACCACCCGGGACTAGACACGGCCTCAGCGTGGTCAGGGAACATCTCGGAGGCTGAGGAGGTAGTCAGCCTCATGTAGGAAGCCCCAGGAAGGGCCCCAAGATCATAGTCTTCGAGACTCTGTGGCCCCAGGGGGCGCCTGGGTGGCTCAGTCAATTGAGTGTCAGACCTGGACTCAGGTCAGACCTCACGGTTTGTGGGTTCGAGCCCCCCATCGGTCTCTCTGCACTAAGTGCAGAGCCCACTTGGGATTCTCTGCCCCTCCCCTGCTCACACTCTCTCTCTCAAAGATAAACACTAAAAAAAAAAAAAAAGGTGAAAAAAAAAAAAAAAGACTGTGGTCCAGCACGCGGGAGGAGAGGCTGATATGTGTTTGGATCTTGTGGTGCCTACACCCTACAGCGACCTGAGACCCGTGTCTAACCAACAGAATATGGCACTTGACAAGGTGACGGGACATCCCTCCTGTGGTTAGGTTACAAGTTCCTGGTGCAGACTGTAACACACACGTGTTAAGGTTATGTTAGAAATATGTGACACACACCCCCACACACAGACACGCAGCCCTGTGTTGGCGGCAGACAGGCCTTGGCCTTGAACAAGCACGCTGCTCTAGTGTGGACTGCCTGTCACAGGGAACAGCCTGTGCCGGCAGCCTGGAGTAGCTGAGCGGCGCGGCTCTACCATGGCAAAGGCACAGAAATGAATATGGCTCTCAAAACAGGGCAAGGGTCCGTGGTGGGGGGTGGAGGAAATGTCCACACCACATCTGGGGGCGTGTCCCTGCTCCACGCCGGAGGAGACATGTCAGGAGGCCGTGAGCTGGCCGCCTGTCCCCGCTGCGTGGGGTGAGTGGCTCCCGAGGGACTCCTGCACTGGGTCACAGGTAGGGCTGGTTGACCTTGGAGGTTCCTTATACTTCTAGGAGGAGAATTCTAAGATTCTAGCACCCGTGACGCAGGCTGGTGCCGTGAGGCAGGGGCCAGCGTGACACTAGTGGAGCATGTAGGGACCACCGCTCACACTCCAGTCAGCAGGAGAATGTCCCCTCCCCCCTCGCAGGCCAGCCAGGTAGGCAGGGGGTCAATGCAGCCTCGTTGTAGCGCTGGGCATCTGCCGGGCTGGTGACCACAGTGAGGGCACCCCTGCTCACGGGCCCTCGTCCATAGCCACCTGCCGACAGCCTTGACGCCCCGCCCTCTCGCCTTACCGTAAATCCCGGGAGCCCGATCGGGCCAGGCAATCCTGGTGCTCCGGGTCTCCCTTGGTCACCTGGTTCTCCTTTCTCCCCAGTTGGGCCATCTAGACCCTACAGATCGACAAAGATTTCTGTTGCACAAGAGCAAGGTCATCAAGTGGGCCTCTGTGACCAACTGTGGCATGCACACAAGGCTCCCCTCCTTTGAGGGCTGGTGTCTAGGATGGTGCCCATTTCACGGATGCAAACTACTGAAGCTCAGAGATGACTCCCAGGTCAAATCAGCAGCCTGGCTGGACTGGGTAAGTTCCTCTTTGTGTACATGCAGCTTCTTGGGCCTATCGGGCTTCCGCATGCTTTCCCAAGAGGCAGGTTTACACTTGTGACCTCATCTCCTTCCCAGAAACCCAGTGAAGTAGCCCGGGAAAGGATTCTTATCCCCATTTTAGAGGTGACAAAACAGAGGTTCCGCAAGGCTCAGCAACTTTCCCAAGGACACAGGAGATGACAGAACAGGACCAGTTCTCCTGAGGTAGGAAATTGGCCTTCATCAGAAAAAAGGGGGGAGGCTTGAGGGGAAATCCAGGTGCATCTCCCACCCCCGCTTCCCAGCTGCAGGTGTCTGGCCCAGGCTGCAGCATGGACCCTGCAGAAGCCATGCTGGGGGTGGGACACTGTGTAGGCACGCGTGTGTCACAGGGTAGGGTCCTGGCCAGTCCTGGCACTCACCGGTGGGCCTGCTTGCCCCGTCTCCCCTTTCTCCCCTTTGTCTCCTGGGCTCCCCCTGTGTCCATCTTCACCCTTCATTCCTGCAGGCCCAGCCTTTCCTGGGGGGCCTTGGGGACCAGGAGGGCCCATGTCTCCTGGTTTGCCTCGAGGTCCCTTTAGAAAATATTAGCAATACTTATTATTTACACTAATGGAGAAGAGAGAGAGAGAGAGAGAACAGGGAAGAATGCGAGGTCCAGAGGATGTGGCTCTTCAGAGCTTGACTGGCCTGGGGGAAGAGCCTGTCCACCTTCCCTGGGAATTCCAGAAGCCTCTGCACCAGCCCCGCCCATCCCAGCTGAGACTTCCTGTCTCCTCTTGGGCCAGCAGTGTGGGGCTCAGGCTTGCGCAGGGTTGACCCCCACCTCCCCTACTCCCTTCCCCACAAGGCTCACACCTGGGCTTCTTCCAGAGCCTTCTGTCCCCCCTCCCGGCCCCCCTGCCAGCCCAGGTCAAGGCCCATCTTCAGACGCTTGTCCAGGAGAGTCTGTTCTTACCTTTTCCCCATCGAGTCCTGGAGGGCCTGGAAGTCCAATCTCCCCCTGTGGCCAGAACAACTAAAGGTCACTCTCAGAGCAGAGAACGATAACTGTCATTTATGGGGCGCTTTCCATGTGCCAGGGACCCCCAGAGGTATGCACTTGCACCACCCCCACTGCAAGGGGAGGACCCCAGCACCAGCTGTGTGCCCGAGGCCTGCGGTCCATGCAGGGTGGGGCGAGGTACGAGTCTGGGCCTCCCGGCTCCACAGCCCACATTTTGGCCACAACCTCGCGTGCTGCCTCTGAGGGCGCTGGGGACTCCCTGGGAGGGCCATTGCTTCCCAGTGACTGCCAACCCAGCCCTCCTGTCCTGCCTGCCTCACAGGCAGCTCCCTGTCAACCCAAGCCCCTTCATTAGGTCAGGGAGGGAGATAAGGAGATCTGGTCTCCATCTTTGAGGCCAGTAAACAACGAGCCCCATCTCCAAGGCAAAATGATTTCTGTGAGGGGAGCAGAGAGGAAAGGGCAGTGAATTCTGCCTGGTAGATCAGGGAAGGCTTCAAGGAGGAGGTGGCCTTTGGGTTGGGCTTGAACTATGAGGAGTTGGAAAGGTAGGGAAGAGGGGGAGGAGCTTCAGGGCAGGGGCCCTCATGAGCAGAGGACAGAGGTGCAAACATCCAGGGCCTTCTGAGAAAACCACAGGGGTGAGGCAGAATATAAAAGGGAGCAAAGGCAGGGAGGGAGGGAGGAGGGGGATGGGCGAGGAGCTGGCGTGCCGTGTTCCCTGATGGGCGGGTTGGGGTCCCCATACAGTTCTGCCCAGAGCAGTGGCTTGCCTAGACCCGGGCTCCACCACATCAGAGGAGCCTGTAGATTACAGGAGCCCGAGTCAGGCAGCGGGGAAACAAGGGCAGAGCTGGGGTGGCCAGTGTGGGGGTGGCTGTGATGTGGGCCAGGCGGGGCCCGGGCGCCTGGGAGCAGCGGGCTGAGTCACAGGCCACGGTGCAGTGGTGGCTCTGCAGGGAACACCAGAGGGTCACCCACCGGCTCCCGCACTCAGGGACACACACAGCGCCCCGGCGGGGTCTGCATGGCCCCCTTGTCCAGACACACGTTACCTTCTGGCCTTGGATCCCCGGGGCTCCGGGTGGGCCGATTTGCCCGGGAAGGCCAGGGGGCCCCTAGGAAAGACAAGAAAGACCCGTGGAAGAACTTTCCAACCAGGAGGGGTGGCCTGTTGCCAGAGGGGTGTGTGTGGAGGCTGGTTTATGGAGATCAATTATTTTCAAACATTTCATCCTTTTTGCGAAGGAAAGAGTATGGGGTTCCCACTCTGTGAGGCAGATGAGCACTGAGTGTGTCTGGATTAGAGGGGTGACACCCCCCCCCAGCCCCGCCATCCTAGAGCCATGCCTAACAGCCTCTTCCTCCTCTCCCTCTGAGCACCCCTGGGGGCTCCTGGGCTTTGAGGACATGAATCTGACCTCCCCAGACGGGGACTTAAACATGCCTCCAGGAAACAGTCCAAACATCCGTCAGCAGGCGAAGGTCTGCGACACCCATACAATGAAATATTACTTAGCAGTAAAAAATGAAGCAAGCACTGGTCCTGCCAGGCCATGGATGAAACCCAGATACATTATGCGGAGTAAAAGCAGCCAGACACACACGAGAATCCTGTGTGATTCCATTCAGATGACACCCCAGGAAAGGCAAGTGTAATCTACTGTGACAGAAAGCAGATCCGTGGTGTCCCGGAGCTGAGGGTAGGCGTGGGATTGATGCCTGAGGCACATAAAAGAACTTTCTGGAGCGACTGGGGTGGAGGATACGTGGGTATGTGCATTTGTCAAAGCTTATCAAACTTGACGGCTCAAGTGGGTACATTTTATCGTATGTACCTTATACTTCACAGCTGATTTTAAAAGAACAAAAAATTCCATTCTGCTCCAAATATACTATTTCAAATAATATATTTTAATGTTCCCAAATGAAGCTCATTGATTCCAGAATCATGGGATATTAATACCCACCTCTGGGGTTGGGGTGTGTTGCGACTGGTGTTTGATTCTGGGTTTGTACATCGCTAAGTCTTCTGTGGCACATGGCCACTAAAAAAAGTAAGTGAAATGAAATCCCAATAGTTAGAGAACTTTGTGATCTCCTTTCTTCTCTCCATGTGGGAAGTTAAACCTCGCGGTGGTTGTTTTAACCATAAATATTCACTACAAAAACGCACAGGCCTGTCACTGGTAGGTACGCCTATAAAATCTGGCCTTGGAATTCTCTGGTTTTCCAAGTGCAGAAAATGAACTTGATATCTACGGAAGGAGCAGATGTGGAGGCTGAGTTGCTACTGGTTTTTTTAGGGTTCTGGATTTTATTAGCTGAAGGTTGGGACAAAAGAGAATCATAAAAGGATCCTCTTTGGGACACCTGGGGGGCTCCATCGATTAAGCGTCTGACTCTTGATCTTGGCTCAGGTCATGATCTCACAGTTCGTAAGATTGAGCCCCAAGTCAGGCTCTGCACTGATGGTGTGGAGCCTGCTTGGGATTCTCTCTCCCTCTCTGTCCCTCCCCTGCTCACACTCTTCCTCTCTCAAAATAAATAAATAAACTTATAAAAGAGCACCCTCCTCTGTACCTCCACCTCCTTGACACAGCTGTACAGAGAAGCACAGGAACGTACAGTGGAGTCGGCCATCCAGAGGGCCCCCGGGTTGGGGGAGACTCCTAAGACCCATGCTCAGGCTCTGCTCACCCTCTGCCCCAGCACTTCAGGGTTGGTCCAAACCCAGAAGCCTAGGGCCTGCTTTCTGGAAGCCAGACCTCAAGTCCTTGCCCTGTCCTGGCCCCCAGCCCCCAGCCCCCAGCCCCCAGCCCTCGGCCCCGTACCCAACAGAAAGGGGAAGACTTACCATCAAGGCCAGTGTTCGGATCTCCTAGAAACCAATGCCATGCAGTCAGTTGAAGAACAAGGCGAGAGCCACCTGAAGGGGCCCCTTGGCCAGGTGACATGGGAGCCGGGCCCCCCTTAGGAGCACAGGAGGGGGTAGGGCCTGTTGGTGGACTCCATGCCTCCTAACCCCACGCCACACCCACCTCTGCACTGGACAGGTAAGTCCCTACATCTCCCCAAATGCTGCTCTGAGGCTATCCTGCAACAAGCTCAGTCAAGCCCTTAAATGGACCGCAGACTTCCCTTCACTTTGCCAAAGCAGGGGGACACAGTGTCTCCTATTCTCTCAAAGCGTGGACTGGGACTCCCCCCCTTGTTCTTTCCTCTTCCCCCAGAGCCCAGATTTCCAGGCTCTGATGTACTTCCCTGTAAACAAATTCAGTTTAGGAAGACAGGGAGCCCCTCAAGAAACCAGAGGGACAGTTGTTGGCATGAAATCAGGATTATACACCCTCTAGATGGATTCACATAGGTACTTTCTTTTAGGCAGTGGTTCTCAACCCAGGGGGTGAGGTTTGGCCCCCAGGAGACATTTGGGAATGTCTGCAGACATATTCTGGTTGTCACACCTGGGGGCGGGGGGTTATTGACATCTAGTGGGTAGACACCAGGTGTGCGGTTCATCATCCTACCACATACGGGGCGCCCCTCCCCCACGACTCCCAACGAGTATGGTCTAGCCGTACATGGTGACAGCCGTACATGGTGACAGCGCCGAGGCTGATGATCCCTGTTTTAAAGGGTGGGCGGGGCGCCTGACTGGCTCAGTTGCTTAAGCGTCTGCCTTCAGCTCAGGTCATGATCTCGTGGTTTGTGGGCTCGAGCTCCGCATTGGGTTCTGTGCTGGCAGCTCAGAGCCTGGAGCCGGTTTCAGGCTCCAGATTTCAGATTTCAGATTCTGTGTCTCTGGTTTCAGATTCTGTGTCTCCTTCTCTCTCCGCCCCTCCCCTGTTCATACTCTATCTCTCTCTGTCTCAAAAATAAAATAAACTATAAAAAATTTTAAAGGGTGGGAACCATATGAACTTGAAATGTGATTTAACTGACATGAAAAGGAGACACGTTTCAGAAAGACAGTCTACCACGTGCATGGGCTATTGAAGAAATGGGACTCTAGAACCCTGGACAGGCCAGCACCCCGCAGGGCGCCAGGATGCCCTAATTATGGCTCTCAGTCCCCCAGAGCCAGGATAACCCCCCAACCGGGCCACACCAAGGGCCAGGCCTCCTGGCTGCCGAATCAGGGGGCTGCCTTTGCCTGGAGGCTGCAGCCAGAGGTCAAGGGAGAGAGAGCAAGGGGCCCCCAGGCGCCTCCAGACCTCTAGTGTCAGGGCCAACCCCTCTCACCTGGAGAGCCTCGTTGATGTTTCCATTGTAGTCCACCATCTCTCCTTTCCCTGGCTCCCCCTTGTTGCCCTGCAAAACAAACGTGGTCTCACCCCAGGCCGAGCCCAGCAGCCCCTGCCTGCTCTCTGTTAGAGGGGATGGTAGCTGACACGGGCTGGCCCTGTCTGCATGCGGCAGCACCTCGAGCAGCAAGATGGGGAGTGTGCCGGGGTTCGGAACCCTGAAAGAGGATGCCCAGAGGTTCCAGAACAAACCCAGAAGACTCGGTGCGACAGCTCGGGACTAGGCGGACCTAGAGAAGATGGAGACCAGGCACGGCTGCGATGTCGAACCTCCTGCCAGGAGTTTCTTTCCCTTCCTCTCTGTCAAGACCCGGAGTGCAGCCACCTGGTGCTGTGAGCCCAAGGAAGTGAGAGGTCGTGCTGTGACCTGGGGCGAGAGAAGCACGTACCTTGGGGCCAGCCGGGCCCTGTTCGCCAGCTGCTCCGGGCTCACCCTGTAGCACGACAAAGTTGGAGTGTGATGCAGTGGGAGATTGGTATGAGAGGACCTGATGTCCCCTGATGGGCCATCGTGAGGGGCCAGGAGGCTCATCTTAGCTCAGGCCAAGAGGCTGCAAACCTCCCTGTGCGATCCCTTCTCTGTGTCTCCCAGCGCCTCTGGGCTCTGCTGGCTTCTCGTTCAAAGATATTCTTTCTGTCCTGTGTTGGTCGTTAGGGACTCTGCCTGTGTCTGCCTGGCCACTTCTCCCCAGCCCCTAAGTCAGGCACCTCCTTGGGCACAGGAACCAGGCCCTTTGCTTCTCTTTATTTCCATTCAGCTCAAGGAGCAAGAGCTCAGCAACTTTTGGCCAATTGCCTGGGTGGTTGTGATCGCCACGGAAGGACCGTGGGTTCCTTCTTTCTGAGTGTGAAAGCCCCAGTTACCGGGACTTATACTGGGAGTTCAGTATAAGGGGAACACAACCTCCCTGGTGGGGGGGGGATGGGGGGTATGGGGGTGGACACAGGTCTGAACTGTGGGGAAGATGGGAAAACCACACTTTCAACTGTCCTGGGACAATGTTAACATTCAAGACAAATTTTAAAAATCAAGATAGAAGGTAAAGATAAAGGGACAACAGACCCTTTAATAGAACTCAGCTCCTCGTGACCCTGCGGTGGGCCAACTCGTGGAGCGTTGAGCCACTGCCGCCTGCAGGTAACTTGCCCCTTAACCCCGTCCTCACAGCACTTCAGTCACTGAGTGCCTGTGAGGGACGGGGCAGCTCTGACCTGGCCCTTCCACAGGAAGGAGCTGCAGAGGAGTGGGAGCCCCACATTTACCCGTGGCTTGGAAGCCCATAGAAGCAGAGGCTCGGGGATGGGGGGGCGGCCCACGTGTGCATCCCCGAGCCGGCCCTTCCATGACTGCTGACTGGGGGGAAGGCTCTCGCCAGCTGAGAGGAAAGATGGCCCCAGGAGTCATGGCCCATCAGCCCTGTGCCCTGGGGTCCAGCTGCGAGAGTGGCCACCATGATTCCTTCTGTGTCTGAGCTGGGGCTTGAACTCCCAAGCTGCCCCTCATTTCAGGACTGGGAGGCCTTTGTACCTTGTCTCCTTGCCGTCCGGGGGGGCCGGCCTGGCCATCAACACCAGCTTCTCCCTGGGGAGGAGGAGAGACTGGGCAGAGGGCATAGCTCGGTCGGCTGCCCAAGGGGCCACATGAGGCTGTTGGTGTTCTGGGTGGGCAGTGTCTTCGGAGCTCTGTCTGTGTCTGCACTGGCTGCTGCTAACTCACCCCCTTCTACTTACCTGACTCCCACCCACCCTTGGGCCCAGCCGGGGTCTCACCTCCTCCTGGAAGCCTTCCCTGCCTACTCCCTTCCGCCTCTGAGTTCAGCGCCACTTTCTCGGGTCCACCCAGCCCTGCCGGGCCCTCCTCACTTCTTGATTAACACACACAGGCCAGTTCTGTTGCAGCCTCCAGGTGTGCATTGCCGGCCACCCCTGACTCGGGGGAGGGGGGGCGGCCCCAGGCATGTAGGGAGGGGCCCCAGGAGGCCTAGGATGGAGGTACAGAGAGAGATGGGAAGAAGTCCACTGCACATACTTCCCTTAGTCAACATTTCCCCTGGACCTAGAAGGGGAACATGGCTTTGGGAACAGCCTTCTATCTTTCCTCCTTTTTGTCCCAGGATGCAGGGACAATAGTGACCAAGCACCCCTAACCCCAAATCAAGACTCAAGACACACCAGGTATTCATGCCTGGCGGGGTCAGTGGGACAGACTAAGACAGACTCCAACTCCGGGGATGTCCCAGAGCCCAGGTGGCAGGGCCACCTTTGGCAAAGGTGGTGGTCGTGCCACAGTCAGGTGGGCATGTGGGGGTGAGCCTGAGCCCCTTCCGCCACTTCATCTCGCCTGCCTATGGGCTTCCGTCTGCCCCTCCCCCACCCCATACGCTATATCCGTGTGAATTGTAGGTTTGTTTCTCCTGCTAGACTGTGAGCAAGCGGAGGGCAGATTCTCTGCAGCCTCACAGCCCAGGCAGGGCCCCGCTCACGGCGACCCCTTGATAAATGTCGGTGGGGAGAATGTGTGTCTTGTCTGACATCAGGTAATAAGTCCTTTCCTTACAGGCTAAGAGAGAATCCATCCCCACTTCCCTGTGTTACTGGAATAAACCAAGTAGCAGACAAGGCATCTGCCTAGGGAAACCCAAATCTGACCACTGCATTTCCACCCCGTGCAAGGAAGGTGAGGGCCGTCCCATTTGCAGATGACCCCACTGCTGCTACCCATTCCCTTACCTGACGGCATGTGCCCGCACTAGGTGGGGTCCAGCTGATCACTGATCTTGACTTATTCAGAGCCTGGCTGTCCTAAGGCTCTGTAGCTGCCAGTCCCTGACTCAGTTACATCATAGCCATTTGGATCAATGGGACCATCTATCTGCCCTCTTGACTCTTTCTCTTGGATGGTCAAACAGTCACCACTTAGAATGAGGATGTCAGTCCAAACTGCCTTTCTAGAATCCACTGGAAAACCCACACATCGGGACTGGCAGAGAAGGCAAGGTGCCCAGGACAGAGTCCCCAAGAATGAGCTGAAGATGAAGGCCACAGGCAGCATCCCCGCTGAGTGCTGATCCCAGGGAAACTCACCTTTGGGCCTGGGGGCCCAGGAAGCCCTGGGGGGCCGGGGTCCCCTCTTCCTCCTCCAAAGGAGTGGCCAGCGTCGCCTTTTTCTCCCTGGGGGTGGAAGGGTGGGAGGGTGGGAGGTAAGTTAACCATCACGGGGTCCGTTGAGCTCTGGAAGGCGGTGGCTGATCGCTGTCTTTCCCCCCCTCTCACGGCTCCATGAGGTGGAGGCAGCGGACCAGCGCCGGTCCAGGCTGGGCCCAGAGGCCCTCAGAAACGTGGCTTGGTCTGACTGGCCATGGGATTTGAGGACGAATGGAGCCAGCTCCAGCCGGGGGGCAGGAAGGGAGTTGAAACAAGAGACCCATCATGACTTGGGTCTAGCCTCTTTCTCAGAGTGTGTCCCTGTGAACCGTCCTCCGGCGGGTGGGGAATATCTGGCATGTAGAAAAAGGGGTCTGGTGCCAAAGGATGTTAGGAAAGGCAGCACCATTCACTGCAGGGTGCTCTGAGCCCCTGACAGCCTAGGGGGCCCTGTGACGTCCCAAGGGGACTGTCTTGTGCAGCTCTCCCCAAACGTATTTGACCTCAAGTCTTTTATTTTATTTTAATGGACTGTCTTATGGATCTCATGCACTAGGGGGCGCATTTTCAGAGCTGGTGCCAAGAGATCTGACAAGGTGGTCGCTACTGGTCTTTGAATATTGGCTTTTTTTTTCTTTTTGGCCAATCAGGGGCTCCCACGTGGTACCCCCACGCAATAATCTAGCTGTGTTCCACTGCTTTCCCCAAGTCTGGGAGGGACGCCTCCGATGCTGGGGCCCATGTGAATGGTCAGGGCCAGGAATGTGGGTGTGGATGAACACCAAGGCCTTTACACAGAACCCACCATTCAGAGCTTGCCCAAACCCACCTTCTGCCCCAGGAGGCCGAGCAGTCCGGGGGAGCCTGCAGCCCCCTTTTCGCCCTGGGGAGGAAATGCAGACAGTTCAGGGTTAGGAACTGCATCACCAGGAGGACCGGGAAGGCACCAGCCCCCCAGCATGGAGCCGTGCTCTCTCTCCTGCCTCCCTGCCCCTCTGTGGGCCATTTCCTGAAAGACTACATTTCCTGCCAGACCCGCACTGCACCTGACCCCTTCCTTGGGCCACTTCACACTGGTGACGGCCTGCATTATTGGTCTCCTGTTCCCATATGGGCTGGGCCCTCATCATTCACGAAGTGACGGAGACCAAGAGCATTTAGCCCCTTTTGGGGTCTCCTGGGAACAAGACGCCAGTAGTTGGGGAAGCTCTTGCTTTTAAACCACCCTGCTCTTTACATTTTTTAGAAGGTCCAGCATTCAGAGCTCCCAGGTAGGTCTCTGCCTCCTTCCTCCCTGCCTCCCAGGAAGACAAGAACCATCTAACCATATTTTGAGAAGTTTGCTTCCTCTTGTGGGTTGACCTACATTCCCCCCTAAATTCATAAGTTGAAGTTCCAACTCCCAATCTCCAAGAATGTGATCTTCTTGGGAAATAGTGTCATTAGAGGCGTAATTAGCAAAGTTAGGAGGTCACACTGGAGCACGGGCCCCTAATCCAATATGATGGGTGTCCTTATAAGAGGGGAAATCTGCACACGGACATGCGTACAGGAAGAACACCATGTCGGGATGCAGGCGGAGGTTGGGGTGATGATTCTACAAGCTAAGGAACACCAAGGCTGCCAGCAAACCCCCAGAAAGGAGGGAGGTACAGAGCCGACTCTCCTTCACAACCTGCAGAAAGAGTGAGCCCTGCTGACTCCTCCATCTCGGACTTCCGGCCTGCAGAGCTGCGGGACAATACGTTTCTATTGTTTGAGCCACACAGTCCCTGGTCCTTTGTTAGGATGGCTCTCGCCAATTAACACCCCTCCCTACGCATCTTCTTCCACCATGAAGAGCTCTTCCCCATGACCCCGCGTCACAGAGCCCCGCTCCCACTGCGCAGGTGCAGAGGCTCCGAGGCTCGGAGGGGCCCCTCACGGTCTCAGTGACGGAGCCAGGTCTCCCAAAGCCCTGCCTTCTGTGCCACGAAGAGAGCACTTTGCACCCACAGAGTGTCTCCTGTCCGGAGAGACCCCCAAAAGTACCCCACCAGGCCAGCACTAGGGGGCGCACTCTCCACAGCCTGGTGGCTGCTGGTTCTCGTAGGTAATAACATAAACTGAGGGTCCCGGGGTCATAATTTGCCAGATGTCTCAATGATTTTTCCAGCTGGAGCCATAGAAGATGCTACACCAAGTCTTTAGGTGTCCGCCCCTTGCCACCTGACCGCGGGTAGCAGCTGAATGACAAAGGAGCCTGAAGCTGGTCGAGGGAGGGAAGGATGTCGGGGAAGGGCCCACGGGCTGGGACGGAGGGGAGTCCTGGGTCCCCAGCAGGCTCTGCGCTGCCTGGGCCGTGCTTGGGTGGGCCTTACCTGCGGTCTGCCCCGAAGCAGGCCGAGTCTAAAGGGAAACGGTACAGGTGTTGCCCTACAGAGGTCCCGAGGGATGGGGGGGGGGAGGGGAAGGCCTTCCTTCTGCTGGTCTTTCTTCCTGGGGGTAACCAAGGAGGGAGGGTGTGTTTCTGAGTGCAGAATTTCTGAAGCTCTGCGACGCCGTCCTGGCACTCCCTCTTCCTGGGGGACACATGTACCCCCAGCAGGCAGCACACATGGGGGTGGGGCAGGGAGTGTGGGAGACTGGAAGAGGCCAGCATGAAGGAGACACACACTTAAAGACACTATATCCTACCCTTTGCCCCCCCTTTCCCGGCAAACCTGGGGGCCCTAGTTTCCCTGCTGCTCCAGGGTCTCCCTTTGGGGTAAGAAGAGAAAGTCACTGATAAGAGGATGGGGGGGTGGAGTGAGGGTTATGGTGGACAGTGATCCTAAACCAGTGTTTCCAGAGTACTAGTTCCGTAAGAAGTTCCTCTTAAAAAATAAAAAGGATGAGCTAGCCAAAAAAGGTTTTGGAAATGTTGCACCAGAAATTATAGTTTTTAGAGCTTCCCAACACATCTATAACATCTTAAAGGCTCTGAGAAGGCCTGCAGTAAAGAAACCTGTAAAATATTTGTGCCTCTGTATTTCCCAAACATATCTGACCATGGAACAGTTTTTCATGTTACATCTCTTACAGTCCTAGACAAGAGAGACAGAGCCCTGCAGGCACAAGGGACAATAGTTACCGCACTGGAGCTGGTGCGTAGGCAAACTGTCCGGGCTCCCCAGGCCAGGATGCAGGGTGTGGGAGGCAGTCCTGACAAGCAGGCCCCTCCTGGGTGGGCCCTCCTCCGCTCAGCTGGGTCCCCAGCTCCAGATCAGCCTCAGGGGACCCAGGAGCCTAATGACAGCAGCCACTGTCACCTCCACCCCATGCTTGATGCTCCGTACAGCCCAGAACACTCCCTCTGTATCAGTACCTTGGCTCCTGGGGTCCCTGGTTCACCCTGTGTGGAAAAAAAAGAAGACTCAGTTAAAGAGATAAGGGGGAGAGAGACAGAGAGAGAGAGAGCAGACGCTAGTGTAGGAGCAAATGAGCAAAAGTACTCATGGGGTAGGTGAAGCATCTGGCCAGCCCAGGGCTTTCCTCTGCCGTGGCCTCAGATCCCAGGCCAAAGGAGGCATATGCTTCCCCGATGCTTCCCCTCGTTGACGGGTGTGGTCAGTGAGGCCTCCCAGGTGCAGGGAGGGGAAGGAACAGGCAAGGTGCCCCTGTAAGCAGACCTGCCGGAAGATTCACATTTGTGCTTCCGGGTGTCTGTGTCCGTCTGCCCGCCAACCACATGTGCGGCTCAGGTGGGGTTCAGGAGATGGACTCCTATGCTCCCCTCTGCAGCTTCGCAAGCACACAGCTGCTGAATTCTGAAGAACGAAGGAAAGCGCTGGGCTCCCTTGTGCATCGGCAGGGGGGTGACACCTTTATTTGAGGCTGGTAAACCTTCGCTACTTACTTGGCAAGGCTTAGTTAAGCATCTCTTGCTCAAGGTGTGCATAACAGCATCAATGTTGCCTTAAGAGAAACGTTTCTGAGTCCTGTCTGCCTCCCTCCTTGGTCCAGCGGCCACCTTGCGGAGCCCCCGAAACCCTGACTCTGTCTTCTTCTCTCCTGTCCCCCCATCCTGCCCCTCATGGCTGGAGCGACAACATTCCACTGACCTTCATCCCTGCCACGGCGATTCCGGGAGCCCCCTGGCCAAGAGAAGAAAAGACGTGGTGACTTTCTGCCATTTGGGGCAAGCGCAGAGCGGGGTGGCCCTGGGAGGGAGCGGCCCCCGGTGTGGCACAAGAGAGCAGGCCCCGAGGAAGGAGGTGGCTCTGAGCAGTGCTGGTGAGCTCCCCAGGCTTCCCGGCCACCTGCTCCGGGGGCCCGGGGGGCCCCAGGTGCGGGTGTCTCTGGGATGCAATGTGGGGAGGGCTTCAGTGGGACCGGAAAGGAGGAGGAGATGGGAAGGAAGGCAGGTAGAAGGGAGAGCAACGCCGGAGGGGAGACTGGGAGATGGCCAATTTCACACCTGAGCGTACAAGTGGGTTTCTTCTCATGAAGAACTCTCTGGACCTGTGCCCTCATGCACTGGGGAGCAGCTGGGAGCAAACCCCATTTCTACTTCGGCCCATGACCTACCACTTGGAGGAAAACAGGCTGCCAAAGGCACCCCTTCGTAAATCCCAAGTGGAGGTGATTCTTAGGGAGTCCCCACTCCCCTTGGGACTGAAGCCAGAGCCAGGGTTACCGGGGAAGCTTTTTCAAGACCCAGAGATGCCCAGGGGGAGGCCTGGCCATGTCAAGAGGGCACTGGTGAGTGCTGGCTCCAGGAGGAACAGGCCGGCCCACCGAGGGGCGAGGGCTGGGGAGGAGATGTGTACCCCGCCTCATGTCTCCCCAGAGGCATGTGGGAAGGAAGAGGAGTGGGGCCTCTGATGTCCCAGAGCTCGGGAAAGAGAGCTGGGACCCGATGGGGGAGGGGCAGGTACCTTTGCTCCGTGTTTGCCCGGCATCCCCGGCATGCCGCGTTCTCCCTGAAGGAAGAAATAGAAGAAAGGCTGAGAAGAGGGCCTGACTCGCCTGGGGCCTCGGCCCTTGAAGCGCGCCCTGCAGGGAGGTCAATGAGACGTCCATCCTGGTCGGTCTGGAAGCCCCGGATGGCCGTCCAGCTCACGCCAAGCTTTGGGGACCTGTCACCACCAGCAGCCACCGCAGGCCATCCTCTTAGCCCACGTGAACTCACGGAAGGGCCCAAGTCACGGAGCACAGACCACAGTGCAGGGCAGGCCCCCAGTGAGAGAGGCCCACCAGCTGAGTCTGAGTCCTGAGGTGGCTGCGGGGCCCCCGCTGTCTCCGAGCTCAGTGCAGTAGGGCCTTGGGTGGGTGGAAGCGGCCGTGTGGCCGTCACTTGCGTGTCCCTCCCTCCCAGCCCCACCTGGCACTTCTGGCCCTGTTTTCACCACAGCAGGTGTGCTTTGGTGGCGCCTGCCTCTCCTCTTCATCTGGGGCTCCTCCTCCTCCCAGCCTCCTTGGGTCTGACTCCTCCTGGGGCCTGTGGGTCCTGGCCCTATGTGGCGGAGGGTCGGCTGTGGTTCAGGGAATGGGGGCTGCGGGTGGAGGCAGGGCGCTGCCTGGAGCCCATCTGGAGGCACGGAGAGAGCTGTGGCTTCAGGACATCGTGGGGTTTGCTCTACTATCTCAGCGGTGCCTTATCTTTCTCCTTAACTTCTTTCACCTTCCCCACGAAAATGCCAAACCTGCGGGGCCAGGGTGTGAGCTCAGGAAGGACAGGAAGGAGATGGGGTTGGAGATGACAGCTAGTGCAAATGGAAATAGAGGTCAAGGGTAGATGAGTCAAGACTAACCTACTGTGTCAGTGACGGGGGAGGTGCTCAGGGGAGGAAGGACAGTGGCTCCTGTCTCCATGAGCTGAACCCCGGCCAGGGCTCTGAACACCGTGCAACGACAGGTGACAGCTCTGAGCCTGCGGCCGCTCCCTGCAGCTGAGCACATCTGAAGGCCACGGATGGCAACGCGGGGCCCTGACTGACCCTGTCCCGGCCCGGCCCCCCCACTCGGGTCTCAAGAGCTGCGGCCTCAGGGCCAGGCAGCACTTCCCACAGGCTTACAGGCGAGAAGGAACCCGCCCCCACCCGGCCACCATCTTTTCTGCTGTCCTCATCCCTTCTCTGCTATATTACGGGAAGTCCTGTCCACCCTTCTGCTCACCAAAGCTAGAGTGTCTTCCAGTCTCTGTCCCCCACACAAGGGCCTCCATGCTGGCCTCCAGCTGAGCTCCCCAGTGCACAGGCTGGACAACTCTCCCCTACTGCAGAACAGCCGCTCCCCACATTGATGTAGAAAAGGGGCCAAGGAGTCCATCCTCCACTTCCTTCCTAGCCTCATGGCCAGACATCCCGATACCTGTTACCTGTTTCCCTGAAAACACCACCCATTTCCCAGATTCTGTGCCTTGCTGCTGCTCCCTGGACTCAACACCCTATTAATTGCTGGGGGGCCCTGGTCCCACGCCATGTCCTCTGTGAAGGCGTTTGCTAGGCGCCATAACCCAGCGCTGGCTCTTCAGTGTGGCAGGGACAATGGCGCATCTAATCTGCACGCATGGTCAGTTTCTGCCTGAGACGGTTCACCTCCGTCCTCTTTGGCCCAAGTCTCTGTGTTCTGCAGAAGGCCCGGCATCTTCAGCTCCAAATGCAGGAGCCCTTCCTCACCCTGGCCCACCAGGACTCCTGAACCACAGCAAGCTCAGCAAAGCTGCACTCAGGAAGTGAACACAGCAGACAAGTCAGTGCCCCAGGTCTGCCCTGGCCACCTAGCTCTGGGAAATCCCTCTTACGGGCCATTTACTGTGCCTGCCTTGTGTTTGCCACAGGGCCAAGCGCTTTACACCTTTCCTCTATTCAGTCTTCAAGCCTCCTCTCCGATGTGGGAATTGATGTTATTCTTGTATCACAGGTGTATGATTGCAGAGCAGGGATTCGAACACAGGTCTTTGGTCTGCCAAAGCCCAGGTACCCATTTCTCCAAGCCAACCCCAAGCATCAGATGGGCTGATTCTAAAGCCCCTCTCTGCTGGAGGCCCCTCAGGTCTGTGCCTCATAGGCGTGAACGGGTCAACGCAGGAGGGTAGCTCATGGGGGCTGGGTCTTTAACCACAGGCATGCCCAGAGGAAAGAGCTGGGTAGGGCCGCACTTGCCAGCACAGGTCTGCTCTGTGGCCAGCAGAGGGCGCCATAGGACCTCGTCAGAAATCTGGCGACTGTGGCCATGGTGGTGTCAGAGCCCGCTCCTCAGGGGCGCCAGCCAAGGGCCCCTGTCACCCTTTCCTTCAGAGAACCGGGATCTCCTGCTAACAATCCTACTGGCCCTAAGATACCAGGTGCGGGGGGCACAGGTGGGAGATCGGCTTGGGTGTCCCTGACTCTTCAGCCCTTCTTCCCTTGTCTTTCCCGCAGCCATCCCTCCATGCCTCTCCCTGCCAGCCTCTTCCTGCCTCCATCTGGGGGAACTGCCTGGGAGTCCGGAAAGGCTGTGTGAGCCTGGGTAAGCCACCCTCCCTCTCTGGGTCCAGGATCCTCACCTGCAAAGCGAGTTAGACTGGAGACCTCCCACCCACCCCTGCCCTGCCTGCCTTCCCCAGCCGCCCCTCCAGCCCTGCCTAGGTGAGGCCTTGAGTAGGGAGAGAGGTCAGAGCTGGGGAGGGCCCCTGGGTCTGTTGGCACATCCAGAACAAGGCTGTGGAGGTGGGAGTTCAGCCGTGGGGGAAATGCTGGTCTAGGAGGGGTCTCTGTGGGTCTCTGCTTCCCTCCCTCCTACGGGGTGGGGGGAGGGGGGCTGCTGATGCTTCAGCAAGAGGGTTGGGGGAGGCTGCCGTCTCCGACCTCAGCAGGAGCAGTGCACGGTGAAACCTGCGAATGAGGCTTTTCTGCTAATTGGGGCTGTCCTCAGCCCGTGCTGGCTCCTATGAAAAGACAAAACCACCCACCCCGGGGAAATCTGGGCCCCCTGGAGCCTCCTAAGGAGGCAGCCCTCCTCGTTAGTGTGGCTGACCTTCGCCCCTTCCCTCCACTCTGGGTCAAGTCTCTTAGTTCTGCGGATGACCCAGGCTCCCTTGATCCCACATCTCAGGCACGCCCTCACCTCCACCCCTCTGCTGGGCAGGAAGTAGGGGTGGCCCCCGCTGCCCCTGCCCTGCAGCCTCATTCCATTCTCATCAGGCCGCACTTACCCCAGCCTGACCTCTGCCCTGGGGACTACGCTCAGAAGCCCTGATTCCTGGATGTGAGGTGACACAGGGGCGAGTCATTGTCAAGGACTTCAGGGTGGCTGTGGGCCAAGGGCACCTGTTTGCAGGGAGTGAGAAGGGGGCTTCTGGGGGCTGTTGATAAAAGTGAGACCGTGACACCTTTGTTCCCACAGTTTTTCCCCTCGATGTGTCTTTGTGAGGGTGGATTTACAAGCTCTCTCTTTTCAATTAAAAGCGTTCCATTTAGGGGCGCCTGGGTGGCTTAGTCAGTTGAGCATCCGACTTTCGCTTGGGTCATGATCTCGCGGTTCGTGGGCTCGAGCCCCGCGTTGGGCTCTGTGCTGGCTGCCAGCTCGGAGCCTGGGGCCTGTTTCAGAGTCTGTGTCTCCCTCTCTCTCTGACCCTCCCCTGCTCACGCTGTCTCTCTCCTAGAAATAAATAAAAATATTTAAAAAAAAGCGTTCCATTTAAAAGGGGTACGTTTGGAATTGTGCTAAATTTAGATCCACCAACTCACTAGTGTCTTCATCTTGGGTGTGGAGGGGGTCCTCAAAGTCTGTCCAAGCTGAAGTCCTCCAATTTAACTCCTCTATGTTTGCCTTCCCTTGTATTCCCAGAAGGCCCCCAGGGGCTCCTGGAGACCCCAGCTGGGCCACCCTGCAGCTGGGGAGGTGGGCACCCCCCACCCCCCGCCAAAGTGTTACAAAGGGACTTGCCCCAGGTGCAAGGAGCATGGATGGCACAGGCTGCTGTGGGGACAGGCCAGCGACCCCCAGGCCAGGGCATCCCACCACTTGGGAGGCTGGCTCTTTAATCAAGATTCCTGGCTGGGAAGGGGTAGATTCCAGTCACTGTGGCTTAGAAAGCTCCAGGTGAGCACAGGTGGGTAGAGAGAGGGCTGCCTGGAATGACCTTGAAGGCCTGTCCTAGCCCTGACTTCGATGATGCCATCGACTCTCCAGCTGGCCTTGTACGGGAGCCCGTGTAGCATCAGTAGGTTTTCTGTTCCGGTCCCCACTTCCAGGTGGAGGGACCCATCATTTACCAAGACAACGGGATGAAAGCCGGCTCCCTGGGGCACAAAATGGCCATGCTTCTGTCCTGTGGGAGCAGCCTTGTACGTAATTGGTGATTTATTGCTTGTTGGACAAGCAGGGCAGGGACTTGGCAAGAAGACATAGTCTGGAGGGAGGTGGGGGCTTCAAGGTCAGCTCCCCAGCCAAGCAGAGGTCAGGCCAGGGGAGTGTGGGGTGATGCATGGACCTCCCTAGTGCGAAGGTCTCTCTGCAGCCCAGCCCTGTGGGGAGGGCGGGAGGGCCCTGGTGGGGGGGCAGCTCCACACACAGACTCTTTGTTCTCTGCGGGGAGGAGGAAGGCCTGTCTGAGTGTGGGGAGTGGAAGGCTGCGGGGAAGGGGGGAGGTGGGGGGAGGCTAGGAGGCAGCTCAAGCCTCGGGCCTGGACCAGGGCCCTTTCCCGGGCTGGGAAAGCTGGGTGAGGAGGGCTACTGTCTCTCTTTCCTCTAAAGGGTTCCTCAGACTCCCTTCCAGGAAAAGGCAGCTCATTTCCTTCTTCGAGACCCAGCCAGCTCCAGACAGGAGAGGGCTGGGACCAGGGAGATGCCAGGCCCTCCGGTAATTAGGACCGGCAGGAAGCGATCTGGGGAATTACCGGGGTCAGGCGCCCCATCGAAGGCCAGGACTTTGGAAGAGCGGCTGGCTTGTAATCTCGATTTGAGATCGGTTGATTTTGTAGTTAGCTCCAAAAAGAAAAGTCAGGTCTAATTAATCTGTGGGCTTTGGAGTGCGGGAGGAACGGGGCCCAGGGAACACAGGCTAGGGGCTGGAGCCCGGCGGGGTGGGGCCGTCAGTCCCCGCGAGGCCTCAGATCTGAGCCCCGTGCCTCAGATCCCTGATCTGCTGTAATTGAAATAGTCTGGATGTCCCCACTGGGATTTCATGGCTGTGAAAGGAAGACAGTGCTGTCCCCACCCTAGGAGGCTCCTGCAGCTCCGGCTGCCATGGGCATGGGGCCCTGTGCTGCCCGTGAGTGCCCTGTGCCGCCTGGGTGGCTCACACCCTCTGACAGCCAGAGTGCAAGGGGTCTCAGGAATGGCTGCGGTGGGGCCCTGACACAGGCTGCCTTCTCTTGGTTTTACTGAAGTCCTGGCACCGCACTAACTCCCTGGGGGGAGTCACTCGGGGGAGGGGGGGTGGGAATCGGTGCCAACGGACAAAGCGCTCCACTTCCTGGTCTCTTTGACCGAAATGCACCAGGGACCGCAAGTTCTGCTCACAGACAGCCTGGGAAGCTCAGAGAAAGGCCTGGATCCAGCCACAGCCTTTTCTCATGGGAAGGAGATCAGCCCACCCCCCACCTTCTTTCCTTCTAGGGGAGGAGGGGCTACCGAAAGTCATGGCTCCCCGCACCCCACCGTCCTGCCATAAGGCCCAGGTAGGAAAGTCATTCACAGCAAGGATGGCAAGGCTGTGGGGTCACACGTAACTGGGTTACTACTTCCTGGCTCTGGACCTTCCAGGACTCGCCTCCATGGGCCTCAGTTTACTCATCTGTAAGTTAGGGTTAAGAATAAAACCTTCCTCACAGGGTCATTATAGGGATTCAGTAACATGATGTACGCAAAGTGCCATGTATGCAGCCTGGCGGGTTGAAAAGGGCCGGTAAGGCAGCTTAATATTACTAGCGGTCATTCTACAGAGGTGTGCCCCCCTCACGGCCCCTGCTCCACTGTCAGATTGGAATGATAACGCCTGTTGGACGTCCAAGCCTGTTGGACGAGGGTTGAGGAAGTGTGGGAAGGGCCGGTGGGGCCAGACAGCGGGGGCCCAACTTGGGCTGGGTGGGAGGGCTTCTGCTCCTCTCACCCTCACCCCAGTGCCCTAGACATCCCACCGTAGGGCTCAGCTGACCTCCCTTGGGAGCCCCACAGGCCCAGAAGCTTCTCTGGCAGGAGGCTGTCACAGCCTGCCTCCTCTGGCCTGAAAACGCACAGCCCCCAGCCTGCGGGAAGGGAGTGTGTGGCTCAGTCATGGTCCTTCCTGCAGACCCCAAGGCTTACCGCCCAGACCGCCCTGCGTCAGCGCGCCCCCTGCTGCAGGGTCAGACGGACCAGCTCTGACGTGCTTAGAGATAGGCTCTCACCAGGTTTTGTGATCCACACACAGTCTGACAACAGCCGTCAATCCCCTTGAAAAAGATCCAAGGCTGTAATGTTTTAAACACACGCTGCATCGTACAACATATTTCAAGTAGAGCGGTGGTCGTAAATTTGGATCAGATTGGTACCACATGGGTACACGACAATACTCGCAGTGTCTAGGTGGGGCCCACTGGCCACGCGGGGCTTTGATCCTAGGGAGCTGGGAAGGGGCCTGCCCTGCTGGCCTGGCTGGCCTCTGAGTGGATCCCAGGCCGGGCCCAGCTGTCCAGGGGTGGCAGTGGTGGTGGTGCACGGACCTGATCATTAGCAAACTCTGCAGGCCAAGAAACATCTTTGCTAAGAGCTCACTTCCACCCCTGCTGAAAGGAAGGCCTCCTTGCTTGTGTATCAGGTCGCCAGGACGGAGAATTAAAGCAGACGTGGAGGGTCTATCAGTTACCACATCCCCTTGCACCCTAAACACAGGCATGGCCTCTGTCCCAGCGTGGTGCTCCCACCGCCAGCGCTCACTCCTCCCTGGGTGGTGGGGTGGGGGCATGTTCCCAGTACCCAGCTATCTCCTCTGCATGCCCCATCCCAAGCACACAGAGACGAAGAAAGAAAGAGAGAGAACGGATGGGCAAAGGAGGAGCTCAGGGGATAAGCCTCCACATCCCAGCCACAGGGGAGGTAGTGCGCGTACAGTTAGCTTAGCCTAGGCTGACGGCCTCTAAGTACACACTCACATCTGTGCCTGGATGAGAAGGCCGCCCCCTGGGCTTGGACTCATGAGACCTCGCCTCCAATTCCAGCACAATCTTTCAGCAGCTGTGCAACCTCGGGCAAAGTATTAACTTCTCTGAACCTCTCATCTGTACCCGGGGGGATACAGAGCGCTAACAGGCCATGGTAAGGAGCAGCGGGAGAGGGAGCCGGGGAACTCTGGCTACACCAGAGGTGGGAAGTATTGCTGCACCTGCCTCTGGGCACCAGCATCTTCATCTCAGCGCTCTGACAGGAAGCAAGATTTTGCCTGGCATTGGTGGTCAGTGGCTGGAGACAGCCACAGCTGCAGTGGGCCTGGGGTGGTGGGACGGGCACTTGCAGCCTCCTGAGAGTCCCTGGACATGCCAGCCCTAAGTCAAAGCTGCTCCATCCTCAGGACAACAGACCCCCAAGCTCCTTTCTGGATGAACCAGATTTGCCGCTGGCCCGCGGATACAAATGCCCGCCGTGGCACAGTGGCCAGCCGCTGGCATTGCTGTGACTCTGCGGAGGCTTCTGGCTCCTGCACGGAACCAGGAGGCAGTAAATTTTGTGAGTCTGCGTGTGTGGATGGAAGCAACCGCAGAGACTATAATTTCTGCTTCCTGACACAACACAAACTTCTCAGTTTATGCAGAACTAATTAAGGGTCTCTCAGGTCTTGCCATTTTGTACCCCCCCTCCGCCCCCGCCCCGCCCGCCAAGCTCCCATAAAACAGTGCAGTGGTGGCAGCCGCCCGATTATAGAGTGTGAGGAATGTGCTTCTCCGGAGCAATCTCTCCCGTTCCAAAATCCCTCCCCTTCTGGTTCTCCCTTTCCTTCCTGCGTCCTTTCTTCTCCTGGAGCTGGGTCTGGAGGGCTGCACGGGGCTCCTTGGGCCAGGTGGTACCACGGGAAAGACCCAGGCGTGGGCTGAGGTTCCTGATCTGTCATTGAGGAGCCGTGACACTCTGGGCAAGCCTCAGTGTCATTTGTTAAATAGGAGAGTAGCACCGGCCTCCGGGCCCCTGGGTGGTTCAGTCGGTTAAATGTCTGCCTTCGGCTCAGGTCATGGTCTCATGGCTCCTGAGTTCGGGCCCCACGTCGGGCTCGCTGCTGTCAGCACAGAGCCTGATTCAGATCCTGTCTCCCTCTCTCTCTGCCCCTCCCCTACTCACATACTCTCTCTTTCAAAAATGAATAAACATTAAAAAAAACAAAAGAATAGTGCCAGCCTCACAGGGTGGTTTTAGGATTAGAAATAATGCAGGCCACATTGAAGGACAGCCTGGGCACAGGGTGGGCATTCAGTAAGTGGTAGTTGACTGTTATTAAACTTATTTGTATGCTGGGGCGCCTGGGTGGCTCAGTCGGTTGAGTGTCTGACTTTGGCCCAGGTCATGATCTCACGGTTCGTGGGTTCGAGCCCCATGTCAGGCTCTGTGCTGACAGCTAGCTCAGAGCCTGGAGCCTGTTTTGGACTCTGTGTCTCCCTTTCTCTCTGACCTTCCCCTGATCATGCTATCTCTCTCTCAGAAATAAATAAAACATTAAAAAATTAAAAAAAAAATATTTGTATGTTATTATTGTTACTGTAATGACTGCCCCTGGGCCTTTGCTCAAATTGTTTCCCTGTCTAAAACGTCATGTCCCTTCAGATCTGCTGGTTGAAGGATCACGGTGGTGGGTTAAAAATGGCCATGAATGCTTTGCTATTGCTCCCGTAAGTGAAGGCCGTGTCCCCTCCGGCACCCCATCGACGCACGTGACTTAGCCATGTGACTTCCTTTGACCAATGGGCTATCAGAAAGTGTGATATCTGTGGACGCTTCAGAAAAGCTCTCCTGCACTCAACACGTGGGGGTTTGATCACTGCCCTGGGCCTGCCACGCCGTAAGGGGACCTGTGTAGCCTACCGAGGGCTGGCGGGCCACGCTGGGGAGAACAGAGCCACCCAGCCCACAGCCAGCACCAGCCACCAAACACGTGCATGAGACCGTCTTGGCCTCTCTGGCCTCCATCCATCATCTAACGCAACTGCATGAGTGAGCCCAGAGACCAGCAGACCCCCCCAGATGGCCAATCCACAGAACCAGAATGAGAAAGAAATCAGCATTTTAAGCCAGGGAAGTTTGGGGGGGTTTGTGACACAGCTATAGATCACTGATACCCCCACCCATCCACCAGGATTGGGCTCACAGGTGTTTTCTCCCAGAAGACTTCCCAAACTCCTCCCAACCGGGAATGAATCTCTCTACCCCCACTACCCATATTCATACAGTGCTTCGTGATGGTAGCTTAGCACAGCCTGCCTTCACCAGGCTTATTTGTACAAGAATCTTCTTCTCTCTGGACTGCAAGTTGCCAGAAAGCAGGGTTGGGACTCCAACCCCAAGAGTTGCCACCGGGCTCAGCATGGAGCTCTGCCCAGGGTAGCCCCAAGTAATCTGCTCCCATTTACCAGGCCCTCAGGAGGCCAGTGAGAGCCTGGCTTGCTTTGGTACAGATACAGGGCCCCAGGCTGGCGACAGTCTGAGGTCCAGCTGGGCCATGGATCACCTAAGGTCTCGCCCCTCTGAGCCTCCTCCTCCCCCAAGGGGAGATTCAAACTCCTGTCCAACCAACCTCACAAATGTGAGGCTCACACTGGGTATGTGTGTGTGCAAAAACGCATGTGCACAAGTCCTGACTCCATACACACTGTGGTGAAGCCCCACTTGGGTGACTACGGGGGGTGGGGGTAAGGTCCGTCCCTCCCCCTCCCCCTCCTCCTTACCTTCCGGCCATGGAAGCCCTGGATTCCTGGGTCTCCCTGGGGGCACAAAGAGAAGATCATTAGTGGGACTTTCCCAGATGCCAAATTCTGGCTTGTGCTGTCGCCCTCACGTTGCTATTCCTCTTCTCACCGACTACAAACCCTCCCGGCCTCCACCACCCCTCGAACAATAGCTCTGCTTCCTCCGAAACCAATGGAGACTGTTCTCTTCAGAACAAGTCGGCACCTTGCAGAGGCGGGGGGATCCCGGGGGATGGTGGGAACGGCCAACCTGGCAGGGGCCCAGGACCCCTGAGTTCTGGGTTTGATTCCACTGCCCACTCTGTCGGACATGGACAAGTCACTCTTCCCCGTGTCCACATGTGTGACGTGGTTGGGCACAGTCAGTGCTTTGCGACTTCTTATCCCCAGAGCCCCAGGGTCCCCAGCTTCAGAGGGAAAGTCTGTTTTCTAAACAAGGTCTCACTAGACACCAGATGACCCCGAAGGACCCTTCCCGTTCTGACTCCAGCTGAAATACTCTTTTATCGGGACATTGTGACAGTGCCCTGGGCATCAACCTGGAGTTTCCAACCAGACTCTAAGCTCCTTGGAGGGTGTGGCCATGGCTCCCATACCAGTCACAGGGCCTGCTGTGCCCGGGCGCACAAATGTGCAATCCCTGGGGGGCCCAGGAAATTCCCCAGAGGGGGGGACTTTGGAAGAGAGCCAAGTGTGATCCATCTCTCACCGAGGCTCCTCTCAGCTCCTTACTCAGCAGCTCAGGCACTGTCTCCCCTCCCCCTCCAGACAGCCTTCCCATCCATTCAGTGTGTCACCCCGAAGGGCCCTCACCTTTGGTCCTGGAGCCCCAGGTAAGCCCTGTGGAAGCAAGAGCAACAGTGAGTGGAGATGGGATCGCAGGCAGACAGTGCAGATCAGGCGTGTGTACAGGGGAGGCCGGGGGCAGAGGAGGGTGCGAGTACCGATAATGAGCTCTGGATGTGCTGGGGAGCGGATCTAGAAGGTCCTGGACCCGTATCTCAAACCTGCTGAGGGCACACGGGGACAACCAGCCTCTCTGGAGCCATGTGGGTACCGTGGGCATCTCCACTGTGCTCGCCCACTGGAAAATGGGTCAGTGGCATCCTGCTAAATTGACAGTGTGGTTTGGTCCAGGTCCCCACCCGGCTGCCTTCTAATTGGGACCCCTCCCTGGGAAGCCGACCTTGCCCGGCAGAGCCTTGGTTTTGCCTTCCTTTGGCCCTGCCAGCCTCCTGAGGAGGGCTCTGTCCCCTTCTGCCCTGGGGTGCTGTGACCACGGCAGTTAGCCGTGGGGAGTGGCGTGGGCCCAGGGCCTGTGGGAGCCCGAGGGAGAGGCGAGGGGAAGCTGGCTCCACTGTGGTCTGGGGCGTACTTTTGGGCAGCCCACGTGGGCTGGAGAAAACCAAAATGCCCAAGTCTGGTCTGGTGTGTTTCAATTGGTTTCAAAACATGCTTCCTGGTTTTTCTTCTTCATAAACAACCTAACAAAGAAAACCATCTGGCTTGGGTTCAGTGAGTGGGAACCCAATGCGTTTGGCGTGGGGAAGATTTGGGGTCCTGAAAGAAGTGGATTTTGAGCACTTTGTTGGTTTTCTTGGCTTGGTTTGGTTCAGACCTCTAAATTTCACTTCCTTTCTGGTTTTCCGTCTTCCCATCTACAAACCCATGGAAATGAGATGAATCTTTCTCCCTGGGGTCCAAAAAGCACAGAAGTGTTGGAAATTCATTGTGGAGGTCAAGCTGAGCAGGAGAGCTGGCAAGCTAGGTTTCCACACTGGTGAGGCGCCACACTGGGTGCTCTGGGCCGCCAGGGCTGTCGCCCAGCCTCAGGGGACCTTACACCGAGCCTCAGCATTGGTGGCAAGAGTGGCTGAGAGGCCCAGGCAGGTGGCCAAGTGACCTGGAGAGTAGCTGTCATCATCGAGGACTGTTTGGCAGGGAAATCGCCGACCTAGCGATTCCCCGCCTCTGGGAGTATGTTGCAGCAAAAAGTCAGAGATGCACACAGACATTTATGTTCAAGGATACACATTACAGAAGGGAACTCATTAACTCTTTGTAAATAGGCCCAGCAACAGCCCTAAAATCCATATCGCAGGAGACTCCTGCCGTAGGAAAGGGAGAGGTTTATGATGTTACGTGAAAAACATAACAGGACACAAATCATTATATTATTCAGAGCCTATCCAACCTGGAAAATGTGTATGTGCAGAATACGTCTAAGGAGAAAAATGGAAGGACCCTCCGAAATGTGAATAATGGTGAACTCTGCATATAGCACAACAGACACTTTTTAGCTTTGTCCATGTTCCAAAGTTTTCGCAATGAACGTACGATGCTCTTGTCATGAGAAAGATAGGGATTTTTTTTTTCAATCATGTGAAAAAAACATTACACAGATGTTGTCCTTAACCCTGTCCCTTCAGGAACATATGACCTTAGGCTTACCTCTAAGACTGTGAGAACCCCTTTTCTGCCAAGAAGTCCAGGTTATTCGGCACAGGCGCTCTGAGTTATTCTGAGTCATTCTGCCCTCGTGCTCTGTTGTGTTAAATAGGTCAGGAGAGCGGAGACTTGACCAAGCTTGGGAACCTTGGTGTCACAGTGAGCACCGGGCTTGACCTGCTGCCTGAGAGCGGTCTTGTCTGGAGGGGGGCGCCCGTCAACCTCCCTTGGCTACGGCAGTGGTCCAATCCTTACCAGACATCCAGATGGACTGGAAGGAGGCTCAGGGGTGAACACCCCACATACAGCAGCAAAGGCATATTCGTTAGGGTGCTGGGTGGTCAGATGGCCCTCAGCTACCTTCTTCAGAACACACTGCCCCCAACTCAGGCTTTTCTAAGCCCAGGGGTCGGGGGAGAGCCATCAAAGGTGGCCCTGGGAGCTTTCTTTCCAAGCTCTTCTCTACCGAGTTCAGGAAAGGGGCAGGGCCTTTGGTGATCTCCTCCCTGGAAGGCAATGACTGGAACGGAGGCCTGGCCCCGGAGCTGGGTTGGGCAACAGGTGAGTTGGGTAGGGATGGGTGGCTTCTTGCATGGCCCACCTACGTCCAATGGCCCTGCCAAGGAGTTTCTACCTGTTAGGGGGGACACAGATTCTTCTTGGCTATGTAAAATGCAGATGATTTCAGAGAATTCTTGGAACAAATCTTGGGAGAGGAGGTGGTAGGGAGAGGAAGGGGATACTTACGGGCGGCCCCATAGGCCCTGGGAGTCCCGGGTGCCCCAGAGGTCCGCTCGGTCCAGGGGGCCCTGGTGGCCCTGGAGGGCCTTGGATACCGGCCTGGCCCTGTTCACCCTGAGATTGGTGGAAATGAGAGTTAGAGGGAGATCCCCAGGGCTGGGGAACGGTTCCCACCCCAGTGCCATGCACCCAGTGAGGGCCCTATCATGGGCTCTGGTGGGGAGGTGGTGTGGCGTGACGGTAATGATGCCGTGGTGGTGACTGCATGCAGGGACCAGTGGCAGCAAGGAGACGGCCAAGACACTCAGCCCCCAAGAGGAGAGGTCCAGAGAGGGTCTGCTGCCCTAGCAGCTGGCCCTAGCATGGGAGCCCTGCCAGGACCAGAGGCAGAGGAGCGAGCGAGGGGACCCCGCCTGACCTTGAGCACATTTCCGGCCTGGTCGGGTGGCCGGCGTCCAGCCCAGGTGGTCCTCAGCCTGGCCAGGCTCGGCCCCTCCCTCCGTGTGGCCCATCACACCCTCTCTCTACACTGGGGCTGCCGAGCAGCGAAGGAGACAGTAGGTTCATGCTCCTGTCTCCTGCCACAGCATTTTGCTGTCTGATTACCTGACCCAGACTGTCCCAGGAGGGCCTTAGGGAGGAGGCCGCAGAGGCTGGTCTGGCTCACTAAACAACCGGGCAAGGGGTTTTATGTAAGACATTTGGACTGGGAGCTTCTTGATGACACAGTGGGAGGCCTGGCCCTCGGGGCCTGCATTCCGGAGGGTGATCGCCGACTGAGCCTGGGGTCTGGGGGACCTGGGTTCCCCCTCCCCCATGCTTTCTGCATGACTGCTTCTGTCACCTACATGATCTGCACCTGGCTTCACAGGGCAGTTGAGTGGGCAACCCTGAACTTGATTGAGTTTTGAAACTGTCAAGTGCTTTATGCCTGTATGGGTCTCAGTATTCTTTTGCCCCACCCCCACTCCTCAGTCAGCTGCTCTGAGCATGGCCTTTGGCACCCATTGTCCCTGTGCCCAGGATGGGTCGAGGGCCCAGGGGGCTAGGGGTGGCATCGTGTCCCCTCAGGAGGAGGGGAGAGTCTGGCCCATGTGACCCAGCTCATGGGGCTGGGGACCAAGTCGAGTCATCCTAGACCTAGGCTGACGCTGTTATGTTATTTTCTAAGTGACCTCCCCGGGAATCATCTGGGCTTAGCTCTGTGAGAGGGAGCCCAACCCCGCAGACAGCCCAGCAGGCGTGTAAGAGCTCCAGGCTGGGATGCAGGGGGACACAAGCAGCTGGGGGTGTGGCCTCAGTGTGCTCCCGGCAATCCTCTGTGACACTTCTACTCCCCGTGTGAACAGGGAGCTGAGGGTGCCCACGGCAGCCCCACAGGAGGAGATGATGAGTGTGAGCAGGGGTGCCCAACTTCAGAAGGAGAACCTGCTTCAACCCTCCTTGGTGGGGACGTGCTGGCACTGATGGCCCTGCTGGGGCCTGGACTCCGTCCTGCTGCCTGCTCTGAGAAGCTGTTGGAAGGCACGGAGTGTCCATCGTGGTGGAGGCAGGAACAGGAATGGGTCCCATTTCACAGAAGAGAAAACGGGCTCGGAGAAGTTGAGCTCCCTGACCAAGGCCACGTGGAGAACTCAGTGGGGAGTCAGGACCCACACTTGGAACTCCAGGCTATTCTCATTCATTCCGAATAGGACCCCAGAATAAAACGGCTCACTGTCCAACTTTCTGCACTTTGGAAGTGACCCCCAACACCATGTGCTAAGTACATTGTATTTCATATAGTGTCCTCTGTCAGCAAATGTTAGACCCAGTGCCTAAGCATCTTACAGAGCCTGTAAAATCAATACTGGTTTATTGATAGGAAATGGACAAGGCCATTTATGTCCCATGAGGGCCGACAGCATAATAATCTTATTCTCAAGGCAAAACCTGCAGCAGGCAGAGGAAGGGCCCCTATTTTTCCCTCCCTACTCCGGAAACCAGGGCAGGGCAGCACAGAAAGTTCTGGCTCACCCGTGCCCTGTTCTTGAAAAGGGAGGCTATAACATGCAGTGGCCTGGATAGAATCCCAGGCCCCTCTCAATGTCTTCATCTGGAAGATGGGGATGACGATGACGGCACCCTCACTGGCAAGTGGCTG
This sequence comes from Hyaena hyaena, assembly GCF_003009895.1. Taxonomy (NCBI): domain Eukaryota; kingdom Metazoa; phylum Chordata; class Mammalia; order Carnivora; family Hyaenidae; genus Hyaena; species Hyaena hyaena. The sequence continues at coordinate 929,450 of NW_024080705.1, forward strand.
GTGTGACATTACACTAGCTAATCCGTGTGGCATTCTTACAGTGGTGCCTGGAGCCCAGGGAGGGCTCGGCCCAAAGCCGCAAACGCAGCGAAGGCCAGGAGGTGGCTGCTGGGGGTTGGGGCGAACAGCCGTGCTGACAGCAAACAGCTTTCTGGAATGGGGTCTGACATGGTGGGAGGCAGTGACAGAGGGGTGGCTTGGCGCTTCTCTGAGCTGCCACTAGACACCCCGAAGAGCCACGCTTGGAGTACTCCCTGGGAGCACGTGAAGGCTCTCGAGGATTTGGCTGCTGAAATGGGATACGTGGGCTCGGGTAGCACAAGCATCACGCGTCCCTCTGTATTTTTTGTTGTTAACTGGAGTGATTTTTCCGCCTCGTGCGGTCAGGTGCCTGAACATGCTGGCCTCTGGGCTCCTGGCTCCTGGAAATGGCCAGATGGTGGCTCCAGGCCCCGCCGCGAGGCTGTCAGGGAGCATCTCAGAGCGCTGCCACTTCCAGCATCCCCGCGGCCATGGGGGTAGTGCCCGCCCAGCGTGAAGAAGGCTAGGGGCGCCAGCTGCCTCACCTAGAATCAAACTGTGATGCCCCCGCCTGGGTCTCTGGCTCTGTGGTCTCTTGTTTTCTGCTCTTTGTCACCTGGTCCTATCCCAGCCTCCTTGGATTCACAGGGCAGGAAGAAGGAAGCAGTTGCTCACAGTGATTACACCTGTTGGTTGTGGGCCACATTCCCCCTCCACATTCCCTCACTCCTCAAACTCAGGTTTCAAGCGATCACGTGCTAGGCGACCCATTTCTAAATATAAAGGCGGTAGGTCCAGCTGAGCGAGCCATGACTGTGGGGTCTGAAGACCGGGCTACCAGGCTCCCATTTTGCCCTTTCTGTTTGTGTGACCTTGGCCACAAATTGACTTCTCAGAGCCTCAATTTAATAATAGCACTGAAAAAGTGCCAGAAAGGTTAAGTAATTTGCCCCAAATCCCACAGCTAGTAAGAGTCAGAGGAGCTGGGCACTCTGTAATTGACTGGGTGTGTGACCTTGGGCAGCTGACTTCCTATCTCGGAACCTTGACTTTCCTCATCTGTGAAACAGGGACGATCGTGCCTAAGTCACAAAACCACTGCAGGAAGTAAATGAAATTGCATCTGTAAGGCGCACAGCCCAGTGGATGGCGCCCAGGGGTGGCTGGCACTGGTGACTGTTAGTAGGAGCGGTGGTGTGTGACAGGTGTGGACCGGGCTCCTGAGCTTGGGTGTTCTGTATTTCCACAGCCATGACATTGAGGGGTCCACCTTTGTCTGACTGAATTTGACTGAAGTGGAGTGAGGTTCTGGCTTTGTCTATCGTCCCCAGTGGCCCGTTTGGGCCCCGGAAACTGCCAAGCCCCAGGGGGGACGCCATGGGTGGTCTGGACAAAGGGAAGGTGTCTACCTGAAAGGTCCGCCTCTTTATGACTGGGGGTGGAGCCAGTCGCACTGAATTGAGGAGAGGCAGCAGCTGAAGAGAGAGGTGAGTTGGAAGGCCAGAGGGCAAAGGCCAGAGATCGCAGATGTTCAGAAGGATGCCGAATGTCGCCAGGAAGGCAGGGTAGCCAAGTGGGAGGGGAGGAGAGGAAGAGAGAAGAGTGATTAGCCAGCATGAGGCACAGGGAGGGGAGGTGTGGACGGGGCCCTCTGTGGCTCCTGGGGTGCAGCGCTGAGCCTGCCCTTGGACGGCACACCACCCCCGAAGGGTGGCGGCCATCAGGGGCTTTGGCCAGCAGCACCCCCCGACTGGGAGAGTGGGCCTCCTAGGCTGGGCTGCAGAGGCTTCCTGATGCACAGCCCACCATTGCACTGATGCCCCTTCCTGTACCCGGTGGTGGCCGGGGCTGCCTGGTCAGGGGGAGCACACGCAGAGGCTCTGGTAGGGAGCCACGGGACCGGCTAAATCGGTACTCGCAGCCAGGCTAGCGCGTGGCAACCTCTGGCTCGATCGGGAAGGGCTGGTGTCAGCAAATCTGGGGAGGATGGTCAAGGGCCGTGCCAAGCCGGGCTCCCAGGGGGCTGAGCCGGCCGAGGGTGTGGCCGGTGTGGGCACAGGCTAAGTGCTCCTGAGGTCTCCTCCCGGGGGCCAGTGGGTTTGGAAGAGAAAGGCTGGGCAAAGATGCCTCCAGCATGTTCAACCACTTTTTGGAGGAGGCAACTCCCAATCACATTATCTAATGTGATGTTCATTTCTGGAAATTCGCGTTGCTTTCCGTTTCCCTACCAATCGAAGCTGGGCACCCCGTGGCTTCAGGAAGCTCATGCGACAACAAAGATGCCCTGTAATCGATTTATTTCTGAAGGCATGTTAACTCACACAAGGCCCCTGGGATGAGTGTTAAGTGGGGGCTGCCTGGGCTGGGAACGGGGAGCCCAACAGTGGCCTTTCTAGGTCACCACTGCCTGTGGGGACATGGCCGCCCCGGGAGCCCAGCCGTCTCCCACAGTGGGGCCTGGGGACGTGCAATGTTGGGCTCTGCGTCCAGGGAGCCTCTCAGCAGAGAGGGACCCAGAGACCTTCCAGAATCCACAAACCTTCAGGGTAATGATCTGGTTGGAGCGCAGAGACGAAAAAGTACTGCCCGGGTGCTCCTGGTGTGGGAGGGGACCGAGGTGGTAGAGACAGGGCGATGGTGGCATGAGTGCCAGAGCCCACACACACCAGGGGCCCCGCTCCCTGCCCCAGCGCACTCCACCCCTCCCCTCCCAACCCTCCTCTCCTGCCCTCCCTGGGATGCGGCAGGCAGCAACCAGCCAGGGGCTCCCGTTATCTTGTGGGCCTGGAGGCCCACCACCCCCACAGTGCCTGCAGACCCTTGGGAGAACCAGAGCACTCTCCCTAGATGCCCTCTGCTTTCCTGCCCATTTCCAGATAAACGGGGGTAGGGGGAGGGGCAGCTGCCTTTCCCTGTCCATCAGCTGAGCCCCCACATCCGCTCATCTCCCTGCCTCGCCATAGTCGGTCTGCTGCACCCCATGGCCAAGGTGCTTCTGGAGCTTTCTATTACCGCGCTCTCCCTCTTCTTGTCTCCGGTTGGGGGGCAGAGAACCCTCCCCCACCTCCACCCCCACCCTTCCACTAAGGACACATTGCCAAAGTGTCTGCTGCCGTGCTGTCTTCGGTGCTGTGCTATCTTTCTTTCAGCTAACATAACAATCCTGTGAGCCCATCGTTTCAAATAAACACAGCTGACCTTCTATTATTGTAGCAGGATCAGACTGGCCGAACACCAGGGCCCCTGTGTCCCTGGAGCACATGCCACGGACGGGCTAGTTCCGGCTGTGCGGCTACCCACCCACGCCCCCTGCCCAGGCCCGGCCCACCAGCCCATGGTGAGGACCCCCTGCAGCCTCTCCCAGGCCCAGGAACCCCAGGGTCAGAGTCTGGGTGGCTGCACACAGCTAGCAAGGCCCTTCCAGGGGCCTTCTGGAGCCAGACTGACTCGGAGCCCAACTCATACTTGTCCACTCCCTCAGTCCCTACCCCCCATGGGGCTGGGCAGCCGGGGAAGCCACACCGTGTGTGTGTTTCTGGGCACAGTGAGGCCCAGGGCACAGGGATGGGCACCTAAAGATGCTAGTCCTCCCTACTCTTACTGCCGGGGTCTGGGAGTGGCCTTTTTCTGGTCCCGGCTCACTGGGGCTCTCGCTGGAGGGCGCACATTCCCTGTGCAGGGAATTCCCTGTCCCAGGAATGACCGAGCCCTTGCTATCGGTGCACACATTCGAAGCTTCCTAATAGGACCGCAGCAGGCTTTGGGCTCCATATTCAGGAGCAGAGCAAGGAAAAAGAAGGAGCTGGGGGTGGGGGGTGATTGGGAGACTATCCCAGCCCAGAAATCCCCACCCTGCTTGGAGAGAGCCTCCTCTATTCCTAAGGGGGCAAAGCAGAGGGTTTATCCTTGAACTGAGGCAGCCTGCTCCCAGTTGTCTCCCACCATGGAGGCGTGGGTCATCTGAAACAATGAGTAACCCAAAAGTCCCTCTGATTCAGCCCGGGCAGGCTGCCAGGCATGCACACTCAGACACACACACACACGCACGCACGTACGAGCCGCACAGCCTCATGGAGAAGGCGAGAGGCAGAGGAGACGCAGGGCTGGACACCCGGAGCTCCAGACACAAATGTGCCAGAAGGCTGGCAGGCCCGCCAGCAACGGGACAAACATACAACAACGTGTCCGGGTGGGAGAACACGGGCGCTGGAGACCAGCTCGGCACCAACACACTGCTGACCCCCGGGCGCACTCCTAGGGCCGGCCACCCCCACGGCCACCCCAATGGCCACCGCTCTGGCTGCTGAGTTTTCACCAACCTCTGTGGGGGCCCCAGGGAGGTGAGGCTGAGAGGGGTGGTGCTGTGTCTCAGGGAGGATCAGTTTTAGGGGTTCACTTACCCGATGTGGGTACTCTCCACACTGACCCTGGGGAAAGGAGGGCAGAGTACAGCGTTAGGTGCTTCTGGGGTGAACCGTGCTCCCAGGGGCTCCCCCAGGACTTGTGAACCTACCACACACATACTCATGGCCCTCTGGCCCTGCTCTGGTCCTGGACGAACTCACTCCCTCACCCCTGGCTGGCCCCATGGACCCCGGGCAGGGTTGTGCCATCATATCCCCACGTGCCATGACCACCGTCAGGAATTATGCTCCATGCCTCGCTGTAGGTATCTTCCAGAAAGGTTGATGCTCTGAGTGGGTGCACCCAGTGGCCCTGAGCAGGAGCATGTGGATGGGAACTGCAGACGCCGAGAGGCCTGGGGGCAATGGGGACTTGGAGACGCCTTCTCTGAAGAGGGGGTACCAGGTCCCTGTGCCATTTGCCCGAGGCGAGCCCAGCAGGGTCTCCATCAGAAATTTAGGAGATGGAGAATGTAGGGAGCCAGGAAGGGAGCCCAGCCAGTGGTCCGCAAACTGACACCTCAGAATCCTAGAGCTCACAGCGGCGTATGGGGAAGCAGCTGGGGGTGGCGGGCGGGAGGGCAGGGGAGTGTGAAGAAGGCGGGGGTCCAGGCCACCCTTCCCATAGAGGAAACAACTCCCACGGCAGCCTCCTTCTTCTCTCTCACACACCGCAGCACCACTGGGATGCCCCGGTTCTGCTGATAAATACTAACATTTGAAAATAGCTGCTCTGGACTGCTTTTTACCATAGGGGGGCTGTTTCCTGAGATGAAAGTTCTAGAAAACCTCCATCAGGCTTACCTTTTCTCCTTTTTGTCCTTGAGGTCCCTAGGAAGAGATGGAAATGACAGAGTTAGAAATCGGAGTTGAGGCCTCAGGGGCCCAAAGCCTCCTCCCAATGGGGCCTTCGGGGTCAGGTACTAACCGGCTGTCCTCGGGGACCGGTCAGGCCCTGTGAGGAGGAAACACACACAGGTCACTGGATGCCCAGAGGGCGGGCAGGATCAGGGATGCAGGCCCGGGTGGGGATGGAGCTAGGAGCCAGGGCTCATGGGTGGGTTTTGGGAGGCAGAGCCCTGAAGGCCAGGCTCCACCCACGGCTTGGCCTTCCTGTGCCCAAGATGTTCTAGGCAGTATGGTTTGCACACTGGCTTCTTTGTCCCTCAGCGGGTGTGGCTAGGGTGCTTCGTCCCCTGCGTGTGGCCATGATGAACAGATGCCATCCTGCATTCATTCCCCAGCACCATCTCACGGGCCAGCTGTGCAGGAGGCTGTTTCTGCACATCGCGTGTGCTCTGCTATGGTGGGTTGCCCGGCCCCGTGCATGTCCATCTTCTCATGGAGCCAAAGAGTAGAGGTGGAAAGCATCTAGGAGACACTGGCACATTCCATCTTCCACGCACCACTGCCTCAGCCTGAAGCCCACTGAGCCAGAAGGGCTTCAGGGTACGTGTGGGGGCTGGGGCGGCACTACAGACACCGGGGCTCTGGAGAAGCCTTCGGTGACAGAGAGGAAGTGGGGTGTTGGCGACTTGAGCTGTGTTCAGTCCCCTCGGAGGAACGTAAAAGGCCTTGGGGCTCCTTCCGGGGTGTCTTGTCAAGTGTGCATGGCCGAGAAAGAGGCCCGGGTTCAGGGTGGACCCTGGTTCTTTGAGGGGGGCCTGGGTTCAGCTGGTTGTGTCAGAAGCCGACCTGAGGCTGGTGCTGAGGAGCCCGCATGACCGGTGTGGAGGTCACAGGGGAGGGCGAGCATGGCACGCTTTGGGGACTCATTCTGAGGCAGGCTCTTGGTAGCGCTGCGCTCACACCCACACCGGCCACAAAGAAGGAGCTCATGTCAGCTCCACCCCCCAGATGAGGTGATGGAGACAAGGTCCTGCGGCTCAGTGAGTGGGGGCCCTGGGTCGAGAGCCAGGTTTGCTGACTGCAAAGGTCCAGCTGTTTCCACTCCGCCCCACTCTCTGCACTGGGCTGGGGTTCAGGAGGCGGGGCTTCTAGACTTGGCTAGAGCCACAGGAGTTTCCCAGGCCCTGGGGCCCTGAGGTCCCTGCCAGCCACCATCCTGAGGGCCTGTGAGGATCCATCTGCTGGGCCAGTCTCTTTGGGACATAAAGAACTCAGGGTCCTTGTGGATGGGGCCATGTGTGGGAGAAGAGCATCTCTGGCCCCTGACTTGTCCACTGGACCAAGCTGTGAGATTCCCAGGAGGTTCATGGGAGGGGACAAGTGGACTTTGGGACAATCCACGTGGCACCCAGCCCACGCGGTTGACCAAGCATTCAGTACGAGGCCAGCAAAATGTGATGCATCCGGCTGGGAAGCGACTACAGGGGACCGGGCCCTTCCTCTCACAACAGACAGGCCTATGATGAGAAGGGGAGGGCCAGGCACCGAGGAAAGCAACACAAAGGTTTGGGACTGCAGAGACTTGGAGCATCCAGTCCAGATGTCCCAGATGGTGGCCCGTGGGACAACAGTGTCCCGGAGGTATTGTGTTGATGCCACATGGTTTTATCTCAATGAACTGCTAGCAGTTAAGAGCAAGGAGAATACAACACAAATCAGGCTTTCAAGTTTCTCTTAAATTATTTCAAGGTCCAACAACAGACGGCACCAATTAAGTCTAGCTGAAGAGCAGCAGGCCCTTTAAGACAGGTCATGAGTGCCGAGCTAAAGGCTCTGGCCATGCCTCCCATGTGCCAGGCACTGTTTTTTTGTTTTGTTTTGTTTTTGTTTTTAATGTTTTATTTCTTTCTGAGAGAGAGACAGCATGAGCAGAGGAAGGTCCGAGAGAGAGAGGGAGAAACAGAATCTGAAACAGGCTCTAGGCTCTGAGCTGTCAGCACAGAGCCCGATGTGGGGCTCGAACCCACGAACCGTGAGATCATGACCTGAGCCGAAGTCAGATGGTTAACCGACTGAGCCACCCAGGCACTCCAAGGCACTGTTGTGAGCACTTGGAGTGAATGAGCTCCTCCCACCCTTATGGTCATCCTGAGGAGTGGGGCAAGGTGTGAATTCAGAGTCCCGGCTCTCCTTTTTGGCGCCTGTAGGATCCCTGATCCTGTCTACACCTTACAGTAGGTTCTCAGGGCTACGGCAGGGCAGCCGGGGCAGGGGTGATCCCCTTTTGAGGCGAAGACACAGGCTAAGCACACGAGTGAGCCCCAACCCCCCGTACTGGATACCTAGCAGAGGGAAAGCCGTGGGGAAGGAGGTGCGCGGGAGGCAGACAGATGATACGCAGGCCACGATAATCACACTAGACAGTGTGTAGAATTAATAACTCGGGTCCCTGTGCCAAGGCAAACAGAAGCCTAATGGTTCTGTGGTCTGTCAGATTTTGACGGATGCCGAAGAGGCAGGCAGGGCTGCACTGATGTGGGCTCACGGGCGATGGGGCCGCCTCACCTTTCCCCCTCCCCCCATGTTACTTCTGACCCCCAAACAGACAAGGGAGACTCATGGTGGTTAAGTGGGGGTGGAGCCGAGAGACGGCAGAAGAGCCCCACGGAAGGGTTCCTTTCCTTCGAGACCAAAGGCCCTGGCAGCAGAAAGGTGGTGTGGTGGACGGGTATGATTCCACCACATGGGTCTCAATCCTAGCTCTGTTATTAGAAGCTGAGTGGCCTTGGGCGATATACTCAACCGCTCTGTGCCTCGATCTTCCCTTCTGCAGAGTGGGGATAATAAGCTTTTATGAGGATTACAGAATAGCACCTAGCTGACCATCATTATGACTTCTGGATTGCCAAGGGCTATGTGATGGTGGCGTCAGGCCAGTAGGAAGGGGAAGAAGGTGGCAGGGAGAGAGGGCTGCGGGAACAAGCACCCCGAACTCCTGGCATCTGAGCCCCTCTGTCTGTAGAACGATGGCAGCCTGGAAGTGTATTCCTGCCTTGGAATCCGTGGCTTCCTGCACGTGCACGGCATGCTTGGAATGGGGAGGCGGGAGGGGACAACAAGAAATGAACCTGCATGGGAAGTGGCAGTAGGGACAGGACAGTAGGGACAGTGCCCTGGGTGGGCACCTGGATTCCAATGCCAGCTCTTCCACCCACAGCCTCCGGGGCCTCGCTGTCCTTTTTCAGTCCTGTGCCTATTTTAAGGACTTGTCTCCCTCAGGGCCTTTGCACATGCTGTTCTCACACATCCCAGGGCCTCCTTCCCATTCCTTTCCCTCTTAGTTAACCTGTCATCCCTCAGGGCCCCGTTCAAGTCTTTCTCAGAAGGTCTCAACGAACCTCGGCCCAAGTGAGATGTTGTGACATGTAAGTTTTTCTCAGAGTCACCAGCACTGCCTTTTTATAGCACTGATTGCCAAGGCAACTTGTGAGTTATATGAGTGATTATTTAAACGTATGCTCCCCTGCTAGACTGTGAGCTACAGGATGGCAAGCACAGTGTCTTTCTTACTCCTGTCTATACCCCTGGCACCTGGCACAGAGCCCAGATAGTGTAGACACTCAATAAAAATGTGTTAAAGGAAGGTAGGAGGCGGAGAAATTGGGAAGGAGAGAGGGGACTAAGGAGAGAGAAAGACAATAAAATGTGGAGGGAAGGAATTAGAGAATTGGGTTTCGATCCTCTTTTGGATGCTCCCTGGCTGTGGGATGCTCCTAAGGCAAGTTACTTAGGCTATCTGAGCTTCAGCTTCCACAGCTGTCACGGAGCTATTAACAGGGTTATGCTGAGGATAAATGAAATAATACACACACACAGCACTTAGCCCCATGCCCACCACATAGAAAACCGTCAATTAACATTAGCTGGGTCTGAGTCCACTGGACAGGCTGAAGCCCAGAGGGAGCTGGGTTTTCAAGGGTCCTATGCAATGTAGGAGGCGCTGGGGCAAAGGCCAGGTTTCCCTACCCATCCACAAAGCTACCCACTTCTTCCGGCAGCCAGGGTTCTGGATTCCCATGTCCTGGGCGCGTCCCAGTTGTGAGTGGAGAGTGTCCTCACGTCATCGCGTGGAGCAAGACCCGCACCAGAGCCCCGCTGGACAGGGGGGTGGGGAACCTGAACGGTCCGGCTAGTCCCAGGAGGCTGTGGCTCGCAAAGTAGAGGTGACCATCCCTGTGGGCTGGAGAGCATTGCAGCCCAGGGCCGGCCCGTCTGCTCTTAATGGCTCATTAGTTCTGCTGCAAACTGCCCCCTCCCCTGGAGTGGGCCGGCCCCTGACCAGGGGAGGCCTTTCCCTTCTGGAAGGAGTGGCCTCCGGAGAGGAGACTGTAGAAACAGGAAATTCCTTTAAAAGGCTCTGTAGAAGGTGGCAGGGACCTCAAAGAAGGTGCAGGTAACAGCCTGCTTCTTCAAGTCTGCTTTGTGCCCGGCTGGGGCAGGAGTGCCCGGCGTCCAGGGCAGAGCGGCCCCTAGGAAATCGGGTTGCAGAGGAAGTGCTAGATGGGCTCCCTGCCCGTGTGAGTGCCCACATGAGTGACTGTAAGCTGAGCCCTGAGGCAAAGGCCAGCGGCAGCCACCTCTGCCTCTGTGGGGCACCGGCAACCTTCGACTCTCACTGGACCTCCCTTTCCTCATTTTTAGGTGGAGAAGCCCCCTGCCTGGCTCGCCTCCCTGCGATGATGTGGGGACCTAGGGGATGCACATACAGCTGGGGAGGCGCCTGCCTGTCCCTGTGGGCCCCCTCTGCCTGGTGGCACTTGGCTGTGGCCCATGAGGCCCGGGCCGACCCCCCACCCCTCGAGGGAAGGCAGGAAAGCTGAGGGTCTTACCATCTCCCCTTTAGGTCCGGGGTGGCCCTGGAAGGAAAAGAGCATGAGTGCCAGGTACATTGCACCCCGGAAGCCCAGCCTGCCCCGCGTGGCTGCTGCCTCCATCACCCACGGCTCATTTGTGTCTTTCCTCCTCACTGTGCTCTTGCTCCCTCGCTCTTGCACCCCGCCCTGGGCCCACTGGCTCAGGCGTGGCTGTGTGCCTGCCACCCTCTGCTGGGTTTTACTTAGCCCCTCAAGGACCCTGCCCCATGCACGCACCCAGGGAAGCTTTAGGGGGATGCCAGTTCTGGGGGATGAATGCAGACGGCCACCAGACCTTTTGTGGTACTCAGCTCTGGCCTGCAGTGGGGGACTGACCAGGCGGGTGGCCAGGCCCTCATGTGGAGGACACCAGCTGCTTGGGGGCGAGGGGAGTGTGTGGGGCACTCGCTGCCTTCCCTTGTCATCTCTGGGGGCATCCGAGAGCTGAGCTCTCCTCCAACTCACTCTTTCACAGGAGTGGGAAGGGGTCTCTTCCACCCCACCATGAACATTTTGGTCTGGGGCCCACATTGAAAGGATTGAAATGGACAGAGAAAGGAGCTACGGGTGGGGCATGGACTCCTTGTGGACATGGGTATGGGGGGCGCTCAACAGGGATGGGACAGGTGCCCAGGCTCCACTTAGTCAGTGCCTTGGGCTCTCCACCCCTCTTCTCTCCCTGCTACCTCCTTGCCTCACTCTCTACCGCAGCCCCTTCCAAGGGCACCCCAGAGTCACCAAATTCTAGGGGTGGCTCTTGCTCCGGATCTGAGAGCTCAGCTTGGTGGCAGTGCATGAACTTGTGCCCAGGAGAGGCCCCCTGGGGTCAAGGGCAGTTCATTCTAATGGCCCCTCTCCACCTCCCAGTGGTGACAATTTCCCGTCCCGGGAACTTTCATTCTATCTGGAGTTAGGGTCTTGCTGAAGGACTGAGGACCCTGGGTTAGTGACCTGGATCAACAGAGGGGTTGGAGCTCACGGCCCCGAGAGGGTCCACTCACCGGTTTGCCATCTAGCCCGATGGGACCCTGAAAGAGGAAAAGAGGCCAAATGTGAAGACAGCATGGCTAGTCTCCCGCCAAAGAGGCAGCCCCGGGGCAGCGGTTAAGGGCACGGGGTCCAGACCCCAAGTTAGAGTTCAAGAGTCCGCTGGACCACTTACTGCTAGGTGACCATGGGTAAGCTTAAGCCTCAGTTTCTTATCCTAAAATGGGGATGAGAATAAGAAAGTCTTCCACGAGGGGTCTTTGTGAACAGTGAATGAAACGGCCCCTATCCATGCCTGGCATGAGGGACAACCTGATGGGTGGCAGTCGCCATTGAGATCACAGACCTCCTCTTTGCTCTGAGTGGAATGGGAAATGTATGTTCCCAGAATGCCTGGGGCTGGGGAAAAGGAGAGCCAGCTCCCTCTTAGGACCGATCATAGGTCCCTCGGGTGGGGGACCCAGGACACCCCCGAGGCCATCTCCCAGCTTCCCAGGCCGGGCTGGAGGCTGCTTCCCTGAGGCGCATCATCTGTTCCACATTCCGGTGTCCTGCTGGTGCTCACCCAGCCTGTGACTTCACTCGCCTGTCCCTGTCCTGCTCTGTGTGCCTTCCTCTCCCTGCGATTTTCCCTGTCCTCGGAGCCAAGTGCTAAGCTGTTCTCCTCGGTTGCTCTCCGTGAGAGGCTGCAGGAGAGGGTCCTTACTGACCAGGGCTGAAAGGTCAAGAGCATCTTGAGGGCTGGCCCCACATGAAGTTTAGCCCAGCCAGGCCCAAGGGTCACTGCGGACACAGCTACTCCCAGCCCTCCCTACTTACCGGAAATCCAGGAAAACCTCGAGTGCCCGGCTGACCCTGGAAAGAGTAGGAGAGGAGAGAGGACGGGTAAGGAGGGTTGGAGCCTAAACCGAGTCCCCCCAGGGGGCCTGTGGTTTCCCTCCCACTGCGCTGGGGTCATCTGTGGGAGATCGTCCCCACGGCGAGGTGGCTAGTCGGGATGATGGACAAAGATGGAAAGGAACAGCAGAGAAACCTCCTTCAGGGACTTGGGACAGACGGGAAAAGGAGGTGCCAGCATCCCTCGGGGGTTCCTGGGATGGGGCTTCACTGCCTCCGTGCTCTGAACGCAGACATGGAAGCAGGTGGCCTGGCTCTGCCAGGACCGTGAGGACCACCTGCAACACCCCGAGCCCCTGGGCTGCGACCTTCTGGGTCCTTTTTATTGACACAGTCATCACACATGGCCATTATGTGAAGATGGTTTGGGTATCAGCAGATACCAGAACCTGACCTTCGAAATGTGTATTTTCAGGCCACATGGGTCAGATTGCTTGCTTTTTTTCTCACCCTGGCCGGCGGGGCTCCCTGGTTGGGCAATCTCTGGGTCCTCCAATCTTTCTGCCCATTCACCCCCATTTTCCTGGAGGTGCAGAGCACAACACAGGTAGGTATTTAAGCTGGGGATTAGAAGCAGCTGGTCACAGCTCGCTGGCTTGTGTTCAAGACTCAGGACAACAGAGAAGTGCCGAGGTTACAAGAAGCATGAGGCCATGTGGACCCAGGGGCTGGGGGGGCTGAGCAGGAGGTCAAGGCTGGCGGCCCCTTCTCTGCAGGTGACGTTCACGGCCGACCTCAGTCTCACCACCTGCCCCACTTTCCCTACTCTTTGCTCAGGCACACGGCTCACTCGCTTTCCCTGAATGGTTAGTCCTCAGCTTGGAGTCCGCCTTTGACCAAGATGGCTTGGGCTTTTGAGTCTGGCAGACTGAGCTCTAGGGCTGCCTCCACCAGCCACGGCTGTGACTTAACCTCCTTGGCTTCCCTTTCCTCGTTTGGGGATGCGGAATAACAGGATAACCTCACAGGGTCTTTGGATTACACTCGATGATACCCGTAAAGCCGGCTGACATGGCAGCTGTTTGTTGGATCGAATGGAACCTAGGACCCCCAGAATGAAGCAAGGGTGCTTTTGATGCAGGATGCCTTTGGATCCATGGAGGATGGTCCCTGCCGAGTGGTGGTTTCGGAATCAGACCCCATTCGGAGGCGGATTTCTCTGCAATTGTCTGCCAGGAACCTGGACTATCTCCAGGATGATTGGGTTTTCCTTGAAGCCCTAGACAGGAGTGCCCAGAGGCCTCTGCTCAGGGGACACGGCTGCGTGGCTTGGGGACCCTGCCATCAGGGTGGGAGCACCAGTCAAGTGGGGAGCGAGTCGCGGTGTACGACAGGGTGGGACGGGCTTGTGGCGGGCAGCCGAAGGGCGGGAGCGAGGAGCTGCCGCTCATGTATCAGAGGGCCCTGGGCTTCTCTCCTCTCAAGGGTAAGTGATGCTAAGAATAGGCCTGAGGAGAAAACCCGGAAACTGTGTGGTGTGGCCTCTGGAACCTCCCAGTGTAAACTTTCAACTGCTCTGAATGCCGAGAGGCCTGAGGACAAAGGTCAGGAGGAGAGGATTCCAAGAAACATCTTCGAGCCCCGCTGCGGATAATGTTTACAGGGTAGGGATAATCGCACGGTCTGCTAATTACAGAGCCTGTCCCGGGAGCGGGATGCAGGTCCCCGACGCGGAGCCAAATCCGGGGCTGACCAGGGCTTATTTCAGGGATCTTGGGAAGAATGCTGTCACTGACCAAACGGAACCTGGGACTCTACTTTCTGGAAATGCCGGGCTGGGTAAGGCGCTCAGGGAGGCCTGGAACTGAATTTTAATTTACATCTCTTCAATTACGGGCTGGAGTCGGACGTCTGTTCCAGTGTTTATCGGCCGGTCGTTCACTTGCGAACTGGCTGTTTGAATTCCTTCCCAGCAATCTCCCCTTAGCTTGTTTGTTTCCCACTGACCTGAGTACAGCTCTTTGTCAGGGACAGTGACTCTTTGAGAGTCATGTGTGCCACAGATATTCCTCCCAATTTGGCATCTGTCTTTTTTTTTACGCCGTATTTCCTGCCAGATGGAAGTTTTACGTTTACGTCGACAGACTTACCAATCTTTTCCTATGGCTTCTGGGGTTTCATGTCATGTGTCCAAGGGCTTTCCTCAGTGTGGATGTAATAAATGTTTGCTCACGCTTTGTCCTCGTATTTTATGGTTTCATGTTTTACATCTAAATATTTTATCCATTGGGTACTTATTTTGATCTAACAAGTGAGGTGGAGATTCTTTTCTCTCTCATTGTGAAATGAAACCTTTACCACCGACTACATTCCCAGATACGTTTAGCTTTATTTCTGGCCTCTCTTCTGTTTTATTTAACTGCTCTATTTTTACAACGCATTTGATATCTAGTGAAACAATCAGTCCTTCCTGCCCTATCTCCTGCACTCAAGTTTTTCAGAATTTTCCTGACATCCTTATGAAAGCTTATTTTTTATGAATATTATTCTGTTGGACTCCTGACCCCATAAAATGTTCACTGGGGTTGGGATCACATTACAATTATGGATTATACATTTATTCATAGATCAATTATGGATTAATACTATGTCCTTCCATATAAGGGCAACGGAAATAAGTTTTATTTGCACTGCTCTCCAAAATCTCTTCCCTTAATTCAGGGCCAGGGTAGAGAGGGAGCCAAGAGGACCCCTGCTTCTTGGAAGTGGACCCCTATGTCCACTCCCACCTGCAATTTGTGTGGGGTAGACTCACATAGACAGACAGAAGGTTGGCTCTCCCTTCCCTTCCGTCTGACTCCGGAAAGTGGGTCAGTCCTGTATCTGCCTGGAGCCAGTCTCCCACTCCAAGTAAGTGCTGACTATCTTTCACACAAGATCCTGTGTGGTCAGTGTTTAATCGCCGGCTGAGGTGACAGCGAGTGGGAAAGGAAAGTCCTACTTTGTTTAGTATTTGCCAATCTCTGTGGTGTAAATATGCCTCCCACCATGGCTGATTTTAAGCTGCAACGTGCTGCCCACTGAACATAGGGTTCGGAGGGTGGGTACATGACCTATTCTTGTAAGTTGAGTGAGCCAGCCAATGAAGGGGGGGGGGGGCAAACATCTCCCTTGGGACATCACAAGGACAGCTCAAATTCATCCTGTTCTCATGAGGCCCCTCCTCCTCAGCAGAGCGTGCTCCCCTCTCTGAAGAAGGGCACCATCATCTACTTGATTACTCAGGTCAGAAATGGGGGGTCATCTTGAACTCCTCCCTCTTTCTCAATCCCCATTTTTATCATCAGGAAATTGGTCAATTCGGCTTCCAAAAGATCACCAGTCCAGCCCATGGTTCTTGCAAGTGCCTCCCAGCTGGTCCATCACCTGCAGCTACTTCTAAACATGCTCCAGGCTGAAGGGGAAGGGTCAGGGGGCCTTCTTACAACACACATCTGATCATGTCCGTCCTCTGATGAATGCAAACCAAGCGCGCTCCACTGTCCTTGGGATGAAGTCCCGACTCCCGAACACCCTATCCAGGTCCTTCACAACTGGGCTCCTGCTCCCCTGGCTTGCCTGACCCTTGCTTCACTATGCAATGAACTTTCCTTACCCGATAGTTTATAAGAAGTTCCCTTGCCTCGGCAGCTCCTCCCCAGCCTCACTACCTGGGAACCTCTGCTCAATCTTGATCACAGTTTGGTCATCCCCGCTTCTCTGTCTGGCCCCACCCCGAGGCAGGTGACTCCCCCGTGTCCCCACAGCTCTCTAACCATCCTGGCTGAACCCCATCAGTATTATAATCACTATGGGATTGCTGGCCTCTCTGCCAAGGGGCAAGCAGGCTGTGGTCAGATTGTCATTGTCTACCAAGCGCCCAGCCCGCAGTCAGCGCCTAACAAATATTAATGGAATGCATAAGCAAAGAAACACAACAGGTGCATCCACCCAGTGTGGGGTGTCTCCTTGCACATGAGGGCTAGGCGTTCAAATGGCTTCTCTTGGACCTCGAAGGAAAGCTGGAGGGCTCAGGGAGGAGAGAGGTCCCCTTGAGATGGGGTGTGTTTCCTAGTCTGGGAGATGATCTGCCTAGGGTCTGCTGGGCCAGCCAATGTCCCCGCCTCTGCCTCAGTTTAATGGGGCACACCACTCCAGCATCTTGCCTCATTGGAATGGGAACCAGCCCTTTCCCAAGTGTCTGGATGATTGCCGCTTTGCTCGGATTATTTAGGAAGAAGCTCCTAGAGAAGAGGCAGGCGGCCCCTGAGAGTGGCAAGGCAGGTTCTTGTCAGGACCGTTTTTTTCTGAGCCCTTTCTGGCCGTGCGGAGAGTCACGTGCTCCCCGTAACCCTTGGCCACAGAGGGTTTGCCTACCTAACCTCTCCCCCTTAGTGACAAACATCCCCTTTGTCTTCCCCTCTCCTCTGCCCTCACTAGCTCTGGGTGTCTTCCCGGGTGGCACTGGGGCGGCTGCCCTGGTCCCCAGGGAGGACTCATCAGGGGAGAATCCCGTTGTCTGGGTGATGGTCACCCACACAGGCCAAAGTAGAAGGAGGCTGGGCTTGGTCAGGCCTCCATGTCCCACAAAGCCTCTCCCACCACCAGGGCTGCACCCACAGGGAGAACTTCTTCTCCCGAAGGAAAACATCCTTGTTATACAGTAGAGCTGGAAACATGGAAGGGGGTGTCACAGCAAGAATGCTGGCTTTGGAATGAGGCCGAGCAGGCCCACGCCATGCTCTAGCGCTCGTTGGCTGAGCGACCTCAGGTGGGTTATGAAACTCTCAGTTTCCTTCTCTGTAAAATGGGCTGACGGGAGATGGTGACCTGATCTGTGGTGGAAGCCCTGGGTGCCAAGGGTCTGGGGTTCTAATCCTGCCCCAGCCTCTGGAGCTCTCTAATCCTGGCCCTTCTCTGGGCCTCAGTTTCCCCTTCTGAGGGGGCTGTGTTAGACCATAGTTCAGGTCCTTCTTACACTGACATTTGGTGATTGTACTGAAGCTCTGTGGTTTTGGCTCTCCTTCCCATAGCCACAGTATCTTCCCACATCATCACCCACGTCCACTTTCAGTCCCTAAGGAAACATATCTGAAGAGAAGCCTCTGATTTTCCCAAGCCCCTGCTAAGGGGCAGAAGCTTCTAAGAAGCAGGACCCAGCAGTCTGCCCAGCAGGGAGCCTTTGAGGACGAGTGGTGGGTTGGCTCTCTGCCATGATCAGGAGTGGGTGCTTGGGGCAGTCAATCTTGATGCTGGGTATCTGCCCCCGGGAGCTTCCAGAAACAAGGTCTGCCCCATGGAAAGCTGGAGCACCCCATCCGAGGAGGAGCGAGTACTGTCTCCCCCGCCTGTACACAGTAGGGCCGCCTCCCAGCTGCTGGTTACCTGGCCAAAGGGTGGCCCTTGCGAACTCCCCTGAGGGGCTGTAATTTAGGGATATTTAGTCAAGCCTGGCCTGGTTCACCACACAATAGGCGGTGGCTGCCAGGCCCAGAGGCACGCCAGGATTTTCTCTCCCTCCCTCAAGCCCTTGTTATTAACTGCCCCCCCCCCGACCCTGAAGAAGAGCAGAAACCACTTACAGGGGGGCCACGGGGACCGATGATGGACATGCCAGCGTCTCCTGGGGCCCCCTGTGGGAAAGAGAGAGAGAGGAGAGGAAGAGGGACAGGAGCAGGGGCGGGGGTGGAGGGGTGGGCAACGGAGGAGGGAAAGAAAGGAGCTGGCAGGTGGGGTAGGGGAGCAGGGTGGGTGGGGTGCCCAGCCAGGGTCCAGGAGGACAGAGGGGTCAGAGGGAGGTGGGGGGGTGGGAGGAGAGGAGACAGCAGTGTGTAGAGCATCCGGGAGGGAG